>NW_026889803.1:33650000-34317500 GCF_033153115.1 Saccostrea echinata
TCTATGTTACAAATTTGAAATCCTAATGTCAAAGGGTTCTCAGGTTATAGCCTGGACTATATTTTTATGTAAAGATTGACCTTGACCTTATTGTGAGATCAAGGTAAAAACAAAGTTTGGTGGCCTCAACCCCAATTCCATACCACCTCTCCAAGTTTGAAGTCTTAATGTCAAAGGGTTGTCTAGTTAAGGCTCGGACAAAATTTGAATGAAGAAGAAATCTGACAAAAACAATATGTAGACTAGTATAGTCTACTTGTTGCATCAAACCTGTAGGAGGAGAAGTTTTGAAAGAACAAATTTGTTTCTACATTAAATTATGTAATGAAACTTTCACATAAGATTCAACTTTTCTTGCCTAGTGGTTCTTGAGAAGGAATTTTTTTCTTATACAGTAAAGCATGCTTATAGCGAAACAAGTCTATAATGAATTGACACTTACAGCAAAGCAATTTTCATTCCCCGTGACTTTAAAATATATTGTAAACTTAATGGATATAAGCAATTACACTTATAACAAAGCAAAATCGTCCGTCCCAGGCACTTTGTTATAAGCGTGTTTTACTGTACATTCCCATGTTTACAAAACTTTGATCCCCTATTGTGGCCGCACCCTACACCTGAAGGTGATGATTTGGACAAAGTTGAATCTACACTAAGTAATGAAGTTTCACATAATTTTAAACTTTTCTGGCCCAGTGGTTCTTCAGAAGAAGATATTTGAAATAACATTAAATTTTCACTCATTCTTATCTCCCCTTAAAAGAAGGTTTGGTCCTTCATTTGAACAATTGTTTTACACAAGAAAGAATATTTTGCATGAGAAATAAAACTCTTTGTGTTTCTAAATATTTCATCACACCTCTAGTGTGTTTCTTCTTATTTTAACTAAGATAATGATGATTTAATTATGACTTCAATTTTGTACAGGCCTTTGTATGATAATTCTACCCTGAGGGGTATGTTTACCTGTCTTCAACAAGTCAGGTGATTGTTCACAGTGAGTACTTTTCAAGCATAATTGATCAAGTTCATTTCTGCCTACTGAAAATACTGATCTTGAGCAAATTAATAGAAGTTCCAAGTGAAATTTGCAACAAACCACGTTAAAAGACTTCTGGCTGTGTCCTTTTGTAATTATAGATATAGATCAAAGACAAGACAGTGAGTAAACTTATTTTTTCCTGGGAGGGATAACATTCTTGCTGCAGTATGAATTAGTGTAAAATCCTAAAAAGTCATCAATTTAAAAAAAATGTCTTATAATTCCACTTTAATTTTGACTCAAGTAGATGTTAGAGAGAGATATTACTCCAGGTATATAGCCCCATGCAACATGTGCAAAATATATATATATCTGTGATAGCAAATTCTCAGGAGAAAATTTTTGAAAAGCAATTTTCCTTCATGCATTGTTTTCAGAAAACTCAAAGGTGAAAATTTAAAATTTATACCCATGTCAACATAGTGCAACTTTTATCTATATTGATAAAAATGTACATTGAAAAAAGTATGATTAAATAGCTAAATCAAAGTGTTTTGAATAGCAAAACCAAGCTATACCAGTATAGCTAATTCAACTAAGAGCTTAATCAATTTTAGGAGATTGTGCAAGACCTGTTTTTATTCTTAATCATTCTTAAAATATTTATATCACCATTCCTGATTCAAGGGAGAGCTGGACATATGACCAAAAAAGTCCATGATCTATTGATTTAATAAAGACAGTCACATATATGTTGTGGGAAGATCAGTAAATAATGATGACAAGTGGGAAACGACCGGGTTAATATTCACAAATTTTAGGAGTTTTCAACATTTAAGACCATGCAGACATAACTCCTTCCCCTTTTCCCCCTTCCCAGCCCCGGGCTTGTTTATTTATACAAATTATTTATAACTTGTTTTGGTATAAAATAAATTGTGAATAATACAAAAATGTACATGTACACAAAGTATAACGATGGGTCTCTGAATGATTTTCATTTTCTAATTCTAGGAGGGTGGACTGACCCTAGGGGGTCCTGAATAAAATGTCAAGCAGATTAAAACTAACACACTTTTGACGCAGGTCATGCTGTGATCATTTCCAATTTCAGGATGAGGATGACTTCAAGGGGTCATAACCTTTACACCATTTAATGAATAATGGTTAAAGTTTTAGGGGTCGGGAATGACCTCTGGGGGGGGGGGGGGTCATGATCCCATATATCCTATTTAGTGTGTTATAATACAAAGATGACTTAGGGGCTTTTGCTCTAATGACAGCTATTTTATTGTTTCTGGTTCCAAAGATCAAGTGGAATGACCCCAGGGACTTGCATCATTGTATAATTTGTATAATTGTGACATTCCAGTGATCTTTGACCCTTTTCCACCTATAGGCCCCTAACCATTTTCATTTCCGATTATTTTACCCCGTTCTAGTCGCCCATGTGGCGCAGTGGTTAGAACGTCTGCTCTAGAGTCGTGGAGTATGGAGTTGATCCTTAAGTCGCGGGTTCGAATCCACTGCGGGACGTGGGGACCAGTTCTTCGAATGAGACTTTATAAACCGAGGTCCCTAGTTGTTGGCACAAAAAAGATCCTCAATGCTTAATGGCCCTAAGTGTCGACCGTAGGTGATGGCGTCTCCATATGAGCGAAAAATTCTCGAGAAGGACGTTAAACAACAAACAAACCCCGTTCTATACTAAACGTACGCGTTTAAAATAATATATTCATAATGTACTTACCGCCTGTTATAGGTACTGTTAACTTGATCGAATAATAAATCCATTTAAAACACACACTAAATATTAATAATCCCAGTGGTAATAATGATGTACATACACCATATGCAAAACAATAATGATAACGGTAAAAGTAGTGCTCGCAGTGTGACGTAATTCCATGCACGAGTCTAGAAACTTTCCAAAAAGGTGTACATTTGTAAAATTTATATTATAATTACATACAATTTTTTTTCATAAGTTTGTGTTAAATCTATTCTAAATATGACAGGAAAACGGGTGAATCGTGGGTGGGGGTTGATTTTTGACAAAGTTGATTGGGTCAAGATTTAGAAAGGGGTTCTCCGAGTCCTACCCAAATACTGATAAAAATTTGCAAAAATTGTAATTTTGGCTAATTTTTTTTTAAGTTCATCAAAAAAGCTATGCACTAAAATAATAATATTTGTTGTTTTGACAATAAATTCAAGAAGTTCCAATTATGGGTAGAAAATTACCCCCCCCCCTTTTTTTTACACAAATCTTTCAAAAATTCTCTCTTTATCAGAATTTACATTATTAGGTAATATCAGACTGGTAATGAAATATTTACATGCGCGGATCTAAGGGGGGGGGGGGTCCGGAACCTATATACGAAATCTATATACGGAAGCAACTAAAAGTGACCTTGGACCCCTGTTAAGTTGGTACAAAAAGTTATACATATGAAGCTTAAAAAGTGAGCAGCCAAACCTCCCTCTCCCCCCCCCCACCCGTCACTTGACAAGCCAAAAAAAAATTTTTTTTCAAAACTCAAAATACTCAAATATCCTATTTCGTGGGGTGGGGTGGGCTGGGTTCCAACTTCTTTCAGTACCCCAATTTTATATGTACACTACTACATTACCTTTATTTGACTATAATGCAACAAAAAGTGGGGGGTGGGGGGAAACAACTCTTTCAAGAACATTTTCAATAGTAAAAAGTTATGTTTCGAAAAAGGGGGGGGGGGGCAGGCCATCCTCCCTCCGATGCTACGTGCCTGCGTTTAGAGGCAAACACATTAGTGCGGGTATTACTGTCTTATGACAGCATCTATTTTTTTTGTTTGTTTGTTTGTTTGTTTTTTTACTTCTCAGGAAATTGGGGGCTGGAAATTTTTTTGATTGAGGTGTTGAAACCCCCCCCCCCCCGGAAAAATTTCTGGATCTGTGCATGTAACTGAATGTAGTGTCGACAACGGGAGATAACTCTTCAGAATGTGAAAATCGTCTATTGTGGCATCCGATGATCTTTGATCCTTTCTAAACTTTAACCTAACCATTTGCATTTCGGTTTATTTTACCCCAATCTATACTTAAACTTGTACTTACCGACTATCATAGGTCCTGTCAACTTCATGAAATATAATCCAATTAAAACACAAAATGAATTAATTCCTACTGATATACATGTAATGATGTGCACCATCTAAAAATAATAATGGTAAAACTAGTACTAGTAGGGTGACGCAAGCCCAATGTGATGTAGAAATTTTCAGAAAGGTGTTCACATACATGTACAGTACAAGAACAAATTTTAAATTATCATAACAAACGATGTTTTAACATAACTTTGCCATCTAGGCCTTTTTCCAAAAACAGGCAAATTGTGTGTGTGTGTTGAGGGGGGGGGGGGGGGGTGAGGGGGTGACAAAATTGATTGGGTTTGGCTTTTCAAGAAGGTTTTTGCCTAATCAAATACTAAAAAAAGTTTGCACATTTTGATAAATTCATTAAAAATGCTTTGTACTAAAGTAGTATTATTTGTTGTTGAGAAAATAAATTTAAAAAGTTCAATTATGGGCCAAATATTTATATCCCCCCTTTTATCAAATCCTATTTTACATCATTAATTAAATTCTGTTACTTCAGACTGGTAATGAATTAAGTAAAGGAAATACCTATAAGAGGCTCATAGGTCACATGGTCACCTGAGCATTTTATGCTCGATTTGACGAAACATGTACTGTGTAAATTGTAGAATTATTTTGACTTTTTCCTTGGTAAGCCCAATATGAAGGAGTGTGCATTTAGAGGCAAACACCTTAGTGCGGGTATTACTGTCTCATGACAGCATCTACTTTATATTTACTGAGTATTCATATTTGATCAGCAATAATTCAAACATATTTGTTGCACTCCTGACCAAAAGCATGGGAGTCTTTAAAGTAGAATTGTGAAGTGAAAATTACATCAGAACTTGATCCGTTGATTCTGTGAAGTTGAGGTGAAATTACTTGAATTTTGAAACAATTTTTCAGTGTTTTTATTTTTTACGTTCATTTTTACATTAATATATTTGTGTTCATATGAAGCAGAATTTGTTCAAAATCTTATACGTGAAAAGAAGAAAACACTTGTTGTGCCTTCAACTCGACATTAGATATATCGAGGACGTATTGTCAATTACCAAATGTTATTTCCATTCTAATGTCGATACGATATATCCCGGGGAGCTTGAAATAAAAGATACCACAGAGTCTGACACATCTGTTTCATATTTCGATATTTTACTAGAAAAAGACGTTAATGGTAATCTTACAACTAAGCTTTATGTTAAACGTGATGACTTCAACTTTCCAATCGTCAACTTCCCTTTCTTATCCAGAAATATACCTTCATCACCTGCATACGGGGTTTATATCTTTCAGTTGATTTGATACGCAAGAGCATGTTTAAAGTCGTCATTTCGTAAGTTCTATGGTCGATACAATGACCTTGTCAGCAAATACAATTTATCATTACGTCAAATGCTGACTGACGTTTTTCGTACTAATTGTTAGGCCATTATTTACACACTGAATTGTCAACAGATTTTTCCATTAGTTCCCGATCATGACAAGGAGCACACTGCGGGTGTGACCGGTCGGCAGGAGATGCTCACTCCTCCACGGCAACTGATCCCACCTCTGATGTTTTAGTGGTCCGTGTTTGCTCTGCTCCAAAATTTGTATTGTTTAATGGACTTTTGAGCTTGAATACTGTTCGTTCTCGCCACATATTTCATTCATAAAAAATCAAAGAAAAGATAAAAACACAACTGAATTGATAAAATTGAAAAAAGGGATTTTAATAATAAACTGTCAATAATTTAGTACTAAATTATTCAAATAGATTATTATTAATTATAGAATATTTCTCAGCATGAATAGAAGTCTTTTCGTCATATAATTGAATCTTTAAAAAAAAATGTGTTGAACTCCTGACCATAGAAATATAGATATGAAACACAGACAGACCCTAATTGATAAATCTTCTTGGTAAAATGTTCTTTGTATCTTTACTTTCCAAAATGAAAATCAGAGAATCATATACTGATAAAAGTTTTTTCATGCAGGGGAGCAAAACATCAAATGTTGCACTCCTGACATTACTGGGTATGCGCAGATACTTGACTGTCATTAATGCTGCTTGTGATTTACATAACATTTTAAAGTCTTAAATTGTATATCAGTTATTGTTTTACACTTTGAAAATTCTTTTTTGACTTAATTTTCTTTCAAATTTTTAAAAGTGATGTTTTTGACAGTCCACTTGACCTTGAACTTTGACCACTTTTGCAAAAATACTTCGAACCATTAATTTAAAAATGCCCTCTGAATTTTGAGAGGCAGAGTTTCGATAACAAGCATATGTGTCACATGTTTATGAGTGCGTGGCACTGTACTTTGAATCTGTATTATGTACAGTTACCACACAAGATAAAATTTAAATATTATGAAATTACATCGGGATCCGTATCCCAAAATGGATCGTACTTCAAATAAAGTTGTAGACTGGGAATTGTACTAAAGACAGAGTGAAATCTCTCTATGGATTATGGAATAAACAGTGAATAAAATAACAAATAAATTCTAATTTCTAGTAATTCAATTTCATAATTCAGTAAATCCTGGAGAGTTAGCATATTGGAGTTTAAGGAAAAACGGGTTGTTTTAGCTGCATTTTCTTCTGTATTTTCTTGAAATTCGATTGCAAATGTAATGGAATTCTGGTTGATTTATGTTGCTTAATGTAATGCTTATTCTGTAGTTTGACCAGAAGACTATTGAAAACAATTTCCTTTCATACATTTTCATAAGATTTCATCTTGTCAGAAATTAGAGACTTTCTTATCAAGGACCAATTATCAGAGAAGGAACATGCTATAGTCAACTGCAGACCTACATATATCAAAAGGTAAACTTGTAGTTTTGTCCTTTTTGCTGATCATACTGATCGAAACGTTCTTGAACTGTTTAATGTTTGTTATGCTTTATGTCACTTCTAGAAAGGACAAGTGCACTTAAGCAATGTTTAGTGGGCCCTTTTTCAGTGCCGTTTTACTTCAGAATATATTACCAAATTGTTCTTTGTTGGTAATAGTTAAACACAAGTGGATATTTCTAATTAAAATCACGTTTAAACATCACCTAAATCAGCATGGATTTGAAACAAATGATGATTTTTTTAAGCCTATAGCTACCCCAATTCCGGAAAAGTCATACCGATCCCATTTTGAGTTTGGTTTATTTAAATCAAGGGGAGGGGACATTTAAATCGGAAACTTGAATAATCGGATGGTGGATCACTGACGGGCGTGTTTGCCGAATGATACATATTGCGCTATTTTACCTGAGAAAAAAATGAAGTATAGATGCCTGTAGCCATAGTGATCAAACTAAGAAATTTGCACGCTTGCATTTGAAATAATACAATAAGTATTACCATTAGTTCCTTTAAATTTTAAAATGAAAAAAAAGTGTATTTAGGTGGCTTTCAAATCCGGTACCATTGTCTTGCATGAATGTTAAAAATGTCTGACGCTTTTATGTATGATGACATGTTAACGACACTAAACTCTCCTAACCCTCCCGTGTTCCTAAAACCAAATACATACAAACTTACGACTTCGATATAATGATACAAAACGTGGCTATCTTTTACAGCTTTTTACAGTGAGCACCTTTAAGGAATGTTAACCCGGGTAGAACTCACGTGGCTACCGGTATTTTAAATAAGTTATTCCAGGGGTGGGTTCAACATAGGTCATACAGGTAAATAGCTCTCGCTTGCTATAGGAAAAACATTGAACTTTTCATACATTTTTAATGTTTTAAGTACCAGCCTAATCTTGTACAAATTTCCTACTTTCACACAAGTTTTATAAATGTATAATGCGTCTTTTGTCATTCGCACAAGTTTGTACAACGTTAGGCTGACAGTAAACAAAAGCTTTGAAATGAATGACCGTCCTCGATTTACTATAGAAAATCACGAATGTCGGCTGACCCCTACCATATTGTATGACTTTGCTCTTTGTATATTCATGAATTTCGGCGATAAAATTTGTTGAATCTTATGGTTTAGATATCAGTTAATAATCTGAAATGAAAAATTATGCTTAATTTGATTCTTCATTTTTTTTTTTACATTTTACCGGGGCCCATAAGTGCATTCGTTCTTTTTAATTGTTGGGACGCCACTACTTTTGGTGGCCATTAGTTGAGCATTAAAGTATCGCTTTCGTAACATCACCTACTGCGACACAGGACCTCGGTTAGAAAAGTCTCATCCGAAGTACAGGTATCCAATTTCGCAGTTGGATTTGAACCTAGTTTTTAGGAAATAAACTCCTTGCTTGTACTCTGCGACTTTAGAACAAAACGCTTTAGATAACTATTCAGTCATGCGAGCGACAACTGCTTTATATCTTATCCTGAACTCGTGTCATTAAGATTTCTTTAATAGGATAAAAAAATTTACACTTTCAAATATTTAATATTTTTACCATTTCCATATTCTTTTTTGGATAATCGTTTTTAATCACGTAAGAGACAATAAAAACCTGTTTAATTTCTCTTAAATCTGTGAACTGACAACTGCATCGAACAAAAAATCAAATCACTTATCATAAGCTACCAGTCAGGATCTGTTGTGTCATGCGTCATATGATTGAATTTAGAGTACTTATAAAGTCAGATACTAAGGATATTTTTGCCTAAATAGGGTGTTTATTCATAAGATGTGAGTATCTAAGAGGTAAGAATCAGAATATGTTGTCTTAAGGTATTTATGAAGCTTTTAACCTTCGTAGTCATATTGAATTAATATTTACAAATTTATTTAGATTTATTGCTTGTGGCTTGCGATTTTGGCAAAATCAACTATCACAGTATAGCAGTCAAAGCGTTTTATAACAATTTTTTTAATAAAAGTAATGTAAACTTAATTAAAATTTACTGATAAAAATTATAAGAAAATACGTAATTCATGAAACAAATGTGTTGCAAGATGATAATCACTTATGAATAACGTACAGAAGATTTATTTTAACTAAAGGTCATTCTTCAATGTTGAAAACTGTGTCCAACGCCTTGAAATTTTGCACAGAAGTCTGTATTAGAAAAACATACTGAAACCTTAACCGTGTTGAATTTCGAACAAAGTTGTATGCCATGGACTTTTTATTAAAGATTTCAAGAAGTATTACGTTCAATATCATGCTTATTTTATTTAAATTCCTTAAAGAGAGTTATTCCATTTAGTCCAAAAATAAGTGGCAGCACTAATTCTTAAACTGCGACGCATAACATATATCAATGACTTCAGATATTCAACATTTTCTTTCTAAATGAATGCAAAATTTTTAATTTTCGTAAAAATATCTGAATATATCTTTTCTCCTCTTAAAAATTGATATATTTATTTCGCACGGTTCTAAGCATAAAATTAATCTTTTGCGAGAATTTCGAGAGTCAGTTCATTTGTTTATCGTCACAGCCCCCCCCCCTCCTCCTCCCCCCCCCCCCCCAAATTAATTATTTTTTCTCGCCATTTGTTTTCCGAAAATTCCTTTTTCCCCGTTTTAGGTTCTTGGATATCTATTTGAATATTATTTTTTAAATTCAGACTGTTGACAAATTAATTTTATGAAATACTTACTAAAGAAAACCAAACCTGAGATATTTATATTTGTGGCGCTCGATTTTAGTACGAAGAACGAAGTATCGATATTCTTCATGACGCCCTAAATAAAATGTTCTATTTTTCATTTTAAATTCAACATCATTTTGTGGATTTTTATGGTGCAAATTAAAGTTATTTTTCATGGATCATTATAAAAATAAGTTTAAATAGCATGTTCTCTGTTCAAAGAGCATGATACTGAGGAGATTTTAATTAATATTCCATAAGAATATGGTCATATTGCAGTCCTATGAATTTTGTTCAGTGATGAATGCAGAGAGATAGCTAAATATATTAAGAAACTCTTATCTTGAGCTAGGAAATAAATGCTTCAAACATAGTAGAATCACTGACACACAACAGCTAAAATTCTATTGAAAAATGAAAAGAATTTTGAAGAAATACTTTACTCAAACAAAAGTGATGCTGCCACAAAATGACGTTTGTACCCATCGGACACTGACAAAACTCCTCCTTAATCAGCTAGTAATAACATCATTGTCCTCCGATTAACGAAAAATCTGTTTACAAATTAATGGGAATGATGGTTGCAAAACTATTTCATTCAGGCATAATATTATACACTCCAAATTTCAAAAAAAATATAAAAGAAACAGATGATTTTCTCTGACTTGAAGTTAATATTTTCTCAAATTTTTCTGTATTATATCATGGCTTAAAAATACTTAAGAAAGTAGACTAGAAATTATGGTGTGTATTAATCAAAAAAATTAAAGATATACTGTAGTAATCCAGAAAATTCAGAGTAGAAATGTGTGAAAGCAAAACCAGCTCACCAGTATTGCCAGTCCGTGCTGTGATGTGTGCAGAGTTTAACAAGTTGAACACATCCAGTGGAACGTAAATTGTTTTTTAAGGAAGCTCTAAACACTAATGAAAAATGCTTTTTGGACTTTGAGATAAATATATCATATATACGTGCACATATTCAGTGTATCTAGTTCATTTTCAGCATAGGGTACCTGCCTTATTTTTGCAGAAAAAATGTTTAAAGACAATGAACTATTTGTGAACAGAAATCACGGTTGTTTACTTGCATCGGGAAAATTAATGGAAATAATGTATGCAATTACTTAATCTTGGTCTAACATAACATTAAGAATACTTTAATTCATGAGAAATTGTGTCATTAACTGTATATTCCCGTTTATTCTATTTTTCTTCTAAGGGCAGATCACTCTAACTCAATAAAAGTACCTTACAAAAAAACTCTTTAGTGTGCAGTGTTTAGAGCTTCCTTAAACAGGGCACGAACTCTGTTCGTAAATGTTTACATTTCACCGGCTGTATTCAATTTGCTTCTCAGTTTCTCTATATAGGAGTTCAAAAATTAGAGGAATAAAACTAAGTCCCATGTCCTCGGAATTGGGAGAAAATATACCTCTCAGTTTCGAGATTTTGTTGGCAAATAATGACTCCGCCTTTCAGGCTCGGTTTTTATTAGCCAACAAAATATCTCGACCATCGGCGTATATTCTCCCCTTGCCAAATCCCCTAACTCCGTCACTACCCTAACTCCCATTCTCTATCCAGAGTTGTCTGCCGCTACGCTACAACACCTCTGTCAACGCTCGTTGTACAAGATTCTTGTACAAGTTTTAAACGGGGAAAATTTGAAATTAAAATCGTAATTAGCTTTTGTAATTATTGATAAAGATGATAATTTATCATTTCTTTTAAATCTATCACCTTTCAAAACGATTTATTTTCATAGTTTTTAGGGAACTTTTTTGCGGAGTAAATATCAAAAAATTAATGAAAAAATCCTTTTAAGGGGTAATATATTAATATAAATCCTGTTTATCGATAAGAAACATAATTTAAAACGATAATTAATTCAATTTTTCATCTTTTACAAAATTTCCAAGAATCTTTTATAACAAGCGTTGACAGAGGTGTATGTGGGAGCGGGAACGACAACTCTGGATAGAGAATGTCCTAACTTCGTCACTTTCGGGAAACTCTGCGCTGTTTGTAAACGAATGCGATTGTGGGGTGATTTTTACATGCTGAAAATCTATAATCAAAAAAATTATGATAGTCAAGTTCAAGAATGCGTAAAAATTAACCAGCTAGCTAGCTAATTAAATACATTAATTAATTAATCTATTGTATTTATCATATTTTATATGAAATATGAAATCAGTAAGTACTTTTTCCTTTATGAGCAATTCCATAGATACCTTCGACATGTGCGTCAATATGCTTATTTTTACATGTCATCCATATTTACGAAGGTCTTTGATAAAGGATTAAAATGACTTTTCTTATTGAATACGACTAAAATATTTTATTTTTCATCTCAATGCACTACACGTTGGAGCTAACATTAGCGTGACGTTATTACATATGAAATACGTTATATTAACGTTATTTTTACTGTTGTTGGTACTTTTCCTAAAATAAATTAATTTATTTCTACATCTTTAAAACTATTTTTATGCTGAAAAGTTGAAGAAAAAGGGACAAAAAACGTAACAGAAATCAAATTTCTGCTCTGGTGACGCAGTTAGGGTTCGTTGGACGTAACGTACACGGATGTGATAGACCTCCTATTTATGGTTTTGGCTGCTCACTTTTATTCAGGTGTACACACAGTAGATGATTATAATATGATAGGCATTGAAAAACTGTATAAGAATGACATTTACCGTAAATATAAAGAAAATCTTTGGGAGAAAAAGTTAAATACTTTTGTACCATTTGGCATCAACAAAAGGGAACACTTCTGTCCTTGAATAACGTAATGAACATTTGTGTTTTACTGAATACTATGTGATTTCTAAGATATATATTTTCACACGCTTTGAAATCATCTTTATCTATATATATACATATATGTAAATAGTATTTTATCTAATGCCCTCATAAGTTAGTATTTTATATGGTATGATAAAACTTATGTCAACACAATATATAATATTTGCTCTCGCAATTTTTTCAAAAGTTTTTAACGCCATTTTATTGCATGACGTTGCCTCTCAGTTTGTATGTTCATTGTGACGTCATAATACGTTGTTCAATGTTGAATCGCTATGCATTCAAATAAACACGACCGATGAAGGCTAGTAACACGGTCGAAATATTTCAAAAAGTGTTTGAAAGTTTATATATATATATATATATATATATATATATATATATATATATATATATATATATATATATATATATATATATATATATATATATATATAATTTCTTAAGTAAAAATCAACGATATGAAGATGTAGCATTAAGTTGGAAAATAATACAAAATTTAAAACGACAGTAAAATAAAAACTAGAAGAAATACTGTAATTGATTCAATCCTATAACTTGTTTTCATTTCACAAATTGACTCATGCACCTCTTCCTCAAATATGGCCTCATGCGTTTCAACCCGTGCGTGCATGAATCCATTTCTAATGTCACATTACAAATGAATGTTTAGAAATTATTTAAACTTGGCCTTTATTTTACAATATCCATGATTTTGGAATCGTGGAAAGAAGAAATGAAAATAGAAAATACAGAGTTGATTAGGTTTTGACAGTTCGCCTGATTATACACCCTTGACAAGCGTGTAGTAGCTAATTGTAAACCGGGGATGCCCGTCAGTAATGGGAGGGACAAAACATACTCGATCCTTACCCAAACGTTTTACATATTTTGTATCTTTTTAACTTACACCTCCAGAGCTAACATGACCCGTTGTATGTACAGCGGAAAAGGAGTGTAAATTACAGGACATCGGTCTTAATTTTTAAAAAATGGGATCACTCTTCAGTGATTATCATCACTGACTTTTTTATTTGCAATTTTGAATCAGTAATCTTAGTATCATGTAACGATAATGATTGCTCTTAATTCTGTAAAATTTATTGATGATTTGAAAATTTAAAATAACAAAACATGTTCTTCATTTTTACAGAATTCGACGTGAAATAAAGACATTAAAGGAAAATGTTCAAATCAGCTGCTTTCTGTCTATTTCTCATTTGTCAAACTTCTGGATTCAATATTTCTCGGCTGATGACAATTTATATCGAAGCCTGCGGAGAGAGGGACATGTGCTTTAATACCTCAGGTGTAACAAATTATGAGCCTCACTTGATACTTTCTCGTTGTCAGCCATGTTCGTGTGAAGAGTCTTGCTTTCAAGAATTGAATTGTTGTCCTGATAAATTTTTTCAAAGACCATTGGCTATATTAGATACTCCTCACATCCGTCTGGAAAAAATTTCAAAATTAACTATCAAGCCACAGTACGAAATAATCACGACTTGTCCTGAATCTTCTACAAAAGAAGAGATGCAACAATGTGAAAATGCTTCTGACGATTTTGATTTTAATAATCCGGTCAGTTCTCTTGTTAGTAATTACTCTTATCGAAATATTTTCTGCGCATATTGTCACGGAGAAAACGAATTCGATGTAGTAACATGGGACCTATCGGTATATCAACACACAGCTAAATTGAATTTCATCAACTTCATTGAATCTTATCAGGAACTAAAATTCTTGTCAAAAGCTCACGGAACAACTATTGTATATTCCCCGCCATCTAGTATGAAGGAAATTATCCGTCCAAAGTTTTTAAATCCAGAGAGGTATCGCATTCAATCTTGTTCGGATGATAAAGATTTAGACACTGCTTGTTCATCTTCATATGTCAATCAATTCAGACTTTATAGAAATATATTCTGTTATTTGTGCAAATTGAAAGAGTTAAAGAGACCTGGACCCATCATAGGCTCCTGTTCTTCACAAAGCAAAGAAACAGTCCAAAAATGTCAGCAAAGTTCTATTTCACCCATGACGTATCCCTATAAAAATTTCTATTGTTTCCAGTGTAACACTCCTCTAAGGAATATGGATGCTTTTGGCTCTCCACGATGCTATGCTATTGAATGCAAAGATTCCTTACGTTATCACTTCTCTGACTTTTCAACAATTGCACGGGAACTTTATACTTTTGATACAAAGGAACAATTCTACTTAAAGTTTTTTAACACAACCTTCAGTAATTATTATATTCTTAAAATGATAAGAGATACCAACAGGAATGACATTCATTTTCGATTTGAAAATATGGAAAAGAATAATAGTGTCAGCTATGGTCAGCTTTTGAACACAATTGCAGCAATTGACCCTCGCCGTCTTTGTAGACAGGATCTGTTATCAGAGAGTGTTCGAAACCTCACTACAGAACGAAAATGTGATTGCTCATATTCCTGTCTATTCTTTGGAAGATGCACTTGTTGCATTGACACAGCATTGCTGCATCCAGTAGAGTGCATCGACCGAGTATATCCATTCTCTAAAACTCAAAGAGGTGGAAGCATTCTTGTTGTCTCAAGGTGCTACGAAAATAACACGAAACAGAAATCTACCAGTGAGTATTTAAAAGTCAAAAAACTGTGCGAAGAAAATTCTAATAACTATGATATTCTAATTCTTTCGAAGAATATAACTTACAAAAATATTTTTTGTTTTCTTTGTAATACGAACTACACGATTGAAAATAACAGTCTTTTTCACGATTTCTATGACATTGTCGACTTCAACATTATTTGCAAATCGCAATTCAATTTCGTCTATTCAATGAATTTCGACCAACTCCTTCAACAAGCTAAGACTCAAAATTGTCAAGTATTGTACGACACATCCAAATTGGTCTTATGTGATCTCGAAACTTCAGTATCAAGATGGAACTGTCCACGAGTTGAAAAAGACGGGGTTTTAAAATGGATGTGTGAAAATCCAAATGCCCATTCCTTTATGCCCATTGGAAGGTTTAAAAACGAATTTTGTCAAATGTGTAATTCAAATACAAATGGTGACATAAAAGCATGTAATCATTCAAATATCATGGATGTGAGATTCAAAAACGCTTGCTTGACTTTACCAGACGTTAGAAATCACCCATTTGTTCACCCGTACAGAAACCACTTTTGTTCTCATTGTGAGGGAAATGAAGCACTGGAGAAAAATACAACCCATTCCAGAACCCACTGCAAGCCGATGTACGGATCAGACATAGCATATACATTACCCTTAATGAGAGAATTATTCCTTCCAAGGATAGGCATAACTGAGAAACTTCTGAAAAGGAAAGTTGAGGTAAAATATAATGTTAATTTACAATGTAACAAAACCAGTAAATAAAGCCCTAATTATTTTCCTGTAAACGTGGGGGGTTTCATTTAAAAAAAATACTTTGTTTTTGCTTGTTTATATATATATTTGCAGATGGCAGTTTATGTCTCATATTTTTGTTGTGATTCTTTTTTAATTTATCATTTTTTAAGGTGTCAAATTTCATTTTCCTGAAGCTCACCATCAAAAGAAAACTCTTTTAACATGTCTAAAGTTCAAACTATTGAAACTAGCACATTTGACATTTATAATATTTCATAAAAATATCTATTTTTAAGCTTCCAAATATGACACTTTTATTGTGTGGTGGATAGAGTTAATTGTTACAAAACATCAATTACTTGATACAGAGGGGGTCGATACATCGATAAATATTCTATTCGATACTTCGCAGAAGTGAGCCTATTGTTCAAAAGTTTTGGGTTTAAAATTTTAGCATATGCATAAACAATTAATAAAAATTTTAATATCTTTTATTAAGTTAAATTTATTTTTCCAGATACTAAAAGAAAAGATTTTTATCTTGCTTTTATGTTAGTATTAGAAAGCACTAAAGAGTATTGAATCAGATCTTATATAAATAAAATGCGAAATGGTGAAATCTACATTTTTTCATTAAAATCAAGAAAATAATTAATGGGAAACCGAAATGAAATATACATACATTGCAATATTTTTCTCAGACATTTTGCAATGCGGATACTTTTAGCCTTCAGGATATACAGCCTTAGTGTAGGTCAGATGATCAGTTTCCAAGCGTCCTGATAACCCAGGAGGTAGATTTCTTTGAAGTTTGGGTCCCAGTTTAGTCATCTGACGTGGTCCCTGACAATTGTCCTTATTTGTATTTGATGTAATGACCATGCACTGGAAGTAATAGATTATGAGAATTAAATGACTGAATGTTTCTAGATTGCTGTCTTTAGATGTGCATTTAGTCGTGAAAGATAAAGAAATGATACTGGGCAAGTTCGTTTATTTAAGAAATTTTTGAAAATTCATAAGAACATGCACTACGACGCTTCACGCCGGCATATTTCATGAAGCACGTTATCTTATATTTATTTTATTTTTCTGATGACTTGCCACATATTTTTGTCATTTAAGGATCTTTTTTTTTTTTTAAAGTTTGTACTATTTTTTTTTTACTTCAATTACCTCACAATGGAAATATTCCTACTCATCCCACGGTAGTTCATGAGAACGTTATTTTTTTCTACTTTGCAAAGAATCTAAAGGGAAAATATTTGGAAATGTAAATATTAATTACTGGACAGATATATAAGTGAAAGAGTTAACGCTTTAGAGTTCTTGGGCCTGGGTAGGTTGAATCCTTGACTGGGCCACTGCACGCTCTCTCTCTTTTCCCGTTATGCTATATGATTTTGAGTGCTCTGGCTAGGCAACTCATGATGAATTATCTTACTAGCATAAGTTTTCCAGATTTATTAAACCAAATACCCTTAAATTTCTGAATGCAAAGTATTTGAGGTAAGAGAAGGGATTCTTCTTAAAAGGTCTGATGTCCTTGTTATAATTTTCTGACACTAATTACAATTTGATTTTAACACTGATTTATCATTAAACATGTCCTTTTGATGGCTCCGCCCTCAACGACGGTGGCACCGTCTAACATATTTAAATGCATGTGGCATTGGAATCCTTATTTTATTTAGCCATATTGATATCAATATCATTTCCCTTCATTATACCAAAAAATGAATAATTTTGATCAGTAAGTTTTTGAAATATTTAAAAAGTCGCATTTTTCTGGGACAACCCTCGTATATGCTGCTTAGGTTCTGTTTAGCCATTACCAATCACAATTACTACAAGTAGAAGGTTAAAAAATAATACAGACAGATTGACTGAATGGCAATAAAAACTTTTGTCAGAGAAGCTCAATATCTTGAACGAACCAAACCATGCTTAATCTGTTAGCACATATAAATTTCTTACGCATTGCTTTGTAAATTAAAATATATAATACAATAAAGTCAGCATATCGCAAAATCTAATGGTTGCTAAAATAATTTCAATTGCAAAAACAACCTCGTTGGGCTGTATTTTCACTGACATGTATCATGTCATTTTTATACCAATTTTGACTACTGCGTGATTAGTCCCTTTGCCTGATCAATAAAATGTCTCACGGCGTGTGTGGTTGGTCGTAATAAAAATCGCACAGCGTGTGTGATTGGTCGTAATAAAAGTCTCACGGCGTGTGTGATTGGTCGACAGGGGATGCTTACTCTTCCAGGGAACCTGTCTCCGTCTCTGATATTTCAAGGGTACGTCTTATTTGCCCTATTCACAGTTTGTATTGTTTAAAGCATCTATGAGATCGACTATTTTTTAATATCTCCACCTTTTTCATTAGTTTAATGCATGTATTAAAGCTTTCAGAACTTCCAATTTGAACCGTTAATATATCGGCATGAAAAACTGATGAAGATACTAACGTGTTTTTTTTATTATTATTATTTTCAATAACAATTGTCAAGTCATTGGCAAAATGTAAAAACGATGTATTAGTCTATATATTTATTCTAATTTTTAAATAACTCTTAGATTAATTTCTTTCATTGCTTGGTAGAAATTCCTGAACTGAAGACATCATAAATAGTTGGATTTTATCGTTTGTATTATTGTTAAATTCAGTGCTTTTTGCGTGTGTGGTCAAAAAAAAATTCCAAAGAAAAAATATAAAACCCTTATTATAGTGAATTTATCTCCCCAACATAAGAAAAGTTCATTAAAGGTAATTTTCTAAATTAAGAGTTTTTTTATTTTTATAATTCAGTCTAAACTGCTCATCCTGAGAGTAATTTGTTATTATCTAACATTAAATGTCTTTTTTGTGCTTAATTGTTGCAACCCTACTTCCACGTACTTTTATTTCAATAAAAACTGTGCATGGAAGAATTGATCTTATTTCAATTTTCAACACATTTGCCTGTTGCTTAATTTTCTGACCTTGATGGGGGATTTTCCCTTCCTTTGAACAAATCTAAGAAAATATGTTTTGTGGCAGCTTTGGTTGATATTGACCCAAGGCAGGTTTGGTGTAGAAGTCAAAAATATTAATTGTATACATACGGATACGGTATCGCTGCAGACTTTCAGGCAATGTAATTGGTAGTATTTTAAAATTCGAGTTTTGATTAAAAATAGATTTCTCATTTCAGACAAAGGACAACATCTGCTATCCTGGGAAGATTTTGGTTGGAGGAAAGTGTATACCAGTCATACACCATCCAAAAGGAATAACTTATGCATTATTTATTTTATGTCAACTGAAAGTCACATCGACAAGTGATGATACAAAAAAGATTATCAATTTAGTTAGTAATTCTGTTGGAAAATACTTCTACCAAAATTTCTCTATTGCCGGTGCAATTCATTTGAGTGAATTTATCTTTTTACCGAAATTTCCTATTGTAACAACATTTAGAGGGGGATACTTTCATTATACACTGCAAGTGAATTTGTATTTTCTGTTGTCTTATCTTAAACAGTTTGAAAGGGATAAGGTAGAGAGAGATCTTTTAGCATTACCTGCCAAATTGTCTGTGAAAGTTAAAGCGCAACAAGATGAATATATTTCGATCGATTTAAAAGGCATAAAGTTATCAAATATTAACAAAGCTCTGAGAGCACAAAGCTCTGAAAATGTACTACCCGATGCATATGCATCATTTGTCGCTCGCATGCATAATTATCTAGATTCTCCATATCCATCAACTTTTGTTTATGTAAGTTATTTACTTTTTTGTCGTCAGAGAATGTTTAGCGGAAGCGAGGTTAAATTTGACTACATGAACGGTCACATCACTGTAAAGAAGACAAAAGAAAACTTTTACATTGGCGAATTTGTGTTAGATTTTGAAAACAAATATCGAGTTTGTGTCCCAGCCAGTCAGCCATTCATGGAAGTTTTCGGTTACGGTTATGTCGACATACTAGAGACTTTAACAACTATTTTAAACATTATCAGTATCATATCCTTGTTGACCTTATTTGTGCTTTACATGTTAGTTCCCGGATTACGCACACTTCCAGGTTTGAATATTATGAATACAACTTTTTCTCTTTTCTGTATGCAAATAACTTATACAGTAGCAAATGTTTTACAAAGATCAACCTTGCTTTGTCAGATAACGGGTGTAATTTTGCACTATTTCTGGCTTACCCTATGTTGTTGCCTTTTTATCTGCTCTCTTCATATGTTTAGGACCTTCTCTTTGTACAGGCAGGATGCAAGCAATCGTGGCCAAAATATAAAAACTATGTTTATTTTTTACGTTTTCTTTTGTTACTTTATTCCCTTAATAATTGTCGCTGCTAATATCATTTCCACGTTTGCTTTTCAAGGGAACACCGGGTATGGAAAATACTTGTGTTTCGTTGAAAACCTCATTCAAAACATCGCCACTTTTGTTGTTCCTTTAAGCATCACATGTACAGTTAATACTGTCTTGTTTATTCTTACTTTTCTTAATATCAAATTTGCTCAAAACATCAGAAAATCAAAAGAGAACAAATCGGAGCTCCTAATTTCAATCAAACTATTCAGTCTGACCGGAACAGTATGGATACTTCAGGTGCTGGATAGTCTTTTACAGATTTCAGTATTTTCGTTTGTGGTTACATTTCTGACATCTTTACAAGGTCTTTTTATTTTTCTAAGTTTTTCTAGTTCTACAAGAATAATAAACTACATGAAATCCCTCTTGCGGAAAAGAAATATTCACAGAATAGAAGATAAAGAAAGCAAATAGGCAACTTTGGGTGGTTCAAGTGGCATAACTGGAGTTATTTCAAACCAGCAGGGAAGTTCTACCTTTACTCGATCTTTATAAGGTTATTGTGTGTGTGCGTCGTGTGTATGTGTGTGTGTGTAACTTTTTTGTTTCGGGGTTAGAGAAATTCGTTTGTGTATTGGTATTGTGTATGTAGATGGAAGGAGGGGGGGGGGTATACTTAATGAGTCCATGGATATGACTCTGTTCAAGACAAATCAACAACGCCCGTATATTTAGATATTTCCGTACGGTTTGAACTTGTTTTCCATTCCATCTTTGTAAGGCCGTTGATAAGTTGAATTGAACAGAAATTTTCCTTTTAAATTCTATTTGCTAGAAAGTTTCCCAAAAATAGCTTCCAGTTATTCTCTTTATGTACTTTTCATGGAAAACTTGATCCCAAATGTATTTTTTTTCCCCTTCTTTCTTCTTGCATGTATATGGACTGTGTCAGTATAATCTTAAGTAAAACCTAAACCTCCTCATAAGATTTGATCCAAGTTTGTGCCATGGGCCCGATACTTGTAGAAAATAAATTTGTTTGTTTCAAACACTTTTGAATAACATTATACTGAAATCTACTATGAACAGTGCGCGCATAAAGTTCCCCACATGTATCTTACATGTATGTGATCTATTGCAGTCTGTTTGTAAACTTTTGAACATTTTCAGCTTCCTCTTAGAAATGACCGGACCAAATTAAATCAGTTTTGTGCATACTCTCACATTTTTACCTAAGACATGAAATAGAAATCGCTGTCTTGTATCAGTTGTAGACTTTTTTTGTTGTTGGCCTTGGTAATTTATCTGTAATCTTTATATCTGATCAGTGTTATATCTGTAATCATTTTGTCCAATAAATTTATATGTAAATTTTCATAATTTTTATGTTCTTTTCCGAGGAAGTAAAAATATGTGTGTACAGAGGTAAATGGTAATATCATAAAGAATCAGAAATTTGGTTCTTTGATGTATTGCATTACATTATCGGATGTATAAAAGTAAAAGAGACATTCTGATGGACTTGAATAAACAATATTTGGTTATTTGAACACAACAGGCCCGTAGAAAGCGATTTCAGTTGGAGGGGGGTGGGGGCACAACTAAACATTTTAAGTTCGAGGAGGGTACTACCAAGCAAAACTGACTTGACAAGATAAATAAAAAGCACAAGTCGTTATTATTCAGGGGATACAGGCATAAAGTATTTATGTTTTCTATTGTATACTATACATCGGCAATATTTTTGAGGGTGTGCCCCCTCCCAGTTTCTGTGGCAATGGGCAAGGAAATCATTAATATGTAAGATTTTAAAAAGAAAAGGAAGCTTACAAACATTCCATTAGAAGGATTTGCAACATATACTTCTCGTTTCTAACGTCAAAGGTCAATGGCTATAATGCTATTATATTAGCTAATATATGATGGCATAAAGTTTTAAATGGCCACAACAATCTTATTTTCACCAACACTTCTATGGCTATGATTGTGGGGTTTTTTTTAAGGAAAAAAAAAATGATTGGAATGTGTAGTATAGGCCTCAGTAGAAATGCCTTGAATAATCCTATGATGCTCATATATATATATATATATATATATATATATATATATATATATATATATATATATATATATATATATATATATATATATACATATACGAGGGTCGTCCCAAAAGTCCGTAGACAAGCGTCGTTTTGTAGTAACCCAATGACATAAATTTATGAAACTTTGAAAATAAATAAAACTACTAAAAACTAATAATTTTAGGTAAAATATTGGGTAATTACACAGATTTATCCCATTTACACGAAAAATTCAATGTCTGGTGTAGAGACGCGGCGCAGTCCCAAAATTTGCTATTAAGAATCGGTATATGAAATTTAAAATATCGCATAAAAGTAATTTCTAGTCAAAATTTTACCGAATTAAAATGATAGTTTCTCAAATGAAATAAACAATTACTTTATTCCAATTTTATCGTATATGCCTAAGGTAGTAAGAATTTTATAACGTTTATTTGCACTGGTTTGACGCTTGACTATTTTACACTGTAAAAATTAACGCTGCATTTACAGAGGCGGAGCACTGGAATATGAAAAAATGTAGTTCGGAACTTGAATTCACTCTAACAGAGACGCATTCGAAGACACAACTGTAAGGATCGAACACATAGATATATTCAAATTCATAGTGTTTGAATGATATAAGCATTTTTTCAACGTATATGTTAAAAAGAGGAAAAGACGGACACCGACCGAAAGAAGTATTACAGAAATCGTCGTCAAAGCGACATAGTGCAACTCCATTCGGAATGACGGACAAAAAGTCCCTCAGAGAAGCAGGAGAATATTATGAAATATAAATGGATGCATGTATAATTTTAACATTTTTTGGGTATATTTTAATGTTTAGCATATCATAATAATTATGACATTCTTATTTAAAACTTCAACCTTTTTGATAAAGTAAAACATGTTATTCTGATGAGTGCATTTCCCCAAAAAATCCATACCGGTAACGTTTACGTATTTTTTTGACGTCGGAGATTGCGCCGGGTGGTAGGACACGGTAACATTAAAATTCTAATTACTAGTACGTTTTTTAAGTAATCATGTTAAAACTTAGTTATACATCAGCTAAAAACACACTATATACAACCACAAAATTATACAAAGATACATTAATTCTTGCAATAGATATGAGCTCAATCTACAGAATTTTGGGACAACCCTCGTATATATATATATATATATATATATATATATATATATATATATATATATATATATATATATATATATATATATATATATATATATATATATATATATATACTAGTATATAATGCAATGATTGATCTGTAGTTTGACTAGAAGTGCACTCTTATCGATCTCTTTTTATAATAATTTGCATTAGATTTCATCTTTTTGAAAATTGAATACTTTATAAGCAACAAACCATAAGGTGAAATGATTCTGTTCGTCACTTGCAAACCTACATGCTAAAGCAAAAGGTTAATATACCTTTATGCCTATCGATGCTTACAATGATAAGAACACTGAAGAGTCATTATAAAAGCTTTATAAAAGTTTTCTTCAGTCCCACAGCTCCATTCACTCACTATAAAAGACTATAATATATGATATAATCATAAGTAGAAAAATATATAATTTAAAATTATATAATTGTTATACAATAAGTAGCAATGCTATGTATAATATATGAACATCTGAAAATTAACCTTGTACAAATAGATAGGTCAACCTTACAGATCATCATTACGTAATATAACAGGATGATGGATAAATCCCCAAAGCCAACCAGCGTAGTTACGCAATTTGTAAAATATATGCGTTAAAAGATGATAACCATGTCAAGAAATTTTAATATTTCAGAGAAAGATGTATTCAAATCCGGGGTCATTCTTCAACGTTGAAAAATACGTCCAATTGAATTTGAAAGAAAATAGCTTTTGAGCGGGTTTTGGGGGGAAATTTAGCAACTTGGACAAAATTTTGACCAATAAAGTATTTTTGGTCTCTGATTTGGAGTATTAAGAAACATTGAGAAATATATTCTATTTATTTTAATTTTAAACCATAAAGGAAGTTATTACACTCTGCCTGAAAATAAATGACGGTATCTTTTTAAACCGCAACAGAAAAGCAATGACGATGGTTGACGTCAGATACATGTATTAAACATCTTCAGAGACAGAAAGCAGATTGTGGTAGTGAGCATATTGCAGTAGTCAGTGAATTTCTGTATTTTCCTGGGCATTTTGGTGAATCATTGCGCTTTCAAGCGATTCGTATTTCCCAACATATTTAATAGCCTCTAGGTTGTTTCGAAATCTCGAATCAGAATCTGCTTCTTTTTCAAACTGGTATGGTCTGATGCCAAGCTCCACTTTTATGGTATCTAATTCGTCAAAATTCGACGATCCCTGATAGATTTCAGTGTGATATTTCCTTCAATCATATTTACCCTAATCTTAAACATTTTCAAAAAAAATGCAAGCAAGTACCCTTATAAAATACGTCAAACTTTATTTTAGGAATACTGCATTCCATCCTTCACATTGATTACTAGTATTTTCTTCCCCATCTACTGTTCGTCTCGTTTATTTTCTAACTTCCTGCCTGCCTTCCGTCTGCTAGTAGCGAGTCATATTGATGTAATCTTTCCATGCTTCATTATTACTTTAATGTTCTCGTTCATTTTGAGGGTGTTTCGTTACTTGTGGAGCTCTCTCTCTCTCTCTCTCTTTCTCTCTTTGAACTTGTAGGTCCCAACACTATATCCTAAGACTGAAATAACTTATATGATGAACAAAGTATTTGGAAACATATATATTAATTGCCGAGAATGTAAAATTGAATCCTTGTTTGCCACATGTATACTTAGGTCTATATGTCTTGTAGATGCCTCATCCTCGGCTACATCAAAGAGTTCAGCCATTTCTGATCCTTCCCCTTCCGATATGATCTCTGTATTTTTTAGTCACTTGAAATGAATCAATGGAACTTTTAAATTATGTTCATGGGCTATTGAATGAAGATATTTTAAAAATGTCTATTTTGAATGTTAAAGTTGATTAAAACCTTGAACTTTGTGGACAATTTTGTATGTGATTGTGAAATTCTAATGTTGGTTGATATTTTTATCATTAAATACAACATCAATATATTGGTTTTCATTTTCCTTTCTTAATACACTAATGTATGTACGACAAATATATTCTCTTTCTTTGTGTGAGTTATAGGTTATTCAATGGGTAAAAAGACCGGTTAACCGATTACTAGAATTTTACCGATGATATAATCATAAATGGATTTTTCCGTTATTTCCCGATCATGACAAGGAGCAACCGGCGGGTGTGACAGGTCGGCAGGGGATGCTCACTTCTCCATGGCACCTGATCCCACCTCTGATGTCTTAATTAGAGATTCATGTTTGCTCTGCTCCTATTTTGTAATGTTTAATGGACTTTTGAGCTCGAATGATGTTCGTTATCTTCACATATTTCATGTAAATGTGGAAGAGCATGAACTTCGTGATTTTGCTTTAATAAATTCATATGATATGATATGTACAAAGTGTAAACGCGAAACTATTCGGAAAGTATTGTGATATTATGTCTATCCCCCTTTCCAATCTACATATTTTGGTTAGAATTGTTTTCCCAAAATTTATCAAGCGTATTACAAACTTTCGGAACGTTAAAATACCGTTCTCATTAAAATTCTTCAAAGAGTGATGTATTTTTAAATGTTCTACGGGGAATCTATTCACGTTTTTTTTTTTTATCTTAGCAACTAAAGAGTTAGAAAGATTTTCATAATTTTGTTTAAGTTCACTTATATCCTAAAATAAGTATTATTAATGATGTGAAATGTGGATAGGAAAAGGTACAAATAAGAGGGGAAAACTTGCCAACGATTATCAAATCAATTTACTTACGCTGTTTTCTGATTTACACATTTGAAGAATTAGAAGGAAGAGTTGTTTGGTAAAAAGTCTACAATTCATACCAAACCTCATACAGTGTCAAATCTCCGGGACTACTTTCCCCAAGTGTAGGGCGTATATGTCTTATAGTTGTAGCATATAAAGTAATACTAAGCTGTCTGGAGCTTGGATTTATGCAGTCTTTATACAGGATTAAATTGTACAGCGTCAATCTTTACAAACTAACAGTTGAAAACTTTCGGCTAAAATAACTTTTATTTTTTAGAAACAAATCAACAAACAATCACACACATTTTGCCCTGAATAAAAAAATGGATTTCATATTGATAAATGGCAAAATAAAATTTTGAAATTCGTGTGCCTGTCACTTTCAATTAAAAAAAAAATTAGGTGTGCATTGTTAAAACAAAAATGTTCAGATTCTTATATATGTTTTATTTATTTTATGACAATTTTTTTTAAAGCACATACTGCATTTGAATAAGATTTTAAAAACCTTAAGCTAAAAGTCTAAAACTAGGGCTCTTCATGTATGCCTCTACTTTTGAAATATACAAATTTCAAAGTCATTTCAGAAGTATACTTCTTATCAAAATTTACTTAATGAATTCTGTTTATTTCAGACTGGTAATGAATTTGTTATATAAAATACTTACATAAGAGCCCATGGGTCACAGACTAACCTGAGAATTTTATATATAGCATACATACGTATATATATTTTGAAAATTATAGACTTATTGTAGTTTCTTTCTTGGTTACCCTAATATGAAGGAGTATTTAGAGGCAAACACTGTTTATGACGGCATCTAGTTGATTTTTGTTGTTAAATGCAATGTCTATTCTGTAGTTTGACCGGAGGAGTACTCTTACGATCTCTTTTTTATAATAATGTACATTAGATTTCATCTAGTCAGAAAATAAAGACTTCATTAGCAACAAAACCATAAGCTGAAATGATCCTGATCATGATCACTTGATGAAATGATCACTTGTATACTTAAATGTTAAAGAAAAGGGTAAATGTGTATCTTTTTTATGCCTGTCGGTTGTAATCCTTGTCGATATGTTATGGAAATGCTTAATATCATACAAAATGTGTTTTAAATACTTGTTACAATGATAAGAACACTGAAGAGTCATTAAAAAAAACTTATATTAATCGAATAAAAGAATGTCTACTTTCAAACATTTGTCACATTTTTGTGAAGAAAAATAAATTCAAAATCGCATTAGGAGAAAAAATAAACCGTTTAATTTCTCTTTGAATGCATGAATTGGGATTTGTAGTGGATACATGTCAAAAGCACTTGTCATAAGTCACCACTTAAAGGTTCGAGTTCTAATATGTTGTTTTAAATTTAAAGTACATTGTATATTTAAGGCTTTATACCTTTAAGTCCTTATCAGTCATACTTAATTGAATGTATCCAGAATGAAATAACGAACAGAAATCAACCTCAAAAGTCCATTAAAACGATACAAATCGGGAGCAGAGCAAACACTGACCTCTAAAAAACATCATAGGTGGGATCAGGTGCCATGGAGGAGTAAGCATCCCCTATCGACCGGTCATACCCGCCGTGTGCTCATTGTCATAATCGGGCAAACGGAAAAATCCGTACACAATTCAGTGTTTAAATACTGGCCTAACAATTAGTATGAAAAACGTCAGTTAGCATTCGACTTAATGATAGACTGACTTGATAACTGTACCAACCATAGAAGTTGCGAAATGATGACTTTAAAAGACCGTTGATATCTTGTTTCATTAACTTGTTTGTCAATAACTTGTCTCGTTTTAGAAATTGTTCGTACTTGGAGCATGCTCTTGCGTATCGAATCAAATGGGAGATATAAACCCCATATGCTGGTGATAGGGTGTATTGCTACATAGGTAAGAGAAGTTGACGATAGAAAAGTTTAAGTCAACAATTTATCATAAAGTTTTGTAGTTAGGTTACCATTAACGTATTTTTCTAGCAAAATACCCAAATATGAAACATATGTGTCATACTCTGTGGTATCTTTTATTTCAATATCACTGGGATATATCGATTCGACATATGAATGGAAGTAACTATTGTTAATTGATAATACTTCGTCGATATATCTAAATGTCGAGTTTAAGGCAACAGCTTATGTATGCATAAGTTTTTGAATAAATTCTGCAGCTTCATATGAATACAAAAATAGGTCTGATAATAACGGAGCGCCATTGGTATCCATGGGTATTTCAACAGATTCTTGGAAGACCTGATCTCCAAAAAGTACATAGATATTGTCAATCAGAAACTCAAGCATCTTTTTAATATCTACTTCAGAGTGCTTGTGTGTACAGTCAGATTGTTTTTTAACAAAATAATTTTGCAAATGACCGATGACAAGGTAAGTAAATTTACAAGTTCCATTTTTAAAAAAAAGTAGATGTCTATGAAGTGAGAAAGTCTGGACTTTAATTCATCCTGGTGAATGGTTGTATAAAGTGTTGAAAATTCGTACGTTATTGATTTTGGTAATTTTTTTATTTCAAATTTTCTAAAAGTTTCTTGGAGTTTTTAAGTATCCACATCTGATTTACACCACTTCTCGAATATATTGTTGTACAATACTCCTGAAGTTTCTCCTTCACTGCTGTTAATATTTTAGTGAGGAGTAAATTTACTGGAACCCTCTATGTATCTTTGTTTGTAAGGATTTTTATGAAGTTTAGGAATCTATTATAGGTATGGCAATTCAAAATCATTTTGATTTTTGGGAATATCAAAAATATTTAAAACTGACCTATGATTTTGAAAAAAAAAAATTCCTCCTTAAAAAGGGAATTATGGGAACAAGTTGGATTACCATTTGCAGAATTAAACCCCAGTTCTTCTAAATTACAATTAAAATAATGAGCTTTACAAACAAAGACAATATTGTTACCTGCTTTGTCACCTGGGACCAGTACATACTGATCGTGTAATCTATCTAAACCTGTTTTCACTTCTGAATTATTGAATACAGAAGGATAGATGATTTTCATATTGCCCCTCAGTCTCTTAATGCGAGATTTCAACATCCATCTGATACCTTTGATCTATTCTGACAAAGTGTCAATGTCTTCTTTTTCATGTTTGGCCCATCGTCTGGCGTTATGTTCCACAGAATTCATAATATTTATGAAATTATAACGCCAGTTGAAAGATCGTGGTTCCCTAAATTTTGACCCCTTTAAAATAATAAGGTCCTCATTATTAACTATATTTACGTCATCAGTAATGACGTGTCCAGCAGGACTATAGTCTGATAATTTTAGCTTTAAACCATAAAGGAAGTTATTGCCCTTTGCCTGAAAAAAAATGACACTACCTCAACCTCAAAGAAAACCAATGACGATGGCGGACGTCAGATACATGTATCAAACATCTTAACTGTGATTGGTCGTAATTTTTAATTGTTCAGTTTGATATTTTTCTTCTTCACAAAATGTAAATTTTATTGAACAAGAAGTCGATTACATAGTGAGCCCAATTGTGATTTTTTTGTTTGACAAATGGCCCTTGAAACTTTAATTTATATAACTTTTATCTAAAACCTTTATATCTGTATAGAGGTTTATCCCAAAAATATTTTCTAGTCTCTGAGTATTGCAAAATCATCGTGATTTTTTTTTAAATGAAGTTTTGTGACAGTTTTGAATTTCTGTGCAATTATGCTTTTCAAAAATTCCAATGGCCCAATAATTAATTTTCTGCATGCAAAAAATATCCAAACTTGAACAATCGGGGATGATAGCTACATGAAGCAGAAGGGTGTGCAGTAGTCAGTTAACTAGAAGCTACTGTCAGGAGTGACAGTTGTAATACCTGCGATCTACTTTTATGTATACAGGGTAAGGTCTTTTTTAAAATTCATTTTCAGACTTCTGCGCAAGGTAGGACTTTTAGGTATTTGGGACTGAAACTGTCGCAGAAATATCGATTGATCACTCATCTAGAAAATATGGGCATAATGGCAGTAAACAGCAATAGTAGTGGGCAGATGGCTGTGGCAGTAGTCAGTGAACAGTGACAGCACGCAGCTTGTGGGTGAGCAGATGACTGTGGCAGTAGTCAGGGAACAGTAACAGCAAGCAGCTTGTGGTAGTGATCATATGGCTGTGACAGTAGTCAGTGAATAGTGACAGCAAGCAGCTTGTAGTAATGAGCAGAGGACTGTGACAGTAGTCAGTGAACAGTGACAGCACACAGCCTGTGGTATTGAGCAGAGGACTGTGACAGTAGTCAGTGAACAGTGACATTTGATAGGCTCTAGGTTGTTTTGAAATCGAAATCTCGAGTTCTCGACAGAATCTGCTTCTTTTTCAAACTGGTAAGGTCTACATATCCAAACTAGTGTTGTAGTTGTTGTGTAAGCAAATCTGATGGCCATCTTTACTGACTCGCTTATTTTGTCCATGTAGGGGAGTCATGCCTTTAGAGCCTCGATATCGATTCAACTTTCGCTTGATTTAATTTTCAAAACAGGTAAAATAAAACAGGCACATTTAAAGCGCGAAAAATCTGTTCATCGTGTGTAGATTTCAGTTCGGTTTTTTCCCCTTCAATTTTATTTCACCCTTCAACATAGGAAAAAAATAACAACCATTGCACGTTCCTTTCAAATATTTAACGTTTTGCTCTGCATTCCATTCCTCACATTGATTACTAGTAGTTTCTTCCCAATCCACAGTTCGTCTGTGGATTGGAAGAGCCAAGTCCTATTCCAAGGGGAGATAAGCAAGGAAAGGCAAAAAAGGATGGGGTCATTAAAAAATCTTCTTCTCAAGAACCACTAGACTAGTCGAGATGAAACTTGTGTGAAAGCTTCATGAGGTACTGTAGATTCTAAATTGTGCAAATCATGCCCCCCTCGGGGTAGAGAGTGGCCACAATAGGGGATATATATGATTTTTTTTATCAAAATTTACATTGAAAGATATAGGAAATATACTTCTTAGAACCACTGCGCCAGAAGAGATGAAACTTACGTGAAAGCTTCCTGAGATGATGTAGATTCTTAATCACAATAGAAGATCAAAGTTTTACATGGGACGTTATAAGGAATAAATTTTGAAAATTTTCTGAAGAACCACGATCGCAGCATTCATATGCAAACATATCAAATTTTACATAATATATGTATACAGGAAAAGAATTTTCTTCTCCATTATTGCAAGGCCATGATAGTCATAATGATATTGAAGCATCCACATGTTATGTGAATTCAGAGACCCTTAGGCTATAATACCGGGTCACAATTTTTCATGGGAATATAGAAATCTTTTTTGGAAATCTTTTAAAGAACAGCAGGGCTAAAGTTTCTCAGGTGAGCGTTGTTGCCCACGGGCCTCTGGTTGGAGCAATTGTCTTTAAATCAATCTGATAATTATATTTTTTTCATTGCTTTCTTTGACTTTCTAGGTCTCAACACTTTATTCTAAGACTGAAATAACTAACATGATGAATAATGTATTTGGAAACATTAATTGCCGGGAATGTAAAAAATGAATCCTTGTTTGCCACATGTATACTTAGGTCTATATGTCTTGTAGACGCCTTTTCCTCTGCAAAATCAAAGAATTCAGCCCTCTCTGATACTTCCCCTTCCAATATTATGATCTCTGTACTATTTTAATCACTAGAAATGGACAAATGGAACTATCAAATATATCCATGTACTATTGAACGAAGTTATTTTAAAAATGTCTATTTTGAATGTTTAAGTTGATTATAACCTTGAAATTCGTGGACACATTTGTATGTGATGGTGAAATTCTTGTGCTGATTAATGTTTTAACAACATCAAAATGTTGCTTTCCAATTTCTTTTTTAAGAGACTAAAGTATGTACGACAGATATATGATTCTCTTTCTTTGACCGAGTTGTCGGTAAAAACCGGTTAATCGATTACTAGATATTGACCGATTATATATATACATGTAATTATGTGTAAATGTGGAAAAGCGTGAACTTTATGAATTCGCTTGAATCAATTCATATGACATGTACAAAGTTTGCACGCAAAACTATTCTTAAAGTATTGTGACAATATGTCTATTCCCCTTTCTAATCTTATTCTACTATTTTTTTTTCAGAGTGATGTATTTTAAAATGTTCTACTGGGAATCTATTTTTTTTTTTATCTTTGAACTAAATAGTTAGAGAGATTTTCATAGTTTTGTTTAAAGTCACTTATATCCTAAAAAAATATTAATGGTAGACCTTTTACCAAACAACTTTCCTTCTTATTCTTCAAATGTGTAAATCAATAAACAGCTTAATTAGCATATAAAGTAATGGCTTGGATTTATGCAGTCTTCATAAGGATAAAATTGCAATGCGTCATTAACTTTCACAAACTAACAGATGATTTAAACGTTCGGCTAACTAATCTTTTATTTTATTTTTTAAAAAAAGCAGATGAACAAACAATCACATACATTTTACGCTGAGTAAAATAATCATTGAGCATAATAATCATTGTTACTATGTTACCGTTGTATACATTTTTGTAATGTAAAGCTTCTGAAGATTTTTAATGAAAGCGCTAAAGCTTTACGGAGGATTCTTGTGTTTTCTTTTTATATTTGTTTAATATTGTAATCCGATTACTGAGACTTTATTTCAATTTTGGATATATATATATATATATATATATATATATATATATATATATATATATATATATATATATATATATATATATATATATATATATATATATATATATAATATTTGTATGACATTTATATGAACATACAGCATTTGAATAAGATTTTAAAAACTGTGCTCTCAGTCTAAAACTAGAACTCTACATGTTTGCTTCAGAAATATACTTCGGCTGATATCAGCTATCCTAGAAGAGAGAGAGAGAGAGAAAGAAAGAAAGAGGAGAAATCTGCACACAGCAAAGACCATTGACCGAAACATTTTAAAATCGTTAAAATATCATTGTGTCACATCTTGTGGATAGATTAACCTAAATTGACTTTTATAATTTCGGCTGATTTCATCTGCCTATGAAATGACAAATTGCTTAATAGTTATAGGGGCTAGGTTTGTCTTTGTGACAATATCGCAAGTTTATCTTGCATCACAAAGGGCTATGTACGTTTTACTCAATGGGACATTCTGCGCTTTGTGTGACCTAAAACAACGCACTTTACCGGACAGTGTATCAGGGTTGACTGTGTCAACGTCCAGATTTTTGCCAGGAAAGATGCTGCCGATAATATGCGGAGTATTCGACACGCTTCACTGTCCACCAATCAGATGATGAATTTTTCCCTCGGCGAGTGGCTATGATGACATGCATTTGATGATATGTCACTGTAGTATAAATGAAACTGAAGTATTGATGGAGAGACGGACAAACATAATAATCTCATACTTGAACGAAAATGGCCAATGGAAAATTGGGTAAGTTTACTTAAGTAATTTTGGAACATTTATATTGATTATGCCAATTAAAGCAAAAATGAAATTACATGTACATGTATCTGTATATGTTTCAAATTTTCATTACTTTAAAGAATAACATTTCTGTAGCATAGCATATAATTAAGTGCCATATATTTTGAAGATATAAATGAAATGTTGATTTAAAACTCTCTCTCTCTGGTGTATATATCTTTTAATACCGTCTTATCTTAACGAGGATGTGAATCATAAAAAGATTTGATGTTGTACAGTCTTGTTTACTCATAACCGTAGGGTAATAGTTCTGTATACCTTGCAATAAACTTGTCACTGTCAAAAAGTGCATTTGCTACACCTGATGAGTTCACGAATTTGAAATACACAACGTTGTGCATTCCAGTTATGAATTTCGTGTAAACATAATCATAAAAGGGTAAACATCACAATATTCGACATGAACATCATACCAACAGGCAGCTAATCGTAATATTTTGAAATGCATTTAAATGTAAGACATCACGGTGATGCTTCGATGTGCTTGCTCATGTTATACAGTACCCGCAACGTTATTCTTTACAATTCTATCGTGTCCTATCGTGCGTTTATCCTATCCTATCGTGCGTGTATCCTATCCTATCGTGCGTGTATCCTATCGTATCGTGTTTTGCGTTTATCAGGTTTTGCGTTTTCTATCGTGTTTTGCGTTTATCGTGTTTTGCGTTTATCGTGAAGATCGTTTATCAGGTTCTATCGTGTATCGTGTTTTGCGTTTAACGTGTACATTCGGAAACCCTCGCTTTTTATCTTTATTATGGGAAGAAACTTCCGAGATACCCCGAGTTTATTTTTCGTTTTGTTAACTTAATTACGATTACTTCAACTGAGAAGAGGAAAAGAAAGTTTTACATGTATACCTTACTAGTTTTTCCATCATTAAAAGAAAGTGTAGAAGTAAAAGAATAAAATAAATAAATAAATAAATAAATAAATAAATAAATATAAATGAATAAATAAATAAAATGTTTTATAATGGTCAAGCAGAGAGCGTTAATCGAAATTTAAACCATATTTTCGGAAATGTAATAATCGATCTCTTGGTCTCTTTTTAATTTATCGAATTGTAGGAATATTTTTTTTCTTTTGTCAAAATTAGAATTATAATTTTCTTAAAATAGTCAGAGTCACTAGAGGAAGCTTTCCGGAAAGGTAGGATGTATGTGTACCAAAAAAATTATAAGCACGGGTCTAATGAATCTTTTTTTTTTAGTAGCGATATTCATTTTTTTCCCGAGGCATTGTCTGATAAAATTGTTATGTGTTTATGCCTCTGATCAGCATGTATGTGCAATTATTTAATGTTTTGATATCAAATGATTCATAAAGCATAAGACAATGATCATGATGACATTTACACTGATTTTGTCCGTATCCTCAATTTTTGTATTTATTTTTTATCACTATTTATTAATCTAAATTCCTTAATTTGTCTTAATAAAGAATACAAATTACAAAATAAAATGCATGAAAATGCTCTACCCAATTCATCATACCATGATATTTACTATTATATAGAAGTTTTTCATTTATATTTCTTACTGGCATCAGAAAATTTAGAAAAAAGAATATTTATAGGAAAAAACCATGATTACTTTCAACAGCTTACCTATTTCCGCGTGGAAATGAACTGGAAATATAGCGTATATCTGAGTGAAAAATCGAAGAGCTTTCCTTACTAGAAAACTGACACCTACATGTACTTCTCTAATCAGTACACTGTCTTCCTGTCTGGTCAAGACACCCCTCCCCCTTTTCCCCCTAAACGACACCTCGGCCCGTGTGTATTCACCGTCAACATACCTGCGCTGCTCTCGCATCTGTAATGTCAAGTATTTACCTATCTTGAATACTGCCCGGTTCTAATGAAATGCATCTACTTAATTTTAGGATTCTGTTCATAACTTGTATGCACAACACTTAATAGAAAATTAAAGATTTTATTCGAAGAAAATAAGATAATTGTACAATTTATGGGTTTTTAATGCTTATGGTACATGTACATGAACTTACGGATCATCGGGTTTTCTGTGTAAATACAATTAGAAATAATTCTCTGATAAATTTTATTGATGGAAGATAAGGCTGAAATAATTCTTACATTCTAAACTACGAAATTTACCTCACATTATTTTTATATTATTTTTTTTTTCGGAATGAAAGGCAGATGAAAATAAAACAAATTTAAAGAGATCGCCTGGTTCCGCCGTGATTACGCAAGACGAATAAATACACCGGACTGTATTATTATTAATCGATTTCATTCCATACTTGACTTTATTTAAGAAGTCAGTATTATTTTTGGCTATTTGGTCGGATCTTGTTTTGTTCATTTTTTAATTGGTTATGTACCTTCAAACCCCCGCCCTGCGAATATCCCTCATATGGGATATGGGATGTCCACAGAATTTTTTAGTTGTAATGTAGGAGTAAGGCAGGGAGAAAATCTTTCACCTTTTTTATTTTCAATGTATATTAATGATCTTGAAGATTTTTTACTGAGCAAGAATATTGCAGGCTTACAAAGTATTTCAAGAACCATTGAGAACGAATTACTAATGTATTTTAAATTGTTGATTCTCTTTTATGCGGATGACACTGTTATTATGGCTGAATCAGCCGATGAATTACAAGATGCAATCAATAAATTTCAGACATATTGTTTACAATGGAAGTTGAAAGTGAATGTTGAAAAAACGAAGATTCTAGTATTTTCAAAGGGTCCTATGTTAAAAAGAAAATTTTATTACGACAACTTAGTTATTGAAAATGTTAGAGAGTTTAAATATCTAGGCGTTGTTTTTTCACGCACAGGTTCCTTTTGTAAAACAAAAAAACACTTGTATGAACAAGCACAAAAAGCGATGTATGGCATTATAAGAAAAATTAGACAATTCCAATTACCAGTAGACTGTCAATTTGACCTTTTTGATAGAGTTGTAGTTCCAGTCTTACTATATGGCTCTGAAATATGGGGCTATGAAAATCTTGATATTATTGAGCGTTTGCACTTGAAGTTTATAAAGTATGTATTTAATTTGAAAAGTTCCACACCATCGTACATGGTCTATGGTGAAACAGGTCGCTTTCCTCTGTATATTACGGTATATTGTAGAATGATTTCATATTGGGCAAAGCTTTTTTCAGGCCCGCCAAATAAAATTGTAAATGTTTTATACAAACATATGTTTATACTGTACAGTGATGGAAACTTAACAAACCCATGGTTAGACTGTATACAGAAAATATGTGATATGTGTGGTTTATCAAATGTATGGTACGAACAGGGTGTCAATATGAATTATAAATGGATAACTGCTTCTGTAAAACAAATATTACAAGATCAATTTATTCAAAAGTGGTCTAGTGACGTAAATAATTCTTCAAAAGGACAGATTTACAGAATCTTTAAACAAAACTTTGGATCTGAACATTATATTGATAAGTTATCTCCTAAATTTAGAAAAATATTTATAAAATTTCGAACTGCAAATCATCATCTGCCAGTAGAGACTGGAAGATGGTATGGTATACCACTGTGTGATAGAATCTGTACACTTTGTAATAATAATCAAACTGCTGATGAATTTCATTATATCTTAGAATGTAAAACTTTAGCTAATGTAAGAAAAAATTACCTGGGCAATTATTTTTCCCACAGACCTAATGTTATTAAATTTATGGAATTAATGTCAACCAAAAATGAAAAAATGCTGAAAAAATTATGTATGTTTATTTTAAAAATTTATGATGCTGTCTGTCCTCCTTGATATATATTTTCCCCTCTCTTATTTATTTATTTTCCTTTTCAATCATATGTCATGTTTTTTGTTTTGTATATGTACCTCTGACCAGATTGTATATAATGTATATATGTTGTTAATGAACCCCATGTACCAATATTTTGGTTTGGGTGAATAAATTGAACTTGAACTTGGATTAAGACTGTCATAATTAATCTATAAGGTATTAATTATTTGCCGACTTAGACCTATATTAAATATTATGTTTTAAGTAACAGTTAACACAAAGTCTAATGGCAATAATTTATGATTATTTAGTCCGAAAAGTCGCATTTCACTTTGTTTATATTTATTTATTTTTTTTTGATCTTATGTATTTTAAACAAAAAAGTATGCAATAATTCAATGTTCGTTAATTAATACGAGGTTTTAAGTATCTGATATATAAATGTCCACATTTATGACAGCTTAGCAGACACATAGTTGTAGCAGATACAAACTGTTGACTTAAAATATTTATACACGTAACACCGTATTTATACACGTAACACCGTTACACAAACAAAATGTAGGAAAATAATTGTTTCATTTTGGTTTATCTACACGGAAATGTTTGCGCGAGCAAACAAAAAGTCATGACATAATTTACATGTATTAATGAAGGGCGCTATTATATTAGCATTTATTTAGATTTCTACTCTGATTTTTTTTTCGGGGGGGGGGGGGGGGTAGTAGTTGATGATAGATCTATAACGACAAATTTATTAATTTTGTTATAACCATTTTTTACCCTTTATTTTTATATTGTGATTTTTGGATACATCACAGACTTTAAGCATCAGACATTGAATACAAATATTTAATTCACTGCATAGATTTTTTTCCGTGAAAATACTAAGTATTTGTAGATAAATTTCTTAGGTATATATTTCTTGTATAAATAATAAATCTATTTCTAGAGTTTCATAAATTTATCGTACCTGTGAGAAACAACACTTATCTACGGAATTTTTGAGCAACCTCTGTAATTAAAAGATTCATAGTTCAACCTTAATAAGAATTTCGACATTTACACAAATAATCGGAAATGTTCACCATTGAGTAAAATGATCTAAAATAATTAAAGTCTACATTTATCTACAATCCACTTAATTATTGTCAAAAATAAATAAAGAAACAGGTTATATAAACTTACCATAGTGACCCCAAGTGTTTTTTTCATAATACTTTAAATATCATTATCATTTAGATTTGCAGCTTTGCAAGTATTAAAATTAACATGTTGCAGTATATCAAACAAAAGAATCTATTCGTCTTGTCAAAAAACGTTCCGCAGTTTGAAACAATCCTATCAGGTTTTGCGTTTATCCTATCGTGAAGATCGTTTATCAGGTCTATCGTGTTTTGCGTTTATCGTATTTTGCGTTTATCGTGTTTTGCGTTTATCGTGTTTTGCGTTTATCCTATCGTGCGTGTATCCTGTCCTATCGTGCGTGTATCCTATCGTATCGTGCGTTTATCCTATCGTATCGTGCGTGTATCCTATCGTATCGTGTATCCTGTAAAGAATAACGTTGCGGGTACTGTATCAAACCAATTAATTATTAGTTTTTCACGGAAGCCTTTTTATGGATATTGATATTAATTAATTTTTCCTCTTTTTGATGTGATAACGTGAAATATAGATATAAATTTTCCCTGTCTATTTCGCCGAGTTGCCATGTCAACTAGCTCTTATCCAGAATATTGATCAAACGCATCTGGGGAAAAAGGCATGCTACCCGAGTCTCGACAAGGCCTCTTCATATGATGAGAGAGAGAGAGAGAGGAAAAGATGAGCCCAGATTAAGAAGAAAGCATCGATCTAGCTAAACAAATAAATAATAAACGTAAGCACGTGTATTCCCAGTACAAGAAAATCATGGCAGCATCTGCCCACCAGATCGATTGATACGTGTGATGGTATTATGTCCGCAAAATCAACCATTACATATATAAATCATTGGTCACAGTTATGTAAACTAAGAAAATAATGGATATCCACAGAGGGGAAAACTATTGGGAGAGGATAAGATTTTGATTAAACTGTATAAGCGCATGGCCGTAGGAACCGTAGGCCGTGCCCCCCCCCCCCCAATAATTTTGCCGATATATAGCTAACTATAGTAAACATAGATACTATATGCATGTGCCCCCTCAATAAAAACGTCTGATGACCTTTTTTTTTTTTTTTTTTTGCTTGTCAGGAAATTTTTGGTAGTGCCCCCTCAACTGTCGACTGAAAATGTATGGCTGTGCCCCCCCCCCCCCCAAACTGAATTTGCTTCCTACGGGCCTGATAAGTATTTCAACTAAGAATGAAAGTCGAGGGAGGGGCTATACGTGAAACTAATGCATTGAGATGGAACCTTGCTTATCTTTCTGATATTATTAGTGCTTTTCAAAATCTTTTGCAATTTTCACTTTAATCGCCTTTCCCCCCTTTTTTTAACAATGTAATTAAAGTTAATTTTATAGGGAAATCACAATAAAACCATAAACGTGTCTCAGTATTTTATTACCGTAAACAGTCCGTGTAATTGAACCATTTCTCCCCCGCACGCACGTGTATTCTAACGGGAAGTTAATGAACCACAGGTAAACAGCACAGGTATGCAATTTACCATGTCAAATTACAACGTAATGTCAATTTTATTGAAAGTTAATTCCCCTAAATGGACTCAAAGTCAACCATGGACTCTTCTTTAAATGGAGGAGGTGCGACCTTTAGTGAAACCACACATTTCCTGTTCAATAACAGTATTTGTTTAAATAGATACATCTTAGGGCAAATATATAGATAAAATAGGATTAGAGCAAGGGTCTTCGTGATTATTAAATCAACCAACGGAAACCATTGAAAACTGCATATAGTGGTTGTCTAACGTACTTCACAGATCTTACAGTTATTTAGTTTTTATTTGAATCCTAAAGGAAAAACAATAATAAAATTCACACTGTAAACGCCTAGAACTGTGAGTTAAATAGTTTCATAGTAAAAAAAAAGCCACAACATCCTTTGTAATATAAAGGGTTAAATTTACTGTGTGCTTCTCAGTTTTCTTATTCCTTTGAAATCCTCTCTTCTTTTTGTCAAACAAAACTTGTCATACTCCTTCAGTCGAAGGTATTTAATTAATTTTTAAAACAAATGGTGTATTTTCTAGTTGAGCGAAATTTGCCATAGGGGAGTCTAATTTAACAAACTTCGCCAATTTCCATGACAGAAGGACGGTTACTCATGCATGATTCAGATCAAGAACAAAAGAAGGCAACTTTTGAACTTCATACACAATTATCATATCAAAAGAAGACTAAGCGGTTAAATAAAATTATACGCCTAAATATTGATTAGGAGCGAAAAAATAATCATTGTCGTTTACACGCTTTTGTTTCGGTGTCAAACATGAAGTGCATCGCAAGGAAATTCAAGCGTTCCCCCGCATCTGTCGAAATCTGCTGTGAACAATTAAGGGCGGTTTTCATTGTTTTCGGTAACAGAGTCTTTTTCTTTAGGACGTGTGCACGTGTTCTGAAGAACACTGACCATTCCCGTATAAAGTCCTAAGTTTGCTATAAATCACAATTTCTGCAAGTCATAATTAACGTGAAAACGAAGGTCTAAAGATGCCAGAGCCATAGACAGCTATGACATAGTGCAAAATATCTTGTTATCAGTTCATTAGGGATTCTACTGCACAATTGAAGTAGATAAACATTATTCATAGATCGATATATAAGACAGACTTTGTAAACATAAACAACAGCTTCTGACACCCCTAAGTATCTTCTGCGCCATTTCCGTCTTATCTTGAATATCCCGCTGTTACTTGTGCAAGGGGAGATAAGCTGGCGTTGAAGGAGGTGGTTTCCTTCTAAAGCTTAGCAGAGTGACAGCCGAGCGGATGCTGATTCTAGACTTCGGTCCAGCGCTTCCTTGCATTAGATACCCGCAAATGATGAATAATGAATTTTTAGGGACTTAAAAACCTCTTGCTTTGTAAGAATATTAGCAGTATCAGATTTACAGATGTCCACCGTACATCGGTTTCAAAGGGGCAACGGAGTATTATGGAAAGTTTTGGTCTCAAAAGTAAGTTTTTTTCTGCATTTGACTGTTAAGTTGAAGGTTTTATGTGTACTTTGTCTGTGTTCTAATTGTTCTTATCTATTTATTATATTTTAAGTATTTATTTATGATGACGGGCTATTCAATATTCAGTTATTTATTGGGGGTAAGGAAGAATGCAGATGTTGACGGTATACTCAGGATAGTTTACTCTCCCTATCCCCTGAAAAGTTTCTCAAGTACAATTAAGTTTTTCTTTATATCCATTTGACATTTTAACGTAAAAAATTACCTAAGTATGGGTACACATCAAAATACTTGTAATCTTAATTATAACTGATAAGACGTTATAACCTTATGATAAAGTTACAACCTTAAGCCACACTTCTAAAAACATTTGTATTTAAATGTCGGGTTTAACAAGTACACGTATAACTTCTTTGAAGACAAGCAGCGTAGTCCGACTTCACCGTTAAAAATACCAAAATATATGTATACATGTATATATGTATGTTTAATTCAGAATAAGAGCAATGCAATCGACATATATATGTCAAACACCCTCCAGAAATGTAGTGTATCTGGGGGGTTTTCCATATTAACATGTAATCCTTTATCTTAAAATCTACAGACCACAAGATACCCCAAGAAATATATGGTGTGTCTGCGCACGATATTTGATGGGCATCCTGGTTTTCCATGTGTCCGATCTAACATAGATATACGGAATAGTTCGCGTGCCTCCGGTGTTTTGACCCGACCAATGAGACGCGATTGTTATCTGAAGGGGGATGTGCGTACAAGATGCTGAAATGCTATTTGTCTCCATAAAATATACATTTTTAAACCAAAAATTAGAATATTTACGTAATGTCATTCACAGCTACAAAAATATAGTTAAGATGTTAAAATGATAAAATTTCTCCTAAGGGTGATTTTAAACGGATTTTAAGTATCACTGTAGTTCTCGTATATAAGGGTCATACCGGTATTGGAATTAAAAGGGAAACAAAATATACGCAGAACTCAAGTTGTTAAGTAAAGATTTAAACGTTTTAAATACATTGTATCAATTAAAGTCTAGAAAATTTGATGATTACTTCCGTGTAATTAAACATCAAACAAACTAAAAAGCACGTAAATTAAATCAAGATTTAAAATAAAAATTTACATAGACCTTAACATCATAAAACTTCCGCTAACAAGAAGGACGGGTCAAAAAACATTCAGAAACATTAAATAGTAAAAAAGACAACTAGTTCACGATCCCCCCAGGGTAGAGAAAGACACCAGATTTTCTTCGTGTTTCACACCGATTTTAACCTCATGTTTTATATAAAATTGCTACGATTTCATTCTACCTTCTTTGTTTAAAAGTTTCGATACTTACTATAGCTGGTGTAGACTACAAGTTCTATAAGGTTATAAACTAAACAAAACTGATAATCGCAAAGCCACAGCCTGTATACAAATAAAAATAGGATTAAATTATTTACAATCACCTCGTAATCGTTTTGACAAATTTGATGGAGTACGAATGCCCACCTGTGATGAGATATGAATATGATAAAGATCGCGCCGCTCTCCCCAGGGTGTGTTGTTGCGCGTGAGTCCGGCTTGATGGATTACAAGACCTCGGGGATTGAAGGTCCGAGCGAGTATTGACCATCGGGGTCCCTCGATCTGCATCAGATACGCCACCAGTTTGGATCAACGCGGAAAGTAGGATAAACTCAAGTTCATCGACTTCTTTTGATATATATAAATTCATGGTCTTTTGAGCTGTTGTGCTTTTATGGTCATTGTGCACATTATAAATTAGAGTAACATCGTTATAACAGCATGCCAGTCACTTGGAATAGGCTCCTGTTTTCGGGTGAGTTTGTTAATTTTTTCGGGGATTGTGATTTTAAACTTGCGTCTTTTTATTTATTTGGATTCAATTTGATTTTTTAATTTTTTTTAATTAATACAAACTTAAAGATGTCTTTGAGGGTTTTTCTCCAGTTACTTCCTGTATCAAATTAACAAATTAACGGAAGATGTTTCTCTCGCAGACTTCAAATTCCTACGTAATACAGTCTAAATCTATATATAAACTATAAGTTCAATTGAATAGTGTAATACAGTGTATACTCATAATTAGCCACTTTATATTTATACAAATATTATACAAACATTAACGTCGGACGTTTACGCAATGACCGCATTATAAGCTTCATCAACGTTCAATGACCAAACTTCATTGATCAGCGTACATATATGCACGGGTGTCAAAAATAAGAAATCTGAAATAAGAACTTAATTTTCATGGTCGCTCGATCTGTTCGTCTTGCTATTTTCTCATGTCTGTAAGAAACGAAAAGTTCAATGGTGTACACTCTCTGGCACAACACATGCATTTTATGACCGTTTATGGAATATTTATGACTGGGCAGTTGTATACTGCAGTTATCAGTTGGTCAATAAAATATACCAATATCAGTCCGCCTCGGAACAGCGGGGGTCGTACCTGTGTAAGGCAGATATGATATTGGGTTTTTATCATAACTCCATGGATTATGGTTGTAGCCGCATAAGGAAAAATTCCATATCCAAGTGATAAGATTTTTAGGAGATCTAAAATATGCAGGGACACTTTTAATTTTGTGGAAAAAAGTTTTGTGCTAAGATTTCTTGAATCCGTATACATATGGAAGTGTTTGTTTCAGATGTTTCAGATAATGCAGCAAAAAATGGTACCGGTATTATTGTTAGAGATGAAGTGAAAATAGAGACGGTCATCATCATTCTTTGGGTAGCGGGAGGGGTCCTGTTAATGACCCTCCTAATTCTGCTGGTCTGCATCCTCAGAAACAACAAGAAAACTGGAGCACAATGTGCAAATGGGTAAAATAAATATTATTGTGCTTCTCTGGTTTAAATCATATTAAATGTGATAATTGATATATCGTTCTCCTTTTGGCTGCAAACAAAATTACTCTATTTAAGACAATTGCAGTAATTCAGTGGCCATTGATAACTTGTAACTTTTCTAAAGAAATTAAAGTAGTATTAATCGTATTTGTATATCCAGGTCACATGTTTTGCGGATTGATCCCAGACGCGCCAATCCTCGAGATGGCCGGTTAAATCAGGGATATTCCAATTACGATGAAATCTGGACATGGATCCCTATCATACGCGGGAACGAGGGCGAATGTCCTCGATCTTCCGTGTACGCCACTCCCACCAGCAATGACCTACAGCCTCCATCCTACAACGAAGTCGTGGGGTCACCTGAAACTCATCCAGCGGCAGCTAATTCGCAGACGACAGTGAGGACACCAGAGATGACGACAATACAGCCAGGAAATCCGGTTAGTAATTTATTTTCTGCAACAAGTAGGTCCTCAGAACAAATGCCTGCTACTGCTTCGACAGAAGTTGTAGCTGGTCGGACTAGTGAACAAAATCCACAGATCCCCAGCGTTCCTGTTAGAACACTGGAAACGCATAATGCAGATTCTGTACCAAGTGGCTCGCCAAGTGTAGCTTCTACGAACATTGTTGAGAATGCAAGTCAATCCAATCAAAGATTACAGTCTGAAAGTAATCGTTCAGACAATAACATTGACAGAAATTGTGTATCACGACAGAATATCAGGACCAGAAATTGTGATTACCCATATTTGGCACGTGCAAGGGATCGGGCTGGAAACACGGCCAATAGTATTTCTTCTGCGACAGAAAATCAAGATCAGTATCAAGATGTAATTTATCATCCTGAGCAAGGACTTTATTCTTTTGTGAGGAACGAAGGGGGTAGACGGGCGTGGTGTGACATCCCACCCAGTCTCTTAAACGAGGACGGACCCCCGCCTTACACACCCGCACCCGATTACCCAGGGAGGCATCATAATACCCGCAGAACTTCGTATAGACAAGCAGTTAACGACATGCCACCAAGGTATTCGAGACGAAGTCAAAGGCTTACTGATGTGACACGAGAAGTCCCACCCGATTATCCAGTGTCTAATAGAGAAACAATAAATAGTCGAATCGAACACGTACATGGAAATGTTTCCGCCCCTATAGTGAGGTATCCTTGCACGTGCTTGCCGTATTCGTTTGCTTGTCGTTTGCCACTTCCCTTGTGTCAACTTTTCTTCTTAAACAATTCTTAATTGTTCATTTTACCTATGGAACTTTGCTCTATATTCTAATAAATACTTTCACTTTTCTGTATACCTGTATTACATTTGCAACCTTATGTTGTTTTGCCACTTTGCTGCATTGAATTGAATTAATTAAAGTTTCTAAATGCTCTTGGAATGTACACGCTGTTTATATGCATGAGACGTTTATAAGTTGTACTGCATGCAGAAACAGAATGAGAAATATATTAATTAAAGGTTCTTATTCATTAAACCATTTTAAATGACAATGCCTAAGTTTCATTAGCTTTTAAACTTGCATGTTTTAGTGGATTTGTAGCTGTTAACGTTTTACAATATTTTTCATTCCAGGTGTGATTATGAATACTTTTAACTGCAAAGACCACCAATACAAGCGATGTGCCAAACTCCATCCACCAGTCATCAAAAGACAGTATCAGTCCGCCAGAGAATATAGTTCGAATGTGAACTGTTTCCGTATTTAGTGCTGAAAAGCGCGCTGTGTTCGATTAGATTTTCCTGGTCTAGTCATTGTGGCCTTATATAGTGGCATAAAAGACAAACACTGCATGACTGTTTGTGATTTACTTCTAGTCAGTATTATGTACATAGACTAAGTACTAACCAGTATTTATTTATACGTGAAGAACTTTTTATATATAGTTTATATACATTGCATTATTTATCCATATGCCCTTGTTTGATTGAAGCATGCCAAAGACAGAAAAACGTCAAAAACACAAAATTGAACAACAGGATTTTTTAAAAACAAAATTGATTGATTCCGTTAAGAATTTTCTTTCAGAGATTAATTTATTATGTACATTTTAGTTGCACTATTCAAGTATATCTACACACGCACTTCGCAAAATACCGGTAATTGTAAGTGTCCATTTTAATTTCGTACAAATTGTCTCTTACGAGATATGTATGTCTGGATTTATGTAGCTGAGTGAAAAAGTAAGAAAATTTTGTATGCTTTGAATCTATACTGTATGGACTTGAGAATTATGTATGTGTTCAAAAAACAAGCTCATTAAATAAAATCAAAGTCGGCATCTGAGAAAAAAATCTCCGGTCTTCCAAATGTGTGAATATAACAATTAAAAATTAATGTGTGTGTGTTTCTTCTTTTGATGTGGACCTTGAAGCTGTGTAAAGTGTATTTTTTCGCAGTGTTTCATAGATGTAAGCACATTCTACATGTAGCCATTAACTGGTTAATGTCTTACCGAACACTGCATAACCAGAGGTAGAAAACGCCATACATATACATGTATAATTCTGCATTTAATCTAGGATTTTTTGTTTGCTGAAAATATAAAGTTTTTAACTAAACATGATGTTATTTTATTTCCTTGCAAACTTAATCCAATTTTCTTTCTCTCTTCTCGGGCGGAGAAATAATATATATGTACTTTTACATGTTTAATTGATAAGAAGCAGGTACCATGAATATATCAATTAAAAGGCTCCATTGCTACACCGCACTTTATATGTATTAAAAACGTACCCATCATGTAGACATGATAGCCCATGTGACCCCTGGGAAACATTCATTTATTTATTATTTCAATAAACCCCGGAAGCTTTAAAAGTGTTGTTTGAAAGGTTAGACATAGGTTATGACAGTGCATTTTTGGAAAAACTTGGGTCAGTACAGAAACCTTAACTAAGTTTTTTTAAAGAAAATAGATCGAAGCATCTTTTTTGTCCACTATTTGGTAGACTTTATTTGGGGTTTGTTTTTTTCTCGAAAGGAAGCCGGGGAGGGTGTGGGGGGTTGGGGGCTTCAACTCTAAAGAAAGGACTCATTTGGATTAATTTTCAAAGTTTCCAGCGTCTTCACACCAAATACATGCACATTGTAAGGGAGTATCGGTGAGATGATCACACATGATAAATTGATTTTTTATGAATGGTAGGGAAGAAGAATCGTCTTCATTACATGAGTGTAAGGCAAATGTTATCGAATTAATGGGAATCGGAATTAATAGAATGAAGTATTGAAATATTCTTGTCCAGTAGGTTCCATGAGATGGGGAACATTATCAAAATTTAAAACAAGTTTCTTCCTATGTCCAGAGGTTAAAGCAAAACTAAGGAGAATTCAATTACCTTATTAGTACTATTTTAAAATAAGTTTGTAAATTTTTAGCATAAGTAAAAACCAATTAAGTGAAGGAATTATCCCGACATGTTATTTAAACGGGTAGATTTCCCCATATAACAGTTCATACCGTAGATACCTAAGGAAATCTTTGTTTAGTAGGTTTTACGGTCCAGTAAAAATGTTTAGCCCTTGTAGAGTAAATAGATAACAACAGTACTATTTAACCAGGCCCATAGGAAGTGCAATTTCATCAGCGCGGGGGGGGGGGGGGGGCACAGCCTAACATGCACTAAAAGGGGGGATCAGATATTTATTCGAGGGGGGCATCCAAAATTCGTCAACACAACTGGAAATTAGCTTCTTTTATATACTAAAGTATATACTGGCAAAATTATTGGGAAGGGGATTCCCCTCCCCCGGTTCCTCCAGGCATGTAAACAAAATGTTTCTGTTAATATGTCGATTTATGGTTGCGACATTGCAGGAAAAAAAAACATTACCCGCGTAAGCGGGATATGATTTTTTTTCTTTTGCAGTGGTTGCAACTTTTGATTCCCGTATTATGAAACAAAGAAAAAATATTAATATCTGTAGAAATTCTTCTTATAAAGCGTGTGAAGGTACATGAAAAAACGCGATATTGTTCCCTACGTTACATCAATGGAAGAGTCCTATATTTCATACAGATGGCTTTAAAAATCTGGATATAACTATAGTTTATAATTAATTGTTTGATGATTAATGGCAATAGGTTTTCATAAGAAATAAAATAGAAATATTCAGTGGATGTAATTACATGTACATAATTATTTATAAAAATGTTATTTGTTATTCTGAAACCATGCAGGATTCACCACACAATCTTCCAGGATTCTCCCTTTGTACTAAATGCCAAAAGGGTAAAAAAGAAGGGCAGAAAATCTGGAGGTCTTATGGTATTTGTTAAAAAAGAAATTTATAAACATTTTACTAAAGAAAAAGAATCTGATAACTCCTTATGGATAAGAGTAGAAAATGTTGTTATTCCAAACTGTAGATCACAAACACTCTACTTGTGTTTTTGCTATGTCAAACCATATAAATCAAAAGATGCATCTGAAAATATATTTTCTCAAATTACTACTGAAGTTTCCCATTTTCAGTCACTTGGAGAAGTATTTATAAGTGGAGACTTCAATGCACGTACTGGACATCTACTTGATTTTATTCCACATGATTCTATAAATGAAACATTTTCTGACTGCCTTGTGCCTCTAGACTATTCACCTGACTCTGTTTTACCACGCAATAATACTGATAGTCAAACCAATCTACATGGTGAACTTTTAACTACTCTGTGTAAAACTTTAAACCTTAGAATTCTTAATGGAAGATTCCTTGGTGATTCCCTTGGTTATTGTACATTTTATAATTTTAATGGTTTTAGTTGTGTTGATTACATGTTGGCTACCAGCCATGTTTTACATAATGTACTGTATTTCAATGTTATGCCACCTTCAGAATTGTCTGATCATAGCATTATTTGTACTAGATTTAAGTGTGGTGCTTTTAATTGCCCAGTTAAATGTGAACCATATATTGAATGCAGATCTACCCCCTTGAAAGGACAGTACATTTGGTCTAATCAATGTAAACTTGCTTACCAAACAGCCCTTGTTGATGTAGAAAGCTCTAACAACCTAGTTGAACTTGATAAAAGTCTAAATGAGAAAGACATTAGTATTGATGATATTAACAGTAAATTACCTAAAATATACTTAACAGCTGCATCTAAAACCCTTCTCTTTAAACCACCAATATATAATTGTAAAATAAGAAAAAGAAAACCAAAACCTTGGATGTCTAATGATATATCTCTACTAAAGAGAGAAGTCCGCAAACTTGGAAGAAGGATTCAAATTAATCCAAAAGATGGCAATTTATTACAGGCTTTCACAAATTTTGCTAAACGAGAATTTAACAGAATGAAAAAGAAATCAAAACATGAATTTTATAAGACAGTAACTGACAACATTGACAACCTAAATCAGAACAATTCAAAAGATTTTTGGAAGGTCCTAAATAAAAATAAGATTAAGCAAAACTCAAATTCTTCCACTCCAGGACTTCAAGCATTTATGAATCACTATCAAAACTTACTGTGCTCTAAGGGCAATAACTCCTGTGAACATGTAGTTGAATCTGAAATACAGAAACTTACTCCCCTGGACTATCCTTTCACACACAGTGAAGTCAAGCTTGGCATTAAAAATCTAAAAACTGGTAAATCACCTGGACAAGACCTAATACTCAATGAATTTATTAAAAGTGGTTCAAGTACACTTCTAAATATATTAACAAAACTCTTTAATAAAATTCTTTTTTCTGGGGAAATACCCGAAGCCTGGAATTTGGTACAAATAACTTCTGTTTATAAATCTGGTGACCCATGTAACCCATGAAACTATAGAGGATTAAGTGTTACAAGCTGTATGGGTAAACTTTTTAATGAACTTTTACAATGCCGTCTAAATTCGTACTTGGAAACAAATTTAATGTTACACAAACTATACCAAAAGGGCATAGGTGGGAAATTTTACAATGTTATAAATAATATGTACTCAAACACTAAATATTGCTGTAAAGATGAATCTTGCTATAGTGAACATTTTATAGCTACACGCGGGGTTAAACAAGGAGATAATCTTTCCCCAACACTTTTTAATATATTTATTGATGACTTCTACTCGCAGTTAGTTAATTATAACACAAACCCTCCTGAATTACAGAATATTGATGTCGGACATTTATTCTTTGCAGATGACTTAATTCTCCTCTCTACTACTAAAGAAGGTCTCCAAAATTCAATAGACTGTCTCTCAGAATATTGCATAAAATCAAAATTGACTGTTAACCTTGATAAAACTAAAGCAATGATTTTCTCAAATAAGAAACCTGACACAGCTCAACATTGTTTTTATTATAAACATTCAATAGTTCATCTTGAACATGAATATAAATCTTTTTATGCAATGAAACACTCTTTACCATTTCATAATAACTTATCTGTAAAAACTCTTTTAAAACTATATTCTTCACTTATTGAACCTATCATTTTGTATGGTTCTGAGATATGGATTTCAGACTTTAATATTAATTGTGATCAACTACCTTTTGAAAAGACACAGCATTTAATATTTAAAGACATCTTGGGTGTACAGAGAAAAGCTTCAAATTTAGCCATTAAATATGAGCTAGGAACACTTCCTATTTGTTGCAAAGCTTTCATCTCTTTGTTTAAATATTACAAGAGACTAAAAAACTATAATAATAAAGATGGAATTAGAAATCAAATTCTTATTGCTGCTTTCTTAGAAGATGACATTCTATATAATAATGATGTAAAGGATAATTGGCCGAGTCAGATTGATACATTAAAAAAGAAACTTAAACTTCCATCATTAGATATCACTGATAACACATTTAGCAGCTACTTGAAGAATTTCTACATAAAAATGTTAATTTGCAACTTCAGAACATTGAATTCACCAAATGTGGTAAATTATTATTTTACAGTCAAATTAGAAAGAACTATGAATTACAAGACTACTTGAAATTTCCAATTAATAAATCTGTACGTTCTAAATTAACAAAACTGAGAATTTCTGCACACCCTTTAGAAATTGAAATAGGCAGATATTCAAAGCCTTGTATCCCAAAAGAATCTCGTTTTTGTCACTATTGTAAAAATGTTTTAGAAAATGAAATACATTTCATATATGACTGTCCTATATATAAAGATTTGCGAAAAAAGTATTACCCTTTGAACATCTATAATTTAAATGATAACATGTTGAAGGAAAATCATTGTAAAGTACTTTGTAATCCTGACAATGCAGTTCATTCTAGAAGACTATGCGAATTTTTACATGAATGTTTTGAATTGCGTTCTAAAAATAGAGCACAATAATATATATTTAATGCATTAATTAGTTCATCTCTGTCCATATTATACTGTTTATACTATTTGCATAATGATTATGTATAACTTCAAGTTGTAAACGTAGTTGACTTCACTGATTTGTACACTTGCATGTATGTATGTACTTTAGTATATGTTTTAGTAATCTGAAAACACCCTGTATTTTTTTCATTTGTTTGTAACATGGTTGTATGCCAACATGTTTGGTGAATCAATAAATAAATTGAAATTGAATACTGTTTTGCTGCGATTTTTCATACCATAGATAAGGAAACTAGACAGGGTAACGATGCTACAAATAATTTAACCAATGCTAGGTCAATAGGTAAGTCAACTCTGAAAGTGGCTCATGATCCTTTTTCACCATTCTCCAGGCCCATAATACGGGGGGGGGGGGTGCTATAAAGGAACACTCCGTTATAAATGGGGCGCCGACCTATAGGATCGGGATTGGTTTTAGTCTTTAAAGCTTGTCGATTTCTGTTCCGGTCAATGACTTTAGGCTACATGTATGTACTAATTCGTTTCTCATAAATTATTTCATTTCAGTATGTGGAGATAGGAAGAACCTATAGCATGCTATTGTCGGCGCATTTTGAGTTTGTTATGTCGAAATGTTACTTGATATTTTTCTTTATTTTTTATTGTACATAATGGTAATGTTTATAGTCTTAATTCTTTTCTTGATGTGTGTTTATTTTACAACACATTTCCGTGGATATAATGAAAACATGCCATTAATGTATACAAATTATTCAAATGAATTGCGAGGGATTGCAGATATCTAGTTCTACTGTTTCAAAACTTTAGATCTGAATTTAGAATATTGACTCAGTACATGTAATTCTAAATATAATATTATTAAGCTCAGATAATACAAGCAATACGTGTATACTTTCCAACGCAATAACCCAGACAAGAACTAGAACTATAAACCAGGTTGTCGAAAAAAGAATTCCTTATAATTTGTAGGATTTTCTTTGTAAATTTCGTCCATAGGGCCTGGTGCCCCTAAAAAAGTATCTTAATAAATTATTCTTTAGATCACAACCTATCAAAATATCATAATTCTATTTAGGGGCAGCCCTGCTCGGAAGAACTTCTAGGCCAAAATTCATGCAAACATCGGTGCTTTATCAGACAAAATGGTGCCTTGGCCAACTTTTGAGTTTAATTTAAAGTTGCAAATAATACATTTTTTGGTTCAAAATACAAATTTGAAAATTTTAGACATATGTATGTAAATTTGGTCTAAACGTAAGAGTTAGATCCTAATCACATTTCTCCTTTTGCAATTCTTCTAAACTTTTGTTCGAAACAATCGTTCTAAACGACACAATCATCAATTTTACATATTGGTGTAACGTACAGGCAAAGATCGACATCGGTATTTTAAAAAACTAGAAATATGTCCATAGGACATGAATGCCCCGCCGAGGGTATATTAGTAATGCAACATTTTAACACAAATTGAGAAAAGTGAGGTCAAGGTCAAAGGAAAGGTCAAGGTGAAAAAATACTGATGCAGTTGAATAGCTTACAGAATGTATCAGCATATAAAGTTTGACACTAATTTATGAAAAGTGAGGACAAAGGTCAAAGGAAAGGTCAAGGTCAAAAATTGTTGATGCAGTTGAAAAGGTTTCATCAGTATGAATTAGCATATGAAGTTTGATTACACTTTCTTGAATGGTATCTTTAAAACTGAGCTAAACACTAATTTAAGAAAAGTGAGGTCAAGGTCAAAAAATGTTGATGCAGTTGAATAGCTCTCATCAATATCTATCAGTATATGAAGTTTGATAAAAATATCTTGGATAGTTTCTTTGAAACTGAGCTTTGAACAGAGCTAAACGCAAAGTGTGACGGAAGGACAGACGGAAGGACAGAAGGACGGAAGGCGGACATGACAAACATTATATGCCCCGGCCATATTCATGGCGGGGCATAAAAAGGAGAAAAAAAACATCTCAAGTCATAATAAACACTGTCTATAGGGATGATTTGTTTTTTTTTAAAACAGGGCATTTTTTGCCTATGCGTGTCAACTTCTTTCTTAAAAGAACTTTTAAAGTGACTTAAATGTAAAATCGAATTTTAATTATTCTAAGACGAACTCCTATGAATGACACATTTATACAAAACTTTGGTGACAAATATGCACATACATGTACAAACACTATAAATTCTTTACATTTTTTCCCCTATGATATCGTGCAAAAAAAAAGAAAGAAACTGGGGGGATAAGCCGAGCCATATGCCTACATAACGATCGATAAAAAATCAGTAAATTCATTTTTAAAAAATTTCACTTTTTGTTGAATTAATGTAATGCTAATTACCATTTGCATACAAATTTGACAAAACCTGAATACTGTAACAGCGAAAATGATTCTGATTAACACAAAAAAATGGCATCACGCTCAATTTCCACAAAAACTGACATAAATTGGATAACTACATTTTTTAAATAGAGTGGGTCATCGTACCATTTTTTTGAGAACGATTAATGAAAATCAATGGAAAGATGTTGCTTTTTACACTTGCAAAAATTTGGTACGAAGACCCACTTTACATAAAAAATTAAGTTAACTTACTTAAATTTTCACCGTGGTCTTAAAAAATTCCAAGTCCAAATATGCTTGCTAAATATAGAGAACTGTATGCTATTTAAATGGGTACGTGGTATAGTGGTTAGCGAGGAGCTCTTTAAAGGAACGTTTATTGAGGAAAGTGTTCGAGTCATGATTTTTTTATTTTGGGGGGAGGGGGTTAATTTTGTTTTACTTTATAAAAAATGTCTATAGGAATAACATATTTTTCACTGGAAATAATATATATATATATATGTAGTAATGAACTCATTTACAGTAAATTATTTAAAATGCCGGATAAAAATTATAATAGATATTTGAATACTTTTATTCCCGTTTTTATTTATTTTTACTACAAGCGCTTCTAGATCACCACTATCATTATATACAATGTTAACATTTTTATAATATCTCCACAATAAGTGTTAACACTCAATATGCAGATTAATTAATAGAAGTCCCTACCCATGTTAGACACTTGTGACAGTAAATGAAAGTCAACTGTTTAGCTTGTTTAGAATATAAATATCATTTTGAGAACTACTGTAAACATTAAAATGCTAAAGTAAATTCGAACAATTGAGAGATTTTTTCCAATAAATGTTCTTGCATAGCCGAAAAATGGGCATGGGCACATGGCTCGTCTTATTCCCCCAGATTCTTTAAAAATTAAATCAATGAAAAAAAAATAACAATGTAGTTTTGGGAAATGCTTGTTAAAAATATCATAATGTTTCTCTATATTTCCCCAATCAAAGTATGAAATGTTTGGCAAAACATTTCAAAATGGCTGTGGACAGACTTACAACTGGATTGATACCAGGGAAGACAAAGGAAGCTTACTGTATTTTTCCCAGTTAGCATCCTTGCTCCCACAAGAGCCCCATTTCGTGACTTCCATTCTGAAAATAATAAGCTGGCGTAGCTGGGCAAAAATTTCAAATAGCTAGGGAAGCCCCCCCCCCCCCTCTCTCCCCCTAGGGAAAAGCCCCTGGAATGTTGGATTGAGTCTCAGAATATGCATTGTTAAAATAGCACAAAACAAACTATATTTGAATAAAAAAATCAATTTTAATTATAAATGCGTTCTTTCACAATAGAGATTTGTATTTATTTGTAAAGGTATTATTTTTTTGTTATTGTTGAAAAAATACTGTGTATGCCTTGGCAAATAAGCATGATGACAAGCGCCACTGCGCCCACTTTCCAAACACCTAGCTGTCGCAAGGCACAAGCTCACTTGCTTCCTAGTTGCAGTGATTGAAATCAAGAGCATACATGTTCAACCAGTGCTTAGCCGTTTACCTAGTTCAGTTTGTTCGTTTTGGTTGAAAATTAACATGTAACTAAAATGTCAAACACGATACTCTTTGATGGCAGAAACTGTTCTTTTTTAAAAACTACATACATGTTGCACTGTACATATCGTGTTACATGACCTTGGGATGATAATCATTTTGTTTAAATGATTGGATTAATCAACTCTCAGATTTTGGCCATTAATTTTCAATGCATCATTGATTCTCATTTCTTATTTGACTTCAGCTGCAACTAAAGCTTGCTTGCAAAACTTTCCAATGCATGATGTTCAGAAGTACCAATAAATAACACATTACATTATTAAACTTATCAATAAGAAAAATATTTTTTTATCAGTCCTTTTTTTCCAATTCAAAGTGCCCTGGGTGCTTACTGGGCGGAGCACGGCATTTCAACTAATATACTACATAAAGTACATCTAAGGCTAAACATCAAAACTGCCATAGAAAACTCTAAATAAATAGATTTTTTCATTTCTTTTAATTAGATCTTCATTAAAAAATATTAAAGATGGTGATAAACATGGTAAAAACTAATTTTTCACAACACTATAATCTGAATACGTAATTAAACTACTAAAGCTGTAAGGCCATTACAACTAAAAAGAAGTGTAACAATAAAATAAAGAGACAAGGAAACTATTGCACAAAAATAACAACAGTGCCCCCAAAAATAAGTAAAAAAAAATCATATGACAACCGTTATTACATTCACTTTTTAATCTCATAGTACCCTGCTCGTCAATGTAAAAAGAAATACAGTTTTGTTTTGTTTAATTTGTTTTTTGTTTGATTAAGAGCCCTCTATACACTTCACAAAGAATTCCGATTTTGTGGTATTTTTATGCAAATAGAGTAATCTGCCCTTTGACCTAGAATAAGATATGTTGAAATATACAGTGTATTATACATGTACTTAATTTGTAATCAACTCAAGCATTCATAACATTTTTTTTAAAAAAACAAGTCAAGGTGAATAGATTTAACACTTCATTTGCAATTATATTATTTTGCCCACCTAAGTAAACAACAGTTTTTCCTGGTGGTAAATGCCAGGTACCCTATGCTGAAAATGTAAGAGATAAGCTCAATATTTACACCTTTACACATTATAATTTTTTCAATGTCAAAAAAACCCTTTTCCTTCAGTGTATAGAGGGACATTTGCAAGTTATTCAAAGATCAAATAACAATGATAACAATAGAGAGGGACAGAAAAAAAACCTGTCATGCAAAAATAAGAAACTAAAACTAAAATGAAAATCAGGGGGAAAAAACATATGTAAACTATTAAAGCAAAATTTCAAAAATATCCAACTCACAACCATTTTTGACTCAACACATACTTATTACACAACTGGCAAAGAAAACTGGCATATAGAAAATTGCACCTACATATATTTAAAGCACCTTGCTGAAGTGAAATACTCTTGCTGAAGTGAAATGCTCAGGCAAATGCAGTTTTACACGCAAATAATACAGAAACATTTTGTTCACATGTAAATATGTACATGAGTGTTACAGTAAGACCTCACATGAAGATAACATCTATTAATCATTATATTTTTTCTTCACACATTGTCATATTAACATGCATACAACACTGACACCACAGAAACATCATTCAAATTGAAAGGATATGGATTCAAAATTTCTAAAATGACACAACTTTTACATGGAAAAATGGCTTCAAATAGACATGTACATGTATAAATACATGCAGATAAAACTAACTTGACATTGACCAAGTTTTAATACTGAACATTCATTTAAAATAGCAATGACAACATTCTTTGCACTAAAAATACAGCAAACACATTTTATATATTTTAGCAATCACTTTAGTACTATCAAGTATTTTAAATGTCCTTACACAGGACAACTGTTATACATGACAATCAAATTCATCTTCACTTGATATGTCATTACATATTAAAAATTACACTCTTGACCAGCAGTGTTTCTTTTTTTTCAAACATTGCTGGGTGGTATTTGGTTATAATGATGCTTTGGTGACAGAAAACTAAAGTTCTTATAAGATTATCATTTATATTGGTAATCAGTCCAAGACAATGCCCTAAATACAGGAAGTTTGTGTTTTGTGTACACATGTTGTATTCAAGACTTAGAATGGACAAGTATGCAAAATGCTCACAGATCCCAAAACTGACTTATCTTTTTAACATAGTCAAGAGTTGTGAATGACTTGACAATGTGCAAACTGACAACAAATACATGTAGCTCTTGACATTGAAACAAAAAATAAATTAACACTACAGTATCTTAAACATTTGGACATATACTGGAATGTTTTCAAATAATTTAACCTGATTTGCCTTAAACCTACATTATTATTTCATCAATGTGCATCTAATCACAAAATTCTAAATATTCACTGATCCCTCAAATAGAAGCAAAGTTTCATATATATGAGAGGTTTTCTTCAAAATCAGCTACTATGATTTTGGCACAGTTGTTTGGTGGGAAAAAAAACAAACAATGATACACTGTATGAGATTAATTATTTGCGTAGTGATGTAAACGTTTTTTGATATTCTAAATATGAGGGAGCAGATCTCACAACCTTCAACAGACTAGTGTGAAAATAGACTATAAAAACTTTAATGCTGATCAACTGTGCTTAATGCAATGAGCAAGACTATAACTTTGACTGCATAACCACCTTCACAGTACCAATTTCAAGACTTCTCAGACAAAAACAATCGACATTTTTTAAAATCATATTGCATATCCATATTGTTAGAGCAAATTTTGCATCTGCAAGTTTTCATCACTACATTATAAACAATGACCAAAAAAAATCTCTCAAACTGTAAAACTGGATATTTGGACAAATGTATATGAAATCAGACAGTCATGTCTCTTGACTAGTGCACACATGGAACATGAATCTTTGGTACACAAGAGAAATTACAAAAATATTCATTAAAATCCCTATTAATTACTCTCATTCAACTTCATCCCCTTTGTACATGACAGCAAGACTAGAGAACTTTGGTCCCCAATCATTCAGGTAATCATAGTCTTGATCGTTATCACTACTGTTTGTGTTGAGTGAGCTCAGAGAGCCTGCAGTGCTGCTTCCTCCTTCATATGAGAACACCATCACATTATCATGGGGAGGTCCAGCAGGGTCTTCATTCACATCCTGGACACGGTCGGAAATAAAAGCAGCAACCTCTGGACTATCTAATGGTACACCTACAAATTAAAGCATAGTTTATAATGTAATGAAATTCAATGTTTTTAAAGTTTTTCACATATTCTTACTTATAGAACATGTAGAAGATACAACGTGATTAAAATTCATTATTTTGCTTAAGATTTCTTTCTGTATTATTGTTACACCCAAGTGTTTTGAAACTTGCCTTTTCTATATTTTGCTGATAATGTTGAATAGTAATATCCTCTATCAAAACTAGAATCAGGTTTCCTTAGCCTTGTGATGTCATAACAGGTTTGATCTTCTTCACCTGTAAATTTAAAACCAGAAGTCTCTGAAGAGAATGCAGCTCTACTGGTGTGTACTTGGTGAATCTTAGTATAGTCTACTTGTGTACCAAGTCTTATTTAAATCGGACTGAAACTGTAGCAGGAGGAGAATTTTGAATGAATTTCACAGAAATTTCAGTTTTTACAAAACATTGGCAGCATCTTTGTCAAAATCAAAAACTGATACACGAAATATGTATCTTAATATACTGGGTAGTATACTTGTGCACCAAGTCTTCTTGAAAATTGAACCAAAACTGTAGGTGGTGTAGCATTTTGAAAGGATTTCACAGAGATTTCTACATCCATAGTATTTTTAGTAACAATGGCAATATCGTTAGTCAATATTAAAAACCAATGAAACTGAATCATGCAGGGATTTTTTTACCCTTTGATTCCAGGGGCCGGGGCTATCAAGATTGGGAAAAATAGCGATATTTGGTTGAAATTGGGAAAAATATTTTCATACAAATAAATAGGAAAAAAAAAGCAAAAGTCAAATATTTAATAATTTTTCTTATTTTTTTATAGTATGAAGCTGGCTTACACCAGCTTTAGTGATATGAAATAATAGCGGCTGTTGAAGTTCAGAAGCTTAAAAATGGCAAAGCTGCAGGGTATGATGACATTGTAAATGAACATATTTATACGATGTCATCTCTTTTATCTTTATGTAAGAAGTTCTTTAAAATAACATTTGATAGTGGGTTTGTTCCAGATGAGTGGTTAATCGGTATTGTTCGACCAATTTATAAGAATAAGAGTGATTCAACCCAGCCTGAAAATTACTGTTCTAGGCAAACTGGAGAGACTGATATGATGCACGTTTATTTTTTAGATAACGATCCCGACATTAATTTTTAAACATTGATCCCACTTTAAAAAGTATGCATGCAAACATCCGTAGTATTCCGAATAACTACTCGGAAGTCCTCGGATGGCTCGTACATCGCACATAGAGAACATAAACACCTCTTTGTCATTATTTTATTTTAATAATTTACAACTTAATACTTTTTTTCATATTGGGAATTTTTAGGTATGATTTTGGGAAAAACATGCACTTTTCAGCATTGGGAATGGGGCCGAATTTCGGCCCCAGAGAGACCCTAAAAAAATCCCTGTCATGTAACTTCGTATAGTTTACTGGTGTACCAAGTCTTATTGAAATTGGAACAAAACTGTAGGAGTAAAAGAATTTCACAAATTTTCTATTTTTAGTAACATGGCAACACCCTTTATCGAAATCAGAAACTGATATAAAGAATTATGTATCTTGGTTATAGTGTACTTGTGTACCAAGTCTTATTGATATTGGACAAAAATTGATTGTACAAGAAACAGCATTTTGAAACATTGTTACAGACAGATGAATGACAGCAGAGCTAAGAAAAATGAATCTAAAAGGTACACTGTAACTTTTGGGGAAAAAAACCTATCTTGCAATTCTTATAAAAACAAACTGTCTCTGGTACATTGCTTTAAATAACTACAACTTTAGTAAAATTTTGCCACCCTTTTTTTTGCCCAAAAAAATCCAATGAATGAGAAAAGGAAGTAGGTAATCTGAAGGAGGATAAAAGAAAAAATATTGCAACCAAATCCAATATCATTGGCTCATAAAAAATAAAGTCACATAAAATCTAAGTATTTTGAAGTATACAGAATAAAGGTTTTCTATGGAAAAGATTACATATTCCACTAACCTGCCCCTTCTTCATCATGGTTGACCACATTCTCCCTGATGTCATCATACTGGTCATCATAAAGGATAGACTTGCGCTTGTCTCGCTTACTGAGTGACCGCCACAGTAGAAACACCAGGAATGCAATTACTGGCAAAATTATTATATGAAAGTTAATTTTGAAAAGGGAGAGATTATTCTGTACTCAGCGACTCAATAGCCACTACTGTGCATGTAATACATAAATATGACTTTCAGGCCTTTTCCATATGTGTTTTTGCTGCAAATACTTTCTCAATTTACCAGTTCTTCAAACAGTAACCAAACATTTTTTTTAAATAAATAATCTTTTTTTCTCATTTAATGAAATGAATAAATTATACATGCACCTCTAAAAAAGATCAAACACTTACAAGTGACAGCTATCAGACTAACGATGATGATGACGAGGACTTCCATCTTGATGCCCCCTGCTGATACCACCTCCTCCACGGCACTAGCTTGCTGGTTACATGTGGGGCCAATCCAACCTTTAGGGCAGAGACAACGGAAAGTCCCAGGGAAAGGCAGGTTAATACAAGTACCTCCTGCTTTACAAGGATTAATTCCTTGACAATGATCCATTGCCAGACATGTGCTACCTACCCCAGGCTCACTGCCAGGAGGGCACCTTAAAAGATATTGCTATCATATTAAAATCAAATCTGATTTCAAAAAAAAAAAAGAAATATATTTGAAATTTGAATTTATTTATGCACCAGTGAGAGGTAGCAAGCAGACAAGTTGTTTTATATGAAACAAAAGACAATCAAATTTCCAAGTGCAATTTCCATTTCAAAAACAGAGGTCTCGCAGCAAGAGTCCTACCTGCAGTCATGAGTTCCCCAAAGAGGAACACAGACTTGTTTGATTGTCTGTCCTAAGGTGTGACAGCGGGCCTGGGCACAATCATCACGTACACAACCCATGTTGACCCCAGATATTAGTTCCACCTCTGCTGCATCACTCTGGCTATTCTCCTCAATCATCATTGGGAACCACTTATTGTTAATCCTGATGTCAGTAACACAAGCTGGAAAAAACCACATAATGTGTATTAGCAACGGTACACTTGTTCTTTTTTAATTAATTATATTGTATATTGGTTAATACCATAGAAATAGTAATACAGAACTGAAATCAAATAATAATATATTCTAAAAATCATTCAATATTTCATAATTAAACAAGCCTAGGTTATTATTATTTCTCTCATTACTGCTATATGTTGCATCACTCACTCCCATGCAGTGATTCTTTTTTTTTTTTTGGATTCTCTAACACGTTACATAACATCTGTTGTGCTATGTAATGTATGTGTTACATGCAGATAATGTTCAGTAGCATTTCTGAAGAATTTCAGTAGAGGGTGAAAAAGATTTCATGTGTGCTCATTAGTTACTATTTTTCTCAAACTGTAATTCCGTAACTTTTTAATTGTCAATAGATACTCATCAATCCTCTTGCCTATTGACTATGAACTCAAGGTGGAGAAAACCTGTTAACTAACTCGCATAAGTTATGGAACCTATACTTCTCCAACTTCATTTGAAATACATATATATTTTTGAAAATTAAACAAAAAATTTAGGGAAATAAATTTTACTTAATTGTATGCAACTTACTCTCTCTAAGATCTTTGCTATGGAAATCTGCAATAGGGTAAAACTTCACCATTGACCCTGAAACTATGTGATCCCTCTTGAGGTCAAAGAATTGACTATCCTGTATTGATCCCCATGTTTCATTGTAGTACCTCCCTTCTCCACTGTCCATCTTCAGCTGAAACCATCTCCCAATCCTTTTCACAGAAAGACTGTGCCATTGGCCATTAGCTGCTGGGGCCTCAGAGAGGGAAATTATATTTTCCGAAAAAGAATTATCATAATCCTTCAAATTGTATATGACAGCAACATGGCCATTGATGATCTAAATTAAATGAAATATACATTTTGTACTTAAGATATGAGAAATATTCGTCATGGGATACCTTCTCAAACTGAGAAGACTAGTACTAAAAAAAACTAATTGTCGATATTTATAAAATAAGAAAATTATAATGCATTAGAAATAAGATTACACACCTGCACTGATATGTATTCATGTGAGTTTGATGGCAAATGAAGAAGTACTCCTCCATCAAGATCCCGGGTCCGGAATTTAATGTGGATGTCTAACTTATCCTTTCTTAGCATATTGAAGAAGTTATCTTTCAGACTCCATGTCATGTATGCTTTCTCTGTATAGTTTCTGATTGTCGTCTCTGAAAGTTCAAGGCAATTTAAGTTTGCACAGATAAAATATCAAGAAATTAAAAAAAATGATTTTTACACAATAAATTTACATTTCAAAAGTGCCAATAACTATCACAATTGATGATTTTCACAAGTACTAGTCCATGTAAAAACTAGGTCCTCCAGAGCTTAAATTTGTATTGAATTCGTTTTCTCTGCAATTTTATTTTCATTTTTCATTTTTGATTTTGCAGAGAACAAGGTACAGTTTTTCATGTTTCACAATTTTCTGTACAAGAATCTAATTTGAATACAAACCTCGAGTACATTTGGGAGAATTGGACTTTGATGGACGATACCCTGGTTTACAGACACACTCCACCTCAGAGTCCCCAAGGGTTATCATCTGACAGGTTCCGTGGTCACCACATCTCTTACCGCTCAGGCTGCTACAGGCTGATTCCTCTGCAGGACAGCCATTCCCATGATTCTCTCCAGGGTGATTTAAACTGGTATACAAGTCATACAGCTGAAAAAAAAATCATTTCATACAGAAGTTTTCATCCAATTCCTTTAATCTCTTGAGACAAGACTATTATAAATGTACTTTCAAGTTAGTTCTTCAATCCTAATGCAAAATTACAATTAAAATTTTTTTGTGTTTGTGACATAACCTGCAATTCACTTCAAATGCAAGCTGGAAAAAATGGAACTTGACTTGCAAGTTATCTGTCATTTTTCCATACCTCTCCATTGTGATACAAATTTCTGATGCAACCCTCAAATCTTTCTTGAGTGATTCCCTGAGGAAAATCAGGTGTGGTATACCGTCCTCCCATCTGAAGCATATGGTTGACATTTAGGTACTTATTTTGACCTGATGTTGACCCCGTGACCTCACAAGGTCGTCGGTCTTCTCTGCTTTCACTATGGGTATCAAACTGAGCATTTCTACAGTGGTCCACTGTCAGGGTAACTTCCTACGAGCACATGTACATTTTACAAATCATTACACGAGGCAGTCTTTAAAAAAAATGTTATTTCCTGGAAGTTTTGAGTAAGGCAATTTTAAGTCAGTCAGTCAGAAGGGGGCCAACAGACATTTTTTTAAAGACTGCCTGACAGGAGGGAATATATGAACTCTTTAACATCATTACAGTATATGTAAAACTATAAGATATATGTCATTTTGACTATCCTCAATTTTATCACGTTACAATACAAATACTATTAAAATAACTGTTAGTATAAGCAAACAACTGACCCTTCCTTTCCGGATGATGTTGAGGTGATGCCATGCACCATCATTCAAGACTGGCATTCTGGTAATTCCCCCTCTGTCTTTACCCATCACTCTCAAACTGACAGCTCCTGTGCCATGATTGACAATCAATTCAAGATAACCCTGAATCAGTGATAATGCAATGAAATCCTGGGGGTCTCCCTTTCTCATCTTGTCTACTGGGCCATTGTAGAAGATGAGTCCACTTTCCTTCAGAGTGGCAAATTCTATACTGGTGATGCTTTCCTCACACTGAGCCAGGGGAGGGTACAGTGTGTATCCTCCAGAGAAACTGTGTGTTGTCTGCTGACAACGGAATCCATCAAACATTGGGAGACATTCACACCTATTTAAAACATACGAGTCATATCAACAGCCACATATTTATTACAAATAGGAAGTCAAAGAAGTCTGTAAAACTTTTTCTTTTTTTACATGTATTTTTAACAAAAAGATACATTATTGCTCTCTTCAACAGTTATGGAACGCCAAATAATGGACACCACACAAAAACATATGGAAGCAGATAGAAACAGCTCATCTGAGTGATTCTGATGACCAAAAATTTAGTACAGACAGACTGCACTTTACATCCAAATGAAATTTAATTTAACATACTTTACATCCCCCCAGTTGTCCTCAACACAGGTCCCTCCATTAAAGCAGAAGTCTGGAGTGCACTTCAGAGGCCTTGAGAAGTCCCTGGCTTTACATTGACACTCTGCTACTACCTTGGTCCCCAGCCCCACAAATGACTGGGTCTTAGTGTTAACCACACTAGGTTTCCTCTCATCCACCACTAGAACATTGGAGCATCCCCCACTTTCACAGATCTCCTTCTGGCATTCATCAATGTTGACCATAACAATTTGGCCTCCAGCTGCAGCAGCAAACTGTGTCACACAATAAATCATTAACTTAAGCATACAAAACATTTTCTTTTCATTTTTATTCCTTTTTTTTTTTTTTGCATATGTTGAAAGCATGTGTTTATGCATTATTGAACAGCAAAAGCTTTTTCAAAGTGTACAAGTATTCAGCATATTCAACTTTCAAGATGGCCAAATGGACCACTCCATTAATTACCCTTCTTCTAAAACTGAATTCAATATATGTAAGCTTATCAAATTCTAGCTGTATGAACTACCTGATCTTTATTTGTGGCTATGATGCCATCCAGTTTGTTGGCTGGATACCATGGAGACCCATGTGCTGCATATCTAACATCAACATATGGACCATTCTTCATCACACTAAAGATCTCAACATAGGAAATGGCCACCCTCAACTTCTCAGCCAGAAGTTTGCGGAATTTATCATAATGACTCTGGCCTGACATGTCATTAGGTATTTCAACAAACTCCTCAGCTGTAATTCCTGAAGAATGAAAAGCAAACTGGATTTGAAATATGAAAAAAATCATGAATTTTAATATTTTCTTATCATAATTTTAGCTAAGGAAGTCTACAGGAAAGGATATTGCACATAAAATATATACATGAACTCTGAGTCAGAATACACGTTTTATTGGTCCTGATCAATAACATACTCCTACATTATACAAACAAGATAAAGAAATATGACATATATCACATTTACTTGCACTTTTTTGAGAAATTACCAGAGAAGTAAACTAGTAAAACTACACCAACTCTTCCTAATAACAAAGTCCATTCATCCTTACCTGCTAGTCTGACAGATCCTGACTTATATACTGCCTCCTCCGATATCTCCTTGATAACGACCTTAATAGTGGCTGTAGCATTTATCTTCGTAAACACTTTAAAATCATGAACTTCCACTTTGAATTCAAATATACCAGCAGGAACTCCTCTCTTCATTGTAATGGTCCCATTTATTTTACTGACACTGAAAAAGATACCACTTTTTATTGAGATTCTGTGAAGCAACTTAGGAATCAATCATGGAACTACATGTATACAGTGATTTCTCAAAGTCAATTTGAAAAAGACAGCAACTGGTAGCCATACAATTATATGGAATAAATCATTGTCTTACTTGAAGAATTTTTCCATCCCATTTCGACTGATCATGGTGTAGTGTTTATCTACATAATCCCAGTCATCAGGGTCGTTCGCATTAGCTCGCCCAATTTCAACATCTCCAAACATACCTGAAGGAAAAAATGTTAAAATTAAAAGTAACTTGGTACATTGTATTAAACTTTCCCTACTGAAAAGTCAAATTATAGAACACATACTATACTTTCTAATTCTATTTCAACTTTCTGATGAGACTACATGTTGTGTAAGGAAATTTTTACTCTATTTTACCTCTGTAGTTGTACACAAAGATTTCCTTGAACCCATCCACATGCTGATTATTATTTTTATCTCCAATCTCAATAGTGAGTGTACTGGTGCCACTCATATGCTTGCCCCTCCCACCCATGTCCTTCATGATGATGGGCAGGTGGTAAAACTTCTTTTGCTCTCGAAGGAATCTTTTGTTTGCAAATACTGTACAAGTTCCATTTCCCTTTGCACCATCTGAAACAAGAACAAATTTTAAAATTTATCCAGCCACAAAACAACAAGTTTCAGTTACTTAGACTATCTGATGAAGTTCCAAGTAACTTAGGCTGTATGATGACTAATGCAACATCCAAAATTCTAAAGAGGTATAACACGTGCAAAATTTTAATGGTACCTTGAAATGAAAAACAATTACATGTAGAAGCTAGTCTGACACTGAATACTAAAAAAAACCTTGAAAAGTGATGATTTTACAAGACTGACAACTCAAGCTTACTTGGATCATAAATGAGAGAAAAGTTCTGATCCCCATTATGACAAGTAGGGTTCTCTTCACATGGTGGAAGCTCAAAAACAAATGGAGGACCATAATTAAGAGTGTCTGGGTCCATAGCACTGAAAGTTCCCACTGTTACAATGGGATCAGTCTCCTCCATCACAATGGGTCGGTAGTTCTCAGCAAAGGTTGGAGGATTATCATTAATATCTGTGACCTTTATCCTTAAAGTGGCAGAACCTGTCTTTGGTGGACTGCCTGAAAAAATATTTTTCAGTAATAATGCTTGTTAATTTAAGCTGAAAATGCCTCTATTCTAGAACTGAACAAACTTCCAGCATCAAAGTTACTTACCTTTGTCAATAGCCAAGACCTGGATGTTGTACTGGTCTTTTGTTTCTCTGTCCAGTGTTTGACCATCCAAACCTGCTTGAATTTTTACATGGGCTAGATTGCCTTCCTGTTCCACATAAAATCTGTCTGAATGCTCTCGAATTTGAAAACTGAAAATGGACATGAAAAATATGAAGAGAATGAACATTTTAAGAGAATAATGCAAGTAATCCTACTTAAATTTTTTTTTTTTTTACATACATGTGCCATGGAAGAGAGCATTTCATGAAAATAAAAAAGGTAAAGGTCTAAATTCAGTGGCTCCCCTCCAGAATTTTATTTTTAGGCTACATAAAATTGAAATTATTGTTCTTGGGCCTGTGCGCATTCATTTTGAGGAAGCCACATTGCAATATTTATCGTACTTTCAACAAAATAAAAAGTTGGTAATGTAGAGACCAATCCAGGAAAAAAAATTCTGCCCTCATTTTCTTGTAGTTTTGCACTCAATTTTCATTCCCGGTAGCCATTTGGTATAAACATTGACACTGACAGCCATTCAACATGGACACTTTCTTTGCGAAAAATGAAAATTATGCATATACACTGTACATGTATGTGGTAATTTTATGAGATATTTTAAAATATATCTACAGGATGACTCCAGTACAACTACATGTATGAAGAGTTTTCAGTGATAGTTATAAAAAATTCTGGAATAAAAAAATGCCTCCTGCATTTCATTTATCGCCAATAAAAAGATTTTTAAAAAGCCTCCCACCTGCATCTATTTTAATAAAAAAAATTGGCCTGAGAACCGTAATATCAATTTTACTCAGCCTTACCAGAAAGACTTTATGTGGGCTTTTAAAAGAAATCTTTTAGATATCTAAAATTGTTAAACATGTATATAAATTCAACCTCTAAGAATTTAAAAATGTACTATTAATGTACTAATGAACAATATAATTTTAACAACAGAGACTTACAAGAACTCATTATTGGGATAGCTATCATTATCAGTGGCTGTGAAGGTGTAGAGCAGGAATTTCTCTGGAATATTCTCAGGAAAATGGTCAGTTTTAACTGGCTCTGTAAACCTAGGTGCTTCATCATTGGCATCTGTGACTGTGATTTCTATGTAAGCCTCGTCATAATGGAGGGGGTTATTATCTCTGGCACGGATGGTAAGATTGAAGAACCGCTGTTTGGGGTCCTCATAATCCACAGGCTGAAATGACAACATGGATTGGTAACCCTTATTCTCACTATGATTTTTTTTATTGTTCATCTTATATTATGTATACATGTATACATATTATTATCAACTGACATCTTACTGCTGACAATAGCTGCGAACAGCTTCATCATAAGTTAAAGTAAATTTACAAAACTATACAGCTGTACATGTATAATAGCAAAAGTATCATTGAATATTATCCTTAGAGTTGTGTAAGACTTGCTTAAGTCTCTACATAAAAGTTTTCCTATTGTATTTTAAATAATCTGTCTGCTCTTTGTTATTCTTTCATATTTAACACTGTAAGAAGCACAAATTTAAGCAAAAACATGACAACAATCTAACTATGCACAGATCTTACTTTTCCAATTCATAAGCATCTTGAAAAACACAATGTATTTACTTTATAGACATTGAGGGCCCCTTTATTGGAAGGCAGGCTACTGATGGAGAAGAAGTTGAGATCACTTTTCAGGGAGTAAGTAATTTTAGAATTGTTCCCAATATCGTCATCAGTGGCAGCCACTGTGATTATCAACCCTGAAGTCTGGCTCTCCGGCAGGGTGGCTCTGTAAATCTTTTTGTTGAACCTTGGCCTTTCATCATTTTTGTCTGTGATTTGAATTGTGAGAGAGGCGGTGCTGCTGAGCGGAACTTTTCCTCGGTCTGTGGCTATGACAGGCAGTATGTACTGGTCCACCTTTTCTCTGTCTAGGGTGTTTGTGTTGGATCTGACCAGTCCTGTGATGCTGTCTATCACAAACAAACTGTCCCCTGTTTTTGGATCTGCTGGCCTATTATTCCCCAGTGTGTAGTATACTGTGCCATTTTCTCCCAAGTCATAATCTATGGCTCTTACTGTCATCACAATTTTACCTGGAAAGAAAAGTCTTAACTGCTAAGCAATTTGTTATTCTCGTAGATTTGAAGTATAATTTATAAAATGATTAAAAGTATTTTTCTGTGCAAATTATTAAATAAAGGTTTAAAACATTCAAATTTCACATTATTATACATATACTGTATATTTACAGAGTCCTTTAAAAATATAAAATTTACATATTTCCTTACCCTTTTCAGAATTTTCTGGAACAAATCCAGTAAGGTCACGAGTAAACTCTGGAACTTTGTCATTGATGTCTTGGGGTTTGACCTTGACATAAGCATACCCCACCAGTGCACCTTCGGTGTTGGGCTCATCAACAACCAGCACATTAAACTGGTACTCTGCATGGCCATAAGGGAGGTCTCGGTCCAGAGATTTGTGTAGCGTTATCACTCCTGTTGTTGGATGAATTTGAAATGTATCCTGATACTCAGTATTCAGACTATATCTAAAGTTGGTTTGCCTAGAGGTATCCTTATCTGTTGCACTAACCTGTAAAATAAATTTTCAACTGTACTTTCATACACGATCACAGTAATGACCCTCTTTTCTGGAATTCAGTTTCTCTCTTACTATGCTAAACATGTAGCTCTGTCATGAATAAGAGTTTTCCCCCTTTTCACTTGCCACTCAAATCAATTGTACATGTATATCTGAGGGCAAATCGATTGTTGAAATTTAATTTAGTTTCTGGACATGATTTCCTTGATGTGTGTTTTGAGAAAGATAATTTGTAATAAAAAGTTTTCAATTTCAGTATTTAAGGAGATTGTTAATATTTGGGGAGAAGGTACCCATAAAATGTAAATTTTAAAAGATATGATAATATCTAGGGGTGAAACGGTTCACAGCGGTATCAATTCACCACAGTATTTTTTCTCGGTTTTATATATGGTGTAAAATCTCCATTTTCGGTTCAGTTCATTTTTCATTCGGGATCGTTATTCAGTCAGGTTTGGCATAGGTAAAACTCAGCACAATTAAAATCTAAAAAACGTAAATGTTTGAGGGCTGATAGTTTGTAAAATAATTTTTAACGGTAAATTCATTGTTATCAATGTCTTCTAGTCAATTTGCATGCAGATTTAGTGACTAGATTTAGTGAAACAAAATGTGAAACATCTAATTTGCTTCCTGCTATCAAAACGTATTGTATCGATAATAAGCGTACCGAGACAAAATTATACGATACATATCGTATCGTGAATGAGGCGTATCATTTCACCCCTAATAATATCCCAGTTCTTCAGACACTAGGCCTGAAATCTACACTCTATCCTCTACAGGGACTATTGCCTTTGTGTCCTATTACCTTTATAAGAAATAATCCCTCAGTAGGTGGTTGCTGTTCCTCCACTACACTGGTGACAATATACTCAGACTGAGAAAATTCTGGTGCATTGTCATTGATGTCTTTCACCCTGACCTTTACTTCTGTGTAGTTGCTATGGTAGCCATCACTGACAGTGACATTCAGCTTGTACAGCTGTAAAATGATATAGTTTAGTTAAAGCTACTGCAGCTTTCATACACAAACTGATAAATTTACTGTTTAAAACCTTTCACAACTTACATTTGGTGGAGTTTCAAAATCTAAATCTTTGGCAACATAGATATCCCCCGTCTTGGACTTGATGCCAAAGACATTGCCTGTGTTTCCACTTGTTATTGTGTAGGTGAGGGTGTCAGCTGAAAAACAAAATCTTTATGTAAAACACAATCTCTCTCACATGGCAGATTTAATTCATAAATACTGGTACATTTTTTCATCACATCAGGTGAATGTATACATACTAGATACATGTATATTCCATTTTAATAACAACCAAATCCAGACTAGGATGGTCGATACTGAACCACAAATTACTTATTCTCTTTAACTATGCTAAAATCATATCAGCCTCCACTCATTTTCCAACTGACCATCATCAATGTCCATTGCCCTGACTGTCAGGATAGATTTACTGCTATCTGCAGGCTGTTCATGGACGTCCTTCTCATATAACAACTTCTCAAAGTAAGGGGTGTTGTCATTCTTATCAGCAATTGTCACCATCACTTGTGTAGTGGCTGAAAGGAAACACAGGATACAACAGATGACATCTGACCTCAAGTCATAGCATATCCTAATCATTTGTTTTTAAGTTCTGAGATGAAATATTACATACATAATTATGCAACATAAATATACATGTATATTATAAACTTTAAGACATAAACAGATCACCTACACATTTTGAGAATGTGCAAGTAAATTTATTTTGTTGACCACTTTTGACCAATGACAGTCATCATCAGAATATGAAATGATAAGAAAAATTGACAGCTCAGTAACATACCAGAGTTAGGTGTCCCTCTGGGCTCATGATAAGGAATGTCTGAGGCCCTTCCATCTTGTGCCATTACAGTAATATAATACACTTTCATGGTTTCTCTATCAAAGGTGTAGTTTGTGGAGATTAAACCACTAAGGGGGTCTATCTGGAATTTCTTGAAGGCATCATATCTATCAGGCACTAGACTGTAGCTCACCTGGGAACAGAATGGTATAAAAAAAATCATTTGCAGTTTCATTTGAAAAATGCATTTTTGCTTGATTTACAAGAAATATTTTGCTTACAAAATTACTTTTATCTTTGAAAAATGATTTAAGGAATGGCAGGGAAATTCAAAAATAAAAATAATTAAAATTAATAAATAATACATCATCATTAAGTGAAAAAAACTTTACTTATGCCAAAGTTCAACAAAAAAAAATTCTTTTACAGAACATAAAATAAGAAAATTTCAACAAAAAATATTTTTATATTTTCCCATCCCCTCCCCCTTTTGAACATCATTCCAACACAGTTCCTTACCACATTATTTGGTGCCTGGAGATCAGGATCAACAGCTTTGACTGTGATGACAGACTGCCCTGGTTCCTCATTTTCTGGAACACTGCCTCTGTAGGAATTACTCAGGGTGGGGTCCAATCCTTCAAACTGTGGCTGTTTGTTGTTCATGTCTAGGACCTTCACAGTGATCCTTATCTCATCAGACAGAGGTGTAAGTCCTTGGTTCTACAAATTGTTTCAATAAAGTGAATTAAATGTATTCTGATTATTTTTCAAGAATGTAAAATAATCTTGAAAATTCTTTTATTTCCAAAGTTTTTATAAGACTGTTCTACTAGAAATGAATCATATTATATAAAGAGGGCTTGTTGGTCATGGCAATTTTTAGACTTTTTAAACCTCCTGGAAAAGAAGAGTTTTATATAAATTATAGGAAATTGATTTAGTATTATAGCTTGAACATGTGGGGGTTTTTTTTCCTTTCCTAAATAATAGTTAATGGCTAGAAAAATCATATTTCATATTTTAGGTGGATCTGTTGGGTAATTTGTTGACCACTCAGCTCCTTAAGTTCCATAAATAAAAACACTACACCTTGCAGACTTTTACAAAAGACAGATTACACAACAGCATTTACAAGGAATACTTTACAAACAATCTCTGCACAAAACTGCATTATCTTATTGTTATGTGTACCACACAAACACAACTTGTCTCTTAAATTCCTTCCGTAAGTACAAGTGACATAATGAGATGCAAAATTTCAAACAAGAACTTCCCATGATTTTCAAAACACTTACTGTCACTCTCAGTCTAAGAGTATACAGACTCTTCACACTGACATCAAGTGGATTAGCCACCTTCAGCTTCATTGTCTTGTCTTGGGAATCTACACGGAAGTTTTCCACTGTCTGCTGAGAGTTCCCATTGGAATCAACTAAAGCAAAACTAACTCCATCCAGTGGGGGATCCACATGGGAGGTGGCACTGAATGTGGCTATCGGAAAACCAATTTGCGAGGTTTCATTCACTGTGTATGTCTGACCCTCATAGTTGTCGTTCCAAGTAGGAGGGTTCTGGTTTCCTGTTGTCAAGGTTATAGTTATGGTAGCATTGGATGATAGAGGGGGGATTCCCTTATCCTTGGCCATTATTCTCAGAATGATTTTTTCTTGGTAAAGCTGAAAATATAAAAGTTACAGGATTTTTTTTAACATAATTGAAACATACATTGACAACATCCGAGCTACTTTCGTGTCCCTCTCACTAATATATTGCATCACAAATCATTCAAATCATTTATATAGATATTCAATGCCAAAATCTGTCTGAATAAGTCAATTCTGAATTGCCAGCATTAAAATCAAAGCAAAATGTACCTCATCATTGATATTTTCTCCAATCAACAAACAATTAACTTTTCAATTATAATACTCACTGGAACAGATGTTAGGGGTTTCTGCAGATAAAGTCCCCCAGTATCAGTGTCCACCCTGAAATAGTCCCCAGGGTTATCCACTAGAGAGTATTGCACTTCTGCATTCACTTCTTTGTCTTTGTCCACAGCCAAAACTCCCATGATTCTCTTGTTGACACTGGTACTCCTGACCACAATCTGCATGTAAGACTCTGTATCAAACATTGGAGGGTTGTCATTAATATCCAGAATTCTCACCCAGAAAGTACAAAGCGTGTTAAGCTGCTGAGATTCCCCATGATCCTCTGCTTTGATAGTGACCGAGTAACCACGGACACCAGCTTCACTTTCACGGTCAAACATGCGTTTGGTAACCACAGTGCCATTTTCTGAGTTGACCTCAAAGTTTTTTTCTTGGTTGTTTGGAGTTACAACAGAGTAAGTAATTTTACCGTTATCTCCTCTGTCAGGGTCTGTTGCCAAGACCTGAAATATGAAACATTATTCTGAATATTTAGAAGAAAGAGCATCAACAAGCTTTTTTGTACTCCCCTATGCTAAGATAATTTTAGAATATTTGAATGATAACTCAGTGAGTACAAGAAACACTAACTTTTTTTATCAAGATACATACATGTATAATTAGCTATATAGCTGTAAAACTTCAAATTTGACCCTAACACCTTGCTTGAATTTGACAGGATATTGGTTAATTGACATTTTCTTGAACTTCAATGGTGATAATCAGAGACATACTAACATCAACAACTCTAGTTCCTGGTGGCTGATTTTCCAACACTGATGGTGCATAATTACAGCTGGGAAATGTGGGATTATTGTTGTTAATGTCCATAATCTTAATGATGACAAAGGAACTACTACTAAGACGAGGATAGCCCCCACAACAACTTCCATCATCATACGCTGTCACATTCAAGATGTAGCTTGGAATGCTAGGAGGAATAGTATTGGTCAGGGTGATTATTCCAGAGTGTGGCTCAATTCGGAACAAGGAGTTTTTTGATATTTGATGCTTTGCTACAAAAAGAAAATGATCAGATAACAAATTTATAAATAAACATCATTTCTCTTGAGGATCAATTTTTTTTCATCTTGAAAGAATTACAAAATTAGAATGTTTACAAAAATTAGTAAGACAGGTAATTAAGCAAAGAGAAGAAGTAAATCTCAATCCCTCATTTAAACCCACTCACGAGAAAAGTAGTATTCAATGTTGTCCCCATCTGGGTCCACTGCTTGTACAGTTGTGACGTAACTCCCCGCCTTCTGATCCTCCCTAATCTTAGCCACAATGTTGTCCTTCTCCTCACTGAAAACAGGAGCCTCATCATTAATATTGGTCACATACAATACAACACTGGCTAGTCCAGAGAAGGACTTGTTACCATGGTCTGTGGCCCTGACATCAAACTTGTACTGGCGATCAGCTCGACTGTCATAATCTAATCTCCTACAATATAAATTTACAATATAACAGTTACACTCCACAACAAAAACATGCATTTAAATTTGCTTTAAATATCTTTTCTTGATCTTTTTTGTTTTTTAAACACTTTTTACGCAAGGTTCCTGTTATAAAATGCTCATTCTTTTAAATGGGCAACTAAAAATAACTTACTTTGCCACTTTTATATCTCCGATGTATTTTCCATTGACATTTCTGGTTTCTATGACAAAACTATCATCACTGACTGTGTATGTCAGCTCAGCATTAGATCCGGAGTCTTTGTCTGTTGCTGTCACTAACAGAATTTTCATGAATTCATCAATTAATGTTCTTCACAACCACTAATTTACTGTTGCTTTTTTTTCTCTTCAAAATTAGCAATTCTCCACCAAATTATACACATGAAGATTTTATCTTTCATTAATTTGCATTAAAAGTAAAATTTTTAAACTCTAAGAGACCAGAAATTTACATGTACAAGCACCCCAATTATTAAAAAAAATGTGACAATCACTGTAAATCACATTATATTTACATCTACAGAATATTTTCTCCTTTATATGAAAACCACTTCCCTTTATCAATCCATTAGAACCCCCTTTCAAGGCTACCTGTATGAAAGATTTCTTAAAAACATACCTTGATGTACAGATCAATGAAACATTTTTTACATACTTAAACCTAATTTATAGGGCTTATTTATACAGACATAAATATAAGCAATAAATGTCTTTCTATGTCAATGCAGGATTAACAGTTGCAACTGTCCACCGCAGAATCTTTTTTTCTGCAATAGTTGCAACTGTTAATTCCTGCATTAAGAAACAAAGAAAGCATTTTATTATTTAAATCAACTTTCTCTGATTCCACTGTATAAGTGTTAAATACTTATCAACCTTAGACTATATATTTGAAATTAATATCTTTCCAAGAAATAAAAATGATTACCTTCATAAGACAGGCTTACACAGAGAATCTTTCTCTAGAGTTTACAAATACATGTAGCAAACTACAAGTTTATGATCATTTTTGTCCAGAACATTACCTGAAAACAGGACTGAGTTAACTGGTGTGCCCTCACTTGTGACATTGGTATAGGTAGATAATTCAAACACTGGAGCATTATCATTGTCATCCTCAAGGTGAACAATCAGCTGCAAAGATAACAGCTCTTACTTATTGTAAGTTTTCAGAGATGCAAAAGAACTGGTACATGTACTTGTAATATATGTATTGAACTTGTACTTCCACAGTAGCATTAAGTACTTCTGTACTAAATACATTCTGTCACTAAAATGTCTCTTGCACTCATTTTATGAAAAAAAAATTTGTAGTGTAGGAAAAAAACTGCGAGTATCAAAAGAATTGCATTGTCACTTCAAATCATAATAAACCTCATCCAACAAATTCATAAAAAATCTCTGATTTATGCTACTTCTGGTATAACTGTTAAATTACTAAAATATACAGCCATATCTGTGTTCATTTAAAGTAAACAATAACTACTGAAATCTTACCTGGGTGGCATTACTGAGCCCTGTGGACTTTTCTGTACCTATAAGTTTGAGGGTATAAGTGTGAGGTGAAGTCTCATAGTCCAGACTCTGTAAGGCCTCAATCTCTCCTTCAGAGTTGATAGAGAATACAGAGCTAATGTAGCCATAGTTGTCTGTAAGCTGGTACTCCACAGCTCCCTTGTCAGACTTGGACTGGAAAGCCTTGGCTTGGACAATAAGAGTTGTTCCCTCTGACTGCAACCTACAAATTATAGTGAAAGTTGATATTACTTGGAAGGTTGAAATAGACTTATTTCTTTATTCTGCACTATTAAAATCACACAACTTTATCAAATGTTATTTTTTTTTTACTTCAAAAAGATTATGACAAGAAATCAAGTAAAAATCCTCTGCCATTTTATTTTCCTTTTTATAAAATTTGTTTTCCTTATCTGATTGTTTCAGACAAATTCAGATATACAGGTTGCCAATGAATTTAATGTCTGATAGTTTTATCAAAAATAGCAGCAACAGCACTCCAAATATTCTTTAATCATAATGTGTTAACCTTTTGTAAGACAGCTCAGCATTATAATTACACCAAGGGAGCTAAAGACAAGTGATATAGAGATAGATGTGCCTGAATCACACTCACACCCAAAAGATAAGTGCTTATACATATCAAATGCATCTCCTGCAGAAAAGATCAAGTTTTCACGTTGTGACTTATATTGTTTATTTAATGCTATAAAATGACACTGTATAGGTGTTACATAACATTTTCAATCAGAGCTATATTAAATCTGCTTCACTTGCTGTTATTTTGGCAAGTTTCTGCATCATACATGGGGAGAGTTTATATTTATAGAACAATGAGTTTTTCCCAGCCCAATTTACACAGTGTGCAGCTGTATTTACCATGATACCATCATCTGCTCTGGAACTGTTGAAATGTTGAAATATCTAGATCACACTTTTTCTCGCCATGCTATACAAAAACATGAATACATACACAAATGCTTAGCACTTTTCAGGGTCTTGGTTTGGATCTATTTCAAATGTTCACAATAAAACAAACTACTGGGCAATCCAATTTTCTTTCAATCTAAAACTAATTTTAAAACATAGTTCCAAATTGATCGAAATTGTTGCATGTAGAGATTAATTTAAAAAAAAATAGATTTGATGTTTATCAGTATAGCCTAAAGATCCATTGAGATAGACCAAAACTGATTAAAACGGGGAATGAAGGACAAATGTTACATAGAACATATTGGCACAAAAATGATTATTGGAAAAATATACCACCCACATAACCCCACTGGGATGTTTCTGTGGATTTTCAGTTTTTAAGGCAGTTGTCAAATTACTCTTTCACTGGAAATTAAATCCACTCTCCTGAATGATCTCAAGCAATCTTCAAATGACAGAAATGTCAGACCCTCCTGATAACTCCCCAAATTTAGGGTCTTTCCCTGACTTTGTAAATCACAATTCAAAACTAGTGAGTCAGCTTAATTGCTGCCTCTAACAAATCAGCCTCAGTTCTTCCTAAGAGAAGTGGTTTAGATATTGAACTTGTCAAAATTGTATCTTTTATTATGTTTTGTATCTTTCAGAAACAAGACAATAACATAGGATCTCTGAAACCATCAAATCACTCTAGCGTTATCGGGGGGGGGGGGGGGGGGGGGGTGCATCCTTTAGAAAGTTCAACATGCAAACTGGACATTTTTCTAGCAAAAAAATTATACCTCATTTCAAAAGATGCATTATCCAAAAATTTTTTTGTATTCATTGCAAAGCTCTTTCATTTTGCCAACCTGTTTTTGTCAACATATTGATTATAAATCAAAAGCTTTAAAACTGGTATGCAAAAACATTTTTGTTTTCATGCAGTAGAGGCAATGTTCATGTAGAGAATTCAACTGATCATTTCCATGACAATTTCCAAGAAGTGATAATATATAGAGTTATCATTCAATTCATAAATTGTATATAGATTAAGTATTGTGCTTTGTATAAAAATTCGCGATTATAAATTGCATACCATCTATTATCAGTTATCTCTACATGTATTTTGTGGCCTGCATGTCTCAGATACAAAAGTCAACAAAAAGGAAAACTAACAATTTCTTATCAGAAAGATAAAACAGACTTGTCCTTGTGAGACTAACCACATGGAGGAAAAAGATCAGTCATTATCTAAAGTATTCGGTCACAGAATCTCATTCTAGTGTCTATACCATTAAGAATAGCACCAGTCTGACCTAACCCATGCTGATAAAGGGTATGACTGTTACCCTATAAAACAAGTTGCATTAGCACTGTTGAAATGGCATTTCCCTCTCTCCTTTTTTTAATTGAGCAACTTCTCTAGAACTGACTTTTTGTAATCACAGGAGACACATAAAAATGCTAAAAAAGATAATAAATAGAGTTTGCAGATTCAAACACTATCAAGATTAGGCTATAAAGAAAACTTCAGAGAGCCAATTGGGATGCAGCACAACACAATCTAATTACAAGAACAAAATTGTGTGAGGCACGCAAGTTCATACCACATAAAGAACAATCTAAAATGTCATTTTGTTCACACTTAATAATGAAAATTATTTTATTGTGTGTACATCTAAATATCTTCAACCTTCTAACTTACTTGTATCCTGGTTGGTTGTTTTCTGTGATGAAAGCCACATAAGGTTTGTAAAAGCTGTAAAACTGAGGGGGTCTGGACCCCACCAAGACGCGGACAACTTCAAAGTTAGACTTCTGTATGATGGGAGACCCCAGGTCCTGAGCCGAGACCACAAGTTCATACTCCTGACCTGGTATGAACTGTCCATTTCCATTAACTGTTGTTACAATACGACCAAGTCGACCAATGCCCCTGTCTATGTGCTCTATTGTGAATTTCCCTTCTCCCCCTAAATATATTAAATTTTATAAAATGATCATAATCATATATTAACTATAAATAACAAAAAAAGTTACAAAGGATTTATGATCTATGTTCTGCATTCTTCTAAAAGTGAGGTATATTTACGAAGTCCTGAACAACAAATGATGTCATTCTATCAGTCATATACAGGTATGCTACATTTTCAATTACGTCAAATTAAAAAGCATTCAAATGCAAACCTTATGTTTTGCATATTTCTGCCCAAAAATGTCATATTTTCAAAAATAAATTTTCATTAAATTCATAAATAATCATATGTTTTTACCAGACACAAGATTATACTGTATATCAGAGTTTGTGTCAGGATCTGTTGCTAGGAGTTCATATACAAGTTCTCCAATTCTGGGATTGACAGGTACAGTGGCTAAGAACGGGTGAGGCTGGTTTACAAATCTCGGCTTTTCGTCATTTACATCTGTCACATTCAAATGTACAGTCCATATCTGGTATTCTAAAGAAAAGGAAAGATACTCTAAATGTCAAATGAACAGCCACTTAATAGCAGGGCATGACATGCATATAGATAAAAAAAAAAAAAAGAAAGAAAAAAAGAATTGAAATGCCAATTTCCAAATAAAATTCTCAAATGACTTTATATCACTGATCTAAGGAAAATTGTTGGTAAAAGAGCTAGGCTCACTTTATGCATAAAATGGCCCTGTAGGTATACCAATTTATAAAATTCTCTTTGAAAAACCCAGATTTAAACCACATTTTCCATAACATGCAGTTTTGCGATATTCAAATTTTTATTCAGAGACAACTTTTAAATCAACAATCCAAATGGCAATCTGATATTAAAAAATCTGCAAAATTACGGATGTACTGCATTCTTAAGGAAGAATACGGCCTTGAACATTACATTGAGATGGACTTGCCGAAACCAGTAAGGTCTACAATGGTGACATTCCGGTGTTGGGTGCTCCCACTGCGTATCGAGACTGACTGCTATCGTAGAGAACCAATATTCAAGACAGAATATGTAATCTCTGTGATCTTAACAAAGTAGAGGATGAACTTCATTTTCTATTAAAATGTAATCTCTATAAAAACTGTAGACAAGACTTTCTAAGAAATACTGGAACCTCAAATTTACATAATAATGATTTAAATGTTCTCTTTAAATATCTATTAACTCACTTCCCATGTCAAACTGCGAATTTCATATATAACATTTATGGTATGAGACAACAAAAAATTTCATGCATGTAATGTATATTTATATTTCTTAAAGTGACTTATAGGTCTGATGGGCCGGGTGTTGTTCATACATGTTTAGTTGTTTAATGAATGTAAAATTATTGTATATATATACAAATGTCACTGTAATAAATTATTTACTTACTTTTAATACTTATAAAATAACACTCTATGTTCCATTTCAAACATCAAGATATAGTAGAGACTTAGTGCTTACATTTCCTATTAAAAATTTTCTTCTGAAAGTTCAGGTATAGGAAAACAGGCTTTATGAAATTGCAATGTACAGTTCTTGAGTTTTGAAGAAAACGGGTATATTTGAGTGCTTTCAGAGAAGAAAAATAATATGAGCGTACTTCTTGATCCAAAAAATAAAACATGTTTTGTAATCCTCAGAAAAAGGTTTATCATTTGATAATTAAATATTTTAGATCAGAGGTTGCACTCTATATGAAATATTGAAAAATTGCTTTAAAAATTGGCTGTTTCATTGAATTTTTCAGGATATGAGGAAAATGACGCAATTCATGACGTCATAATGCATTTACTAGCTAGAAAATTACGTCATTTTTGATAGATTCGCAATCATCAAGAGTCTAAATGATATGTAAAGCACTGTCAACTAAAACAAAGCAGTTTCACTTTTTCAGAAATTCACAGGGCCTAAAAAGGCCCTTAAAGTGAACCTTGTTCTTTAGAAAATGAAGAATACCCAATTTACACCCAACAATATTTTTTAAATGTTTCTGAAAAATCTTAAAATACTATGCCATTGTCTTTACCAACACTAAAAAACACAATTAATCCACATCTAATGAAAACAATTACAATACCTATGTAAAATTTCCTTTTTCATTAGGGGCAAGTTACAACAAAAACTTTTGGGGCTCTTTACCCCCTCCCACTAATCATTTTAATTTGGATTTCTATCAGACATCATTCTTTCGATTTAACCCCTTACATGACCAAATAATTATACACACATATATGTATAACACCCTCTCTGTCAAGGTTTAATCTTCATAGAAGAAAATGTATTCACCAATCAATACAACAGCATCTCTCAGACAGGGATTTCAATTATTTCATGCCATTACATCTTCAAAGACATCCGACACTATCATATTTAACATTACATCACAGGCAAAATATCACTGTATTATTGATGTCTGTGATATAATTGCTATCATTATTTGGGTGCATCAAAATGTGTCTGGCTGCAGCAGAGCTCTTTGTTTCAGATCAATACATCAAGGGCTGATAGTAGTAGTTCTGGACCATCAATCTTTGTGAGTCTTCCTGATCAATACAGAGCAGCACACAAGTTGTGAGCAAATTTTTTGTGTGTGCAAGATCATGAAAAAATGGCACTTGATGCTGTTTCTCCATTATCTAAAAGCTCATCATTTCAAGTAGCTTTCCTCCTACAGTGTACTTATATTTATAGAGAGGTCTTTGAAATTAAGATTTCTCTCTTCTTGAATCATCAAATAAGTAAACATACATATATAGCATACAAATTTAATACAATATACTTTAAAATCATATCTAATATGTGAAGCAATTATGCTATTCTTCTCAATTGCATTTTTTCTTTGCTACACAAAAACTAAGATCAGTGTAAATGGAATTGGTCAGAAAATGAATACAAAGATAGCAGAAGTTGTTATCCTTCATTAGACTTGTCAGAACACTGAATAAAACATGTACCCAAAGATTCTAAAAGTAAAAATTAGATCTGATCATATTGAGAAAGTTAGAAAGACTTAACTTGATACCAAGATTATTTTAGTTAACAGAACTCTTTCATGGTGGAAGAAGGAAATGTCCGTTTGCTGGGGATAATGTGCTGTAGAATGCACACCACGAGATCTGGTCGATATAGAATTTTTAAGGACATACCAGTATAAAAAAAAAGTCAAGGTGAAATATCTTGCTGAACATTTTAAAATAAACCATGTTTATAAAACTAAGGAGATGAACTAGTCCACTTGTCTTATATTTTTGTTGATACTTTTTGTCTAAGTCGACTCTTCTCATAAAATTCACACATTTCTTTCTGATTATCAATACATTTGGAAATCGACAAAATACTCTAAACATTCCAAATTAGACAACCTTCCATTTGAATTAAATGCAATCCTCAGCAATATATTGTATTTTCAGCACACTGATTGTTCAAAACATTCAATTTTCACTAAGCATAAACAATGTTATGTTCCAAAATTTCTTGTCAGATTTACCATGATACTAAGTATTAATTTTTGTCTTAACATTTAATGTTATTCAAATGTATAAAGAAAAGCTTAAAAATATTCATGCAGTTCTAAATAAATATTATGATCAAATTTCAGAAACTTCACATCATTTACAATCCATTAACAGTATAACTAAAGGCTGGGATAGATGTTGATATTTTCCAAAGACAATGAAAAAGGCCAAGGAAATTTTTTTCTCAATGCCAACCAAGAATTTGTCTCACACACATCCCCTATTTTTTTATTTGTTTGTTTGCTCCTCAATCCCCCAAGATGTGTGCATGTCAGTATTGATTGGGTGACCCTTTAGAAGAATTCCACATCTTCGCCTTCATGACCACCAAGTTTATAATCTTGTCATTTCCAGATCAATTAAGGTAACTCTTTTTTTGACTCAGACACAATCGATCAAGATGCTCTACAACTGGGAAACATGTTCTTTTGTCTCAATTCAATACATTTCGTGTTCTTTCATCTCTAGACCAGTTTCTTCTCTTGGAATTATATGAAGTTAATGAGTTGGAAAGAACCAATCTTGCTTTCATATGCATTATTTAGTTTTCCTTAATTAAAGAGTGTGCACTGATCATCTTAATCTTATATAATTTAATGCTTGAATTTATAAACTGTAGAGATTACTGAAAGAGAGTAGGTTGTTAAACTGTAAAAATTAAAATATATCAATAATTTATATACATGATATAAATATACCAGTAGATACTCATACTAACTGACATTTAATTATCTTTTCTGTTCATCTTTCTTTAGAATTCAACAATTATCATGATTATTAGAACAAAGTCTAAATGTCTATTAGATTGTATGTGCCTTCAAAACAGGGAATTGCTTTAATTACCCTTTACAAACATAAAAGCTAGGAAAGGAGAACATTTATGACTGGACCAGGAATCAGACCCAGGACCCCTGGATCACTAGTAACTAGTAAGGTACTTTAACCACTGAGCTACCCATGCAGGCCAATATCCATGGTCCATATATAATTATATACATTTAGCCTGAACCACAACAAGAGTCCAATTTTAGTTCGATCAGTTTTGAAAGCCTACCAGTAAATTTTGATTTCATGCTTCTAAAATCTATTGATTTTATCATATATGTGAGTCTATTGCTAATGCATTTATTCCTTGAGGGTATAACTAACTCATTACCACACAAACTGCCTTGATGCCCAAGCTCATACACCATCAAGAAAATCTCACACAGATTTTATTTATTCCCCAATAAGTGTTACAGAATGCAATGGGAATGACATTGGGGGAAGTGATTGATCACCAAAGACCTGTTCCAGTCAAAGTCTCTTGTGCAAAATGCAGACCTCAAAATCTAATTACCAGAATAATTAGAACTTCATCATAAGGGTGCCCATTACAATACATCAAATCAATTATCAAAGCATGTCAGGGGAAAATCTCCCTCTTTCTCTCTCTGAGACTGCACGGATGAAACAGAGACTAGATCTAATAAACACAAGGCTCCTTATAAATACTACTCCTTTGATCCGTGATTCATCCTCTTCTCATTACATTTAGGTGGTGCTTCTTGTCTCTAATAGCAAGATTAACAACTACAGCAATATTTTGAATTTCCAACTAATTTTCTGTAATCTGATGCTAATGATTCATAACTTTTTATTACACAAAAACATGATCGATTGTTTGAACTTCCAAGAAACTTTGATTTAAAAAGTCACTGAAATGCAAAATCAAGGTACCTTTTGGCATTTGATGTATAATTAAATGGACACATGCTTTACCTCACGATTTTTATTATCTCATCTATAATCCATCAATATTATTCTAGGTTTGTTACAAAAATGCAGTAATATGTTTGTTTTAACACACAATAGACTGAGTAAAGTATAACAGGACAGTCACAAGGAGATACAAGAAAAAGACTATTACACAAACAATAGTATAACATTAGCACAGCATGTAAAAGGGCTGAAGCAGGTACATTTTGTTCATGTGCAGCAAGTGAAAGATCAGAATAACAAGGTATCTGGCAAGTAAAAACAAACTTAGATCAGCAAAGTAAATAAAGTCTGCAGAGTGACCATTACATATATAGAAAGAAATCAGGTGAAAGACTTTTACACCTGGACTTGGTCAAGTTGACATGTGCATGGAACACTAACAACAGAAAGCTCTCTACCTAATAATTAAAGAAGTCATAAATGTCTGAGAGGTGCATGCAAACAAAATAAACCATTCTTCCTAAATTTCTATGACATGTATAGAACTTTTACATTTTCCAAACAAATGAACAGAAAATGCTCATTTCCATCAACAGTTTTGTAAAGAGGGTGAATTTCATGGCTCATAAATCACTGCAGTGTTTATGGCACATGGCACTAGCACCCCTGACAATTATGGTCCCTATCTAACAGCTGTAATTGCTCTCTATGACCCTGGGTGACCTGGAACTGCTCTTTAGTTTCTCTGCTTAGTCTAGACTGGCTCCAACCATAAACACTTTCAATCTTTATTGGGGTTAATTTATACTGCATTTTTCACAAAGTGTCACCCCTTGAAATCATTTCTATAATCTGTGTCCATTGACTCTTAAGTTTTCAAAACTCTTCAATGATGTGCTTTTTCATTTCCAAAGTTCCAAAATTCTGGAACCATTCCATATTTTAATTTCATCAATTGCTTTTAGGTTCTCCATGGTTTCATTTGGATTCCCAATACAGTTAACTGAATGCATTTTGTTTTTCTCTCATTGACGGAATTTTTTAATTCATTTGCAAATATAATGGGAATTGAACATGATGAATGACTGATTGTCCAGACATGCAATCTTTTCATCCTGCAGTATTCATCCTTGCACCATTGCAATGGGGTGAATTGCAATACCCTCAACAAGAGATACTACAAGAGAATATGACTCAGCTCAATGTTATGCAATGTAAAAATTAGCATGCCACATGTCTGATTTACAGATAAAACCCCAATAAAGTTCTGATGATCAGAAAGGGGTGTGCATGATCTAAGTTTAACAAAACTATTTACATCCTGCACAAGAAGCATATTTATATGAAACTAATAATCCTACTATTGCAGTTGCTATAACATCATCAGATCTTTGCTTAATGCATCAATTTTGTATAGTTTTTATTGTTCAGTATAGTATAAAATGTTCCAAACTAGTGGCCTTAGCAAGCATTTGTAAAACCTACTGTTAACACCAACTTTAAAGACCCCTCTTTGGGACAAGTTATACTGAAAATTACAAAGAGTGTCAATCTCTGACAAACCAGCAAAGACTGGGTGATACTAATTATGGGTCTATGCCCACCCCTTAGGCACTGTGCTACTTTTACTAGCTTTTATCTGGCTTTGTTGGGGGCCTGGATAATCCAATTATTAGGATCAACTCCAATCAAGACTAGGGATTTCAAAGACAGATTGGGGGGATTTCTGAGTATAGAGAGTGATTGGAAATGTCAGACAAATACACACAATTAGACTTTGTGTCTTTTATTCAAAAATTCTCTCTCTCTCCCTCTCCCTCTAGAGCTCTACCCATACATTTGACATGTTTAAAAATTACCAACGAAGATTATATTAGTGAAAATCTAGGGAGAAATTCTTCATAGTAAATTCTCATATATATAAACATGTATTTTTATCAAATAAATATTTTTATATATATATTTTTAATATATCTATCTATTTAACTGAAAACCAAAGGTTATCAGTTTCATAGCCACACCATATCTGCTACATAGTTAAGCAGCTGCCACTTTACATACAAGTATCAATTAGTATGGAATGGTGATAGGTTGATTATCCTCATTAAAATTTGTTCAGCATATTAAGCATGATATAGACCTCTCATCCATGTAATTGATACTGGACATCAGAGATAAAGCACAGTAATGCAGCATTAGTTCAAACAAAACAGAAAATGAGACTTAGTTTAATAGAGTCTTATAAAGTTCTTCTAAAATCATAGTTTAATTTTTTAAAAATCTTAAATTTTGTTCAAATTTTTAAAAAAAAAATGAGAATGTTTAAAAATTGTGCTTAAATATTAAATCCTTGACCAAGCATTTAACTGTGCTTCAAAAGTGAAACTATGTTAAGGCCTATTTACACGGTATGATTTGTAAGATGTGACTCGCCACATCTTACAAATCATACCGAGTAAATAGGGAAATCATAAGCCAGATATGAAGTCAGATGGAGTCAGATGGAATAGAGACATGTTCTATTCTGTCTGGCAAGTCAGATGGTTTCAACCAATCATAAGAAAGGTCATAAAGGTTGATCTAAATTAGGTACTATTAACGTGGATTTTTCCCGAACTTTTGCTCCAGATTAATTTTAAGATTAATGTGATATCTTACATGGCCAAATCTTGGGGGAATTTTTCATTCCATGTACTCGAATTGATAATGGCAGGAAAGTGAAACTGAACAAACAGATTGATTAAAAAATCATACTCAGAAGTAAATTTGTCTGAAAAAATGAAACCATTTGGGTTTTCCGTGGCCAATTCTTTACTTATTGCATAATATGCACCATGTCCTAACCAAGGTCTTGCCCATGTTCTTCTGTGTTCAATTGGCAAATAGCTGCTATCATTAGGAAATGGAAAGGTAGTATGTAATTGCCGTTTTCCATTCTTAAATTGTAAACAATAAGAAATTTGGAGGGAAATATTAATGAACTACATATCTGACAAATCATACAATGTAAATGAAACACTGGAGTCAGATGTGAAATCACATCTGAAATCACATCTTACAAGTCAGACCGTGTAAATAGGCCTTTAAACAATTGAAACAATCTTTTTGAGTAAAGACTATAAAGACTGCAAGATGACATTTTTAGGTCAGCTTCAAACAACAGATACCCCAGTGGCCATAGAGAAACATTCAACATCTGTTCCTTGGAAGGTAGAACAATAAATCAACTCCTCCATAGATGAAACCATACTTAAACATTTGTAATATACCCACTTTCCTACCAATAACAATTTTAAATCATTAAGAAAAGGTGCATAAAAATTTACAGGTGTACTTGGTGTACACATTTAAAAACTGGATCATGATGCAGGGCTCTAGATTAATGTTTCTCTTGCTTGTCCATTCGGATAAGTGACTAAGAAATTTACTGGTCCAGACATAACTTTTACTTGCCAAATTTTCTTCAATCAAGAATTACTTGACAACTTGAAAAATTATATATTGAAATGGTATAGAGTCCATATTAAATTCCCTGAGTCTACTTTATGATAATTTTAAAACATAGCAAATTATGAAACTTACTAGTTATAATATCATCCTGTCAACAGGTCAATTAATGCTAAATCAAGATCATAGAAAAATGACAAAGAGAAATAGGTTAAAAAATCAAAATCGAACATTAATTTGTCTTTTTCTCCTCTTTTTATCACCATTGTCTTCCTTTATTAAAGCTTTTCCTACCCTAACTGAAATTGCAAACTTGTCAGATCCATGCAACTTATCAAAGTTCAAAATGGAAAGTAATTGCTCCCATGGTCAACTTCAGTCTCGATTGAGTTTGACGACAGGGATCTAAATTCATTATTACCATTGGGGATTGAAGTTAATTACAGTACTGTAGAATCACAAATTTTTCGTTGGGATAAAATTTCATGGATTTGTGATCAAAAATGCTTTTATGGGGATTTAATTTCATTGTTTCTGATAAAAAAGAAAACATAATTTTCAATATCCATATTAAAATTTCATTTGGGATTTAACAATGAAATAAATGAAATTTAATCCCCAACAAATATTTCTGCTTTTACAGTATTTAGGCAAATGTATTAACCTGCGATAAACAACTGACAACAAGTTTTAAATTTTTGATTTTCAACTTTAAAACAGAAAAAACATTTGTCCATTGGACAAGTACCCGGCAACATTCACTTTTTCCAAGCTGAGCTGTGTGATGAGGATATAAATTAGAGTTTCAGCTGCTTTTATATCTACTTACAACATTCTCAGGTAAAGATACAAACCTTGGGAGAGAGAAGAGGTGATGTTGAAGCGAACTGTCACATTTCTGTGTTGGGGATTTTCATAATCCAGGATGTGCCCACTCTTCAGGTAGACATTCCCCCTGGTGTCCACCTGAAAAGCCTGAATTGAGTCATAAAGAATGGAATAAAACTCAGTTCCTGGTGGCGCTGCTGGTTTGGAGGCAACACTGAAGACAACAGTTCCAGCTGTTTGATTTTCTAGAACAACATAAGTTTTTTCCACAGTCATGAATTTTGCTTGTCGTTTGGAAATTTGATGGAATGGTCTAAACTTTAAAGTACTTGGGAGGATGCGAATAGATACTAATGCATTTGATTGTTTTCCACTGGTATCTGTTGCATAGACTTTGAAGTTATAGTTTCCTGGACGTACTGCTTTTGCCGTCAAATAACCTGAATTTGGATGAATGGCGAAGGCTGTTGTACCACTTAGACTGTAAATTATTTGATCTTCTACATCTTGGTCAAATGCAGAAACTTTCAATACATTAGTACTAGGTGCATATATACTATCATCAAAAATTGTACTTTTATAAATTTTCTGAGAAAATTTTGGAATGCAGTCATTGATATCAAGAACTTTGATTTTTAAAATGGTAGATGTGTATACAGTATCATTTAGCCAAGCTTTCAAAATGTAAATGTGTTCACTCGCACTTTCACGATCTAATTCACTTGTAGTCACAATTTTCACTTGAGAGATAGCTGTGGAATCAGTTGTAATGTTCACTATAAATTTTTCATTTGAAGGTTCTAATATGTATTTAACTGCATTAAAATTTAGATGAATATTTTCCTTCCATTTCACTTCTGAATCAGGTGGCAGATTTTCTTGAATCATGCCATAAAAAGTCTGACTGGAAAATGCTTTTAGTTCCCATGAGGGGCCAATGTTTAAATATAAAATGTCAATGAATGGGTACTCATGGAAATCATTTGACAGAATGAGTGAAAATGATCTTCCGACATGTGGAAACAATTCCTTTTTCGTTGTTAATTTTCCATCCTCAGAGATATGGAAGAGTGATTTGGCTAGCTTTTCATCGGTGTTGAATTCAGCATGGCTAGTGGAAAGCTTCGTTATGAATGTATTCACAGGGACTGTAAAGGGAATAACTATGGAACTTGTATCCCCACATACACTAGGCCTATAATGTATTATCATCATATGAAAAATCACACATACACCTGTGCCCTGCCATCCTATGAAAGCCATTATTCCTCTTTCACCGTTTTTTTTCCATCTGTAATTAAAAAAAAAAATACAGATTAATTTTCCATGCGTTTACATAGGCCAACACATGTTATTTCATAAACTGAGAAAGTACACTGATCGATAAACTGGAATCCAAAGCGAGAATGTCGACATTGCATTTTACCTCTATTACTTAGAATCTGCTTTAATTTCATCCAGCACTAGCTCAACATCTTCTTAACAAAATAATTTAATAAACTTCCAAAATCAAATTATTAATTAGGCCTAACGTGTAATCACTGTTTTCCTTGAGCATGTTGAGGCCTTCCACAACTCGTGCAAACATCAATGCCACTGGCCCAAACGACATCAAAATATGCCGCCGCGAGAGTGAAAGTTATTTTCAAGCAAAAGACAAGATACGTTTAAGCCATTTGATTATTCAAATATTTCCACAACTTAATACTAACCTTTAATCTCAAATTCACACTTATATTAATCCATTGGCTTCGTATCCTAATGCCCCTTTTAAACCATGCTCAGGTGTCAAAACATTACTGCAATTACAATTTACTCCCTCGTATTAATTTCAAGACGGAAAACTCTTTGGCATACAATAAAAACATTACGCTTAAAACTGAATTTTTAATACATCGATCTTTTAAATACTTGATACGTTTTAAATGATTAGTGTGCTTAATTTCTGTATAAAAAATTGCTAATTTTTTTATTTTTTAAAAAATAAGTCTTCGAATAGAACAGCCATAATGGGCGGGATTTATGAACTGAAGCGGAACGAATTTTAGGTACGTTTGATTTACACGACATTTTATACTTCCTCTGTAGCAGTTTTTTCCCGAATTCAAAAGGAGATTTTATAGGGAAATTAGACAATACTTAAAGACAACTTAAAAAAATGATGTTATTACATTAATGATTTTCTTTTCAATGAACAGCATATGAAGGATAATAAACAATATAATAACAATAATGATATTAATTGATACGATCGAGGTCGAGGTCAATCACGGCAATTTTAGAGAGCATTACATTTATCTTTTCTGCGTCATGTAGATTTTTTTTTTTACATTTTTTTTTTCAAAATAATTTTTTGAGGACAAGAATTAGGAAATTCCGTTTCTACTTATATAAAATATTTTATTATTTTACATGTAGTTTGAACTCAGTGTGACTTTTTAAAAAAGTCAACTAGACCGGGCACCAACTGTTCAGTACGGTTTCTTTTTTAAATTTGGAAGGGGGCTATTATTATTTTTTATCTTTGTTAATTCAACCCAAAATTTTAATTGATTTGGGGGGAAAATAATGCTAAAAAATCATTTAACTTTTTGAGGATAGTTGCATTAACAATTTTCGCACTCGTTTTAGAATATTTTTCCAAAAAAATTAACAAGATAGCTTAATAACCGAATCGTACATTTGCGGATTTGAAAATGGGTGTTATTTAAAAAAAAAAAAAAAAAAGCAATAATTTGCAATAATCAGAACAATATTGGACATTATTAGTATATATTGCACATAAACTACCTATTTGAAAAAAAAAAAATTGTACATGACTAGGCAGAAGATAATATTGTGTTCTGCCAATTTTTCATTTCTAAATATAATATGAGAAACTATTCTATTCAAGTATGGACACAAACAGTTCTAGATTAAATGTAACATATTTAACTTTATCATAGACATATAAGAGACCTCTCTTATATGTCTATGACTTTATACAATACTTACAAGTTGATTATTTTCATAATTTAAAATTTTTTTATGAATTATTTTTCATTATTATTTTGTTTCAAAATGATATGCAGGCTCAAGCACACATGGTAGCTACGCCACTGCCTAACGAGCCTAAATGGGGCCTGTTTTACAAAAGAACTTACGACTAAGAACAAAATTTAAATCGTCAGTTTATTGTAAAACTTTGCAAAATTAACGATTTTGTTATGAGCAGAACTATGGTCTGAGTCGTAAGTTCTTTTGAAAAATGTTTAATTTTCTTTTTACATTTTATTAAAAGGGTGAATAATATAATATGCATTAAAGTACCCGAGAGAGTTATTTTAAAAAATACATTATGCTAGAAAATAAAATGTATTACCTCACTAAACTGAGTTATTTTCTTATACCAACATAAGCAAGGACGCCATGGTTCTCGAATGTTGGAAGTTTTCGCAGCATTTTGAGGGAGAAAAAAAATACGTTGGGGTATTTTTATTATAGAAAAAAATAAAGTGACACACTGAGAAATGTTTCCCATACGTTGAAATCTAACACACCGTTTTAAGAGGACCACAATGCACCGCGGTATTTCCCAAAATAAACACAAGTATTGCGTGAGCCTCGGTGAGGCTGTGTTGATCGAAAGGTAACTACGATGTTTGCGAAAGGAGGGTTTGGACCTCTGGTCCAAACCCTCGCAGACCCTGGAAGTGGTTTATTAAACAATAACTTTTTAGTGAAAAAATGGTTAATCAAAGGAAGACTCTTCTTGGAAAATATTTTGAAGCGGAAAGTCAAAGGGTTCGAACACGGGGGAAAGATCTTGCAAAAATCCATCGAAATCAACAAAAATGCCTTCGTACCTGTAGCAAAACAACCATCGGCGATCAGAAGATTTGCGAGTCGGTATGCTGTTGCAACTGTCGCACGTGAACTCCGAAATCGTGCAGGTGCTTTACATTTTAACTTTTCTTTTGTTTTACTCTAATAGTAAAATAGTGCAATCAGATTTCAGTATTTAACATGAAAATATATTAACCAATAAAAAAAAAAACCTTTTGCTATTTGATGTTCAACTTTATTAGTACATGTAGTAATCACCATAGACATGTTTTACATTTGAACCTTTACCGCTGTGTTATCTACTTAGTACCTAGGTATAATAAATATACACCAATTAAAATTTTCTTGTACTAGATGTTGGACTTAATGATCTTTTTTTCTCTCAATTATACAGCAATAGACTTTTCAAGGAATCGCCGACCCATCTTTTCCTTTGTGGCTGCTATGCTGTCAACTGCTGCTGCCCAAGAAGATGACGAAGTAACAAACTCTATTAGAAACATAATCTCCATGAAAATAAATCCACCTTCCCAAGAAGAGAATAATTTTTCTACTGCAGCATTCAAAGATTTCCAAATAGGACAGTTGATTGGGCAAGGCTGCAATTCTGCCGTGTATGAAGCAAGATTTCAGAATGATTTCAATGAACAGATAAGAAGCTACGTACCAAATGAAGAGTCGTCCTTTTCAACAGATGAGTTAACAGATTCAGAATCAAGTTTTGAAGTCATAGATGAGTCTGATGATGACATTGAAATTATACCTGGAAGTCCTGATTTTTGTTCGGAGGGAAACAATCCAGATATTTCTACTACTACTACTATTGAAGAATCCTATGAGACACCACTTCCAAAAGAGTTAAAATATGATCTGGCTATCAAAATGATGTTCAATTATGATTTTGAATCCAATGCTGATGTAATATTTAGGGGCATGATGAAGGAAATAACCCCTGCAAGGTTTACTCCACAACTGGAGGAAGAATCTATTTGGCTGACCAGAAATCAAGTGAAACTTAAAAGTCTTCCTCCTCACCCAAATATTGTGGAAATGCAAGGCATCTTCATTGACGACGTTCCAAAGATTAAGAGTGATGATCTTAGGTACCCTGCTGCCCTTCCAACCAGGCTTAACCCAGACAGTGGTCTTGGTAGAAACAAAACTCTTTTTTTGGTGATGAAGAAATATGACATGACTTTGAAGAGCTTTCTTTCAGAAAATGATGTCAACTTGAATACTAGATGCTCTTTGCTAGCCCAGTTGTTGGAAGGAATTGCTCACATGACAGAAAATGGCATAGCACATAGAGACTTGAAAAGTGATAATATTTTGGTAGATGTCTCCAGTGGCCATCCACAGTTGGTGATTAGTGACTTTGGTTGTTGTTTAGCTGAACCAGATTATGGACTAATGATTCCATACAACACCAGTGACACCGACAAAGGAGGGAATGCTGCATTAATGTCTCCCGAGATTGCAGTAATGGAACCTGGACGAAATGCTTGGCTTGACTACAGAAAGTCAGATATTTGGACTGCTGGAACTTTAGTATATGAGATATTTGGAGAGGAAAATCCTTTTTACAAAGGCCCTTTTAATAGTAGTTCATATGAAGAAAAAAGCTTACCACCCCTTCCAATGGCAGTACCAAAACCAATAGCGAAATTGACAAAGCAGTTGCTGAAGAGGGATCCTAATCTTAGACCAACACCTAAAGTGGCTGCAGATATTGTACAGATGTGTATTTTATTCCCAGATTGGCTGAACCATAATGAATTTCCACCACTGGAGATGATAAAGGATTCAGTTGTTTGGTTGGCTGTTACTTATTTACTGAAACAAGATGCCAAGAAGGATAACTCTACCAGAAGCTTTCTCCAGAGAATTGACTGTACATCTCTTTCGAAATCTCTAGCTTGGTATCATTCTCTGTGAACCAGATTTGCTAAAACAGATTGTTTGCCGTTTCTTTAATAAAAATGTTTATTTTATTTCTCTAAATAATTGACAGCTGAAAACCATACTTACTTTTTGTGTATTCATTAATTTTAAATTTTATCCTTGATCAGGTAATAACTTAAGTCCATTTTTTCCTTAATTAAGAACAAAACTTATTTTTAACTGAAAATGTCATTTACAGAACATGGTGATTTTTTTTTCAGAATTCTTTTTTGTTTAAATGGAGTTATAAAGACTCCATTTGTATGAAGGGAATTAAAATTTCTTCAAATGAAGAGCCATGCCCTTTTAAGGGAAGATATTTTTAAAGTGAGAATTTGTTAGAGTCATTTAAAATAATCTTATCTAGGACCACTGAACCAGAAAAGATGAAATGTGAAGACATCCCTTACATGTAAATATTTGTGTATGAATCAACAAAAGACAAAACATTTATTTACAATGTAGTAAACTATTTAAAATGTAGTAAACTAGAGGTACTATGAACACTGAGCTCACAAAATGATAGTCCCTGCCTCCCATATGTTTAAAATGGCAAAGTCCATTTTTTGCTCTTGGAAACCTTAAATATGTGTGCGATTAAAAACGTGAAATAGGTGCACAATGGCTTTACGTTACAAAGATTCTGTGAAAGTATCATTAAATTTCATTCGTATTAAAAGAGAAGTTGCGGATAAGAGATAAGTACCCCTCAATATTATATATTATAGAAAGAATGGCAGTGTCTCTGTTTTGCTATTGGAAACCACAAATATATGTCCAATCAGAAAGTAAAATATGAGGTGCATAATGGCAATATGTAACAAAGATTCTGTGAAAGCATCATAAATTATTGAGTGGTACGGGAGGAGTTACGGATAAGAGATAAGTACCCCTCAATATTATAGAAAGAATGGCAGTGTCTCCGTTTTGCTATTGGAAACCACAAATATGTGTCGAATTAAAAAGTAAGATAGGATATGCACAATGGCACTATGTAACAAAGATTCTGTGAAAATATCATTAAATTTTATTGAGTGGTATAAGAGGAGTTACGGATAAGAGATAAGTACCCCTCAATATTATAGAAAGAATGGCAGTGTCTCCGTTTTGCTATTGGAAACCACAAATATGTGTCGAATTAAAAAGTAAGATAGGATATGCACAATGGCACTATGTAACAAAGGTTCTGTGAAAATATCATTAAATTTTATTGAGTGGTATAAGAGGAGTTGCAGAAAAGAGATGTGTACCCCAAAGTGTAAGACGGACACTCCCATTATACCCCCCCCCCCACTTTTCAAGCGGGGGGTAAAATAAAAGTACACGATGATTAAATTTCAATCAACATTAATCACATCATATTTTCTAAAAGGAGATCATTTTGAAAAACTGCGTGAATTCAGTTTTAAGTCAGAAATTAAACTTGATTTTCATATTTTGAATTAGATAAAAAAAAATATCTATAATTTCTAGCGGATTATGATACAAATTACTCTGGGAAAACTCATATTTATTATTTTCACTATCTAATCAATGGACCTCACCCAACATCCCAGAAATACATGTAGGGGCCAGGAAGGAGATAGGCGAACATAGCGTGCAGAAAGCCTATAGCTTCAGAAATGTGAAAATCATGTTCAGTTTGTGAATTTAATATTTAGAGTAAAGTTCTCATTATTGAAATTTGAAATTATGATAAACAAAATTTTTCTGAGGAAAATTTTCTCGGCAAAATTTATTCTTTTATTAAAAAAAAAATAATGTGGTATTCGTGGGGTTCGAACCCTAGCAATAAAAATCCTGAGTATTATTTTCTTTCGAGACTAGCACGCTAACCACTAGACTACACAAGTCCTGATGAATAATGGCATTTAAATCATGTTTGTGATATGACCCTTGACTTAACGGACTTCAAGTATTTCTCGAAAAGATGCGAATGTTATTTCATAAAAGTATATTTTTAAGGTATAGTGGGTCATTGCTCCATATTTTTGGTAACCAAAAAATGTTTATTTTTATACAAACTTTGAGGATTAACTTTCAAAAAGGTGGAGCGAAGACCCACTCATATCGAAAAATAGTATTGTAGTATGAGAAAATGACTCTTTGCGCCCGCTTTTGTGTGTGTCTAACATTTCACAGGCGAATAATTTCAATCTTTGGGGGATTTTTGCAAATTATAGAGATTTTACATAAAGTATATTCTAATGTTAGACGAAATATCAAGGAAAATTTTGATATAATTGAAATTAAATTTTTCATCTTCATGTTTGTCACACTACAGGCTTATCGCTCGTCATGTTCACCCATCTCCTTTCACAAAAAAGATTTTTAATGAATTAATTCATTGTCACTGTATTATTAATAGAGCCCCCCTAACACAAAAATCCCTGACCCTGGAGCCATGAAATTCACAATTTTGGAAGAGGCACCCTTGCTCATTGTAGCCATGCACTTTATATATTTGCTATATATCCAGAGGCAGAGAAGAATTTAAAAAAAAACAACACAAAAACCCCCATACATTTCACTAGTACTATATGATATATTGACCCTAATACCAAAAATCCTGTTTGGTGATGAATTTCATACTTTTGACGTATCCTTGCTTATCATAGCAATGCAATTAGCTTACCTGATAAATACCCAGGAGCAGAAAAGAATTAATGCATTTTCACTAATCATTAGCGCCCCACCCTTAAATTAGAACCCCTGACCTAGGGACCATGAAATTCACAATTTTGGAAGGGACACCTTTGCTCATAATCGTGTACTTCCTTGTCTGCTAAATAATGCGGGAGGAGAGGAGATTTTTGAAGAATTAAATTGCATTTCACTATATGATCAATAGAGCTCTCCTATCCCCAGAACCCTTGGCCAAGAAGTTCAGTTTGTTAGAGGGCTTTTAAAATGCTTATTTCAATCATGTTAACAGTTTATCTGCTTCATGTCCAGGATATAAAGAAGACTTTTTAAGATTGCATTAATTTTTACTGTTTTTGCCCCGCCCCTAAGGTCCCAGAGGATGGGAACCACGAAATTAACAATTTTCGTTTCTTTTTACCCAAAGATGCTAATAATTGAAAATACACGAAAGACGAGAACAGATAGCAATAGGTCACATGAGTGAATCTCATGCCTTGTGTTTAAATATTCTTTATTACCTTGTGTTTAAATATTCTTTATTCAGTTATTTAAAAACAACACTTACCTGTAACTGTACACTAAGTTAACAATTAAAATAAATGCTATGTGGCAACGCACTTTAGAAAAAAAAAAAATCAAAGTTCGTTAAAATTGGGACTAAATCAACGCATTTTGAAAAAAAAAAATGTTCCTCAGCCTAACTCTTCCTCTTTTCTACCCAAATATACGAATTTACATAACTGGTATGACATTGATATACTTTCAATAAATTTGATTTTAAAAAAAATAGATTAAAAAATTGAGATAAGCTTTCCTGAAAAACAAATAATAACGCACCCTTTTATATTAGAGAGGCTCAGTGACTATATCGCTGATATAAGCAACAATAGCCAACTGCCAACGGCCGAAGTAGCTTTACAAAATCAAATACAATACCCAAAAAAGAAGAAAAAATGTGATTGTGAAACACTGATGCCCCCGTATGGCAGCTTATGACGAAGGTTAAAGTTTCTCAAATGCAAGTCAGACTCCAGGTTAAGAGATAAAAAATGTTGGTACCCAAAGAAAGGTCTTGTCTCGAGGAATATACCCGTGAAATTTGAAAGCCCTAGCACCAACTGTTCAAAAGTTATGGCGAAAGTTAAAGTTTTTTAAAAGTAAGTAAAATGTCAAGGTCAAGGTCAAATGGGGCCCAAAGGGAAGGTCTTGTCACAAGTGATACACATGTTCGTGACATGTGAAAGCCCTAGAACCAAACGTTCACAAGTTATGACCAAGGTTAATGTTTTTTTTTTAAAGTAGGTCAAACTCATAGGTCAAGGTCAATGGGTCAAAGTTGTTGGTAGCCAAAGGAAGGTCAAGTCACAAGGAAAGGACATTTAAATATGAAAGCCCTAGCACCAACCGTTCAAAAGTTATGGCCAAGGTTAGAGTTTTTCAAAAGTAGGTCAAACTCCAAGGTCAAATGTCAAAGTTGTTGGTATCTAAAGAAAGGTCTTGTCACAAGGAATACACATGTGAAGTTTGAAACCACAAGCACCAACTTTTCAAAAGTTATGGGCAAGGTTAAAGTCTCATAAAATTTTTCAAAAGTAGGTAACTCCAAGGTCAAGGTCAAATTTGATGGTACCCAAAGAAAGGTCTTGACACAAGGAATACACAAGTGAAATATGAAAGTCATAGCTCAAACCAATCAAAAGTCATGGGCAAGGTTAAAGTTTTTGCGGACAAACAGAAAGACAGTCAGACAGACAAACGGGCGGACAGGGCAAAAACTGAACCGAACCTTCGATACGGGGACATAAAAACACGTATATAATACATAAATGATTTTTTCATACCTCTTAATACTAATCAAATAACTGAAAAAGGTCATCATATTGTGCCGTAATAAACATTTTTTTTTTCATACTTCTCAATATTTATCAAATAACTATAAAAGGACCATCATACTGTGCGGGAAAATTATTTTTCAACGAGCATACAAACTATTGTTCCTTTTTCTCTAAAAAAAAAATGCAAATGCTTCAAGTCATTATTGACCCCAACATCTACCGAACTTATTACAGACTGGATACAATATATAAAAAAAAAGAAAGAAACGAAATCGTGCTATTAAACAATCATTCCTCCATTATTTCTAAAAGACTCGTATCCCTTTTATAACATTTAGAAGAACCTTTGGGAACAAGACACCCCTTAAAAATTTTTAAACCTCTATATCTCAGATCCTGAAGTGACGTTATCACCAAAGAGTTATCCAACCGGGTTCAAATAATTATTTATCATACCTAAAATTTGCAAGAATATTGTCCAAGCCGTGCACATTTTTTTTCAAAGTGCTTAAATATGGTCGATACTAACGCACTTTGAACAGAAATATGAAATATCTCCAAATTCTATTTGAATAATACTTGCACCAACTTTACACTCGGGGATATCACTTCTCCCTTTTTTAATGCCTTCCTGGCAAGAACCAACAGCTCCTATATATTCCTTTCTCACTCTCGCTTCCTTCTGGAGCACATCTTTTCTTCTTTTATAGGAACGCAAGAATGCGTCGTCAATAGTCTTTGCCTGATTTGGTCCCAAATTTAACGCACTTTGAAATTTTTTTCAAAGTGCGTCCCTTTTCAAAGTGCGTTGTAACAATGCATGTTTGTTTTGATTGTTAACAGCCTTTACCAGAGCCAAAGAGAGTACATTACGAACACATAAGAGTAAACGTGGAAAGAAGGTAATAGGCCTCAAACTGTCCATTCTGTGAAAAAACGGCCCTCTAAGTAACAGTTCTTTCTTTTGCATTTTTCCATTTACATAATAATTAAAACAGCATATTACTATCACAACACGTAGTGCAGTTATAAATGAAGTTTTAACATTTCAAAGTTGTGGCTAAGGCAATTATTAATCAAGCCACATTTCAAAACTTGAAAATAAAGAAGTGCATTGTTAAAATCGAATATATTTTTAAAAAATTAACTTAAAGAAAAGATTTTATTGAATACTGAGTAGTTTTCGAGATAACTTCCAGACAGGAAATGCCTACAGATAAACGGCAATGTGATTCTACTACAACCACCAACCACCACAAAAAAAACAAAGAAAAAAAACACACACACAGACACACACACATTACAAAAACAAAAGCTCCATCTTGCAATACAATTTAATGATTTAACGTTCATAAAACGAATTTAACAGAATTTTGAAAAGAGAAGACAACGGAGCTTTCAAACATCTCTAAATGATGTAACAATTACAATTTACAGTTTTTGACAGGAAACATAAATCCCATCCCTGTATATAGGAATGGGTGTTTCCTGGTTGGTCGAAAGTTCCGAAAGTCATGAAGTAATTTTGCTCTGGTAACTAGGCAGAACAGTCTGTCCCGTTTGCCTTATTACCAGATAAAAAAAGCCCAAGAAGAATTTAGAATAGGTAAATTTTGTCAGCAATGCTAGCAACAGAGCTTTTTCTCTGCTCTGTTGCCCACATTCTGGAAAATTTGAAGAAACAACCAAATAAAGAAAAAAGAACCCAATTAAATGCCAATATGAAGTACGGGGATAAATAGCTCGGGTGTCTCCTCTTTGGTTTCTAAACTTAAAAAAAATATATGAAAAAATGTCACTATAGAAAAATAATTAAAATCCAGATATGCAGAAGCAGCCATTTTCAGTCGTCATTATTTTTCCTACAATTAAAAGTAATGTCAATTAAACATTTTGATGACTTAAGGTCAGACAATATATACATTTATATAAATATTTTAGGGAGAGGGCGTAATAATTTTTTAGAATTTGTGTTTAATGCCTGTGCTATTAAAAGTAACAATAAAATGTGCACAATTTGAAGAATGTTTCGTCAGACCTTAATTTATACATTGTACGAGAGCTGCCCAATAAGATTGTGGACAATGTCTTTATGTCATATCGAATGGTCCTACATATAGATAAAGATATTGTTTAATAAATAAGGCTTATATATTGCCAAAATATTTGTTACGAAAAACCCAATCAGAGGGCAGGGTAGTTTTAATCTAACAGGTAAAAATCGCTCAATTAAAGGTCGTACACAGTATGCACGACCAATGGTCACAATGCTATAAACTATTTAATGAATTTTTTGGATGAAAATGATCATTCTTGTTTTTTTATAAGGCAAGTCAAAGCTAAATAAGAATTATTTGTGACGTACAGGTACCTAAAACACTGTAAAACGACTGTCCTTATTAGTCCCCTACCGGTGAAACCGGAGGGGACTATAGGTTTCCTCTGAGTCTGTCCGTCCGTCTGTCCGTCCGTCTGTCTGTCTGTCTGTCCGTCCGTCTGTCTGTCTGTCTGTCCCACTTGGTTTTCCGCACTTTTTTCCTAAACGCTTGTAGATATTGAGCTGATTTTTGGTATGTGAGTGTATCTTGATGAGTTACAGATCAAGTTTGCATTTCGTTCCGCTTCATTGATTTTTGACGGAATTACGGCCTTTTCAATTTTTACGGGTTTTCCGCAATTTTCTTCTAAACGCTTGTAGATATTGAGCTGATTTTTGGTATGTGGCTTTACCTTGATTAGTTATAGATCAAGTTTGCATTTCGTCTCGCTTCATTAATTTTTGACGGAATTATGGCATTTTCAATTCTTAAAGGGAACAGAACCAGATTACACTTGCCGGTAGGGGACTAGTATTGCTCATGCAATACTCTCAGAATGCTTGTTTCTTATGTCTTTAGTATCAGTTAATGGACGGATAGAGAAATGTTAAGAAAAAAAAACCCACAAGAAATAGAAACGTGAATTTGAAAATGTCCAAACATCCCAACGGATCAGCGCCCAATCTTTATATCTTAATATTGTTAAAACAGATCAGAGACAAAGAAATAACAAGGAATAATCGGAATATTTCCAGTTTATAAATTTACACTTTTTTCCACTGTGTGTACAATTTGAGAGACTGCAAGAAGCGGATCACTTTACCACTGTAATATGATGTCCCTGTATCCAAGTCGTTAATATAAAACTAGCTTTCACGTTACTCAGACTTTGCCGTGCGGATGGTATATTCAAAGTATTTACACCCATAACACTTGTGAAGTACTGTGTATTGTTTTGATTTTTATAAATTCAATCATATCTATATTAAAATATAACCATATATGTATTCGACACTTAAGTCATTAAAAACACGTGTCAATGAATTTTTTGGACAGCCCTCATAATATATTGAAAACGAAAGGAGGAATTGCATCTGAACTTGAAAACGAGCAAACTTTAAGTATGGAACATATTTAATCCATAATTAACATCAATGCATCAAAACAAAATTCGAGCATTGTTTCCCCCAACTTACCTCATGCAACAAAATAATTCTCTCAGAAAATTTCTGATTCTCTTCATTCTCTGAAATATAAAGTCGTAAGATCCCAAATTTCAGCTAAAGACGAACACCAAATATAAACAATTATGATATTTGAAAAATTAAAAGCAAATACGAAAACAAATCTGATACAAGATTTCTTATAAATTGAAACATACCCCTACACGTTTTGGTTTCTCCGTTTCTTCCTTTTCATCGTGTACTTCCATATCCTCCTTCTCTCTTCCCTCTGTGTCCTTATCCTCCTTCTCTCTTCCCTCTATGTCCTTATCCTCCTCCTTCTCTCTTTCCTCTATGTCCTTATCTTGTTTATCCCCCACCCATTTAAATGTTACGGGCGGAGTCTAGATTGGAGAAATACAAATATCAGTCAAAATAAAATCAAATTTTGTTAAGTAATCCAACCAAGGCCCAGATCAATACCTTTGCAGTCCTCTTTCTTCTAAAGCATTGGCAGCAACAATAGTATTTGACCGGTGTTACACAATCGCACTTCGAAAAAAAAAACAACAAATAGTAGAAAGTAAAACTTAATTTCAGTAAAGTGTTGAATACCAATTTTAGTGGGTCAAGAAAAATAGTCTCTTTTAGATCTCTTTTCTTTCTTGACTCGATAAAATTATTAATCTTACACATACTTCCATGTAGACGTCTGGTCCTCCTTCGGACCAGTCCGACTCGGAGTCAGAGTTTCCCCACTCCGAATCGGACTGGAATATTCCATACCGCCGATCGTCCTGTCTGACGCGGAATTCTTCATCTTCCTGTCATGTAAAATAAAATTGCATATAATTAATTGAAGACTCGGAATTTATAGCAAATGTATTTTGAATATTGATAACTTAACTTACTTTAATCCTTCCAAGTTTTTGGGTATGGCGAAACGGAGCTCTTAAGTTGTCTCCTCTTCTAGATTTGAAAGGCTACAAAAGAAAAAAAACCTCATATTAAGTACAAAACTTCCGATTAAAGGACTATTAAATCAAAATACTTATTCCAAATTTACATGTACTAGTATGTACATATAGTATACAGGGTAATTTTCGCCTTTCACACTTGCAAGCAATTTTGTCCTGTATCGAATTCGCCCAGAAACATTTGTGTTAAAGATAAAATACTGTCTTCGTTGAATTCGCCCACTTTTTACAAGGAAATAAAACCGGGGCGAAATTTTTACCTCTATACAGTATTTAAAAGGATTTAGTTTTATGAAAGTATGTTTAAACAGTTGTGCCTTGGTACTTAAACATATTTAGAGCTCATTTTTATTCAGATTATTAAAGTTTCGTTCAGAGATATGTGTATCTACAATGTACTCATAAGTATATGAGTAAATTTCCTTATTATTCAATTCATATGCATGATGCAACTGCTTTAAATGTGTAAACTTCATTCACCTAAAAAACCAACCTGGTGTTGATTTTTAACTGTGTAAAAAAACAAAAGTGCGTAAAAGTCAAAATGGAATGGAGACCCCTCCCCCTCCCCATCATTAATATTTCACCATTATAATTTTCGTACGAATTATAAGAAATACAGAGAAGGGGTTGGGTTTATAGTCCATACACTATAGTGACCACTTCAAAAATATTCAATCTCCAAGTACAAAATACTAAGAACCTTTTCCTCTTTGAGGCTCTGTTTAAGTCGGACAAGTAGTTGATTGCCGTTTTTAACCTCAATGACATCCTCGCTGCTCTCTTCTCCTCTCAGAACACTTCTGACAGTGATGTCCTTTTCAGTCTTATAAGAAAAGCAGAAAATTTTCAAAGTTAAAAAAAAATAATTTCAGGTAATTTACATGAAATATGACAATAAAGAACAATAATCAACCTCAAAAGTCATAAGAACAATACAAACTGAGAGTAGATCAAACACGGACCTCTAAAGGTGTCATGGAGGAGTAACTACCGGTATCCCCTGTCGACCGGTCATTTCCATTTACTTAGTATCACTTTATTTCACACACAATACATTTTACCCTCCCTCCGTAACTTGTATCACTTGACCGTCTGTCTGTCTGTCAGCATGAGGATGTATTTACATGCAAGATTTTCAGGAGTTCTTAAGGCATTTCATCCCTGTTCTTTTTTTCAGTGGACATTTTATCTACTTTAATACATGAATGTATCAGGGATGGGGTAATCATAAGTAATATTCAGCTGTAATTGATTATATTTTGTTGTGTATCATAAGTAATCCGTTAAATTAACATTCATCTTTTTTGAATTGTAATTTAATCAATAACTCAAAAAAAAAGTTCTCAAACATGATTCCTTTTTGACTATGTGAACCATCTATTATTAGCAACAACATTATAGATCCATCGCAACGATTAATGTTCATACGGAAATTTTCTTCATAAATACACAATAAAAATTACCATCTTTGGCCAAAAAACGGAGGATTTTTGCTATGTTTGAGATCAACTTGCTTGTTATTGCCATCCACACAAATTTTATAGATGCTTGCTAAGATTTTATGAATAAAATGCATATTTTATCCATTTACAGAAATATCTCCACCCCTGGCCTAAACCCCATCGGTACAAGTACAGGTAATTCATTTCACAGTGTTGGAAACATTTTGCTTTTTACATGTAAGTGCTATGCAGTCAGTTTGTCTCCCAGATACTAACTAAAAGAAAAGACTTTATCCCAATAAATTATACTTTACCGCAGCAAACTCCACGTAACAACATGTAGGTGGCCCTATAGCATTACTCCTTTGGGGAGGGAATAAAAACCTCACTGCATTCTTTCGGTTAACTATGCAGTCACTTTGTCTCCTTCTAGCCTGCTAATTTAAAAAAAAAGATTTTAAAATATGGTATCCTTTTTGTCATTTCGGCTCCATTCCGAAGGTCTCAAGGGACAGGTTCCATTGAAATTCCCATCTATTATAGAATTGCAGGATTATACAATTTCATAAACAAGTAATAATTGCTCTAAACCCAACATTATTTCAAAATGATGCAAATAAAGCACTTCATATCCAAACTCCTCCATTTATTAAAACAAGATTTTTATATAGAGAGAAGGGAGGTTTTTTTTAAATTTGGCCTTTATTTGGTATTTGTCAGGGGCCTGTAATTCAACCTTAGGAGTTGTTTTTTTTTTTTACAGAATTAGTGGACAAAAGCATATCAAAGTCAAAATGGAGGCAATATATTGAAGGAATCGATTGGGAATTGAATTTTCATCATTGTTTATTTTTCATGAAATATTACAAAGGAGGGATGAAAGGGGGCATACCTTATAATGATCACTTGAAGGAATAAACTATCACAAACTACAAAATACTAAGAACCTTTTCCTGTTTTAAGATTCCTTTTAATATTTGTCGTTTGCTGTTTTGAACAACAGGAACGTTCTGGACTTTCTCTTCATCCTTTGTCTTAACACCTGTGTCCTCTGCAGCCTATAATTGATAGACAGCACATTGAAAGTGAAATTCAGTTCAATTTATTCTCACACTGTGTAAAAAAAAAACATAGAGAAAATACAACAACAAAATCAAACAAAATACATGACGCAAGAGTGTACAATTTACATTTACCTGGAGAGGTAACTCTCTTATTACAGGCACGTAGCAACGGGGGGGGGGGCTGCCCCCACCCCCCACTTTTTTCCAAAGACTTTTTTACTATTTGAAATGTGAATTGAAAGGCCTGTTGCCCCCCCCCCCCTCCCCCATTTTTTGTTGTAGAATAGTAAAATAAGGCTTTTGTAGTAGTGTATGAATAAAATTTGGTTGGTACTAAAAGAAGTTGGAACCCAACCTCCCCCCCCCCCTTCCCCCCCCCCTCCCCCGTACGAAATAGGATTTTGGAGTTCGGACAATTTTCCTTTTTTTTTTGCTTGTCAAGTTTTTTCAGGTAAGTTGAAATTTTTTTCTCTGGCTGCCCCCCCCCCCTCCCCGATGCTACGTCTCTGTATTAACTATATTACAAAGGTTATTAATAACGGATACCTTTTTACATGAAAATAAATTTTATACTGGATGTACCACAATCTGAATTCCATTTTTGTTGAAATTGATCTGTGTTTGCTTAAAAATACTCAGTACAAACCAGGGATGGGGTCAATTACTTTAAAAAGTAATTAATTAAATTACAATTACTTTGACTTTTTCTTCAATTAAATTACAATTAAATTACAGGCTTTCTAAAACATATAATTAATTAAATTACAATTACTTTGCAAAAGTAATTAATTAAATTACAAATTACATTTTTAATTTTTTTGAAATTTGTTATAATCCTTGTCAATGAATATACAGAACATCATTTATTTGTATGTAAGCTCAGCCTCTGCACAAACAGTACAAGAAATAATATGCTATAGGCATTGTGTATCATTGTGGTTTAATTTATAACATTTATTTACAAAACAATAAGAATCTCTTAAAGAACTATCCGAGATCAGTTTGATGCAGTTTCCACCACACAAAACCTACATATACACAAATTGAATGGCTTATATGATATTTGATTAAAAGTGAGTATTTTAATAGAGTAAAATGAGTCGCAACTGTAACCCCTCAAAATTAAATAATTCCTTTGAAGGTAACCTGAACATCCTAAATTGCTATTTATGTTGAACAATCTTACTTCATAAATCAGAATTGTACAGATAGAAAATTCATTCATAAAAAAAATCTGTTTCGATGTTAAAATAATTATCAAATTGAAAGTTTTTTTCTAAAGCTAGCGGAGCATTTTAAATTGAAATAATTATCTCCATTGGCTTTGTCTTCTAAATCATGGAATGAATATCTCTTTCGAGGAGTTGATTTGTTTTGATTGCAATTTAAAGTTGTGATCTGGAGGGCAATTATCTCTTCCCAACAAGAGAGAACTTAATTAATGACACACACCTTCTTTTTCTTTATTATTGATCAAACAACAAAGATTGTAATATAATAAATGTGTGTTTCATAGCTGAATAGACCCAAGAAGGGTGGTTCAAAATTCATATTTATAAACATAGATCAAAAAATTCAAAAATTACATAATGATTAGAAAGAAACTAGTTTATTATTATCAAGCCAATCATTTAATTATTTGTTTGTAAGCATTAACCTAAGATTTTGTATAATTTAAGGATTGAGGATATGTTTAACAATAAAATAAAAACCAGTAAAATGGGGAGGTAGTGGTGAGATATATCATGAATATATCATGATTGTGTATTATATAAAGTAATTGAATGTAATTGAAAAAGTAATTGAAATTACATGGTATTTTTTCAGTGTAATTAATTAAATTACAATTACAAGTAATTGAAGAAATGTTCAATTACAAATTACTTCCAATTACTTCAAAATATGATATTAATTACAGTCAATTACGATTACTTTTTTCAATTACCCCATCCCTGGTACAAACAAGTATTTGTTTTTTGTTGTTTTTTGTTTGTTAGTTTGTTTTTGTTGTTGTTGTTGTTGTTGTTGTTGTTTTTGTTTTTTTTTTTTTTGCTTTTTTTTTTTTGTTTTTTGGTTTAATTCAAGAATTTTTGGAGATGCCACCGCTTGCCGATCGATGGAGGGCTGCTTTAGACCTGTACTTGGCACTCACGGCCTTTGAGCAGTGAGTGATCTTTTTCATGCCAGCACGTGACCTCGGTTTGTACAGTCTCTTCCGAAGGATCGTTCCCCAGTGGGATTCGCACCTGTGACGTACGATTCAACACCTTACTATATGAACAGACGCTTTAACACCGCGCCACGCGGACAACCAGTAATGTTAAGATTTGAACTGCCTTCAGCCGATCTAGCCCCACCCTGGGATCTGAGCCCTTGAGCAGGGTTTTATATATTTCACCTATTTATGTTGAGCTTTGAACCGTTTTTTCTCTACATACTGCATGAAAGCCTCACTTTTTTTATACCTGACCCCTTGGGCAGAACAGAGGAATTCCATGATGTCTTAGATCAACTTGCTTGTTTTTGCTGACCAGTTTGTTTCCTTAAAGCTTCTTTTGTTTTTATTTAAATTTATACTCTGGAGATTAAATGTATTTTCACTACTGTCAATACATACAAAATACGTATTGTCCCACCCTATTATCTGAACCCTCAGGTAGGGGAAATGAATTTTGCAGTTTATATTAAGATCACTGCTTTTTATTTGTCCCTCGTCTGTCTGTCTGTATGCAGTCTTTCCTACTTGGTTTTCCACACTTTTTTCTGCACGCTTGCAGATATTGCTTTGCATTAGTTTGTCCTCAAGATAATAAAAAAAGGTTTTAAAAGATAAAATACATGATCATGATAAACTGCATTTAACCCCATCCTGGAGCATGAAGCAGGGGTCATGAATATCATAATTTCCGCTGAGATGCCCGTACTTGATATAACTCTGCAATCAGTACGTCTCTTAAATGCTTGGTAGTATACAGAATTTAAAATAATTTTATATTATTTTGATAATTTAGCCCCATCCTACATCCACTGGGTCCGGGAAGGGGAGGCTTATAAAATTAAAAAGAATTTGTAGTGCTTTACCCAAATGTATTATCATGAACATTTACCATTAATGCTTTTAATTCAACCAAATGTAACTGAAATTTTATTAGTGATATATTAATACAGCGCTTTTTATACATATGAAGAGGGAAAAAAAATTATCTAAAGGGCTTTATTTCCTACTTGTTGATAAAATTTCAGGTGCCCGTGTTTCAGCTAAAATCAATTGAAGGAATACTCTGCTAAATTATTTTTCATCATTATTTATTTTTCATAATTAAAAAATGCAAGGGTTAGAATGTGGAGTCCATACATTTTAGTGATTGGGGGAAAAAATTCTCTAACAACAGAATACTAAGAACCTTTCTCTGTTCTTTTATCTTTGCCAGCAGTTGCTTGGCGTTGGGAACATCTTCCTGACCCTTCTCTTCTTTACCACTCTCGACACTTTTGTCCTTTTCAGCCTAGTAATAGAAAGTATATAAATATATCTTTAAAAGACAAAATTGCTAACGCGCCAACAAAGAAAATTAATACTTCTTTTAAAACTTGTTTGTGATGTATTTGATATATAAATATGTTACCAAAGTAAAAAACAAGGTAATTAAATGCCTTAACTGATAAATAAGTACAATATTAAATAAAGCGTAACCATTCCATAAGAAAAATCAAAAACGTGCTTACACTTGTTGGAGGAAAAAAATTCTACTTTTTTTGTGTTTTGTGTTACTTTATGTTTGCACTGATTAAAAACTCACACACAAAAATTACACCGTATGCGGAGCCTTTGACCCCAGAAGACTGAGAAGAGCGTGCTAATGCAGTCAGTATCACTGTATGGTGTTTGCAGAAATTTGTAGGACTTTAGAACAATTAAAAGACTATTCTTTCTTCAGGTGAAAACATTGTTGCAAAGAGATTAACAAGCATAAAATTATTTTCTATTGATCTATAGCAACGTTATGAAGAAGTCACCAAACGACAATTTCGAACTGGAGCAACCAGAAGTTGAGTGCACCGGGTACACAAGTTTAAATCTAAAGTTTAAACTTATCTATAACTAAGTTATAGATAAGTTTAAACTTTAGATTTAAACTTTTAATGTAACACATGAACAGCGTGGCACTGGTTGATTAATTTTCAATTTTCAATCACTGGATTTTATTTGATTTTTAAGTGGGAGACTGATTCTGTTGCAACCTCACTGACCACAATCGGTTATCACAAACTTCATATCTCGGCAAAAAACGGTGCAAAGAGAACGTTAGGTAATTGGTTTTCAGGTAACGGCTGGGCAAGAAGGTCATTTAACGGTCTTGTCATGACACCATTTGCAAAATTCCACGGTATTTGGATTTTTGGAAAGATACCATATAAAATACCCTTGTGCTGATTAGGTAACTGCAGGCCCGTAGGAAGCAATTTCAGTTTGGGCGGGGGGCACAACCATACATTTGTTACATTGAAAGTTTAAATCAGAAGTTTAAACTTATCTATAACTATCTTTTAAACTTCAGATTTAAACTTTTAATGTAACACATTTTCAGTTGGAGGTGCACTATCAACTACCAAAAATTCTTTGGTAAGTAAGAAAAAGGTCATCAGGTGTTTTTATTGAGGGGGCACAAACATATAGTAGCTATGTTTGCTATAGTATTCTATTATACATCGGCAAAATTATTGGAGGGTGGTGCCCCCCCCCCCCCCCCGGTTCCTACGGCCATGAACTGTTCAAATAATAAACGCGAGAATAACAAGTGATTCGTTAGGAAATTTTGGTATATATATATATATATATATATATATATATATATATATATATATATATATATATATATATATATAATCCGGACTTCTTGGTTAGGGAACCCAGTTAAGCATTTATATATCGGTCTGGGACCCCGATGGATTAAGCAGACTTTTTCCGGTCTCCCTAATATTTTAACTGATCATTAAGGCAGTGTACTTTGTGGTAAGATGACTGATGTCCTGAAATAAGACTCTTTCGTAATTATTTTTTTCAATGCAATTATAATTTCTGCATTTTTTATTCGCATAGCGAGAAATAATTAAATTATTTATAACCCGGCATATATTTTCATAGGAATATATATATCTATTAAGTCGCCCAGAGAAAATGTGTAATATTAATCAAAATCCGCTATATATGAATAGTTTTAATTAATATCCCATTTAGTTTAATCATTTCCTATATTTTCTTACCCTTCATTCATTCGTGAGTTCAGTATTTAAAATTTCGAAAATTCATGGTCTACAAATGACTCATGTTTGTCTGGCAATAAGTTGCCTGGTTTCCGGTCGACCTGGAGAACCAGAAAAGAAGACGATGGCAGACGCCTCGAAGTGCTTTGGATCCTTTTTCGTAAGTATAAATCTGTTACTTACTATCATTTGCAGCTGTTTTTTTTATGTTTTATACGTCTTTTGTATATTATTTTCCCCTTTTTTATACGACGCGCTTGCATAGCGTCAATATTGACTAACAGCGAACGTCGAGGAAATTCTGAATACACATTTTTAATTTCTTTTCATTCATAATGATACATCTTTTTAAAAATCATCAAATATTTATTTTAATTAATTATTAAGTTTGTGGATGCTCATGGTTTGACGTTCGAAACATGGATATGATTGACGCGTTATTTAAAGAAGCTGATAGTAAGCGCGCGGGGGGGGGGGGGTGTTCTTGTGTACGAGAATCTGAGATTTGTGTTTTGAGATACAATAACAAACGATTCTACAAAAATTAATGCAACAAAAACCACTTCCTTCCTTTTATGACACTCTTTAGTTTTGAACAATGAGTAAAATTTGGTTTAAGATTTGAACAAGACTTACAATGTCATATATTGTCAAAGACTACTTCTACAATTACATGTTCAAGAATTTAAGGTATTGCAGAGGTTTTTACTCTATTCTGCAGTTTTCAATGATGTAAACAGTTTCTGTCTATAATTTTAGATATTATAAGTAAAGATATGTTACTTTGTAGTAACAATAATTTGCAATGGCTATTAATTCATGTAATTTTCTAAGGTACTACATTTGATAATTTTTAGGTATAAATATTATTTTTTAATATTATGTCATAATCTGTTTTATCAGCATATATCATAACTATATTAATAACAATTCAAATATGAATCTGAGTCTTCAAGGTCTTTAAGTGTATAATTCCTTTTCACTGCCTATAAAGCATTAAAATAAAATTTGTTATGTTCCCCAGAAACATAATTTTAGGAGGTAAATCTATTATTCATATTTTAAATTTAAAATCCTGGATGAATATGAAATTTCTATTACCGTAAAAAACTATTCTTAAAACAGTTTCTATATACCCCTTCCCCCTCATGTGTGCCAAAATTTAGTAAAGGTGAAATAATCATTTTTTTTGGTTAGATATTGCTTTTATTATACATAAAATATACATAACACAACTCACAAAACTGATTTAAAAAGGACCCAAATCCTGGGAGCTTAAAGGGGCTTTTGTCCTTTACCCACTGGGGCCACAAGGTGGCCCTCACTGGCTCAGACCCCATTATTAGCCTGTTGAACCCCCCTTTAAAAAATCCTGGGTCTACCAAAGATAATTTTGAAGTCTTTATATGAAATGATAAAATGTATTTATTAGCAAAAGAAAAAGGATATAAAACGGGGGTAGTGTACCACAACTACCCAATTTAAAAAAAGAAAAATCAATAAAATTTTAAATAGAAGATTTAAATGTCAAAAAAGCTTCAAGATAAGTATACATACATATTTTTGTTGTATGATACATGTACTTACATGTATGATAACTCTGCTAATTGGTGTATTAATAAAATTGGGTTTACTTGTACTTTTTCTTACTTATATGCCTCTTTGGGGCACACTGTACCAATTAGTGTGTTATGAGGTACTTTTATTAGTATTTTTAATTACTACTTACTTATCACAGGCACTTGTTTCAGTAATAATTTTTTTAACACATAATATAGTAATAACGCAATATTATTATACTATGGGTTAATTTTTTTTTTATCGAATCAAGTGCCTGTGTTACTTATACCTTTTGGGGGGGGGGGGGGCATATGCCACCCACAAGATTTTTCCAGGACTCAATCCTGTGCAATCCTTAAATTAAAATCATTAATAAATGAATATACATTTTGGTGGGTTCTGGTGCATCCTTGAAGTCATTTTTCACATATAAAATAAAGAAAGTCTAGCAGTGTTACTTTAAACAAATGAATTATGATCTACTCTGTTTCAAAAATGATATTTTTGAGTGTTTCTTCAGGGGAGGGGGGGGGGGGGCTTGCGTCCAACATTCCCCACCATTACCACTTCTCTGTTCCTACGGCCCTCTATTCTACTGTACTGCTACCCTAAGAGGGGATAATAGTCTGCTCTTGGGATAGTCAGGTTGAACTGAATTCCAGCATCACAAAGTAAAACAAAGATAAATATTTGATGTGAAATTTTATTTACAAGGAATAAATGAGAATAAATGAGAAACATGTACTTCCAGTTGTACTCAAAATAATGGGAAAAATGTGATTTATATGATTAATGAAAATTTGAAGGAGCTTAAAATTTTATTAAAAATTACTTAGAAGATATGGATTTTAGAGAAATCCGTTGAATTTAGATCGGGTTCGAAATTCTTAATGTTCTCAATATGGCGCCTAAGTAAATGCAAAGATTTGGAGAGAACCAAAAAAAAAAAAAAGGTAAGTTATTAGGAATTCATTGCTCTCATAATTTGTCCCGAAGTCAATATGGAGTGGTCAGAAACTGGAAGATGGGCTAAGTTGCCAAGAACAGTGGACGTACGAACTCACACAGCAGGGGTGTGGAATAACAAAAATTAGTTACTAGCCCGTCGGGCTAGTGGCAGTAACAAAGTTACTAGCCCGAGGTTGCCAGTCACTAGCCCATTAACTACCGAAAACAATACATGTATAAGTATAACAAAAAGGTGAAAAAAAAAAACATTTAAGTTGAAATAAATAAAACAAATAATGGTTTGCGCTTTTTTCTCCCTATTTTTATCGACTATGATAATCAGGGACCTATATACTAGGTCCCTGCTATAATTATTATGTCACTGAAACGACTGGCGATAGCAACACACAAAACATATAGGTTAAAACGAATTAAAGATTATGATTTTACAACAAGGTTAATTCGTACATCAATTCAGTCGCCTTAAATATATGTATACTTTCGTTTTAGATTTACCAGTGTTTACTAGCCCAACGGGCTAACGCAGTATTATTAGTTACATAGTTTTTTAGTGACAGGGTACGGGATAATACCTGGTTAGTAAATTTTATACCTGGCGAGGCGAAGCCGAGCCAGGTATGAAATTTACTAACCAGGTATCATCCTGTACCCTGTCACTACAAAACTATGTAACGAATTTACCCCACCGATAAAATATCTATGCATTGTCTGTGGTTTGTAAAATTGTTTTTCTCACTATATATATGTTTCATCACTCATACAATGCCTATTATGATGTCACGTTGTGTGACGTAATGTTGTTTTGTGAGTGTTTCGTGCTGTAAAAACGTACTGACAGTTTTGAAGACTTTCAGTAAACCGAGAAAAAGGTTCCATCTTTGTTACTTACATTAGTTAACTGTAACATTGTCAACAGACACTCGGCAAATTGCGTCAACTCGAGTTGTTCGAACGTTACAAAAGATCAATAACTCCGTATCGACCATGTATTGATTTTCAAGCGACTAGGTATAAGTAATACACCCCCTTCACGTGACAGACTTCAACCAATCGTAAGCCAGGATTTCATCGAAAAATCAACAGAGGTTGGGTAAAGATTTATGATAGCCCGATCTCTAAAATTGGTAGCCCCGGGCGTCGGGCGATGGTAATTGCACACCCCTGCACACAAGACAATCGAAACAAACAAGTATGGTTAGAATAATGTCCGTCGAACTCAGTAACATGTATACATGTAACAGGAATGATGCTAAAAAAAATTTAAAAGGCATGCTCCATAAACTGATTAACTGAATGTAAAATAAATCAATTAATACCTTGCAAATGAAGAAAAACTCGAATTCATTTAGGAAAAAAAGTGTTAAATATGATATTTTCTCTAATCTGCTAACAGGGACCTATATACTAACAATATATAGGTCCCTGCTGCTAATTACAACCAAATTTTGCTATTTTTTCCAAATAGAAAAGCCCAGGCTCTTGATTTAAAGACCTAGAAAAACCCCTGTATGTTAACAGTACATGTATCACCGTTGGGTGAGCGCAGATGGTGGAATATTGGATACATATTCAGTTTTAACTTTAACCCCTTTGAAATATGTTTTGGGATGTGTAAAAATGCTGTGTTTTGATTGGGCAGAAAAATATTTACGTGTATATGATGTATACTTATGGCAACTTTCAGTTATCGTTCTTGACTTCCATTTTTGGAAATTGTCCAGACCTGATAATGTGCCAAATAGTTAATAAATATGTTGTCAGTAGTCAAGTAAAGAGGTGATATTTCTTTTTTATTAGCTAAGTTATGTAACAATGTCATTAATTTGAAATCAATTTCACAGGTATCATTTGCAATGAAGTGTAACTAACTAATCCCATCGTCTTTCTGCGCAAGATAATCATGCCACATTGTGTACACAAACTGTAATTAGTATTTTTACGTGGAATCCAATTTCAGTGTGTTAAAAACTGCAGGTTTTAACTTTTTCTGTAATGATAACCTACTACATTAGAAAATGTTCGGTAATACATTACAGCCATAAAAAGTGCTTACCACATGTTTATAGCTATGTATTGGTAGGCAGGTGTATGTTCATGACCATCGGAAAGAATTTTTATTTTTCTCACTCCTGAAATTTTTGGGATTTTTCTTTGAGGCATGGTGATGAAAGTAATGGTAAAACAACCAGTTTTGGAAAAGAAATTAGCAGTATTATAACAGCTGGCTTTGCATATAACATTTACAATTAGGGATCCCAAGGGGGGGGGGGGGAAGTAGGATAGTTATTCAATTCGTTTCGCCAAGCTGTCGGGGAACCACACCTGGATGCCTTAGGGCTCTCGATTGTCTATAATTAGGGCCATTCAAGGGCCCCATTCCTAATTCAAAAGAGGTACCTTTCTTCCCAATTGAATGTGTTAATTTTCCAAATAGTCATTTATCATGTTTATCCCCAAAATTAATGAAAATATGGTTGGATCTGTAATAACTAAACTTGCTATTCATATTCCTCTGTATTACAAAACAAAAATTTAGTTCATAACAAAGACCAGAAACCCAGTACAGTGGACTCTGGATATAACGAGATGCACGGGACTTATTCAGGACCCTACTTTCGTTTTGTGTACATGACTTGCATTTCGAATTTATACTTTTCTCTTTGTTGCCAGCTTACAACGACAGATTATGGTCCAATATTCATTATAACATGTGAAATTAATTAACATACACAATAATATTGAAATTGTCTAATTAAAAATTATTTATTTAAAAAAAAAATTGTTAAAGTACAAACCAGCAGAGCTACAGTCTCATCAGAGACTTCTGGTTTTGACACAAGTCATCAACATATTGACTTCATTTTCATACCATGATGTCATAAACATGCAGCAAAATGTGAAGATTTAAAGAGGCTGGGGGGTTGTGGCCATTTTTAGACTATATTGATCTCCATTAGAAGAAGAGCTCCATATGAAGATATAGAAAATGATCAAATTTTAAAACTAAAATTTTTGAAATTTTTCTTTGCCAAATGATAGTTCACAGCTTAAGATACCATATCTAAAAAATTAAGTTAAATCTGGTGGTTAATTTGTGGTTAATTTCAGGGTTCGAAATTCACTATATACAACTCGCAAAACGCGAGTTAGAATTCCCCAATTGCGAGTTAAAAATTAAGTAACTCGCAAAAACTTGCGAGTTGATTTTTTTTGCATTGAAATTGTAGCAAAATTATATAATATGACAGAACACAATGCCTTTGATTTAAATCAGTAATTTAAATAAAAGTCACACTGTAGTTGTGTTTTGTGTATTGTACAGTAGTTACTTTTTCCTTAAGTTACATGTATTTAATTTATATGAATTTAACTTTATATGAAAATTGCGAGTAGTCTTATAAAATTGCGAGTTCACTTTCTTGGTACTCGCAATTATTTGCGAGTTGTAGTTTTAAGGAGTTTCTAACCCTGAATTTGTTGACCCCCCAGCCTCCTTAAATGTAATATGTATGCCAAATTCTATTATGATCTGAATTGTGGTTATGTTACTCCTTGTATTAGACACAAAATCCTTTAACAAATATGACTGACCTCATTGCAAAAATGGTGAGAAAAAAGGGAAAATTAAATGAATTTTGAACAAAACAAAGAAGAAAGCAAAATGGTAGTTAATTAACAGGGAAATTCCAATCTTTCAGGTGATGAAAAGGTGACTACAAAGATATTTTTACTTATATAACTAAGCAAATTTACGTTTGATCTCTTGAACTCTCAGTCTCTTGATTCAGAAATCCATGATCCCTCCAAGTCAAAATGCAGTCTTGATATGCATAATCTGTTGTTATTTACTCTCAATACCTCGAAGTGTCTATGTTTTAATGTTTACATGTTTTCAAAAACCCCAGTCACATTTCCAAGAAAGACCAACGGGTGACAGTTTTTGAGGCAAAAATACCTTCTTCAGGCAACAGTCAGCTGTTCATCTGCCATTGTCTTGCCCGAATTTGACCTCTTTTTTTGTCAGCCTACCAATTTTGTGTCTGTTGGGCCATGTTATAATTTTCTCTGCATCGGTGGTCGATTCCTTCAATTGAAGCAGTCGTACAATAGTCTGTCGACCAACCTTCAATCATCATCTGAACATTGGTAGACAGTTCTTAAAGTCGTCGATGGGTCAACATTATTGGAATTTGGTTTTGTAAATGTTGGCTGATGGTAAAAATCAAACTGTGGCTTAGTGAACGATGATTGGGCGACTATTGGCCAACTTAGAATTATCTAAATTTTGAAAATTACCAGTGTTCTTAGGAATTAATGTGACTGCTCCACGTCGCTCGATACTACTGTTGGCTGATCATGTTTTTAAGCTGACGATACGACAAAAATTTGATTTGCCTGACCATCAGCTTAAATGTGACCTAGGCATAACTCTGCACACTTTACTGAACACAAACCCACAACACATGATTGCAGTCCTGCATACTTTGAGGTATTGAGAGATACCTATACTAAATGTAGAACTCTTCAGTGAGCAGTGTTTAAAGCTTCCTTTAATTCAAACAAAGGTGTGATTGGGGGGGGGGGTGGGGGTGGGGGCTTGTGATTAATTCCAGATAGGTGAACTTGTTACGTGTCCTTGAGATGAAAGACTGTTGAGGGAGTGAACAAAATAGTAGTTTAGACTATATGAATCAGCCTTGATAGTTCAGTGGTTAGAACATTTGACTAGTGAAACAGGTGTCCTTAGTTCGATTCCAACCTTTTATTTTCTTTATACATTCCTTTTCTACTACAGTAGGTTACAGATTAAAAAAAAATGTATATTTATATTTTAAAAATGTGTTTGTTATGACTTATTCACATGTTAAGGAAAACATTTAGATTTTAGAGTGATTAATAATCTGTTAAGAGAAGTACTTTTGAGTTTGATTAAAATACCTGTAATTATGAAGCTTTTATTTCCCTACAGATGTCAACAATGAAAATGAAACAAACCAATCAGTGGATCGAATTAAAAGTTTTGGTAAAAGAAAACAGTTTCATATACATGCTAACAAGAAAGGACTTACATGAAGAAGTGTTGTACAACTATGAGAATGGAAGGAGGATTTGGTGTTTAATTGAGGTAATTTAAAGTGTTGATTCCTAGGGCTGTTTGTTTGATGAAATTTAACCATTAGAATATTTAGTTTTGAAGAAATTTAAAATAAAATTATGCATGCAATTCCATTCAGGTGAGTTTTTGACCAAAAGTCATCTTTTTCCTGATATTTTATCACAAAATTTTGTAAGAATTACAGTAAAACATGCTTATAACAAAGTGCCAGGGATGGAAAATTTTGCTTCATTATAAGTGTAATTCGTTTATATATCCATTAAGTTTACAATATATTTTAAAGTCACAGGGAATAAAAATCACTTTTCTCTAAGAGTCAATTCATTATAAGTGTGTTAGCTATAAGCGTGTTTTACTGCATGTAGAAAGAATGATATATAATTTCAGAATCTGGTCACCTTAAAGATTTTTTAGTTACACTGTAAAGAAATATATTCTAAAGGTGAAGGTAAAGTTGTTAATTATGTAACGCTGTACACATATCCACTTTGAGGTATCAATGGTAAAATACAATAGATTATGCACAGCGGGTCTGCATTTTGACTTTGAGGGTTTTGAGAGATTGAGAGTTAAGAGATCAAGAGAAAATTTGCTAAGTTATATAGTGAAAATATCTGTGGATCTTTTCACAAAAAATCTTACAACATATTTTTATCTTAAGTGAAAACTTATGATAAAAATCGTTTTTACAAAAATTCTTAAGAAAATCGTAAGTGCAAAATCTGTCATAACTTTACGAGAGCCCCAACCCTCTCTTAAGTATTTTAAAAATGATTTTATTGTAAAAATATAACCGCAAAAACCAAAATACATGTTAAATTGAACTTTGTAAAGCAACTTGCAATAATATTTTATATTTTTTTCACAATCATTGTCAAAAATTTAAGTGAATTACACTACAAAATATTTACGATGTAAGTTTCACTTATGACCTTCTTTTACGTCAGACTTTTGATTGTGACATAGATTTTAAACTTCCTTGCTTCACAAACGATTGCATTCGATATTTGTTGTCAATAATGTTTGTTATGCTGACAAATGTTAAAAACTAAGTTTTATTTTTATTTTCACCCACTTATTTAAGGATTATAAAGCATATTGAAGTCGTTGCTAGGGATGAAGTCTGTCGTAAATAAAATCTTAACTTCAATCTGCTACGAATGTGTTCTTGTCCTAAGAAATTCTTAAGTTAAAATCTTACGCAAAAACTTAAGTTTTTTTGTGAAAAGGGCTACTAGACCCAAGGCTAATATTTCAAGCAATCAAGAACGTCGAAAGATCGAAGTTTGAGCCATTTGGAGTTGCCTGTAGTAAGGAAATGTGTTGCTTAACTTTATAATATCTGAGAATTTTCATACCTGTAATGACATAATCCCCCTGTTATTCTGGCATTCCCCCCTCAGCCCCCTTTAGCATAGCTAGAGGAATCAAAGACACCCTTCTACTTTTAAAATGTCCCATTTCTATTTCATTTCTTATGGATAACCCTGAATACCTGGTCACCTCAATAATTATTTTAAATTTCAAGGATCATACATATATCTCTGGTCCCCTTAAAGCTGACATGAACTCTTAAATATGCGATATTTTCATCCTGGTAAAACTTATTTCATTCTCGTACTCCCTTTTTCCGCCATATTTCTTTCAGATTCGCTCTCTTATTTTACCGGCTATATAAACCCTGATGACCCTGATGCCTTTGTTACACTTGAGTGATTTTCTAGCCTGGCTGTCGACATGTACACATCTCTGATAGCAAAGTCTTGGAACACGCCATGAACTGACATAAAAACATGTAGACCTGTACACATCTCTGATAAAGCAGTTTTGGAACATACCATAAATCTGAAAAACTAGGAATTTTACTGAAAACCATAAAGAAGTATTTAAATTTTGAATAATTTAGATGCAATGCATTAAAATCAAAATAGCACGTGCATGTTTGATTCACACATATATTTGAACAATAAACAAGAAAAGGCTACCACATGCTACCTCATTTTTCAAATAACACTGTACTATTGAGCATTATGCCTGCTACACGGTATATGCACATACTATGCAACTTATGCATTCAAGTATAACAAATTCAGATGTACATGCATGTATGCCGTGAAAACGCATCGAATGCTTTAAAATCTACCTGAAATACTGCTATTGGTACAGGGATGTGCACATGTCGAGAGAATAACTTCCTTTTTAATGAAATATGCATCACGGAAGAAATAAATCCATTTGTAACTCAACGGTAAACACATAGTCACTAGCACTTAAACTCATGTGGTCCCTGTTGATCAGTATTTTTGGTCAGGGAAAATATCAAAGGTGAAAGTGACACTGGTATTTTGCCTGATTACACAAAATAGTCACGCAAATAAAACGTTTCAGAAATCAAAATAACTGTTTCGATATATGTATTAATAGTTCATGAATGTGGCTTCATTACATCAAATTTAATACATAAACATACATTCTTGTTATGGATCTTACATCTTTTAAAGAAAATAAAAGGAGGGGGTGGGGTTGGAATATGTATAATACATTCTTCAATATATTTTAAACAAACGTCGGAAAAAAGTCGGATTTTCCTTGATCAAATGTATTTAAATACGTACAATGAACTGGCTTCAACTGTTTTAGATATAAAACTAAAACTAATATATCGTAAATTTAAGCAACACTGAACAATTTGTTTCTGTACATAGATTATTTTCAAATCGAGGCCCTTTCAGGCATCACAAATTACAAGCATGATTGATACAATTACCGACAAGAACAGACATAATTATGTGTATATAAAATAATCTACAGTACATGTTTTGGTTTAAATTGAAGTTGAGTAAGAACATGTATTACACTATTAGTATATATTAGGGATGTCAGAGCCGGAAATAAAAATGTTTCTATCACAAACATGATTATCAAGGATTGTTTACCACTGATTGTTGTAAATGGAGAGGACGTTCAAGAATTGTTTGGTTTTGTAGACTCAAATTATAAAGCTTCAACCTGCAATTCCATAAGATCTGACGTGATGCAACTATTCATAAAGAATATTAAACAGCTGTTACAAAATTGTAAATACATGTAAACTGGGGGACAGTTATGAGTGTAATTAAATGGATATTAATATCATGCAGTCTTTTTAGCTCACCTGAGCCGAAGGCTCAAGTGAGCTTTTCTGATCGAAATTTGTCCGTTGTCTGTCGTCGTTGTCGTCGTCGTTGGCGTTGTCGTAAACTTTTCACATTTTCATCTTCTTCTCTAGATCTACTGGGCCAATTTCAATCAAACTTAGCACAAAGTATCATTGGGTGAAGGGGATTCAAGTTTGTTCAAATGAAGGGCCACGCCCCCCTCCAAGGGGAGATAATTACGAAATAGCAAAAAATTAATGGCATTATTGAAAAATCTTCTCAAGAACCAATGGGCCAGGAAAGATGAAACTCATGTGGAATTATTGTCAGGTAGTGTAGACTCAAATTTGTTCAAATCATGACCCCCGGGGGTAGGGTGGGGACACAATGGACGATCAAAGTTTTACATAGGGATATAGAGGAAAAATCTTCAAAAATCTTCTTCTCAAGAACAGCAAAGCTATGATTGGTCATATTTATATGGAAGCATCCTCAGGGGGTGTAGATTCAAGTTTGTTCAAATCATGACCCCCAGGGGTAGGGTGGGGTCACAATGGACGATCAAAGTTTAACATCTATTAGGTGTATATAGGAAAAATCTTCAAAAATCTTCTTCTCAAGAACAGCAAAGCTATGATTGGTCATATTTATATGGAAGCATCCTCAGGTGATATTGGTTCAAGTTTGTTCAAATCATGACCACGGGGTAGGGTGGGGCCACAATGGAAGATTAAAGTTTTAATTAACATAAAAGTATATAGGAAAAATCTTCAAAAATCTTCTTCTCAAGAACAGCAAAGCAGTGATTGGTAATATTTATATGGAAGCATCCTCAGGGGGTGTAGATTCAAGTTTGTTCAAATCATGACCCCCAGGGGTAGGGTGGGGTCACAATGGACGATCAAAGTTTAACATCTATTAGGTGTATATAGGAAAAATCTTCAAAAATCTTCTTCTCAAGAACAGCAAAGCTATGATTGGTCATATTTATATGGAAGCATCCTCAGGTGATATTGGTTCAAGTTTGTTCAAATCATGACCCCGGGGTAGGGTGGGGCCACAATGGAAGATTAAAGTTTTAATTAACATAAAAGTATATAGGGAAAATCTTCAAAAATCTTCTTCTCAAAAACAGCAAAGCTATGATTAGTAATATTTATATGGAAGCATCTGTAGGTGGTGTAGATTCAAATTTGTTCAAATCATGACCCCCGGGGGTTGGGTGGGGCCACAATGGATGATCAAAGTTTTAAATAGGAGTATATAGGAAAAATATTCAAAAATCTTCTTCTCGAGAACAGCCAACTTTTGATTGGTCATATTTATTTGGAAGCATAATCAGGTGGTGTAAATTCAAGTTTGTTCAAATCATGACCCCTGGGGGTAGGGTGGGGCCACAATGGACGATCAAAGTTTTACGTAGGAATATATAGGAAAATCTTCAGAAATCTTCTTCTCAAGAACAGCAAAGCTATGATTGGTCATATTTACAATGGAGCATCATCAGGTAGTGTTCAAATCATGACCCCCGGGGATAGGGTTGGGCCACAATGGACGATCAAAGTTTTACATAGGAGTATATAGGAAAAATCTTCAAAAATCTTCTTCTCGAGAACAGCAAACTTTTGATTGGTCATATTTATTTGGAAGCATCCTCAGGTGATATTGGTTCAATTTTGTTCAAATCATGACCCCTGGGGGTAGGGTGGGGCCACAATGGGTTATCAAAGTTTTACATAGGAATACATAGGAAAAATCTGTAAAAATCTTCTACTCAAGAACAGCAAAGCCATGATTGGTCACATTTAATTGGAAGCATCCTCAGGTAATGAACATTCAAATTTGTTCAATTCTCCCCCCCCCCCCCCCAAACCACTTTTATATTTAAACTTTTCAACCTTTCAAGACTGAATTGATTTCTGCTTTTTCCTAGCCATAGTGCTCAGGTGAGCGATGTGGCCCCTGGGCCTCTTGTTAAGATTGTATTAATAATTTGCACAAAATCTCATAATTAAAAGTTCTCTCTGTTTTTATAAGAGGCACGCTTTAATTGTTTACCAGTCAAAGGTCACTGACACGACACGTAGAAATGGCTTCAATTAACGGGTACATGTAGTCTCGTTATGACAAGAAAGGACAAATGCAAGCATTTGATATCCTGCATTTAGATAAAATGTGCAGTAAAAATTATATTAATTTTGAAATCAAATGCATTGGATAAATGTAGATGTATAGTATATATTGTACTATGTAAATGTTTACAAATCAGAAATTCGTTGTATAATGGTGATAGCGTAGGTTAAATATTGTACAACTAGTCTATAAAAGACAAATAGTGAAAATGACATGAAAAATTAATTTAAATTTCAACGAATATTCGACTATCATTCGACTAAAGCCTCCAACTAATCGACTAAGCTGTTCGAATAAAATTGACATCCCTAGTATATATGAAAGTAACATTGGTAATTGAAATAGTTCTAACCGTGTACCCAAATGTAAAGTGAGGAGATTCTTGAAACCACTCATGTATGCTTACACGAGAGGGAGAGAGAGAGAATGTGTGTGTGTATACTTGTATGAAAATGCAAAAAAGTATTTATCCACAATCTTGCGGGTAGGGTTTCAAGTAATCCTTACAGATTCTCTTAAAATACAAGAAATTGTATAGGTATCAAATTTTATACTACCTAGGGAAAATTTTCAAACTGGATGGGCTTCCTATACATACATTTAAAACAGGCACGTAGCACTGTTTCTCAAAATGTGTATATGCGATGGGGAGCAGGGGGCAGTAAAATGATTGATAAGCCAAAAAAACAAAAACAAAAACAAAACTTTCGGCACTTAAAAATTTGGAGGGGTTCAGAAAAATGCCGAAATACTTGGGGGAAAAATGAAAAAGGAAAAAAGGGATTGAAAAAAATCCGTAGTAAGGGGGAGGACAGATTCCATTCATACTATCATTTTCAGAAGAAAAATATTTGAGTATTCAATACAGTATCGTTGGATGAGAGTGGGGAGAACCAGCCATTCTTTAAAAAAAAAATCCTTACAAAATTAACCATTAAAGACAGGCCTGTAGAACGCGGGGATTGGGGATGCCCCCTCCCATTTTTCCAGAGCATTTTTTTAGCTTGTCAAAGATTTTTCAGTAAAGTGTCAATTATTTCTTCCGGCTGTCCCCTTTCAAAAACAATGCTACGTGTCTGAAAAACACTCTCAAAAAAGGGAGTATCTCCCCCCCCCCCTCCACGTGTGTGTATATTTGTTAATTTGTGTTTTGGTTAGATGCTTTGCAGTGATTTTTTTAACCACCACCCCCTCCTTTTGAATTGGGAAAAATTAGCGACATTTTCCTCAAATTGGGAAAAATCATTTATAGTAAATTTGAATGCCAAAAATTACATAAAATAATCAAACATAAGTAACAACAACAGTTTTTGTTTGATTTTAACTTTAAATTTTATTTAAATTCATAAAATAATCATTTAAAAAAAAATTAACATGAATATTTTATTGAATGATCATGGCTTAAATATTAGTCACACCTTGTATCTATTTTCTTGGAATTGCTTTGTCTAATTTCATAAAAAAATAACCAGCATTTAGGCTCATAATTTAGTAAACTGTCTTATATTGGTAATCAAGTTTACAGTCTTTACTGTTTGTTTGTTCCTGATTTTAGTGAAACCCTGTAGTGTTGACTATTTCCTGATATTAGCCTGACCCTCTAGGTAATAATGGCGGTCAAACCAAAATCATTATGCCAACATGCAACAAGACTTGTATCTGGGAACTATTTACCAATATTCATTTAGGATATTAGAAGCTACTTATCTTCTTATATCTGGCAGTGCATTGTTTTACACATTCATTAAAAAATCGACTGCATATGCATGGATTTGGAGAATGAAATTGAAGAATAAAAACGTATTTACTCTGTCAGCAAATTTAGCGACTTTTGTTAAAAATCAAAACGTAATTTCTGTAAGTTTGAAATTGGGAAAAATACACTAATAGTTGGGAAAAAATAGGTAATTTTTTGTGAGGGGAAACAGCCGAATATCGGTGGCATTTTGACCCCCAAAAAATCACTGCTTTGATGTTGTATTCTAAATAATTTTCTCACACCAAACTACTCAGTTTAGTTTTTAGATAATTGCAAAAATCTGGCTTACATGCATGAAGCTATCATTAAAGCTGACATGAATTCTTAAAAGCGCAACATTTGCATCAATGTAGGACTTGTTTCATAATTAAAAAATTATATATGAAGCCTGTAATGCAATATATAACACACAAAGAATGTTTGTATGTTTATTAGATCTAGACAATTTTCAGTTTCACTTCATGAACAGCAATCAGACTTTTTTTTAATGATTTCTTATTTTTTATCCAGTCGCGTAAATACTAATTCCCCTTCTCACTTTTGATATTTTCCCTAGCTGACCAAAATCTGATCAGCACGGACTAAGTGTATTTGAGTGCTAGGCTGTATGATGACATGACAACGTCTTTACTGTTGAGTATTTATAGAGTTTATTACTTTTCTGCGATGCATATTTCAATGAAATACAAGATGTAAATCACTCGGCATGTGCACATCTTCGAACGGGTACAGTGGTCTATTTTCCAGGTATGAATAAGTTTACAGCGTTCGACGCGTTCTCTCGGTATGCACCATTATATTTGCATATGGACATGCATATCAGATATGCTGGTTGTTTGTTCCATTCTTACAATAGATAATTGCAAATTGTTTGTACAATTTTTACTGTGAATTATTCCAATTAATTATGCTATATATCTGTAAATTGGCATGCTTTTAAAAAACATGCACAACTATGTTTTTTTCTTCCAAACTTGCATTTATATTATTCAAAACGATACTTATAAAAATCTTTATGACTGTTTTTATATCTGCTGTGGTTTTGAAATGTTTTCATCAATTCATGTGTTCCCAGATACTTTACTGTCGGAGATGTGCACGCGTAGATAGCCAAACCAAAAACTCACTCAAGTGTAACGAGGGCATTGGGGTATATATTGTTACAATAAGACAAGGTATCTGAAAGAAATATGGCAGAATACGGCTAGTTGGTATGAAACAAGTCATACATTGATGCAAATGTTGCGCTTTTAAGAATTCATGTCAGCTTTAATGATAGTTTCATGCATGTAAGCTAGATTTTTGATTTATAGGATTAGTTTATTCATCAGTTTTAAGAAAAAGTGAGGAATCATTGCTTAAATGTAATTGATTAATGTTTTACATGCTTAAATATAGAATATCCAAGGTTGTGCTCAAGATGTGGGGGCCAGGGAAATTCCCCATCTGTAATTACTTAATCCCCCTGTCATTCTGGCATTGCTTCCTCAAACCCCACTAGAGGAGGAATCCAAGACACCCTTCCATTTTTGAAATGTCCCCTTTCTATTTCAGTTCTTATGGACAAACCTGAATACCTGGTCACCTTAATAAAGATTTTAAAGTTCAAGAATCATGCATATATCTCTGGTCCCCTTAATGATGGGTTAATGCATGTAAGCTAGATTTTTGATTTTTAAGGATGTTTTATTCTTCAATGTTAAGGAATAGTGAGGAATCATGTTGCTTAAATGCAGAATACCCAAGGTTGTTCTCAAGATTCAGGGGCCAGGTAAATTCGCCGCCTGTAATGACATAATCCCCCAGTTATTCTTGCATTGCCCCCTCAACCCTCACTAGCAGAGGAATCCAAGACAGCCTTCCACTTTTAAAATGTCCTCTTTCTATTTCAGTTCTTATGGACAACCCTGAATACCTGGTCACCTTAATAAAGATTTTAAATTTCAAGGATCATATATATATCTCTGGTCACCTTAATAATGGGTTTTATGCTAGATTTTTGTTTGATACATTTTCATTCACCAAATTGTACCACCAATTTTTTTCCTTTTGAGTTTTGCAGATCATTGTGACATTCTAGATGAAAATTGGGTATTTCATGACCTTAATAAAGATTTTTGAGTTAAAGGAGTACTTGTATGAGAGTTGTCCAGAAAGTTCTCAGACAAATGCCATAATTTTCTTGATATTGACCACTCTGCCAAATGTTTACAACATAATTTTAATATAGACCATGATTTAGTAAATATATAAAAATTAAACAATATACACTATTTCACAAAAATTATAGGTGTGAATAGATTGTATATACAAGCTGCACAGCCCAGTATGACATTAAGTTAGTTTCATGATAACGTCAAGAATATGGATTTTGAATTTTTAGCTCACCTCAACGAAGTTGGGGAGCTTATGTAATACCGTCGGTGCAGGCGTCCGCATCCCAGGTTTAAGTTTTTGGAGCAGATTTCTTTTCAAGTACAGTCAAACCTCGTTATCTCGAACTCAAAGGGACAAAGAAAATACTTTGAGATAACCAAGGATTTAAGATATTCAGGGTAAAATACTTAAGGAATAAGCAGATGGGACTTCAAAATATAACTTCGACATATCCATGGTATTTGAGATATATCCGTGTTCAAAAAACAGAAGGTCAGCTGTACTTCTATGCCCTATATTAATCAGAGATGCATGAAGGATGCTTCAAGTATGTTTCATTATACCAGTCAAGATTTCAGATGCTGCAAATTCAGCTAAAAGGAGCATTTCCAAGTAACTATAAGCCCTATATTGACCAGACTTGCATGGATAATACATATAAGGATGCACACTACCGGACTTGCTTCAATTGCTGGATCTGACCTACATTTTCCAGATGAGTGACCAGATTAAAGTTTTTTATTAAGCAGGTTTCATTTCCAAGTAACTATAAGCCCTAGGTTGAACAAACTTGTACAAATGATACATCTTAGGATGCACACTATACCTGACTTCCTTCAGATGCTGAATATGACCTACATTTTCCTTCCGGATGAGTGACCAGGATAAAGTTTTTGGAGCAGATTTCATTTCATAGTAACTATAAGCCTGGTGTTAACCAAACTTGCATGGATGATACATCTAAGGATGCACATTACTGGACTTGCTTCAGATGTTGGATCTGACCTACATTTTCCAGATAAGTGACCAGGTTTAAAGATTTTTAACAGGTCCATTACCAAGAAATTATAAGGGCAATCTGGACCAAACTTGCATGATGATGCATCATGGGATAAACACTCTCAAACTTGCTTCAGATGGTGGATTTGACTTACATTTTCTGGATGAGTGACTAGTTTAAATTTTTTAGGTAAGTCCATTCCCAAGTAACTGCAAGCCCTATTAGACTAAAATTGCATAAATGTTACATGTAGGGATGCAGACTACTAGATTATTAGTTTAGTGTGGGACTTTGCCTTACTTAAAGACAACATTCGTTGAGGTGAGCTCTGTTATCTCTTATTACCTATGATTATCAAGTATTTGTGGTGCACATACAATTTTTTCTTGATTTAGCCACATGCACTGCTAGTGTGTGTGTGATATTTACATATAGACCATAATGGAGTAAATTTTTAAAATTCAATAAACGATAATTTAAGAGTATCATCAGTATGCACACTTCCTGTATATAGCTGCAGAGCCCAATCCGATGTTGCGTTTTATTTATTACACATTATTATGCTTCCTGTCAGTTTATCTCTATATAATCAATACCCAACTATTTTCGCATAGTGTTCTAAGGAATTATATATCGTAAACATACTATGCCGAAATAGCTAGTGCGTGGCTTCTTTTTCTGAAAAAAATCAAACAGCTCCCATGCCATGGATCGAACTCACGACCCCGACATCATCAGTCTGACTCGCTACCGATTACGCCACAGACGACATTGTCTAAAGCACTGTATTATAATATATATAAACTTAGTTTCAAATATTTTACACTTAAAGAAAAAAAAATAAACAAATTAATTTTCTAAAATAGTTTCTTGCAATTTTTTCCCCTTCACTCAACTAAAATTCTCTGAAACTACATGGATCTGTACATGGATCATTCAAAATTAAAGAAAAAAAGATAATGTACATGTAGCACAATGTGACGTCATGATAGGGGTGTACTAACATGAATGTAAGAAGTGATGAAACATTGGAAATGGAGAAGATGTTGTCGTTTTTATACAGCAGTCAGCATAATAATAACAATAGTGTTGTACTTTGCATGCACTATGCCTAAATAGTAGTCAGGGTTTGACACATAGTGCACTCGCCTCCGGCTCGTGCACCATGTGTCAAACCCTGACTACTATTTAGGCATAGTGCATGCAAATTACAACACTATTATATAATCATGTCATAATTTTATTTTCATCAAATAACAGTAACAGTAGTTTTCCACTTTTTGTACTGTCTTTCAAAATGTACTCTCCTTTGAAAAATCATATGTACCAATTTCAAATCAATGACCTAAATATATTCTAATAATTTTTAGATGTTTGTCAATGAATAATTAGTTTGTCTCTGACATCGTTTCAACCATATTTTAGATAATACATAATTTTATGATTGGACGCTGTTCCATACGGATGGCCGACATCACTTCTTCTGTCAATTTTTGAAACATATTTGTTGCAGTTTTTTCTTAAGGTCAAGAATTAGTAAATGAAAGGAGCCTACAATTTCTTTAATTTGAGAAATAGATTCCTTTAATGACTATAACTTGGTCAAATAAGGTGTATTGGGCATAACTTTTAGGTAAACAAGATTTAAAAAAATCATATTTTAAGCTGTTATTTTCAGTGAAAAATTAAGAAAACCTGTCATGAATATGGGAGTTTTTTTCCATGTCAGACAAAGGAAATGTATCCAGATTGCCTATTATACTGTCTCTAAGAAAACTGTAATTTGTATGTTCTTAGCCTTTGAGGTAAAAAGTTTAATTTAACATGTACCATATAGCTGAACTCAGACAATTAGTCACCAAAATATTTGTCTATTGATGACAGGAAAGTTGAATTTCTCTGCCATTGACATTAGGTGTGTAACAGGAAAATGCTGCATAAGCAAGAACAGGATTTGAACCCAGCCCTCTGTATCACTAATCAGGTGCTTTAGCATGTTTATTAACTGAGTGATCTGGCGATGGGGATCAAGCCTGTCTGATCGCCAAATTTCTCCCTCCTTAAATTGTATTTGCCCTTGAAGACACAACTCAAGTTCTTTTTACCCCTGGCAAGCCTTTTACCTGCAAGTCGAGGGGTGATCAATGGCACCAAATAAATATGGGATGGACCAAACCAGGATTTGAACCTAGGTCCCCTGAATCACTAGTGTAAGTTTCTTTTTAAAAGGAATAACATTTTAATACACATAGTAAATTAGAATTTCATTTTTTTCAGGAAATGGATAAAAAATTGGTATGTGTCGAGCAACTATAGCTACCTGATAGAAGGGTAAATTAGAAAGTTCAGATTACATTATGCCAACAGAGATGATAACAATGCCAACCAAGCTAAAAGTTGTCCAGGTTAGAATTATTTTTTTCAATAAATTACAATGTATGTACATTTAATATTTTCATATCAACTTACATGTATGAAGGTTGTTATTTTTTATATACCTGTTGTGTAGGAAAACTTTTGTATTGGAGACAAGACAAGTTAATGACTTAATGATAGACTCACTGCAGAGAGAGATGTTGGAAAAGTGGATTTTGTTAACAAAAGGAAGATAAGGTAAAATATGGGAGGAGTTGTGAGTTTTGTATGACACAGTACTATTTGTTAACCAAAAAATTAATATGAAAAATCTCGAGAAATTTAACTAAAGAAAACTTCATGAAAAGGAGCACATGCACATAAGGGGAAGCAACCTATTGAAAATTATCTTGCAGCTGTTCTCGGGTAAAAAAGTGATTTAGGATTAATAACTTGTATGCATATACATGTATATAAGGAAAATCTACATAAGAGAAGAAAGGGGGTGCATCTAGATAAACAATTTTATTTCTCTATGTTAAATAGCTGACATTGACGGTGTTCTTGATTTAAAAAAATACGTACATATGTTGGGGTAACTTCAACTGAATGTTAACATCTACTTTAGTTCATCGAAACTTGTGGACAGGATCATATGATCCTGCATGTACTATTTAAGCCTTGATTTTTTTTTTTTAACTTAGATGCTTAATTCAGCTTTGACAACTGAGTGTGTTGAACATCATTATCAAAGATTCCATTCATTTAAGATTTTATGTTGGTTAAGAAATGTGTCATTTAGGGAGATTTGTTTTTTATACATGTGCGTAAGTTATTTTGTAATTATTTTGTAGCAAAGTAAATTTTTCAATTATGATTGTTCTAAGTTTTAGAGATTAATAGAGATTTTTCTTTTCTTTTTTTTTTTTTACAGATCAAGGCTGCCAACCTTTGAGAGATACACTTCAAAAAGAGTGTTTAAATTCAAGACATTCAGTCACAGTACTCTGTAAATATTATAAAGTAAAAGTTATTTATTTAATTTGGAAAAGCATTTGAGAAACAGAGGATGTGAAAAAGACTTTGTCCATTTCAAGCTATCTGTTGTCAAGTACCAGGAATATGTGGATTTTATTCAACAACTTTATTATGAATTTGAATAGCAACTTTCAATGTCTGGAAGCTTTTTTATCAGTAGGGATGTAGATGTGAAATTATATAAAAATTATTTTTTAAAAGATATTAATCAAGAAAATTTTTGTAGATTAATAACAGGTAAAATTTGTAATGAGAGATCTTTTATTGATCATTTGCAGTAGTAAGCGACAGTTGTTATAATTATACCCCCACTCTGAAGTAGGGGGGTATACTCATTTACCCTTGTGTGTCTGTCTGTAACAATTTGTTGTCGCAGTTTTCTCAGCAACTACTCATCAAAGATGCTTGAAATTTTGACACTCTCTTTGACTAGGCATGCCATATTGTGGGATTCATGAGAGTGTATATTCACATCAGAGCGGGGGTATTACTAGTGAGCATTGGCTCACAGACTTCCTGTTTGCTGAAGTTTGTGTTTGACTTTCATGTCTTTAACATGATATGGCTTAAGGATATGCGCAGTATAGTTTGAACTTTATTTTCTTATTCTCTCTATAATTTAAGAAATCCAGTAATTGAAAGATCTTTGTGCAATTTTATGATACCTGGTAATGCTTGCACACCTTATCTGAATCAAATTTTGAAGAAAATACCACATAAAACATTTTTTTGGGGGGGGGGATTTTTCTTTTAAAAAATGCAAGGGTTTTCATCATTTGATATTTTTTCAAAACTCCTGATACATGTAATGTATGCTGATTTTTTTGTCAAAGAACACCTAATGGTATCATGATTTTCAATTATATTTTCTCTGAAAATTATCAGTTGGAAGGTTCACTGTAAAGTGCATGTACATTGCATATGACCTGAAAAATACTGTGGTGGCAAAAGACAAGAATTTTTTTTTTTTTCAGTTTTGGTACATGTACTATATTATTATTTCGTTAACCTGTCAATTTTAGATCAAATGAATAAAGGTTAAAAACTATTATTTGACTCTTTGTTTTCGTGAGTTATCTAGAGCAGGCTCGTAGCAACAGTTTCAAAAGAAAAAAAAAACCAAACTGACCAAAAGGGGGGGGGGGGACTTCCCAAAATTATCTGACAAGCAAAAAAGAAAAGGTGATTTACTGTCCAAATCCTGGAATTTGCCAGTGCTGGACCTTACAACATCAAAAAGTGGGGGGGGGGGGGCATCCAGCATCTAAAGGGAAACTTACTATAGCAAAATACTATAACCCCCACCCCCCACCCCCCGCATTCTACGGGCCTGCTAGAGACATCTAGTAGTCTATTTTAATCAACATGTGAATGCAAATTTCAAATGGTTTATCAGCTAATATAGATAGATGTATGTTGGAAAGGACCAAGAGAATTTTGTAATTATATACATGTACATTATACAGCTGACCATATGGTCTGAAGTTGACATTAAAAATTGCAAAGTTGTAGAGTAAAATCAAAATTTGTGCCCCAAATTTTGTGATGACAGTGGCATTTTTCTTTTTTAAAAAAAATTTATGAGTTTAAGTGAGCTTTAATGATTTTTATCTCACATGAGCTGAAAGCTCAAGTGAGCTTTTATGATCACCTGTTGTCCAGTGTCTGCCCATCTGACTATCCACTTGTCTGTAAACTTTTCACATTCGACTTCTCAGGAACCGCTAGGCCATTTTTAACTTAGTTTACTTATGGGGGCCCATAAGTAAACTAGCGCATGTGAAACTACTATTTGCAACTGTTAAATAATTGTGTACCTCTAAAAATACCCATTATTATATATTATACATTTCAAAATTATAAAGACCAATAGCGCTTTTGAATTAGATTCAGCACGTACTGTTGAATTGGGTTCTTTGGATATAGGAAAGGGAATTTTTATTTCCAGATATTGTGTGTTGTTTTACTGAAATTTACCTTGAATTTGTTACAAAATTTTATTTACACACGTTTTTCTATACATTTGCTATCTCCAGGTCATCGCTCCACGATTTTAAAAAGTAATTTGTGTGTATCAAACTATTGACATTAAAATTTTAGATCCTTAAAAGCCTTTTCTCGACATATTCAGTCATATTTTGTTTTTAAAAACTAGAAATAAAATTGCAGTTTTGCTAAAAATTTTATTTGAAACATTTTTGCGTATCGGACAATTCCCTGGTGTTTGGAAACATACTCATGTAATTTCTGTCTTTAAAACAAATTCATCAAGTTAATTACATACCGGTATCCTTATTATGCTGCATAGGAAAAATCTTTGAAAGAATATAATGTTCAAATACTTTGTAAATTGTTATACAAACTACATTATGGCAGGTGCGTAGCCAAATAAAAGTGAAGTATACGAAGAGGACGACGGGGGTAGGGTGGGGGTTAATTTCCAGTTTTCACAAAAAACTATATTAAAAATATTATCAAATTAGCATGGTTTAACTATGCTACAACAAAAAGTGGATGGGGGCAACCACCCTTTCAGTGAACATTTTCAATAGTCAAAAGTTAGGTTTTGAAAAGAATAGGCAGGGAACCCTCCCCCCCCCCCCCCATACTACATGCCTGCTGGTGAGGGCCCAGAAGTTTCTGAGTTTTACCAAATACATGTATATCATTCATTTTCTTGCAAAATAAAAATTATGTCATTTATCTTTTGTTTAGAAATAGAAGACATAATATTTATTGTTTTAACGCAAAGTTAATACTTCTACGGAAACTTAGTGTACATGTAGTTTAGGCTAAATATCTAATCGATATTTGGTATCATACTCTTTTCTATCGTTCAACAACTTGTATACTTAATGTTAATTATTAACAAAAAATATCGTATTTTAAATCATATACTACATGTAGTAGATCATGACATTCAAGGATGTGTCTGAAATTTTATTTCTCAAAGATCTTTAAAAAATATCAAAAATTATCAATGTATCAAAGAACGAATACAAGTTCATGAATGCTTTATTTAAATTTGGCAATGACTTAATAAAGGACTTCAAATTTTATTATATAGTCATGATTATATAAAATTCAAAGCGCTCTTCAGCAGTATGACACAAAATAATTCGAAATCCGAATATTTGTTGGATGGTACTGAGATTTTTTCTTCGAATAACTCTCTCTCTCTCCCATAGATTTTATTTATTTATTCATCTATTATATTTATTTGTTTATTTTTTTACAATTATGTGTATGCACTTGCATATTTGCGTATAGGCAGCTACGCGCCTATCATTAAACAGTCACCCAGTTAAAAGAAATTTATCATAATAAATGGTTTGTGTTAAACAATAAAGAATTCGAATTAACTTGTTTTGCATTTTGTGATAACAGCAAGACATTCAATACGGTTTGTTTAAAAGAACAAGAGACAGCATAAATTTACGGGTGAAGTTCTTACCCTGGTACCTTGTTGACTAATTATCTTTTCAATCAATCGCAACAGATCGAAAATAAATTTTCAGTATATTTAGTGAGAAGGACGGAAGCTGGAGTTCCCCAGGGCTCTATTCTTGGACTTCAACTTTTCTTACTTGATATACAAGACCTACCAGGTGGTCTATTGGGTACCTCTAGGATATTGTCATATGATGCATGTTCGTGTCAAACACCTTTCAAAACGTGCAGAACTTAGAAAGGCTGAGCAATCACGACTTATAAATGAAGAATGGCTAAAAACGACTTGTGAAATTTAATCCCAATTACCAAGCTGAAATTATTAATATTTTTCAGCAATGAAGATAAAATATATAATTGCACTTAGTGTTGAATAATCAGCAAATCGATCCTTCTCTTGGTCACTATCATCTTAGACTTACATTCTCAAACCCTGGGGAGTGGAAAAACCACACTGACAGTATTATACAAAAGGCTTCCAAAGAAATTGCAGTTTTTCGTAAATTAAAAGGGTTACGTATCGTGATTTCTTAGCTTAAATGTATTCTAGTATTACGTTTATACATGTAAGTCCGATACCACTTTTGGAATATGCATTAGACGCATGGAACAGCATCTCCGCAGCTGCTCTGAAAGGCCTGATAAACTTCAGCAAGAAGCTGTACATATTGTAACTGGCGTTCCTGTTTATCGTGCCTTGAAAGATTTCAAGTATTTTGTGCTGCCACGGTATATTATTCTTAAATTGAATCATTTAACTATTCTCTGTTAAATTTTAGTTCACTATAACCTTACAACTGTAAGAAAAAAAAATGTCCACCTAAGCCAGATTTAGTACTTACGAAAATATACACTGGTCACCTTAACTCACGTGAAAGGGTTACAAAATATTAGGGAGACCAATTTTTTTGTATATTTTTACCTACAAGTTTTCTGTAAAATTTAGCGTTAAAATGGTAATTAATAAGCCCAAGTACCAACAAAAATGCATTTGGTTTTTATTTCAAAGCATAGGGGAAAAAGATAAATTTTGTCTACTTAAGCCAGATTTCATGGCATTGGTCCCCTAACCCAGAAATCAGGATTATATATATATATATATATATATATATATATATATATGGAATTCTGCGCCGCCCTCCCCTACACGATCATTAAGAATAGAAGTGAGATATATATGCAGTTATTTCGATTTTTTTTTTGTCTTGTTTTTTTTTTTTTTTCATTTTTTGATTACGGACCCCCGACCCCCAAACAAAAAAAAAAAACAGGGTCGGTTGAGAGCAATAAAAATAAAAAAAACAATGAAATGTTTAAATAGGCCTTAATTATTGTTTTTGCTAATGCTTTGTCATCATCATTTCAGAAGAAAAAAAATATAACATAGGAAGTTATAATTGTTTTATCAGACCTTAGATTAAGGTGTAGCAAAGTAATGTTCAGATAACAGTGCCTTCATATTATTTTTGTGTCATTTTTAGACACCCAAACAGCAGTACATTTCTTATCGTATTAACTTTCAAAAGTGATAATTACCGTGAGGCGAGATTTATTAATCGGTATTAATTTTATATATACCTGTATTTTATTAATTTTAAAAATTAAAGCAACAAGAGAACTCGTCAAATTTGCGTAATTGAAAGGTAATTACATGTACCAATAGTGTACGTGTTACAGCATGTGAAGAACTACTTTGTGAATTGCGACACCTTTTTTAACACGACATAAAAATAATAAATAACCACATATATAAAACGTAAGAAAATATCCCGAATGCAGAGTTTACACTGCACAGTTCACTGGACAATACTTTTGAAACTCAGGATTACTCACCATTTTAGCACATTACAGCTTTACGACTGCTCTGTCTCACTGATAAACAAAAGTAATTGTGACGTCATAGTAAGAACGTCATAATGGTCGTATCCGCACCTCCATAGAAAGAGATGCGGTATTGGTCCAGTTTCTACATACATGTATGATGTAGGCCTATGCAATTTTCCGTTTCCAATTTTAAAAAAATGGGGGGGGGGGGGGTATCCTTTTTCCTATCTTTTTCCGGAAGCTTGTAAGGACCGCATCAATACTTCTCATATATACAAATTAGTAATTTGAAATTGCAAGTTTAATTTGTAAAAAGAAAATAAATAATATGCAATATTGTAATTGTTATTACAAATTTTAAAATTTAGTAATTTGAAAGAACGAATAATTGTAATGTCTATAATTAATAATTTGTTATCTAAAATAAATTATTGGTTATTTAAGTTATCAATTTGTGATACAGTACCAATAAATGTATTTAGACAAATCAAGAACATTACGGTATTAACTCTACAGAACATTGTGGCGGAATTTGAACTATTGAATTTTGTCGGGGAAAAATCAAAACTTCCTGATCAGTCCGTTATCATGTGTGAATTTAATGTCTCCGATGGTTGTTTAGTTTCTGGGACCCCAAAACTTGAACATTGTCAAAACCGTTTCCAATTTAATAGGATTTCAAATGATTTTTTACAAGTGAATTTAGAAGTTCTGCTTTGATAACAACAATTGATCTGATTGAAAACAGTCATAAAACACAGGAAAGTATTGACAAGATTTATGAACAACTAAATATGTGAAATAATTTATAATGAAATGGAAACCAAGATCCCTAAAGTTAAACCAAGTAGTAATAATAAACGTTTTAAAAATAGCAAACCATACTGGACTGACCAATTAACAGATTTATGGAACGCCACGCGGGAAACAGAAAATAATTTCATACGATATAAGGGGGAAAGAGAAGTCAGATCTGCCCTTAGACGGGAATATATCAAAGCACGAGATACATTTGATAAATCTCTTAGACGCGCTGAACGCACCTACAAGAAATCATTTGCTAATGTTATTGAAGATTTGAGCTCAACAAACCCAAATGAATTCTGGAATAAAATTCGAAATCTTGGCCCTAGAAATAAACACAACATACCAATGGAGGTTTTGGATGATGAAGGAAATGTTATATCCAACGAACGGGAAATCTTGGAACGATGGAGAGTTGATTTTGAAAATCTGTACAACGGGTGTGGAAGTACAGAATTTATAGCAATTAACCACTACGACCAATCAAAATCAGATAAATCTTATTTTCAATTTTCATTAATGATCTGGTACAGGATATTAATAATCTTAATTTAGGCATAGAACTAGTAGATCGAAAATTGTTTATCTTATTATAAGCAGATGACATTGCTCTAATAGCCAAGTCTCCAGAAGATTTACAAAGTATGTTAAATAAACTACATAGCTGGTGTAGACGTTGGAGAGTTCTTATTAACACCAATAAATCTAAGTGCGTACATTTTAATAAAACAAGGTCAAGAGCAACCAATTTTGAATTCACTATTGGACTAAACAAGTTAGAAACAGTTGAGAATTATAAGTATTTAGGTATAACGTTTACGCACACTGGTAATTTCATGAAAAATGCAGAAAATCTTGCTAAAGCAGGAGGACTGTGCTCTTGGGGAAAATTATATCTTCCATTCATAGTAATAAAGATTTGAACAGGTTTAATGCTTATGAAAAACTATTTTACTCTTGTGTAATACCTGTTTTGGATTATGCATCCAGTGTCTGGGGTTTCAAAAAATTCCAACCAATATATAATATTCAAAAAAGAGCTATTCGGTATTTTATTGGGGTACACCGCTTTGTTCCCACATTGAGGGTTTATGGAGACACTGGATGGATTCCCAGTCAATATAGGTTGGATAAATGTAATCAGATATTGGAATAGAGTTTTATCCTTTGGCAATGATCGAATTACAAGAATTGTTTTTGAAGTTGATTACAATAAGTGTACGAATAACTGGTGCAGTGATTTGAAAGATATATTACACCAACTAGAGCTGGATTATTATTTTGAGTCAAAGTTTATGGTAGATATAAATATGGTTCAATCAAAAATACGCAATTATTACTCAAACCTTTGGAGCAATGAGATTTTAAGCATTCCCAAATTGCGGACTTATGTTTATTTTGAAACAACTTTTGGTAGGGAAAATTATGTAGTACTTGATATGCCTAAATAGTTACGTTCAATTTTAACACAATTTAGATGTGGCATTTTACCACTACGAATAGAAACCGGTAGATATCACGGTGAATTTAACCTGTTGAGGAGCGAATTTGCACCGTTTGCTCTAGAAATAATGTAGAAGACGAAATTCATTTTTTATTACATTGTCCTTTGTACTCTGAATATCGATCAAAACTATTTGAAAACACTGGTTTTAATCAAATGGCTTGGTCAGATGTGGATTTACTACGTATACTTATTTCAAATTATCCTCGACAGGTTGCAAAGTATTTGTATTTTTCATTTTTTGTGTTTAATTTAAAGTGGCATATAGGCCCAATGGGCCGGGTGTTGATTGTTATTTTATACAGTTTGTAAACAGAAGAATTTAATTATGTACACGTCACTATAAATAAATAAATTACTTACTTACTTACTGTAGTAATCTGTAATTACAAATTGATTATTTTTTATTCAAATTGTAAACGTTTTAAACAAATTATAGTGTTACAGTAGATATAAAGATAAAGCAAATTCTCAGTGTAATTATTATAGCTTGGAAGGTATTGTAATATTATATTTGGACTTAATACTCTGCTGTGTAATGTATGGGGTTGTCTTTCAGCTTATTGTTATATTATAGTGGTTTGTCACTCTGTAATATGTATGGGGGGTGGACTTTAGAATATTAGGGGCTATTTATTATTCACAGGCTTGTGGATATTATTACAATGATGAAAGGTAGCATCCAGTTGTTAATTTTATTATAAATGATTTATTGTTTAACTTTATAATAAATTTGAAGCCCTTCACCGGTATAGGATGACGTCGCTATCTGAGTGAAAAATTCTCGAACTGGACGTAAAAACAACATTCAATCAATCAACCAATCGACGTTGTTATAGGCCGTTTTATTAGACGGTCTAGTGAGATACTGTTTAAAAGACAGTCAGGGACAGTGATACTTCGATGTTATATGTCAGTTTTTCATCATTAGCCTATCTATCATATATTACGACTATAATTTACTTACTTATTTTGGCATTATCACACGTGTTGTATTTTGGGCGCCTGCCATCTTTCTTACGAGGGAAATAGTCACGTGACATCAACATTATCGTTTTACAATTGATAATATCAAAATTACACTGTCCGTGTCATCAGATACTTATAATTGATACTTTTAAAATGTTACTTTACTGCAGAATCGTGATTTAATAATGTTTTATTTGATGAAATGTTTTGGAACTTGAATGTGTAGCGTAGGACTTATGTGCATGTCCTGTATTATAACGCCATGGATTGTCTGTGTCCGTTTTATTACAGATTGTTTGTTGAACTTATTATTATGCATATCAAATAGAATTTATAGCTGTTACCTTACAATTAGAAAGGACATTTTTAGCGACATTATTTTCTTTGTATTACACAAAATGTATGTAAAGTAGTTCTGAGGGGCTCAAGAAAGGACAAATATCTTTGTACCATAGGACTGGCGGTAAATTTAGATTTTGCTTTGATGTTGCTTGTGGTGTATTTGCCAGAAGAATCACAGTTTTTTTTAAGTCACGCCCACCTTTTGGCATCAAGCCATACTGTGACAAGACCTTGACTGATGAATGAATGATGTCAGTTTCAAGACCTGGCTGATGAATGAATTAAGTCAACATTTTTAATTTCAAAAATACTAACATTAGCTTGTCGATGTTAGCTTCATAAATGTTTCTGTATGTTTTCTCCGCGTATCCTCAATCAGTAAATGATACGTCCTATCTCGAGTTCTCGTCATTCTCTTTCCCGTCTCCAAATACAAATAGCAATTTCACATCAGAAGTCCCCGCGTTTTTTTTTTTTTTACTTCCAATACCATTTCAAACTTTCATTAAAATGTCAAAAATCATTTCATTTTTTTCTGTACGCTGATTGCCATATAGAAAAAGTTTAATGGCGATGTTTCCCATACCCCCCCCCTTTTAAAAAAAAAAAATATAGAAAAATAAATTTTCTTTCAGACTTCACGACTTGAATATAAAAGCCTACAGGTTGCACAACAGTATTAAATTTTGCTATATATTCTTACCAAAAATGCGCAACTTTGAGTAGGTGATATTAATTCAAAACAAACTTTTGAGCAGTTTCCTTTTCAGATCTTGTAAAACAATTCTTTATAAAGATTTTAGTACCAAAAAATACATAGCCATCCAGCAAGGCACGCAAGTTTGTCTCGCTCGAAGTCGAGCAGGTGCTTGAAAATCAAGTCCAGGACCTAATCACTCCCCACTCAAATACAGTATATAGAAAATTCAGCACGCCTTAAATTTTAATGAATCTAGTCAATATAGGAAGTTTACATATTGTTTTTCATCTCATAAAAAAATTCAGCTCCAGTCTCGTGTTAAAATGCCCGAATCGGAAGGGAAGATTCAGGAATTATTTTGCGTCAGCCATGATTTGACGTGAACCTCAAGTGAAATACTGTTACGACACCTGCAATAAGAGTGAAAATTTTTGCTTGCCAGTATAATGCTATTTTCCCGATCTGTAATGAATATTCAATGTAATAAAGCAAGTTTCATAAAAATCCGTCTCAAGGTAGGAAAAATATTGGCGACACTCGGTGACAGGGGTGTTCGCGGTGAACACGGATTTCTAAAAATATGGCAAAAGTTGAACTGTATGTAATGATCTTGCGCGTTGAACTTTTGTTGTTTTTTCGTCTCAGATTTTTAATTAATGCATACTGATTCACATAAGAATTAAAAATTATTTAAAATATGTTTGCTTTTTATAACAGGGCGAAAGAAGTAGTCTTTGTCATAAAGAAGGGGGGTGGGGTTGAAAAGAGCATTGAAATAATACATATTATTGAAACATCATGGCGTTTTCTGCTTAATTACGATTGTTTTGCCTAAATTATTCTTTTTACAAACTAGATTTCTTTATCTGTTACCACTGTGTTCCAAATTAACGGATATTTACACATATTCAGAATTTTTATTTTGCTCCGGGTTTAGTCTAAATTCTTTAAATTGATAGATTTTGAAATTGTTTATGAGTAAATAATGTTAACGAGTGTGATGGCAAGGTATTTGTTAAAGTGTCCTCTAATTTTCATGCATTTCTCTCAACCCGATACATCGAAATCAGGCCCTTGTGTGGTCAAGATAAATTATTTTAGAGGAAATCTGGACTAATTTTCTATGCTCCATTAAACGCGAACGAACAGCAATGACGGTCAAAAAATGCCATTATTTCTCATTTTCCGTCTAAACTCACGTAATTAAACCTTAAATTATAGACTACGATATTTCGAAGTATAAAATCTGCTTTTACTGCAGGTTGCACAACAGTATTAAATTTTGCTATATATTCTTACCAAAAATGCGCAACTTTGAGTAGGTGATATTAATTCAAAACAAACTTTTGAGCAGTTTCCTTTTCAGATCTTGTAAAACAATTCTTTATAAAGATTTTAGTACCAAAAAATACATAGCCATCCGGCAAGGCACGCAAGTTTGTCTCGCTCGAAGTCGAGCAGGTGCTTGAAAATCAAGTCCAGGACCTAATCACTCCCCACTCAAATACAGTATATAGAAAATTCAGCACGCCTTAAATTTTAATGAATCTAGTCAATATAGGAAGTTTACATATTGTTTTTCATCTCATAAAAAAATTCAGCTCCAGTCTCGTGTTAAAATGCCCGAATCGGAAGGGAAGATTCAGGAATTATTTTGCGTCAGCCATGATTTGACGTGAACCTCAAGTGAAATACTGTTACGACACCTACAATCGCTACCCCCTGTACCTGTTCCTGACAAAGATCATGTTTTCTGCGTCTTCAACATTCCAAAGGTACAATATCTTCACAGGTACCAATTCCGAATCTTTTATCAACAAATTAGGTAGCAGTGACGCAGCTAAATACGATCCTTACAGCTTATATATACGGACCGGGGCTTGACACCTCGTAGTAGGCGGTGCTAATTATCAACTTGCTTTTCTCTCATTGGTCCTCTGGTACAAGTAACTTACACAAAAGATATTAATTGGTTAGCGGTAAATACACTCACAGTTTTTATTCACTCGGGGCTCCGCCCCTCGTGAATGAAAAACTGTGAGTGTATTTACCGCTAACCAATTAATATCTATAGTGTAACTATATCTTGTTTTTGTTTTTTTTTTATCACGAGACCATTTTAGAAGTCGAACGTCAGTTTCATCATCATATCACATCATCAATATAGGTGACTGTTGATAGCGACTTATAGGTATGATAAAAACAATGTGAATTTTATTACAAAGTAGCGTGTAATTAATTCTTCACAGCACGGACACCGCATTCTACTTTATTTTATTAGGGCAGAGATGTCAAATTCATTATATAGGCTACCTACGAGATGGCCGTTGTCTGCAGGAATTAAACTCATAGATGAACATGACTGTTTTGTTGTATATATTTCATTAAAATCCTTATTTAATGAAATATTTGAGAGAACTAGTATATAAATAAGTACACCACTGAAGTTACACGGAATGGAACTCAGTAAGCTGATTACAATTTCAGTTTGGTCAGAAGTGGGATGTCCTGTCATCTACGAGGACATCTAGGATACGATCCCTAACTTAATTGCCTGTCCAATAAGGTGGGCGTGTGGCGGAGAATAGAAAAAATCTATTTGTAAATAGTGATGTAAAATTGATATGTTCTTGTTACTGTTTTAAATAGTCAAAAATGACCGATACTACTTCTCCTGACCTGAAATATTCATAAATGATCATAGGAAAATGTTCAGTTTGGCCAAAGGAATGAAATAAATGCTTGTGGGAGGGACACTGATGAATATTTAATGGCAAATGTCACAGGCCCGTAGGAAGCAATTTCACTTTGAGGGGGCACAATCATACATTTTCAGTTGAGGGGGCACTATCGACTCCAAAACTCCTTGACAAGCAAAAAAAAAAAAAAAAAAAAAAAAAAAAAGGTCATCAGACGTTATTAATGAGGGGGCACAAGCATGTAGTAGCTATGTTTTCTATAGTATTCTATATATCGGCAAAATTATTGGGGGGGGGGGTACGGCCCCCCCCCCGTGCCCCCCCCCCCCCCCCGGTTCCTACGGCCATGAATGAAAAGCTTCTGGGTAGACATGACAATGATGATGACGACGAGATAAGACCGAATTTCCATCGGTGATTATCAGTTAGCGGACGACGCATAGTGATCACACTTGCATATTTCTACCTGTCAACCCGGCCTACAACGGAAAAGAAAGTTGGGAGGAATACTTTTCTCACTTTCAAGACTGCGCTGAATTAGGTCACTGGGACTCTTTTCTTAGCTCGCTAGCTTACGTGGACAAGCCATGACTTTCTACATAAGCCTAACCCCTGAAGATAGGCGTATGTTCAAAACGCTTGTTCAGCGTGTGGTCCAGGGATTGGACCAAAACACAAAAATAAGTGGCTTTCAAAACTGCATGGAAATGCGTAGACGGATGCCTGGAGAAAGTATTGCCAAAGTTGGTGATAATATACGGAAATTATCAAAGCTTACAATACAGTAAATTAATATTGACGCTCAGGAATCGCTAGCCCTAAACCATTTATTCAAAATCATTCCCATTGAAATGAAATGTCATTGCATTGATGAAAAGTGCAGCACTGTAGCAGAAGCAGTAGATGTAATTGAGAGATACACGTCAATAATGGGGACTGGGAATAAAAAGGGGGACAAATGTTAAATATATTGATCAGGAAAAGTAGTAAAAGAGCCAGTTGGAGAGCAGAAAGCAAATAACTTAGAACAAACAATCAAGTCACTAATCAACAGATTAGAAAAACTGGAAAATGCACGAAGAACGGAATCACGGAAAGGCAATAACTCTTGGACTTGCTTTATTTGTAATTCACCAGATCACCTCATGAAGGACTGTCAAGACCGATGGACAAAAGGACAACAAATGGCCATGACCTTTAACCTCGACAAAAGACCTAGAAATGAAAACATGAGAGATAACCAAAGATATCAGGACGGTATCCCCAGGGAAACGGGGGAGTGCCGTCTCATGCAGTAGGCCAGGAGTCGGCACAAGCAGAATGGCTTTTTGTTAGAAATGAACATACTAGGACTGGTCATACAGGGGAAATAACAAAAGGAAAAATATTTGACTCAACGAAAGATTTTCTTGTAGATAGCGAATCTACTGCATCAATTATTTACTGAACCAGTTACCCAGGACCCAAGGAATTCACAATTTTTAAAGTAATGTCCTTACCTCATAGCCATGTACTTAGTTTATCTGCTAAAAACCCAAAAGCAGAGAAGATCTTCAAAGAATTAATGCATCCTCACTATGTTATTGATAAAGCCCCGCTCTCACTCCAGAGCCCTGACATGTATGTAGGACAGAGAAACTCATAATTTTGGGAGAGGCACCCTTGCATATTATATCCATGCATTTAGTATGTTTGCTAAACACCCAGGAGTAAAGAATGTCTTTTATTTGTCGTGTAATCATTTTCAACTTTAGATTGAAAATTAATAAAAGACAAGAAGAAGATTTTCACAAAGAAATCATGCATTTTCACTATATAACCAATAGAGCCCCATCTTCTTCCAACATAACAGCCGCTGACCCTGGGGCCACAAATTTTACATTTTGGAGGAGGCTTTATACTCATTATAACCATGCACTTAATTTATCTACTAAGTATTTTCAAAGAATTAATGCAATATCACTATATAATCAATAGAGCCCTGTCCTAACACCAGAACCCCTTACCCAGGGGCAATGAAATTCACAAATTTGGAATAGACACCCTTTCTCATCACAACTATGTACTTTGATTGCTTCATGCCCAGGATCAGGGTAGAAGATTCTCAAAGAATTAACTTTTAATGCATGTTCCCTATATAACCATAGATAACAAACTGAGTGCATGGGTTATCCAAGATAGATTTTAAGGCAATATCATAATCATTTTTTTTATACATTTCTATAGCACTATCTTAAGTTTTTCGAATAACAATATATACTAAATAAATGAAAAAATCTATTCTATGAATAACGTAGTATAATAATAATTATAATATTATAATAAAATGATTCATTATCTCTTTCACTTTATAATTATTTGTTATTTCTTTATACGATAGACTCCGATGTGGTTGTAAGTGGGACTGCAGATTTGTAACTTATATTTTTATTTATTCTCAGGCTGTGATATTTTAAAATTTGATTATAAATCTGTTAATTGCTGACATGTTTCACATGCCTTTTATCTGAATATAAACATAAATAAAAATATAAATAAATCCATTGAGCCCCACCCTAACACCAGAATCCCCGGCCCATGAAGATGCCGTGACATTCACAATTTTGCAAGAGGCATCCTTGCTCATCATAACCACGAACTAGTTCTTTCCTTGATACCTTAATTCATGTATGAGTATTTTTGTACCCTACGAATAATCTGAATCAACATATCTAACTTCAATATTACTATGATAATCTTATTCCAGCGAGCATGTATATGTTATTGGTCTAGACAGTCATAATTTGGTGAGTGTGTTAATTAAAAAAATGATTGGATCCACATTCTACCTCTCTGGTAGTATATTTAGGACCTTGCAAGAGGGGATAAGCCCTGGTAAACACAGGTGAAAATCTACGCCCTAACTAATATATAATTTTTCCGAACGAAGAACTAAATGACTGCCGTCATGAGAAAATGGCCCTTAACGTCAAAATTTCACAAATTGACTTTTTGTTAAATTTTGATAGCCCGACTCTTTCTGAATGTAAATATACATCAATTTTTAAAATATCTCACTTTATCAGTATTTTATGAGCATTTTAGTGAGGCCGCTTCAAAACAACGTTGACGTTACTTACTGAAAACATAGTGACGTCGCGTGCGTCAAAATCAGTTTCCAAACATTCTTTTAAAAACTACACTTTTTAAATAACCTTAATCGTTTTGACACATATAAACTTGAGAATTTTTTTTCTTCCAAGCAACTAGTTATGTAATTATTCATGAGGGAAGTCGCATACTATTTTCATACATATTAGAGCAAGTCTAGTAATTTCGTAAAGGGTGGGGTGGGGGTCTAGACAGGATAAAGAAACGGTTTTTATTCTGTCCAAAAAATTAATTCTTGTTGAATTCCACATCACAAAGTATTCTTTTTAAAATCCTACTCTAGCTCAATTTATAAAAGATATAAAGCACTTGTAATATTGAAATATGAAAAAATCTATATAGGTGTCCCAGAGGGGCACCTCGTGAAATTAAAGCGGGGCATCCCCTCGCAAAAGAGCACATCGATCCCGATATTTAAAAAAAATATTTTCGGATATAAGCAAGCATTCACTCACCAACATACACGCACGTTACTTTATTCCCTATAACTTTGTTAGGAAGGGATAATAACACCTCATGTATTTTCTGTATCACCAACAAATTTTTACGGGAAATAAATTCAGATACGCCATGATGTGTAAACATTTTTTTTTTCTTTTTTTAAGTTTCAGTAAAAAAAATATAATTAATAATAATAAAAAAAAAAATCTGTTCACTACATCCAAGGGAATTTTTTTATTTAGCTTTTTCTTCATTCTTTAATAAAAATGATTAAATAATTAAGTTTCAATTGTTTATACAATTCAATTTCTTCGCCTGTCTTAGTTATGGAGTAGAAACATAACAAAGAGGCACAAAACGATGTCAAAGGATTGTATTATGAACGTTTATTCTGTACATTTATTATTTTTTGTCAACTACTTACTTTTTTCAGTAAATCACGCTTAATCAAAACCGGTTAAAATGTTTCAGTCCTTTTTTTTATTTTTATTTTGAGGCACCTGTGCCACTTGAACACAACAAGTATCGCAACAAGTATCGTTCATCATTTCTTAAAAGGGCCGCTAATCTTTAAAAAAAACCCAAAAAAAAACCTGATATACATACAAGCTAAACGGACTCTTCTGAGCGAAATGAAATACAGTTGCATTACAATTTTTATGAAATCTATTTGAAATTGAAACCGAATATCATGCGAGACTTAACAGCCCGTAGAAAGCGGGGGGGGGGGGGCAATTTTTCCTCTTATACCTGCTGGTTCCCCCGCCCTCCCCCCTCCCTTTTTGTTGTTGTAAGGAGGAGCATTGGTAAATTCCAGGATTTGTAGAGGTAAGTTTTTCCCTTTTTTCTCCTTGTCAGATAATTTTGGGAAGTCCCCCCCCCCCCCTTCAACTCTTTAGTCAGTACAGGTTTGTTTGTTTGTTTGTTTGTTTTTTTTTTGTTTGTTTGTTTGTTTTTGTTTTTTGCTTTTCAGATCTTTGGAGGAAGTTGCCCTCCCCCGACCCCCCCCCCCCTCCCGAACTTTTAAAACTAACTACGGACACCTAATCTTTTTCATTTTTCGATGCGATGAAATTTACATCAAATTATATTCTTAAACAATAATTAAATATTATGTCCAACACACATGTTTATACTTTTTTTTTGTATATGAGACGATTCAGTTAAACAGTATCCCATTGGATGTTTGTAACTCTAACACTCTAACTTGACTTTCATGGGCGATCGACTTAGTATTTGCTTTTGTCTTGACAGCTAAAGATAAAATAGACAAACCGTTTTTTTTTTTCTTCCAGTTATTGTTTCAAAAATTAACAATTTGTCAGAATCTCGAAATTAAAGAGCATGAGTCTTATTTTTCCTGTTACCACACGACTGAAATAGAAACTTTCTTTTTATTTAAAATCAGAAAGATGTGTGTGCTTGTTTAATATTTTTCCTTCAGTATCCCTACATCAACGGAACTTTCAAAAAATGTCGAGATATCCGGGGTATCGAGATATCAGAACTGAGACTCGACTCGACGTTCAAGATTTCAACACGAAACGTGACTAATTTATTACATACAAATGTACATGAATACAACAGTCCACAGGCAATTTACGTTTTTAACCTTTCTTTTCATAAATAAAAAATTCCCCATACTATTATAGTATGGAGAAATTTTTATTTGTGAAAAGAAAGGTCAAAAAAGTCAAGTGCCTGTGCAACAGTCAGCCAAAAAAAGCCTTTTTAACATGTTTTATGGTTATCAGAGATTTGCCTGAACCTCCGTTTTTCCGCTCGAAACATCAGCAGTGTTATTTTTTTCATCATACCCCCCCCCCCCCCGATCTGATCATTGACACATTCTTTTGCAGAACCCCATTTTTGAATTAAATGATTTCTTATTCAAAGTCTCCCCCCAAAAAAGATAGGTTCTCTTTTTTAGATTGAACTTTTACCGATTGCTGTTTTATTAGGAGATTTTTTTTGCTTTTCAATGATCTGCGCCCCACCCCCTTCCCTTCCACTCAAATGATCTGCGCCCCACCCCCTCCGCTTCACCCTGAGCTGGTGAGCTGGTCTAACTGCGCATATCCATATTATAAACTATAGATCAATTAAAATGGCTAAGTACATTTTACATTAGGTGTTTTCTTAGAATTAAGAGGTCTATAAATGTACGTACATTGCTCTCCCTCTCTCTCTGAAAAAAAAATATATACCTGTATGCAGAATACCTTTTAATATTAAGACTTAGTCTACTTAATACGAGTCAAATTTAAACATTAGCAAATTGCTCAGAAAACTTAAGCCATGTATCATATATACACATCGCTATAAATCGTTGTAATTAACAATGAGTTCAATGTCGCACTTAGCGTAATTATGTGATATCAATTAAATACCTAAACAGAATAATTAATGAATGCATGTACTAGTGTGTAATTATGTTATTTATTAAAAATGTCCGCAACAAATTTCATATGATTTAATGTTTTTCTTGTAACACCTAGAAATCCAATTTTATTTTCTCACAAAACGCAGTCCACAAAAATTACTTCCGTATTTACAATACCGCGACTTTGACGTCGTTTTCTGCGCATTGTGACGTCAAAAGATAAGGGCCCTTTTCTCATGACGGCAGTCAAATATTTCGTCCGAAGAATTCATAATCTAATTCGAACAAATATTTATGCAAAGACGGGGGAAAGGGGGAGCTACGGACATATAGGTTTTCTTGTTGTTCCTTAATTTTGTATCTATAACCAATATGAACCTGAAGTGTTTAATGATCAAAGTTGTCCACCCCAGGTTCTGAAAATCAGTTTTAGGTCAATATGTATCCTCTCAAAATATTTGCTAACTTTATTTATAATTAATAAATCGTGTCCACGCTGTTACATGAATTTTTCCTGTAGATCGTTAAGAATTATTCATATATTATCTACTGAAGAGGAAAACTTGCCCAATCTAATTTTAAAAAAAGTCCTCAGAAATTAAGTAAATGTTTAATATTTAATAGGGGGATGCTTACTCCTCCTTGGCACTTGATCCCACCTCTCAGTGGTCTTTCCAGGGGTCCACCCCCCGTTCATTATTCCAATTCTTTACTGGATCTATACAATTGATCACGGTTCGTTATCTTCACCTTTTGCAATTAATAATATCTCTGACGTATTTTCTTGTTGATATTTAGCCGACAAATATATTCAAATAAAACTAATGAATTCAAATGTTGCGTTTTCCCACTAATCCCCCCCCCCCTCTCTCTCAACACTCATAAAGCACAATGAAGACCATATAGTGTACATACTGTACACAATTAAAATCTTAGAATCAATTTAAAAAACTTATCATACTTATTAGCAATTAATCAAATTAAAATTGAAGTAGAGATATAAAGTTCGATTTGTTTTTTTTTTTTTTTAAATAATGATCAGATATTTTTTAACCTGATAAAGCATTTGAGATAAATTCTTCTTCAGTGTTATAAATTGTCAACTTACCATCTCCTCAATCTTTATGGATTGTGACGTCACCATAGAGATGTCATGATAACATTCGGCAAACCTCGGCTGATTCCGTCACCTTCATGATGAGGTACGAATCGGCCGAGGTGTGCCGAGTGGTCATGATAAGACTGTGAGACAGCGCCCTCTTTTGGAGCGCATTGAAGGAGGGCAACTCTGTTGTTTTATTGTCGTTAATTTTTCAATTTTTATTTTTCCAGAAAACGCCGCCTCCTGTCATTCCACATAAATGACATATCTCCAATAGGCAAACATACCAGATATTGCTTATTTATTTATCACCTGATGTTGCTTATTTATATAAACATATTTATTTATTCATTCGCTTCCATTGCATTATCGTGTAAACTTATTTTATTGTTATTTTATTTTGTTTGTTTGTTTTTCTTGCTTGCTTGTTTTAGTTTGTTTTTATTTGGTGGAATGAGGCGTTCTTTCTGTTTGGGTTTTGCTCGTCTAATGAAACTCAATTCATGTACAAGTAAATTATATATAATTAAAACTCAAGAAAAAACGGTCAAAATAGGTTTGAGGGAATAAAAAAATTGAAAATATAACACCAAACTGTAATACGTCGTATAGCGATCTAAAAGGGTTACATGTAGTAATATAAGTTATACATATAATTTAATTTCTACCCTCGGACAAATACATTATTTAGGAACATATCTATTTCATAAAAACCAACTAAGTAGATTCAAATCCAATATAAATTTGGAAAACTGGTTGTAAACTTTAAAATTCAAAATCAGTATAAAAAAAAAAAAAAAAAAAAAAAAAAAAAAACATACAATAGTTGTTCACATGTAAATGTTCTTTTGTCATACATGTATAATATTGTTATGTAAGCCCCCGTCCTTTGTATCCCTGTCAACTTTAGCCGCCGATGATACTTTTTTATCTCACAAAGCATATTTAAAAAATATTTCACTAATGACGTCTTCTCTATTTTTATCACGCACTTCCTCAGAAATGTTCATTTTAGTTGTACATAATACCAAGGGTATAACATACATTATATAAATAGTGCACGTTTTTGAGGGTAACAGTTAGATAGAATGTTCTATCGTTAAAATGATGAATTTCCTACGGACCCGGTTTAACGATAGAATGCGTTCCGTGTATTGTCAATGTAGCAAAGAAAATACGGGAGATAACTCTAACTCAGTGCATTTACCATGAAAAATCCCGAGAGTTCCGAATGTCAACATGGTGTGTAAATTTGTAAAAAACATTGGTGAAAAAGTGTTGAATTCTTCCATTAGATGGACTAAATTTTTAGATGAAAGGTATTTACAGTCTCAAAAAGGTTTGTTATGATTAATTTGACTGTTATTTTCAATGCAACTTCATTAATTTTCTCTAAAATCGTTTCGGAGCGATTCTGCAATTTTCTGCTACATTACGGGTATATTAGTTAGAATAATCTAACTGTGTCTCGGGACAAGCCCTCACCACAGTTAGAATACGTCCCATATACTTGCAATGTAGCAAATCGGAGTGGATCCACTCCGAAATGATTTTGAAGAATACAAAAGGAATTGCACTAAAAATAACTACCAAATTAGTCATAACAAACCTTTTTGAGATGGTATATGTCTTTTAACCTAAAAAATAATACATATAAATACGAAAATTCAACTCATTTTCTCAACGTTTTTTCCTCGCTTCAAATTTAACGCCATGTTGACATTCGGAACTCTCTGGATTGTTCATAGAAAATGCACAGAGTACGAGTTATCGCCCGTGTTTATTTTGCAACATTGCCAATACACGGAACGAATTCTATCGTTAAACCGGGTCCGTAAGACAATATCATTTTAACGATAGAACATTATATCTACGGGTATATGGGAGGCATTCTAACTGTGGTGAGGGCCTGTCCCGAGACACAGTTAGATTATTTTAACTAGGTAACAGTTGAAATTGACACCCCAAGGAAAACCATTGTCAAGCGACGCGTCAGTGGAGGTTGACAATGGTTTTCCGAGGGGTGTCAATTTCAACTGTTACCCTCAAAAACGTGCACTATTTATTTTATTATACTGAATGTCTTATTGATTTCGGATGTCAAAAGAAAAATTCGGAGATCGTCGTTAAGTTCACGCTTAGAAAGCTTTCAAACTCCCCTCTTCTATTTTTCTCAATAAGAAAGCTTCGGAAAAGATTTACCAACCTCTTTATTGTTTGTTTGCTACTCAAAAAGTCCTTTATCGTCTAAAGTTTACACTCGCAAGGATGTTTCGTCTGTCGTTTATTGTTTTCAAGTAAGCTAAATCGGATACAAGCTTTTATTGACGTCGTTTATTCGGCTTCTTTCAAACGCACAACTGACGCTTTGAGAATTCTACGGTGAACCGTACGCGCATGATTTGAACGCATGTGACATTTTCGTAATGTTACCCGTTGTCAAGTGTGTTGCTAACGCTGAGGGTAACATTACGGATTGTTAAATGCGTCTAAACCAATCAGATTTTAGTATTTAACATGAAAATATAATAAATGTACATGCACTACAAGGAATAGTATAACTAGTAAATAAGAACAAAACTAAACTAAACTGCAAAGTGTTTCAGAATTTTTTATATTCTTAAGATTGGTGTGGGGGTTAGATTAGATCTACTTGTATGTTTGACCGTTAATGTACCCAATCCACTAATTTTTGATACTAGACAAGAGGGATGATTAACCCTACCAAGTTTTGCCTTCAAATACAAAAAAAATGTAGGTATTATTTTAAGCTCAACTGAGCAAATTATTCCCTCTAGAGAGGTGTTGTGGTCATAGAGGGGTCAAAGTTTAAATTGAAATATACAAGAAAAGTTTTCTCAAAAACTTTCTTTCAGAGCATCAATTGAAAATCAAGTATTCCCATACAGGACATTTTAAATTGTTCTTAAAATTATCCCGCGTTGGTTCGGGGGGTAATGGGGCATGAAAGAGGGTGAGTTTTACATAATATGTAGACCTTTCGTGAAAAAAAATCGAAGATATCAATAATTCGTAATAATTATTGAAAACGTGTTATAAGCTTGAGGTCATAATAAGGAGTTTTGATTAGACCTTTATTTGTCAGGACAAATTGCAATAAACATAAAATTATAGCACTGGAACTTCACCTTTTGAGTGTATATAAAGGTGTGAAACAATCTGACAAACGTTTCTAAATGATCTCCATTTAAGTTCCTTTCCTTTAGACCTAGTTTTACTCATCCTGAACCATAGATGGTCCTTTTACAGTTTTCCTGTGATGTAGAAATCTGATATTGTAGTACAGGCATTTTCCTCTATAGTTCTCTTGGCCAATCTTCCTGAATAGTGCACATTATGAGAAAGAAATTTACAACGTACAAGATTGCTATCATCAATGAAAAATATATGACCATGTCAACAACAAAATAATTTATTATGAGTAAAGATATGTTTAAAAATATGTCTTATAAAATTATACCACAATTGAATAAGATATAAAATTTAATGTTTATCATTGCACAGTAAAAGTCTGAGTCATCGGTCTGTTTTAGCATTAAAAATGTCACTCTCCTCTGATTCGGAGTCATCAGCTCTCAACATTTCCATAGTCTCCTCCCTGGAAAGTCTACTTTCATTTTTACTGCTGCCACGAGCTATAAGAAGAAAATAGAAACTAAACCATGCAGATTTGATTTGCTGGGTATCGGACATAGTAAGATATACAATGAAACACTCTTTTAAACAAAAGGCCAGGGGGACGGAGGATTTTGCTTCGTTATAAGCGTACATGTAATTCTTTATATATAAATTTATAAAACGAAGTGATTTTCATTCCCATGAATTTAAGATCAATTTACAATAAATCTTAAATTCAAGGGAATGAAAATCACTTCGTTGTAAGCATCAATTCATTATAAGTGGGTTCACTATAGTTTACTGTAATCAAAAGGATTGGGGTTCAAATGTCAAGAAAAAAGCCATCAAAAGTCAATTTTATTTTTTTCTGGATGCAGTATTAATACTTTGAAGTGGGTTTAAAATTTTATTTTAATTGTAATGTATATCAATTGTAATTTGTAAAATCCTGCTGAACATAAATGGTCTAAAGGAATAAATTTTGTAGTCAGCATTTCTTTTGACTCAAATCTACTACTGGCTTCATTTTGATGGGTTCTATTTACAGAATCTTACCATTAACAGCTTTGACAATGACGTGAATTGAGATCCCAGATAAGCAAACAATAAGACCGATTCCGTTAATGAAATTCATCCTATCTCCATTGACGCTAGCAGCTAAGTACAGAGTGCAAACTTCCTACAATGACAAAATATAATTTCTCCACTAAAAATAAAGAAAAATATTGCTATATGTAAAAGACAATTTTAGAAAAAAAAATTTTAATTTGCATGTTTTTCATGCCAGTTTTAGGAAATTTCTCAAAAGAAAGAAAAGTAAGTAAGAAAGGACAAGCTGTTTATTTGAACATACAGTATATTAAAATAATTTATTGATTTACATCACTATCTAAAATATTTACATCACAAGTGATAAAATAAAAGCATAGAATATTTTTTGAAATACTACTAACACGTTATTTTAGGATCGTTGTCTACACAGTACTAGAAGCATCTTTGAGCTAAAATTATTTTCTTCAGTTTATATTCTAACCATCGCATTCATTAGATTAATAAAATTAATCTTTGGTACCTCCCTCAGCCCTTTTCCCATTACATGTAGATCAAATACTGCCATATACTGAAAAGGGGAATAACTCGTTTTTCTAATTATAATTATTCCCTTTTTCACCATTGATCTCATGCTTTAGAACACTATATTATTTGACAGGTCATCTTTAAAATGTTTCGCTCTGCCCCAACTCAATGATATAAAAATTGGGTTGGTAGGTAGATAAGGATTTCTTTTTCAAGATTAATTGAAATTGTAGGTAATAATGAAATAAAATTAGTTGTTGACGAGATCCAAAAATTCCGGAATTAAAAAAGAAAAAGGTTCCTGGAAGTTTAAAAAAAGTTTTGAGTCAGTCCGTTTATAGTCATTCCATTGAGAAAGGGCACACAGTCAATTTTTTAAAGATAGCCTAATAAACTTTACAAAACTTTATTCAGAACTATTTTTTCAAAAGTTTATTTTTAAAGTATTGTTACATCAAGAAATATATTGTTATCTACTATCTAGAAACTTGTTTATGGAAAATGAAAGATAACTCTTTCTTTAAAAAAAAAGGCTTAATACTACAGATTTTTTTTGAGGGGAAGGGTGGGGGGCTTACCTTAAATATGCCTGCTATTGAAAGAGTCAAGCTTGATGTATTGGCTAATAACAGAAATTCACTGAATTCCAAAAAGAAAGCAATAAAAGCTCCTAGAAATACTAGTCCTAGATTTCTAATGATGAGTGATGGGTCTGTGTAAGCAAAAAAGTCTTCTTTAGTACTCAGCTTAATCCCTGAAAGAAAAAAAAAATTCAAAGTTAAGAACTACATTGAAATAGTTAACAGAGTACTGTGGAATCATTAGATTTTGTGGTGGTTCAATGTTCGTGGAATTCGTGGGTACCTCTCATCCACAAATTAACACCCTCTACGAATTAACAAATTATTGTTTCAAAGACATTTCCTTTTGTAGGTATAAGAGAACACACAAAATTACATCCCAACAAACCGGTAAAATTTAAGCAATCCACGAAATTGGCCCCCAAAATTTTAATGATTCCACAGTAGAAGGCACACATTCAGACAACACACAAACTTCACATTGCAAAGTATTCTGATGAAAGAAGCTGACTTAGAGGTATAGACTGTAGATTGATTGCATGTTTATAAACGTTAAATGATTGCGAAATCTTCACCATTCAGATAATTGTTCCGTTTTTTTTTTGTTTTTTTTTGGTTGTTATTCTCAGTTATTACTTTTTGCATGTTTACCACTGAACTGTTCCCCAGGTATTCCCTATATTTGAACAATTATTTCTTTAACTTGCATTACAGACTCATACCAAATAAGATCAATGAGTTCAAGTACACCTGCAGTAAAAAGTTCTTGCATGAAACACAATGTCTCAACTTCTCAAGCAATTAATTCTGAGCAATGACACAAAAATTTAACACATACTTTATCGTTTTGCTTTAAGTACATGAATTTTACTAGGGCCTTTGGGTGTGAGAATGTTCCAAAGTAACTTTTTGAGAAATTCAATATGTACAGATATTTAGCAATAAAATCCTTACTAGGGTCTGGATGCGTATGACCCTCTTGCTGAATCCATTCATGCAACAAATAACAAATGTAAATAATAACTTCTTATATGGCCTCTGAAGGGGAAATTTTTCGTAGCTCCTTCATATTTACACTCTTCACTATTTACAGTAGATGTGTTAACAAGGAAAATCCCAGAGTGTGTCTACACCCCCACCGCCAGCAAGATCCACCATTCCAATAAATAGCAACAGATTATCTCAAGTACTGTGTTCTTTTTCTGGTTTACTTACCTTCAAAATAAACAGACAATGGAAGTAGCCCTATCATCATCCAGGGCTGAATATGATACATCAAATCCAGGGGATTATGTAAACCTGGAGAGAAATTAAACAACGTAATTAAAGTTTGATATTAATCTTAGTTAATCTACACTAGTACTGCTTACCAGTGAATAAAGAAGGGCACAACATTGTGGTTCATCAATCCTTCTATGTGAAATAGGAATTCAATGTAACATGCACATTGATGGGTTATTTTTATTTTACTTTATGCAATAAATCAGATTTCAAACTGTAGTTCATTTATATTAAAACCTAAATCAAAATGATTTCCATCAAACATTTTGTGTGTAAAAGGTCACAAATACTTGATAAAACCTCATTTTCATCATCAAATTTTCCAACAGATGCATTCAGTTAATTATCTTAAAAAACACATCTTTGAAATAAAAAAATGAAATATTAAATATTCAGAAAAATTTTTCACCGGTACATTTTTACTATACCTAATTTCTCTTTCTGTGTGACAAGTTGAGCAAGAGTCCACCTGAGGCCGGATAACAGGGAAGCAGAGAGGACCATAATGAAGCCCTTCATGTTGAACTGCGTAGAGTGGAATGTGAACATGAACAACCCACCAGCTATAAATAGCACCACGAAGACCAAAACCAGCCTCTGTTTTAATGTAGAAAATGATTACTTGTATGTCATATTAATCCTCATCTGGTATTGTAAAATGCTTGGCATCAAAAGATCATTTCAGCCAAGAACAGGTTCAGTTAACAATGAGGATTTACAATAATTTGTTACTTACTAGTAGTTAATCAATGTTTTGAATGTGCTGTACAATAAAATTCTATACTTCTCCATGTACTACTAGTTTACACATTGACTTTAATTCTTATTGGAACATATTAAAGTACAAGCTATAAATTCAGGGAGTTTATAACCCCCTCCCCCCTTCAAGGACAGAATAAGTGGGAAGAAAAACTAATAAATTTGTAACCTTGACCTTTGACCCTTTATCTCAAAATCAGTATGCATTTATCATGTTCTCTGTGAGCTTTTACAATGTTTTTAACAAAAAAAAGACAGTATTGAAGTGAATCTGAAAACCATTTCATACCATACATGAATTTATGTTCTTGACCTTAGAACTTTTCTACGTTAGAGTTATCACCTTAACTTTCATTGCAAAAAGCTCATAGAAAATTAAATTTGTCAACTGGAAACCATTTATGCAATATATGAATATCTGATCTTGGCCTTTGACTTTTTGAACTCATATATGTCTTCTGTAAGTCATAGGGAGTTATAAAATTACATGGCAAAAAGAAAAGTGGGGGAAAAAATAGAGTAAAATTACAGTGTAAAGAAACAAAATTAAATAAATATACTTACAGGCTTCTCTAGTCTGAACAATAAAGAAAATCCTAAAATAAATATCACAGCTGTAGATTTGGTCATGGTATATCTACAAAATAAGACTAAATTATGAAACAATTGTACTGCAAGTACATGTATATAACAGATTAACATAAATAAGAGGGGTGATCAAAAAGTTCACGAACTATCTCTTTATTTACAAAACCACAATTCAGATCAGAATGAAATTTGGCACACATATAGTCATACACATATTCTATAAATAGCAGGTGTTGTATGTTTTGCTCCGTGTTTGTGACGTCACAATGTGAAAATGATGTTAATAAGTAGGTCACTTGTGACAAAAAATGGTTGACTCAGTCGTACTCGAGCAATGAACGGCTGTAAAGTTTAACATATATCTTAGAAATTCCTTTGCAGTAGAATACGATACTGTAGATTCCTAAATATATGTGAGGAGTTAATTATTGCATAATTACGCAAGAAGCACTACTCGTGAAATAAAATTACTCGCTTTTATTTTTATGGTGCTTTAATGTATGTAAAATCCCTACATAAATCACCCATTCGCGAATAATTGTTCTCGCGATTTGACGCCCTTGGGCCATTTCGCGATATTAAGTACTCACATAAAATAAGGAATCTACAGTAATTTGTACAAGGTTTATGAAGACAAAAGACTTACCAGAAATTCAATCATTTATTGGATTGATTGTTTTAGTGAAGGCAGGGGGATGGCTAAAAATTATGTTTGTTCTGTTGCCCAGCGAAAGCAAGCCGTGAGAAAAGATGTGTCCTTATTTGAGCAATTTGTTATGAAAAATCGCCAAGTTACAATTAGAAAAATAGTTGAATATCTTAACAATAATATAATTATTAAATCCCTAAAATATTGTTTACTTTAGACTTTAAACACATGAAATATGATAAAAAGAGGTCGTCCATATACTTTATCCACATTGGATGAACGACGCTTCTGAGACAGAGGACTCGGGTTTTGATGATCATCATGCTAATTCTGGGAAGGGATGTCCTTTTCCACCCACCCTATTGCCGAAATTTGCCCATTTCTGACAGATGGACTGTTCTTGTTATAAAAAATAACTTGCATGTAAAGAAATATAAGACTCGAAAAAATCTTTTAGCTTCTGTGAACAGAACGCCACGGAGCATGTCACGTGACAGCCTGGATCACGTGATTCGCGCATGGGCAGAACAATGGCAGATTTGCATTATAATCGGAGAGGACCACTTTAATAAATAATGAGCACTAAAACTTCATTTTATATCTTTTAAGGAAGTAATTCAATTAGTTCGCGAACTTTTTGATCAACCCTCGTATATGCAAATATTACTTTAACAATAAAACTTTAATTTATTCTTTAAAATACAATCCCTAGCTTCTGTAGTTCTCCATATGACAATTCTACTAATCAGTCTTTAACAAAATTTCACTGAGTTAAGACACCTGTTGGCTTAGCTGCAATAATGTAGCCCTCTCCCTTTTTTTTTTTTTTTTTTTTTTTTTGGGAGAGGTCCAGAAAATATCAGATAAAAAAAATCGGAGAGGGCTACATTATTGCAGCTACTGTTGGCTGTGCACGTTTTTCTATAAATTTAATCAGTCCTCCTTAAATCAATGTTATATGCAAAAACATTCAGATTTTTTTTTTTCTTCACAGAAGTGAAAGTATTAATTGACAAGTAGAAAATGTAAGGCCTTGCATTTCCATTTTTAGTTAGGTCTAGAAAAATGGTCTCCAATTAAGATATAAGTTCCAAATCCCACCTACTACATACAACATCTTAATTAAAACTGCTCATTTAGCGCTCTCATTTGTGACTGAACTGAAATTCTGAGAGCCCATTGTTTATATATGCACAAAGTCTGAGCAGAACATTTTGTTACTGTAAACCAACTTTTATTCATGTGCAAGAAATATCCACGAATGTCGCGACCCTCTTTAACTCCCGAATATTAATCGCTGTGAACCATTTAATTTGCTTTGTATTTGTAGGGAATGTTTCCTCAGTCGCGAAAATTAATCGTCGCGGATTGATTTTACTGATGGACTAATTAGACTAATTGCGAATAACAGATGACGCAAATAATAGTTGGTTTACAGTATTCTCACAAGAATTTAAAGAGTTTCTCTTTAGAAATAAAAATTGACTGTTGAAGAATATTGCATTCAATTTGATACTTACAAAGAAATTGTAATAAATTCAAAACTCCAGTTTGATAATGCAATATCCAGAATGCTGGCAATGCCTATGAAAATGAGATGATAACATTGTATGCACAGTAAATATGGTGAAACATAAACTTGATAAGAGCACTCTGCAGAATTAAAAAAAAAAATTACCTATACTTTTAAGGTATGAACGAATTTTTAAATTCTTACCTGTTGGGGCTATTTTTTTCAAATTTTCACCCCAGGGAAGTAGAACTCTGTCCTCTTTCAAGTAAATGGACAACAGAGTTCTTAGGAATGCTGATATCATGAATTTCACAACCAGGTGAGCCATTGTAAGTGAAAGTGGTATTTCAAAATGCTGAAAAATAAAACATTTAATATTGAGGACTTGATTAAGATATGACAGTCATACCCCCCCCCCCCCCAACACACACACTCACACACACAACTCCTCCATTTTATTTGTTAAAATATATATATCTACCTCATTAGTTATATATTCCAATATATTTTTGTCATTTATACTAGTTCTTAGTATTCTATTCTGACTGTGCATCAAATCCAACAATTCCATTCAATGGTTCAGTTTTCTGATTCCACTACAGTCACTAATTCTCAGAGCTGTACATGACGTAAGACTGATGTCTTTATGTAATCAATTTTCTCTATCAGCAATCCATTTTTCCAAAGCAGTTACAAACTTCAAATTTTTAAAATATTCATTTACATGATTAACAATTTTTTTTATACTGCTCATTTTATACAAAGATTTTAATAAATTAATTGTCATTGTATGCTTATCAAATAAATTAACAGGCATGTAAAGTTTTATTTTTTTTAATTTTAATTAACTGATATGGATGGATGATTATATGAAAGTAAATAATTAAAAGAGAGACATTTTTATATAAAATAGATATCTAAAGATAGTTTGACACTGAGACAATACTGATTTCTTTTCTAAAGATGACAAAAAACTAGCTGGATTATCAATATCGGGCAAGTTATGATGAAAAAATATTTTTAAAAATCTTATTGTACCTGTATATTGAATTGCATGAAAACAAGTACAACACAGAAGTAAATTTGGCATAAAGGCAGGGTTTTTTTTTTAATAATTCTATAGATATATATATATATATATATACAGGACTCTGGCATCCAGTCAAATCCTAACCTGACCAACCAACCAAGTCAACTTGAACCCCACACACTAACTCGTAACCAAACTGCAAAGTCAACTCATAACCCAGACTTGGTTATGAATGCACTCTTGCTTTTTGAGAGGAGTTTTACCCTAGGCAAAGACAAAATTTGAATTTTACGTAACCTGCTTTGTGCACAGTTGAGAGTTAATTGACTCTAAGGTTTCAAAGTGTTTTATATTTTCATGTACTAGCCCAAGATTTTAATAAAAACAAAGTTGGAAAAATAGTTTTATGTTTCTAATGTAACTAATGTAATTGTTACAGTAAATAAAATATACATGCATAAAATATAACACAATATAGGACAGGTATGCATGTAGTACCAAGGGGTGCGAAGGGGAAGGGCTGTTTTTCAGTGTTCATGATGGTGAATTTCCTCTAAAGCCCCCCCCCCCCCTTCAAAAAAATCACACATACACAAAGTTTTCCCTTCTGGAAAAAGTTTTTTAAGTTTTGATTTTTAAGGCATTTTCTTTTGGCTGGGCTGCACTTTAAAAAATGAAGCATCGTCTCTGCAGGAATGTCACACCATGGTCAGTGGACTGGTGAACAATGAGAATGACAATGAGAATGAGCATTAGTTTTTTTGCATTTTGGTTATGAGTTGACATATACAAAGGGATCAAGTAGACTTGGTTACAAGTTGGTCAGGTTATAAGTTGTCCAGAAACCCAGGAATCTGTCTGACAGATAAAAGAAGCATCTACTACTCAATCTAATCTATTGGTGATCTCCACCAAGATTACTACTCAATCTAGTGCCCATGCTGATTTGCAGCTATGTAACTTGTTGACGTATCAATTTGAAAACATGGAAATTCATTTAAAAATGAATTGTAAGTGCTTAAATCCTTAACTATTCCATACTTAAGTATGCATGTTGTTTCAATAAAGAGTCAAACTTACCCTTATAAATCTCTGATTGTAGAAAGTAAGTCCAATGGAAAATGTGTAGAAAAATATTACCAAACAAAACGTCTTGACAGCAGTAACCAGAAAACCAAATGAACACAAAGACTGCTTCACTTCCCTAGCCCTTGGCTCAATTGCATGTTCAATTTCATGAAGTGTGTCTATTGGCCTTCTTTTAAACTTGGCCATATTTCTTGGTTTTTATATCTGCTTCAAATGTAAATATACATGTATGATACACCAAAGGACTTCATATAAAGAATAAAGCTATTTATAAAACTTCTTTATATGTATATAAAACTGTGTAAATGAATTTAAATGAATGATAAACTGCTGGTAATAATTGTATCCTATATAAATTTTAATCTGTAATTACAGGGACCTATATACTCAGATACTAGTATATAGGTTCCTGATAATTATAAAAGAAAACATACCTTTTGCTATGCCATCATTATCTTTACAAACTGTAAAATTAACAGAAAATTATCCATTAATCATAAACAAAAAATATAATTATAGTTTCTATGCTAAGTTAACATTTCAGCTGGCCAACGCAGCTACGTGTCAGGTGTTACCGAGGAAATTCGAACTGCGCGAAATCGAGTCACGTAAACAACACGGAAATAAAAATCGATGACTATCACAACTCGGATTTACTTCATGATCAAACCTTTATATGGAGTAAATGTATAAAGCTGAGTTGTGACACCTGTCTTCTTTTCAGTTTACACATCTGTTACACGATACAAGCGAGCTTTCATCCCCAAGGCCTATTTTTAAAATCACTAAAAGTCAACCATTAACGGTTAGAGATCCGGAACGAAGTTGGTGCTAATTATTGATATCAACAGGTATACACACATGTACATATTAATAAATCAAGACCAAGTATCTGTGGATTTATGTTCAGCATATTCATTTTTTTTTTCAGTCAAAACCACAATCACTGACCAGTACAAGAGGTTCACACAGTCATATATAATTATTGGTGTTTCTGAGGTCAATAACATGATTTAGCAACCTGAGGAGTACAAATACACCGAGCCCGAAGGGTTCCCCTGCACCCCTCAACCATCCCCATCCCAAATTATCGTATTGAGGTCAATACGATGATTTAGCCACCTGAGGAGTACAATATTCACCGAGCCCGAAGGTGGCTAAATCATCGTATTGACCTCAAAAACACCAATAATTGTTTTATTATATATGATTCAATGATTACATGTAAATGATACAAACTAATTTTAAAAGCAGTTCATACCATCTTACTTGTTTACATTTGCTGAAGTCCCAGCCAAATGCAATGAGAGAAGAGGGTTAAATAAACATTACCAGTCATATTAATTTGGAATGTTTTAAATCTACTTTTAATAGTTGCTATGAAAAAAATAATGTCAGGCTCTTTTATAGGATAGATTTTGAACAGGGGGGGGGGGGGATTATCAGGGAAAATTACAGCTGAAAAAAAATCTTTGACTAGCCCTATGCGCGTATCTAGAGGGGGTGGGGTGGGGGGGTCCGGACACCCCCCGGAATTTGCAGAACACTGAAGCAAATAAAAAATGACCCCCCCCCCCCGAAAACGTGGACCCACAATCACCACCACGAAATAGGTTTGTTTTCACCTTTAGGAAATGAATTTAGTTTTTTAGTTTTTTTTTTTTTTTTTGTTTTTTGTTTTTGTTTGGGTTTTTTTTGTTTGTTTTTTTTTTTGTTTGTTTGTTTGTTTGTTTGTTTGTTTGTTTTTTTTTTTTGCTTGTCAAGAAATTTCTGGGTAGGAATTTTTTTCGAATGGGGTGGACCCCCCCCCCCCCCCGTGGAAAAAAATTACTGGATCCGCGCCTGCTAGCCTTCATGAAAAGAGAATTCTCTTAACTTCAAATTTCGTTTTATGGGGGATTAAGGTCCATTAGTGGGGACCAGTCTTTCAATAAATATTTTTAGTCTAAATTAAAAGTGGAAATTTACGTTCAAAAAATGTTTTTGGGGGGAGGTTCCCTGCACCCCCAACCACCCCCATTCCAAATTTATATTCCCTATGTTATGTCCACCTGAGTGGAAGTCGGTAGCAAGTGAAATAACTTTCCAAAACAATTTGTATCAAGTTGGAATTTCCAGATCTATTTTTAGGCCAATGTAGAGAAAATAAATCCTTTTATTATACCTCTGTGAATTTTTTCTATATAAAAATATGACAAATAAACCTGCTATTTTTTCTAAACAACCCCTACTGTGGAATAGTTTTTGTGCTATTTGCCCATGGTGAAATAGTCATTAAACTATTCACCGGCAGTATTCCATTTCCCTCATTTTTCATCTCAAAACTATCTGGTTTGTGGTATTGTGACGTATCCGGTTTCTGACGTAACAAAAGTAAAGTCGACTTCGGTACAATAAAACACCTATTTACTGACTATTCGGACAATAGCAAGTTTACAGTTTACCGTCCCCCTCGACAGCAACTATTTCCCTCGGCTGCGCCTCGGGAAATAGTTGCTGTCTTGGGGGACGATAAACTTGCTATTGTCCTCATAGCCAGTAAATAGGTGTATAATATTCACCTGAAAGGTCACGTGCAGGTGAATATAATGTAGTAATTTTTCTACAAGTTGGATCTCAGCCAATCAGAGAGATAGGAATTATCTCATACAACATTAGAACATACAATCAGTTAATTTTGAGGTCTCAGAAAGAACAGACATGCAGTTTTGAAAGTTTTCTTAATAAATATTTGACAAAGATTTTTGTATTGAGTTCATTAAACTTAAAAGTTTAGGACTTTTTACAAAACCTTTTTAGAAAAGTATTTTCTGTTGTTCTTACTTATATTCAATAATAATTATGATATTTCTATCTGAAAATTTAATTAAAAATTACTCAAGGAAATTTTCCTTACCTGTAAATGTATGCACATCATAAATGACAAAGAAAATTTTTTGCGTTCAGTATTAAACTAAACGATTCCCCTTGATTTACTTTCACAGTGGTGTTTGAGTGTTAGAGTGTGAGAAAATATGGATTTTTTGAACTTGCAGACCTGCAGTGAGGGTTTTAAGGAGGCACGCAATCCACTAACATCTGGACTCTCGATAGTCTATGATTGGAGCCGTTCATAGGCCCCTGTCCCAATTAAACGTACCTTTTTTTCTCAACTGAATGTGTAATTTTCCCAATAGCCATTACCTTCCAATATTCAAAAAAAAAAAAAAAAAAAACGGTTTGGATACGTAATAACCAAACTTGCTTATCATGTTCCTGTTTATTGCAAAAGAAAATAAGGAGTTGATAACAAACACCAGAAACCCAAAATATTGTGAGTTTTTATGTATAATGACTTCCCCCAAAATGGCGCTATTTCCCAATTTTAACGACCCTGGCCCCAGTCCCAAATAGTGATGTGAGAGCCCTGATGTAATGCCGAGAACAGGTAGTATAGCATTTAAAAGGATCAGTATTACTCTCCGTGTTTCATTAGTTCAAAAATCAACTGTTATTTTGTCACTCAGGACTTAAAGTCATGTCATTTATGAGCTCCCCGATATTAGCAGGGCTTATGCATGTAGTTGAGAGTAACATTGAAAATTTTCACCCCAAGAAAACCATTGTCAACCGAGGCGCATATTACAGTGAACCTTGCGCGCATAAATTCTGCACAGTCAATATTTCTGGAATATCACCCGTCATCAAGCAATGTTGACTGTTGCTATGCTGGAGGGCGTGGCTTCATTATTCAGTGGGTAGTAGTGTTTTTTAACAAATGTTTCTCGGCGAATCAGATTCAACTAATTAACATGAAAGTATAATATTTCAAATTGTCTTCCAAACACAATATGCAAAACTATGTTCACTCCCTTCCCACTTCAAAATATGGCAACAGCGAGATTTAACAATTTTAAGAGGAAAGCTGTAAATGTGGCGACAAACCGGGTTTTCTTTTGTGTGAACAGTAGTGGTATTTCTCACAAAAATCTTTTTAAAAAAACTTTCTATTCTGAAAAATGCAGGAGGTGTCATCCTAATATTATCAATATACCCTGTATGCAATATTTTGCATAAAAAATGACAAAATTCATCAGCTGGTATTTTTCTCACCAATGATCAAAATTCAAATAATATCCACATATATTTTAAGTACAATTGATCTGCAAAATAAAAAAAAAGTTCCCATCATGGAAACTGAATGTAGGAGAAGTTATCTGGACAAATGATGTACCCTATATGCAATATTTTGTCCAAAAAAAACTACATGGAAGTTCAACAGCTGGTATTTTTCTCATATCTAATCAGATATCCAAGTTATATGCAGCTCTCTGATATATGTACAATTAATGTGCAAAATAAAAAAAGTCCCCATCTTGAAAACTGCAGAAGTTATCTGGACAAATGGTGTACCCTATATGCAATATTTTGAAGGAGTAATCTGGACAAATGATGTATCCTTTAAATTGGCAGCCACCCGCCATTTTCACCATTTCTCCTAAGAAAACCCGGTTAAAAATGCAGGAATATTTTATATTAACATATTTATAGATCAACAGCTTGAGGGGAGACATAATAATTATTATAATACATGTACATAAATGGCAATTTGAAAATACTGTGTGTAATAATTAGTTTATACAACCCTCGATAATTATATTTCAATCTATGATTATCTATCCAGTCTTTACATTTAAGGTGAACGATGAGGATTTTTTGTATATAAATGGGCTTTAAAAATCTCACCCAAGGCAGCTCTCAACTACAGGGTAAACACGTTAACCAGAACAACGTAAGAAATTACATAGATCATCGGTAATTTGATCCAGATATCAGGGATGTTTTATCAATTCATTTGAACAGCGAGGGCTTGTAAAACACTGCCGTGCAATTAGAACTGCATTTGTTTTATAAACTATTTGTCATTGAAGAAAATAAATTTCTCAGTCATATTTTTTTGTAAAGATTAAATGAACAATATTCTGACATAAAAATACAAAATTTAAATGTTCGAAAACATTACAATCAGTTGTATCGATTTTAATTGTTATTTTCTCATTTGAAACTCTCTTTTGTGAAAAGAATCTTCTGGTTCGATAACTTTCAAAACCCTAAGCCAAAAAAGAGATAGGAAATTCACGAACTGGATATATGCCAGCTTGATATAGGTGGATTTTACCTGCCTTTTGATAGTCTACCCATTTTTCAAAGAGTCTCTTAAATGTCCAGATAGGTAGCGGGTTTATTTGAGTAATGTTTAATTTCAATATTGACTTTTTCATAGCTTTTAAACTATTTGACTGCTAATATGCAGTTCTGATAATAGCAACGACAAAGGGCACGAGACAAGTTTTATGCCTATATTGTACAAAATCGGAAAATTTTACTTCTGGGGAGGATCTGAGTACAATGGAGAAACCGAAATCAGAACTTTCTGACGAGGCGTGTATCGTTGAGTGCCAAATATGTTCGAAATGGGCAACCCGACCAAGATGTTTACCGTGCGTACATTCATTTTGTGAAACATGTTTACAATCGTACATTCAAAAGAAGGCTGAGGAGAAAACGCATCTCGGTTCCACAGATGAAGAAAAGTTGTTAACCTATTATCGATGCCCTGTTTGCAACCACAAGGTTAATATTGCGGATTCTGAAATTCCTTCAAGTGCCTGGCCTAAGTTACTTCCGTTGAACCGTCTGCTGATCACAGTTGCTGAGAAACTGTCACTTGAACGCGCCAAATTTTGTGATCCCTGTAAGAGAGGAGATGAAGAAAAGGAAGCCGTTTCTTGGTGCCGTGAGTGTGGTGAGGCATTATGTGATCAGTGTACAACTTATCATAAACGGGTCAAAATGTTAATGGACCATGCGGTTTTTTCCCTAGAAGAGATCCGCACACAACCCAGAAAAATTGCCGAAACTGAGGAAGTCTGTTATTTGCACCCTAGAAAAAACGTAGAAGCCATATGTCACAATCATGACAAGCTCTGCTGCATGGACTGCGTTGCATATGATCACAGTGAGTGCAAGAAAGTCATGCCAATAACAGATGCGGCGAAAGAAATCAAGGGAAGCAAAGCAATTACCAACTTAATTATCAAACTGAAGCAAATCGACAATCAAGCCGTTTCCGTAATAGAAAGTCGATCCGCTAACGTGGAAGAACTACAAAAGCAACAAGAAACAATTATATATGAAATTCAAAAACTAAGAGCAGAAATTGCAAAGCACTTAGAGGAATTGGAAGAACAATTTAGGCAGGATTTTTCAATCATGCACAAGGCCCTACTGGAAAAGTTAGACATTCAAAGTAGAGAATTTGGATACATCCATAAGGCCATAAACAATGGTCAAAAGGTACTAAACGTTTCCCTTTCCCATGGATCAAGTGAACATGTATATATCACTGCTCACAAACTGAAGAAGATTGGTGAGGAGCATGAAAAGTTCATCAAGACAGAAAGCAAACACATTTACCACCATGACTATAGACTAAAGCTCAGCGAAGTTGTAGAGGACTTAACTACAAAAATTCATTCCATTGCCAAAATAAACATTGATAGAATGCCTACAAACACAGTCCCAACATTTATGAAGGATATGGTTGCAACACATCTTGGGGATTTAAATGGAAAATCTCCATCTGACACATTTCATCCATGGTTTACGGATGGAATCTTCCTTCCAAACGGCAGTCTGGTACTTGCAGACTTTAAGAACAAGAAAATAAAGTGCTTTGACAATCAAGATGTACTGGTGTCTGAACTTGCATTGGACTACCAACCATGGGGTGTGGCTCTTTTTGAACCCAATGTCTTGGTGATCACTATGCCTGATCGACCTGAATTGAGATTTATAACAATTACAGATGACAACAAAATGGAACTTCGGGAAAACGCACTGGAGACCATAGCTGGATGCCATAGCATTCAGGTGGAAGACGACAAACTCACAATAGCGTGCTCGACGGAGGTTCGGGTTGCATCCAAAGAGGGTAAAGTGGAAAAAATCATTCAAATCAAAGATAGGGGCACACGTTATGCACATAGAACTTCGGATGGTACATTTTCCTACACAAATAAAAGTGCTCTAGTGTGTATTAAGGATAATGCTGAAGTCATGCATTACTCGGACAAGGAACTCCGTTCTCCACGTGGCTTTGCTGTGGATAGAGAGGGAAATTTCTACATATGTGGCATGGATTCTAACAATATTCATCAAGTGCGTCCTAGCGGTAGCCTAGTAAAGCTACTACTTCATTCAAAAAGTGGCATCAGAAATCCATACGCTATCGATTTTGAAGTCTCAACGAACCGATTTTTTGTCACCCAGATGGACTGTGAAATTGTTAAAATGTATCGACTGATTACAAACTGGTGATTGTCACTATAGACTGCTGTTATAATGTAAAGTTGATAAGTTATACATGCACTTACTCAGTTACTTACTTGCTTGCCTGTTTACTTACTTATGCCCACAGCCCCTTCTGGGCCATAAGCCACCGACAAGATTTCTCCATGCTGTCATCTCTTCCTGGCCTTTCCTCTCAAGCTCCTTCCAAGTGAGCCCTATTTTTTACACCTCTACCAGTTTTATTTGGGGGGGGGGGGTGTCTCTCTTTCTTCTCCCTTGGGGGTCCAAGCTAAGTTCCTGCCTCGTGACGTTGGTTGAGGGTTTACAGTTTGCTGGTTTATGTATGCTAGAAATCAGTGTTGTTGACGTTGTTTGATCATGGTATTTAAAGGATAATATATAGACACATGTTGACCAGGGTCTGAATTTTTATGTTGGTAATTGATGTCCTCCAAGTCTCGGCACCATACAGTAGGACTATATATTGATATGAGGGTAACATCTCTGTATCTCCAGACCTTTTTCAACTGTATGAAAATACATAATACCTTTCTGATTTCTCTTGTGATGTTCTGAGGTATTTCTTTTCAGTTTTCGTTTCCTCATATCTTGTTCCGTTGGAATTCACAGATGTTTTTCTTTTCTTTCCTCTCTTTTATCGAGTTATTTCTCTTGATATCATCTTTTTTGTATCGGTATTTTTGCAAAACACTTACTGACACATTGAATGATGGTCTGCATATTTCACTCTCTTTCAGGTGTTGCCAACAGTGATCATATACTCCGCTTGATTTGTCTATAGTTTTGAATGGGCTATAACTAGATGCTGATCACAAGTCACGTCTGTCCACATCCCGAAGACTTCTCTGAATTCTTTTACCTATACTCACATACTTTCATCGCCTTCTTCGATACGTACGTCTTCCTGATTTTCTGTTTTATGGCCTTGCGATACCCATATTGCTTGCAGTAAGTATATGGTTTGTTTGGGAACTGCTTATTATACCAAGAACCATTTTATTATAGTCTAACTCCATTTTGTACATTTCTCATATTTCATGATCTCAGATTTACCTTCATTATACCCCGTGTTATCAATTATCTTAGCATTGAGATAGCTGTTGTATTCTGTTGTAAAGAATTGTTTTTTATAGTTTTTTTCTCTGTCATTTGTTAGTGCGTTACATTGGATAGCATTCATGTTGAATATCTTTCTTTTTGTTCGGAGGCTTTACTGATTCTTATTGATTCTTGACCGTATTAGCCATATATCGACTTAAAATGACATGCCTTTATGTACTCTTAGTTATTGATGTAATACTCGAATCATTTTCACCCTTTAATTCTCCACGAAATGGAGTATTGTAAAAATTTTAATGAATTGAGAAGAATTGTCAACGGAACTTTAAAGTGCTCGATAAATCAAATATCTGAGAAGCTTTACTTAAATTAATGTTTTTAAAGGAAATTAAGACCCTTTTGCACGATTCTTCGTACTTTTAATCGATCCCTTATGTTAGAATGATTATTTTTAGTGTTGGAAGGATATTGTATCTGTTTTGTAAACCCTTCCTTGTTAAATTATTTTAGCTTTTTCTTCTTTGTTCTCCTGAAAACCATTACTAAATGTAACTCAATGTAATTTAATGCCAGCGATGCATGCAAAAGTTAGTTCAACGTGAAATCGGAATCTAAAGTACTTCATACCAAATGACGTACACAATTGCAATAAGAATTTGATTGCTTATCTAAATGATAACGGGCACATTACTGAAAATACTATGCACATCAACTTACGAGAGAGCTTTTATACAAATATTTCTTACAGAGTAGAGTGATATTACAAGTGGATTATACTCGTCATTTAAACGAAAATAGTTTTTAAGGGCTTAAATGTTTGCTTTTAAATTAGATGAAATATTTGGAGAGACAATATAGATAATTAATAGATAATTAATTTAGTTATATAATCCCGCTGTCTCCGCTATTGATATGATCCGTGATATGATCCGATTTCATTCAGTCTTTATCAACAGAACAGGGTTTAAAAAAATCAACCGGCCAGTCAAACTTCCTGTATCAGTCTTAAGATATGGGTAAATCCAAAAAATGACCGAACACATAGTTATCAACGTGTCTTTTGACTGGCTATATGCCTACCAAATATCTTGTAAATATCTTAAGACACAGAAAATTTATGCCCAAAAATGATGCTAAAAATGACAGGAGTGCAATACTTTTTCGTGACATTTTGAAATTTTCATATTTTTTAAAGACCTGTTAAATAATTAAATAATAATGATTTCTATAAGCTATAGAAATAAAAATCTTCCTGTTAAAATTCAATATATTGAACTTTTGATTTAGACTGTAGTAACTTTTGCTTAACCAAATTATGGTCATGGCTGATGCTGAAAAAAATGTTATACCATGTCAGCAGTTCAACAGAAAAAAATGTAATGATGCCAAAACATTTATTTAAAAACCTGTATGTCAAGTAAGTCAAACAAGAATTGTAAAAGTGTAAAACAATAAATGATATACCATTTAAAGGTTTAATATGTTATATATGAAACATGGAGATAACGAACAGTAATCAAGTTCAAAGTCAATTAAAACAATACAAATCGGGAGCAGAGCAAACACGGACCTCCAAAAACACCAGAGGTGGGATCAGGTGCCATGGAGAAGTGAGCCGACCGGTCACACCCACCATGCGCCTCTTGTCATGATCGGGAAATAACTTAAAAATCCGTCGACAATTAATTGTGTAAATAATGGCCTAACAAGTAGTATGAAAAACGTCTTTACTACAAATTGAATTGCAGAAATCGGCTGATAACAGTTGTAGTTGAAATCATTATGTATATCAACAAATTACAGACATCTACGTCAATTCACAGAAAAGTTTTCATCACTTAAAAATATTTTTAACAAAAATATATTACATAAGCAAATAAGCATGTTTTGAAATCAAGAAATTATTAAAATATTTTCCTAAATGGGTAAAAATATCAACGACGAACTGCTTTTCAAAATTTGAATGAGATATTGTGTGTTAAAAATTTTAAAACAATATTTAATTAAAAAAAAACATTGGGAAATTTATTGCATCATATTTCTTTCCTATTCAAACTTTTCAAACCATGTTATGATTGAAAAATATGTTATGGTAAGTTGAATTCGAAAAAATTCAATTATATTTGAATTCATCCATATGTACCTTCTAATCTTACAAAAAAGTACTATGTGTGGTTGATTCATTTCAGAGTTTCCCTCTTCTTTATTTTCAGAGTAAATAAAAATTTATTATTTTAAAATGAAATTTGTAATGACATTAGTTAAACTAAGATTCCAAAAACTTATTTCATTTTACATTTGGATATCAAGAAATAATTTCGGTAAACACTCTTTGAAAGTCATGTTGCAATGTACATTTACTTCAATTCAATTTTAACTAGTATTAATTGTAACGGGGACCGTTACAGATGTTCCCCAAACGCTCCCCAACTTCCTTTTGGTGTCTTATTCCCTGTAAGCTTCATTAAATAAGGCAATCAAGTATATTTACGCATTACACGCGCGCGCACGGGCATGCATGTACAAAATGACCATGTCAACTTGTCTACACTTTCAATGCATCTTTATATTCAAATTTCATCAAAGATAAAAAAAAATTCGGCTATATAAAGTATATCTCTCATTTTACGCATTGCACGCACGCGAACGTGATGCATGTCCATGATGACCATGTCATCTTGCCAAACACTATTAATATATCTACATATTTTGAGTATCAAAGCAGTCATCAAAAAGTATAAAAGTTACAGCTATATCAAGTATATTGGTCATTTTAGCATTGCATGCGCGCGCACGTGCATGCATGTGAATGTTGACAATGTCGTCTTTTCTACATTTATAATATGTCCATATATTCTGAATATCAAAGTATTACATCAAAAGATACGAAAGTTTTGGCTATATCAAGTATATTGGTCATTTTACTCATTGCACGCGCACGCACGTGCATGCAAGTGCAGGCATGTGTGCGCTGATCATGTCATCTTGTGTACACTTCTAATATATATTTATATTCTGAGTTTCAAAGCAATTCATCAAAAAATGTACAAGTTAAGTCTATATCATTTGTATTGGTTATTGCAATCATTGCGCATGCGCACACGTGCATGCATGTGCATTCTGTCCATGTCATCTTGTCTACACTATTAATATATCTTGATATCCTGAGTATCAAAGCATTTCATCAAAAGATATGACAGTTATGGCTATATCAAGAATATTTGTCATTTTACACAATGCACGCGCTTGCACGCACGTGCATGCATGTGTGCGCTGATCAAGTCTTCTTGTCTACACTTCTAATATATATTTATATTCTGAGTTTCAAAGCAATTCATCAAAAAATGTACAAGTTAAGTCTATATCAATTGTATTGGTTATTTCAATCAATGCGCATGCGCGCACGTGCATGCATGTGCATTCTGACCATGTCATCTTGTCTACACTATTAATATATCCTTATATTCTGAGTATCAAAGTATTTCATCAAAAGATATGAAAGTTATGGCTATATCAAGTATATTGGTCATTTTACTCATTGCACGCGCACGCACGTGCGTGCACGTGCGCGCAAAATGACCTTCGTTCCGCAAATCTACATAACATTCCTATGAACCCTAAAAAGGTTTCACCTCAATTGGATGTGTAGTTTCGGAGATCACTCACGGACAAAAAAGTACCCAGGAAGAAAAATAAGAAGAAGAAGAAGAAGAAGAAACAGAGTAAAAACTAGAAACTCATTGCAAGCAATGAGAGGTCTTCCGTCCGATTTTGAAAATAAAAACGTTAATTCAAGCTTAAAAGGTGATAAAAGAAATTCAAACACTCTGGAGATTTAACCCGGGTCGTCAGCGTGAAAATCCAACGCGCTAACCATTAACCATTCACTTTTTTTGCATCACTTCCTGTCACGATCGGAAGTAACGGCGATACAAGATTTTCTCGCGATTCAAAATAAACTGATGACTGACTATCAGTTCTGAAAGTTTTAGACTTTAGTAGCTACTGTTGCCGAGCAATATTGTGAGAACAAATTTTAATTTTGAGAACAAGTAAACAAGCGACCGGAAGTGAATTTTATTAAAAAAAATCTTTGACGTTTCTCTTGACATTTGCAGTATCTACAAAATGCATAAAAACATTTCAAGTACTTTATCGATAAGCGATATTTATGAGAGAGTTAAATATCGAAATAACGTAGTTTATCACCTAAAACCGGAAGTTGACGTTTTTGTTTCCGGTGGAATCTAACATATTTCAAAACAGCGAAAGAGATGCAATAAAGTGATGCAAACTTTAATTTAAAAAAGAAAAGTTACTTTTTTTTATTTCTTTGTTCACTCCCTGTGACGACCGGAAGTTACGACTGACGCGTTTAACCAAAATGGTTTTGCCTACTCTTCAAGGTCTGTTACTCATAAAAATTTGGGGTTTTAATCTTTTACCTGTTTTTGAGATCTCGCTCAGACAATTTCTCAGTTTGAGGACAGAAAAACACGCAATCGGAAGTGAATTTTGAAAGATAATTGAGGTTACTTTAAACATTTGCAGTGTGAATAACATATTTAAAATTCAATTCAAATACTTTATCTATAAAGAAAATTTATTGGAAAGTAAAATACTCAAATTATTTAGTTTTTCTCTTATAACCGGAAGTTGTCGTTTTTTTCCGGTAGGAACAACATCTTCGGAATCTGCGAAAAAGATGCAATAAAGTGAATGTCATTTTTAATTAAAAAAAAGAAAAGTTGAAATTTTCGATTTTTTGATCACTTCTTGTGACGACCGGAAGTGACGGCTGACGCTCTAAACCCAAGTGGTTTTGGCTACATCTTAAGGTCTGTTGCTCATATAAGTCTGGTGTCTTAATCTCTTACCGTTTCCGAGATCTTGCTCAGACAACTTCTCATTTTTAGGACAGAGAAACACGCGACCGGAAGTGAGTTTTTGAAAGATATTTGACGTTACTCTAGACATTTGCAGTCTAAATAACATATCTAAAAATCATTTCAAATACTTCATCTATAAGCGATATTTATTGGAAAGTAAAATACTCAAATTATGTAGTTTTTCTCTTATAACCGGAAGTTGACGTTTCTGTTTCCGGTGGGACTAACATATTTCGAAACTGTAAAACAGATGCAATAATGCGATGCAAGATTTAATTAAAATAAGAAAAGTTGAAATTTTTGATTTCTTTGATCTCCTTCTGTGACGACCGGAAGTGACGGCTGACGGATTTAAACATATTCTGCAAACGTACTTGTCATGATCTATAATCCCTGAAAGTTTGAGGTCTTAATCTTTAACCGTTTCTGAGATATCGTCCGGACATGATCTCTTTTGAAAAAACGAAAATTGGACATATCTGACCACCGGAAGTGAATTTTGCAAAATCCTTCAAAATGTTTTTAGTTTATTTTATTTCTCATAATCTCTGAAAGTTTCAAGAAAATCCATCGAGCCATCTCTGAGAAATCGCTTAGACAAAAAACGGGAAAAAAATAATAATAATAACTAGATACTTATTGCCTAGGCAATAACAGGTCTTCCGTTTTCTTGACTTCTTCGAAAAAAAAACACAATCTTGCCAATAAGATTACTCTAAATAATTAACAAAAGTTATCTCAATGCTTTCAAAGATATGTAATACAAATAAAAACAAACGGAATTACTTTCCTGTTTTCTTTATGTACTTCGTCATGAACGAAAGTGCTCCAAACGAATAAAATGTTCATTCTACACCTTAATTATTCACAACTGATCCTCCCTAAAAGTTTCCATGAAAAACTACTCATGTTTGAGACAACTTCCGGTTTTTCGGTTTGCACTTCCGGTGATTATAAATTGCATGGTTATGGTCTATCTAACATCCGCATTAGCCAAACATTTCTGTGAAAAGAAAAAAAACTATAACAATTCACTTTTCTGCATCGCTTCCTGTCACGACCGGAAGTGACGGCAACGTACGATTTGTACATGATGTAAATAAACTGAGGACTGACTATCAGTTCTGAAAGTTTTAGACTTTAGCAATGTACTGTTTCTGAGCAATTTGGTGAACAAAATCTCAATTTGAGGACAGAAAAAAACCCGACCGGAAGTGCATTTTCCTAAGATGGTTAACGACACACTAGACAATTGCAATCTCAATAACATATATAAAAATTATTTCAAAAAACTTTATCTATGAGCGATATTTTTGGGAAAGTTAAAAATCCCAATTACATAGTTTTCTCTTATAACCGGAAGTTGTCGTTTTTTGTTTCCAGTGAGAGCAACACATATAGAAACTGTGAAAGAGGTTCAATTATATGATGCAAGTTTTATTTCAAAAAAGAAAATTTGAAATTTTTTATTTCTTTGATCACTTCCTGTGACGACCGGAAGTGACGGCTGACGCTATTAACCCAAATGGTTTTGCCTACTCCTTAAGTTCTATTACTCCTATAAGTTTGGTGTCTTAATCTCTTACTGTTTTTGAGATCTCACTTGCACAAATTCTTATTTTGCGGACAGTAAAACACGCGACCGGAAGTGAATTTTACCAAGATATTTGACGTTACTCTAGACATTTGAAGTCTAAATAACATATTAAAAAATCATTTCAAACACTTAATCTATAAGTGATATTTATGGGAAAGTAAAATGCTCAATTTATGTAGTTTTTCGCTTATAACCGGAAATTGACGTTTTTGTTTCCGGTGGGACCAACATATTTCGAAACTTCGAAACAGATACAATAATGTCATGCAAGATTAAATCTAAAAAAGAAAAGTTGAAATTTTCGATTTCTTTGATCACTTCCTGTGACGACCGGAAGTGACGGCTGACAAATTTAAACATATTCTGCAAACCTTCTTGTCATGATCTATAATCCCTGAAAGTTTGGTGACTTAATCTTTTACCGTTTCTGAGAAAACGTCCGGACATGAACTCTTTTGAAAAAACGGAAATCGGACATATCTGACGACCGGAAGTTTATTTTGAAAAATGCTCAAAAATGTTTTTAGTTTATTTTATTTGTAATTATCCCTGAAATTTTCAAGAAAATCCATTGAGTCATCTCTGAGAAATCGCTTGGACAAAAAATGGGAAAAAAATAATAATAATAATAAACAGTAGAATCACTATAAGGTCTTCTGACTGAAACGGAAGACCTTAATAAACAGTAGAATCACTATAAGGTCTTCCGTCTGAAACGGAAGACCTTAATAATAATAATAAAAATAAGAAACAGTAGAATCACTATAAGGTCTTCCGTGAAAACGGAAGACCTTAACAATATGTTCCCAAACTTCGTTTGGGGAACATAATAAGCTTTGATCCAAAAGTTATGTCACAACTGTTATTAAATCTTAAATAATCAAACGTTATCAACAAAATCTGACATACTAATACATATACCTATTTTAATTTTTGCTTCAAAATTTCACTCGATTATTTAAAATACTTTTTTTTAGAAATATTAACTTAAACACAAGGTTAAGTTTTGTCTATCGCCGACCGACAAGAGTGTTTCCGACGCCGTTATGACGTAAAGTCGTTACTTTTCGGCACTCATTTTCATTTCATCCGCATATCTTTTTTACCTCTCACATGCTTCTTTTTACTATTTTTTACCGCCATTTTGCTATAAACCGTCTTGTTTTGAAATGTAGTTTTAAAATCATCTGAACTATCCAAATGTTATTTTTAAACGTATACCTTTTTGCGTAAATATTACATGTATATATCATCAGATTCAAAATAAGTGTCCAAGAGAAACGTCGTGAGGACGTCTGTATATTCTTGCCATTCGGCGATTAACGGGAGTCAACGTTGTGTTTATTTCAATATTTTATAAAATATTGCATATATCTGAATGAAATTTGGGGCAAAAGTCAAAGTAGATAGAGGTATTAGTATATAAAGTTTTGTTGAAACTTACGATTATTAAAAATTTTATAGCAGTTGTGACATTTATTTTGGATCAACCCTCGTAACAATTTTCTATATCAAATTCTAGTTTCTCCCAAGAAATTATGTTTTATTGAAATTAAAAATACATTATGGTGTCATTATGTACAAAGAAAGGTAAAAAAAAATCTATGTTGCTTCTCAGAAACTTCCTGATCGGGAAGCTGTATCCGTTATACAATATAATTAATGACAAAAACAACGCTTCAGGATGCAATATGTTCAACTGAATCGTGATAATCTCAAAGAATGGATCTATGACTGTCACCAAATTTTGTATCATTTTTATTCTGTTATTCTTATCAATCGAAATTCATTGCAGATATTAATCTTGTTATACGTTTTTTCAGTACAAATGCATATAGAATACCTTAAAATATTTGACGAATCCGATATTTATTTAATTATGCATGCTGAAGGTGGAAGTTACCGTTTGCAGCGTAGTAAGCCTGGATAAATATAACACATTCGAGGGTTAAGCCTGGATAAATATAACACATTCGAGGGTTAAGCCTGGATAAATATAACACATTCGAGGGTTAAGCCTGGATAAATATAACACATTCGAGGGTTAACCCAAAAGTAATGTCGCAACTGTTACTGCTATGAAATCTTTCAGTATCGAAAGTTATCAACGATATTTTATATAGTCTTATGCCTCCATTTTTTACCTTTTCCTTAAAAATTCATTTAAATACGAGACTTTTAAAATAAACGAGAAGTTAGGTCTCGTCCATCGCTTAGTTAGTGCAAGAATGTTACCGACGTCGTAATGACGTTACTTTTTGGCACTCGTTTTCAGGTCATCCGTAAATCTTTTAAATCTCTCACACATATGCGTTTTATTTTATGTACACTCCCAGCTTGTGATAGAGCGTATAGTTTTAGGCAATATAAAAAAAATCAACTTTCCACAGCGCATTTGCATGATTATCCATTCCGCTGTGTGTATACATTTAGATCTAGCCTAGCGGCGGATTCAAGAAAAAATGACGTGAAATGCTCATCCATCTTCCAAGCATCGTCCATATTTTCCTTCCCATTTACGTTATTATTTTTGCAACTTTTGAATCTTTATAATGTTAATTATTTCCCTAATTAGTTGTCAATGTCTTGGTCCTCAAGTCTGGCGTTAAATCATGTCATAAACCTTTTTAACATTCCTCAACTGAAGAAAAAGAAAGTGAGTGGACGATCAGTCAATATATAACGTCACTTACTCTGACATCTAACGACATATAAGATCTACACAAAAAGAATAAATAAATAAATAATATTTTGACAAATTTCAATGAATTTTTAAACAACTAAAAACAAGACACTTTATGGCAGTGAAGGTTATTAAGTGGAATTACGTGAGAGGTTATATAGATATGCGGAAGAAAAGAAAAAGAATCCTGAAAAGTAACATCATAACGATCGAGTCGGTAACATTTTTGTCTGTGCGACGATAGACATAAACGAACTTAGTGTTTATCTTCATATTTTCAGAAGTATTAAATGTAGCTAAATGAAATTTTAAGGCAAAGGTCAAAATAAATGGGGGTTTTAGTAGGTACAATTTTGTTGATAACATTTTATTATTAAATATTTTAAAGTGGTTGTGGCAGTGCGTTTGGATGAACACTCGTAACCTGCCAAAATGTCTAGTTTACTAATAGAACTGCCACATATTAAAAACAGATACAATTTGAAATTTTACATGATCAAATTATTTTTACTACTTCCAAAAATTTAAAAGGTTAATTCAGATTTTTTTTTGTTGCAAAAAATTTCAACTATTCCTACTGAAAGGGAAAATACCGTATCCTATTTGTCCAACGATGGTTCCAAAAGCGATTTTAAGGAGTTTGATAAACAACAACAATTTTTTTCTAACAATCAATAAATATGACAATGGTTAATCATTATATCGCCATGTTATATTTCATGTAGAGTGTATCTTAAAAAAAGAATGCTGAGGTAAAAAATGATGACCCCGTCTAAAATGAAATAAAAGTAATAAATCACTCTCTAAGCCATATATATATATATATATATATATATATATATATATATATATATATATATATATATATATGTATATATATATATATATATATATATATATATATATATATATATATATATATATATATATATATATATATATATATAAAGCACTAAAAATGACTTAGGATATACAGTGTTGTTGGTTTTTGTAGTGCTTTATATATATATATATATATATATATATATATATATATATATATATATATATATATATATATATATATATATATATATATATATATATATATCATTAATGAACTATCTTTAAATGCAGAGAGCATCGTATTCAAATATCTGAAGTAGCCTTACCAATATATCGTCATAAAATCGATTATGCAATGAAAAAATACGGCAAGATACTTGTAAGGCTTTCCTTAGAAAGTTGAGCTTTGTAGGAACATCAGTAAATGGACTGTGATATTTAGAAACTTCCTGCTTGAAGTCTAGACCAATATCCGACATACGATCGGGGCTATGAAGGAAGAGGTGACACGTTGGTCTGAATAACAATGTGATAATCTAGAGAAGAAAACACTGCTTGATTACTGCTTTATATCAGCTGTTTATTATTCACTGTCCCAACTTCTAGTGCACTGACTGTAAGTTTACGACACTGGGTAAATTAAGAGTACTATTTTTTTATCACACCTATTGGTCTAATCTGCCCCTCTGTTCTTTACAACGATATGTAACAAAGGGTATTAATATACAGAAAATATGGATGCTTCTTTTCAGAGCCTCTCTCATTTATATTCATCAGGCTATCAGAAAAAAAGGTTTAAACTTTATTCGGATATTTCATACTATTGTGTTGTTTAAATTGAAACTAACCCTATACCCAGATGAATTTTTAGGAATTTATGTTTCAATTTTACAATTGTTTCATTCATAGTTTTTATTCATTAGAATGGGATTTCAACTTTCTGTATGGTTTGATATAAAGTACATGTATGTAAAGTCAAATAGTATTGTCATTCCGAAGGTATTCAAAGTTTAATATAATAAATCCTAATTTTGTAGCAATTTAATTTTCAACTTTAACATCGAAAGTAACCATGTTACTAACAATTGGCATCATAAGTTCAGTCAATAAGGGACAGATGCTTTAATTTCCTAGTGACCCAATATACATTGTAAAGGAGAGTTATGAATAATAAGGTTTATTCATCATTATTCAGATTCAAATAATATGTTTTATTGTAATGGAAAAAAGAAATTTCTTCGCTAAACCATCGAAACAGAAATATATTTATACATGTATAGTTTGCAAAGTTCAATAATAACAACAACAACCCCCCTCAAAAAAAACGGCAGTTTATTGATAAATGCTTATATTTACATTTGCAAATGTTTTCTTTTATATAACACTATTAAAATGAATGCGTATCTATATCCGTATAAACACGGGTTCCTCGCGTCATAAACGTTCGACGTAATTTCTCAGTGACGTCATAAAGGGTCGACGGATCAAATACATGCCGTTGGGTTTGAAAAATAAAACATTTCACGCGTTAAAGATTATAATCAGGAAAACATAAAATATGAATAAGTCACAAATGTAAATATAAGTAATAATGTATCATTTTAAAACATCTATCGGATATACGTAAATACGGGTTGGTACGAGATCAAATTTACCATAAAGCCCTTCGGGCTTTATGGAATTTGATCTCGTGACCAACCCGTATTTATATCCCGATAGATGTTTAAAAATGATACATTATTTCTTAAGGAAATACAGAATGGTTAGAGATCCTGTATCGAGGATATGTTATAAAATTAACAAAGTACCTCAATAACTTTTCATTTCCTAAAAATGAATGTTTTGATGCAATTTATTTTGTTTTAAAACGAGTAATTTTACCCTTAAAAAAATGTAATAAATAATAATTAAATCGGCATTTTATGGTACCAGATGTAAAATAATCATATGGTTTGTTATTCTCCAGAAAAATATCAATATTGACCGAGGCGAAGCCGAGGTCAATATTGATATTTTTCTGGTGAATAACAAACCATATTCACCACCGAAAGAGTCCATAATTGTTTTATTATATAGTCCGGATTTGAATAAATAAGACATTGAAGGCTGCATGATGATACCACTTTCATTTACGAACTTCTATCGTGGAAAAAATAAAAAAAAATTGTCCAGATTACAAGTTATAGCTTCCGTGTTTTCCTTTTGCTGTTTGTAAGACATCGAAATGTTTAGAAAATAATCCTGCGGTAGGCTTGGCTAAATGTTTTTCTTGCTCAGATACACAGCTGGCTCTGGCCGTTGCAACCATTGTTTACAACGTTGTTTGAGGTGTTGATTGTGACGTCACAATGCCGCTGCACGCGCATCGACCCTCCGGTGAATACAGCTTCAAAACCAGTGAATATGTAGTGTTATGAACTGTTTGCGTTTGTATAGATTATATAGGGACTATAAATAGACTATATAATAAAGAGAGATATTGCTTTTTTCGTTGTTTGAAGAGATAGCTATATGTGGGGGGGGGGGGGGGGTTTAACTCTGAAATATTTCCTGAAGCAACAAAAGATAAATAAGGATTTATTTAATCAGAATAATTAAGAAAATTAGTCACATGATAATTAATAATACACAATGACGGTCTTCCTCGTGGCAAAGCAAAATAAATAGCAGTTTTGAATTTGTATCCCAAAAGTCCCAGCCACTGGTTGGAGTCCTTTGTTCGATCCATCCGATTTGGAAAATTTTCATTTTTTTTCACCTGCTCTTTAGAAGAAGCATAGGAATAAATCTGTCATTTCAATTTCATCAGGTGCGTGCAAAAACAAACTCGTGTAACAAGGCATGCTAAATAATTAAGCATCTCTAACAAAGGCAGCAATTTTACTTTGTGAAGGCGACAATTGTATTGCTAAGATTTTTTCCTCCGTATTCAGATAAGGATTAAACGATCGCGTGAAGAAGCAGTCCCGCTAAATTGAGAAAACACGTTTAATTGTATCCACTATTACTGTTGCCAATCACTGTCTATCCTGAAATGACATCATTGAAGTAATGTAGATAGCAAGGTTACATCAAAATGACATCTAGGATAAAGGGAAACATTTTCCTCATTGAAATTATTCTGTATGAAAAGATAAGAATAAACCAGTGCGAATTCTAATAGAGTTGATTAACTTTCTGTACGTGTCCTAAGTGGTTTTTTTTTTTATTTAATTCATGAAATCCATTTTTATTATTCTTGTTCTTGCATACAAATATAAAAAAAAACCTTAGAATTTTGCTACTGTAAACTCTACTATGTGTCACTATATAAATGACCTTTTTCCTTTTCTCGTTTCCAAGCAACGATTGGCATTTTAAATGTTGCATGGACGAAAACATTTTGTTATTTTATCATTATGAAGCCATCATCCTCACAATGTCAAGGTTTTGTGATTTCGGAACTCCACACAAACCCTTGACATAAGTTGTTATTTAAAAGTTGGGCTAGAAAGCAACTATTTCATTTGTTCCTGGTCTAGGACTGGAACCAATCAGAAAACAGCTTTTATTGTAGGTAAGTTTTGTAAGCAAATATGTCTTTAAAATGGAAAATGTCAATATTGTAGGATTTGTGACTAGTTACTTTAAATAAAACATCGGGGATTAATTTTTTGAGCATCGTCCTCATTAAAATCACAAAAGATATACTCTGGAGTTGGGCAATTTGATAACGACGGATTTAAAAATATATATTCTCACTGGTTAGTTTATAATTACCCATTACGTCATGTGTAACCACAAGCCCAACTTTTAAATAATGACTATGTCAAGGGTTTGTGTGGAGTTCCGAAATCACAAAACCGTGACATTGTGAGGATGTGAAGCCATATAAGAACACATTACTTAAACACAAATAATCCTCATCCCAACTTCGTTTGGGGTAACAATATTAGTCACGTCACGTTTTTTTTTTACCCCCGGCTCAAGTCGGGTGTACGGAAATTTACACCCGGCTTTGTAACCAATCAAAGCTAATGTTACAAGCTACATAGGAAATAAAAAGGATTGTTACCCCAAACGAAGTTGGGATGAGGATTGTTTGTGTTTAAGTAATTTGTTCTTAGATGGCTTCTGCCTCAGGGTGTATGGAATAAAACCCGGGGTAAATCCCCGTACACCTTTGATTGAACCTGGATAACTAATAATATCCCCCCTTGAAAAGAGGGGTATGTGGTAATGGGCCCACAGGGTGTCCATCCATACGTACATCGTCAGGTCCGCAACACTTGGTTTGGTAGCCATCCCTTATCAGCAACCCCTTTTTCATCACTGAAATGCAATTTGATGAAACAATAACACAGTAGTAGTGTGCATTTCCTATTTGAAGTTTCGATCAGATAGACATCTGGGGTTTCCTACAGCAAAACATGGACACTGCCATTCTTTCTATAATATGATGGGTATTTCTTTTCCGCAACTCCTCCTTAACCACTGAAAAAAAATAATGAGACTTTTACAGATTCTTAACTATATAGTGCCATTGTCAATATCCTATTTTATGCACATATTCTATTCTGTACTTGGTGTTTCTTATAGCAGAAAAGTAAGTTGTCATTATGCTAAAATGGGAGGTTGGGGTTAACAATTTGTGAGCTCAATGCTCACAGTACCTCTGGTCTAAGTTGCTTTGGGAAATATCAATTACGATTTGGAATACGCCTTATCAGCAGATAAGCTTAATAACTGGATTAGAATAAGTTAAAAATGTAGCAAATGCGCAGAACATATTTATATTATTAAGTACATTTCAAAATATCTCATGATTATATTTTACATCGATATGTATTTTTATGCCTTTATTCAATGAAGAAAACTACTTTAACTCATCCTTAACAACTCCACCCTCCTATAATATGAATTAGGATAGAGTATGTCGGATCATCACGGAGGATCTTCTGTATTTTTCTGCAAATTATTTATCAAAGTGAATCATCTTCCCAAATAATGGTACAGCAGAGAAAAAAATCAAATGCAGATGTAACAAAAATCAAGTTGTCTACAAGAAAAATGAGAAGATTTATCAATAAGGGAAATATCATTAATCTTAGCATGTTAAAATGCTTTCTATTGTCAATTTTTAATAAATAAGGATTTGAGAAAAGCCTATAAATACAATTAAAGCTTACTGTTTGTCGACAAGAATGCTTTCTTTTCATGTTATTCTAAATCAGACATTGTGTACCTTACAAAATGAATCTTGCATCTTCAGGCAAGTTATTTTTTGTTCTCAGATATTTTTTCTCCTTCAACTTTGATGTGTCTTGTGCTATTATCAATATTCTATCACAATGAGGGAAAACTGTTTCTTTATACATTCCATCACAAATAGGACCTACAGGATGAAATGAAAACAATCTTGTCTCTTGCACGTATCAGACATATATCTTAGAGGATTTTTAAGGAGCAGATTTCAGCAGAAAATTATTTCAAAATGATTTTTTTGTATTTTGTATAACGTGTATGGATACCACATGCTTCTAGCAATATAATAATAATAAAGAGTGTAAAATTTATGATAGTGTTGTTTATTTATAATAGACACACAGAGTATGTTATACTGTGGAATCATCATTGTTCGTGGGGGATCAACGTTCGTGGATTTCGTGGGTAACCCTTTCCCACGAATTTACATCCCCACGAACATTTTTTGTCAACGTACTGATTAATTAAATCTACCAATTAAACGAGCTGTCCACGAAATTACATCCCCACAAACCAATAAAATTTTGCTTGCCCACGAACATTGACCCTCACGAATTTAAATGATTCCACAGTACATGAAGTATCGCATTGTTATTTTTCAAAGATATTTAAAATCACATGATGCTTAAGTCTAAGTTGCAAATTAAGGATCTCCGTGATTTTGGTTATAAAAGTACACTCAAGGCTTGTCTGCATTACAAAAATAAAATTCTGTCAGAAGCATATGCTGTGTATTATGCACTTTAAAAAGGGAATAATAGAAGCTTCACTGTAAATCTTTCCGTATTTTTGCCCAAAGATACATGTACTTGTTACAGAGAAAATATATTTTTCAACTTTTTCCTTCACTTTGATATTGTCACCAATGTATTACCTAATTTGATCTATTAGGACCATTGTTTTCTTTTTTAATTCTGTGAATTTTTTTCGTTAATATACAATGTAAATATACAACTGTATACTTATACTAGCATTCAAAAAAGATATTACTGGGATGAAAAGAAAGAAAAAGGTCTGTTGTCATTCTTAGTTTTCATTTGCCAAGCAGGGTATTTTCATGCAGTTTGGGCAAGTAGAAGAGTTTAAATACATTGGCTCGGTTTGTTCCCGTTTTGCACACATTTTGAATTTCTAGCATTGAAAAAATGTGACGTGCAAAACGGGAATTTGTCCAGGTAAAATAATTAATTTCATGTTAAGAAAAAAAAATTTAAAAACATGAAAAATGTCATAAATACTAATCAAAACTATATCTATATCCATATGATACTAACTGTACAAATTATTTTGTTTTTATTAATTAAGATTGAATTCATTTACTCAAGTCATTTTATCTTTATGAAATTAAAAAAGTTAATTTTTCAAAATTTATTCTATTAAATATATAATATAACGCATTAATAAATTCCAGGTAAATTCCAGACGGAAATCGGACTGTAATTGTTATCAAAACATATTTCACACCTATTGTTTTTACCTAATTATCAAATGTGTGCAAAACTGAAGCACACCATTGGCTCGAGGATTTAATCCCCATGGAATTTAAAGATATTTTCAAAACAAATTAGTGTTTAAGACGAAGAATTAGTACATGTATCTCTTCGCATTTTGATTGTTTTTAAGGTACATGTAGCTTCACCTTTGCAAAACTTTCTTTTTCGTATTTGATGGATAACATTGCCCTGCAAAGCTTTAAAAATACTCCCACTGGGTTTTTGTTTACGACTATCTAAGATCTGTATGAAAAAGATTAAGTTAACGTACAGTGATCAATCTCATAAATCATATAAACAGCACAGATCGAGAAAAGGACAAAACACGGACCCCCAGAAACAAGATCAGCAGATGCCAAGAAGGAGAAGACATATCATTTCGACCGATCACACCCGCCATTAGCCCTCTGAATTGATCAGTTAAATGGTGTAATCCCTATAGTGAAAATTAGTATTAAACAATGGCATAATGATAACATTTCAATCAAAATTCGACAGAAAGATAGGATTTATTAACAAACAAGGTCATGATAACGATAATAAAATTTGGCGAAATGCCAACTGTTGAAATCCTGTAACATCAACTCCTTTGTCAGGAACTTGCCTAGGTTTCCTTCTGTCCTCATGCAGGAAGAAAACCTTTTCCCAGTCCTTTGCTTTCCTATGAAAATGGTTTCTGTTGTCCATTACAGCTAGAGCTTCTTCTGTTTTAAGACTTGGTAAGAAGAGTATGTAATTTTTGTAATTTTTGACACCAAACTTGAGACATTTTGTCATCGCAATTTTTGATAACTACACATGTGTCGCACAGTATATTTGTTTCCATTTCCTTAAAGTGTAAAAAAAAAAAGCATCCATGTATCCAATACCTTATAGAAGCAGTGTAAAATACACACAATTATATATTTTGCTTTGTTAAAACGCGATTGATGTTTAGAGGAATTGATAAGACGTGTAAAAAAATGGTAACCAGGCACTCTTCAGAGGAAATTGCAATCTTTTATGTACTTTTGTTTTTGTTTTGCTTTTTAAAGTTACATAATGAGTCAAATCATCTGTTTCTTTGAAGATAATTGTATCATAAAACAACAGATTTATGTGAAATATGACTATTTAAAGCGAAGTTTTGACATCTCAACTGCACTGTAAAGCAAGAAAAGAACTGCAGAATATAAGTCCCGGAAAAACAAAGGTTGTATCTACCGCTTTGTTGTTATCATCAATGTCAACAATGTCAAGGTCGAGCGACTTTTATTTTTAGCGTGAAACTTGTAAACAACATTGAATTGGAGCAAAGAGATGGGAGAAATAAGTTCTGATCATCTTTATTGAAGATTGTATCAAAATCCTCGGTCATCCGATATTTATATCTAAGGAATTGACACCATGGTAAATTCTTCAACTTTTCTGCGCATGCCTACAATAAGGAGGAAGAAGTGAAGCAATATTTTTGTGCTGGGACAAACAAAAATTATTTTTACTTTTATTTTTCTCAAAAAAAGTAGATTTTTTAGGTTCTGAAACCTGTAATTTTCTGAAACCTAATATCTTCAAAAATTGAATAAAATTTGCATGTGTCATCCAAAAATTCTACTTTTGTCAGTTTTCCCCCTTTTTCCGTCACAGTGTCACTTTAAGTAAACGTGTCACTTTCTATTGGGCTTGTCAAAGCCACGAATATTTGTCGAATATTTCAAAGCAAGATTTAGAATGAAATAGAATATATACATTCTTTGTCTTGTATTGCTTTAAAAAAGAAAGTGACAGCTATTTAAAGGTTTAACTAAACAGATTTCAGCTTAAATCCATGTGTTCATTTGAATGCTTTCTTGTATATGTTCCTTACACTGTCTTGTAAATATTTTTTTTCTAGTGTGTGTGTGTGTGTGTGTGTGTGTGTGTGTGCCCGGTGACGATAAACAATTTAGGATCACGTTATATTTTTTGCATATGTGGCTTCTTGTTTGATTTGACCCTCAGACAAAAGCGTTGATAATTTTTGTCTAAGGGTCCACAAAAGGTTGCTTATACGAAAACATTCCGCAAAGCCGAAGGTTCATTTCGCACATCTATACAGCATGCCTCTTTACCATAAAAAAGGGTTTCATCTTAATCGGATGAGTAATTTCTGACAAGACGTCGACAGGCGAACATATAAGGAACGAAGAAGGGAGAAGAAACAGAATAATGCATGCATTTCTCAAACTACGTGTCAGGAACACAACCAGAATTTAAATCGAATACATTAAAGTCAACGTGACAACAGGGTGGTTAAATTTACACATGAAGAAATAATTACTCTCATTACAAGTTAGGTTTGTGACACGACTATTGATTTTTAAGGAGAATAATTTCATTCGTATCTCTATACCAAATGAAATCCCAGTAGTAATTTACCTTATTAAGGATACGTATCTTTTACGATGTACTCATGAAGGGATCCGGACTTTCATCCAAAATTCAATTAACTATAACACGAGAGTGTATTAAGTTCTTAAACAGTTTCATTACAATGTACAGACAGGGAATGTTATTCAGATTTTCATTTTATGAAGTTTTAAATACAACCTTAAGGGATCGGAAACATACATCAGTTTTGACACTTTGTGAGTTAACACATGGTTTATGATTTTATAAATACATTTAATTTCTCTCTTTTTTTAAGAATGTGTGCTATTATTTCAACTTTTTCATTACTGTTTGGGGAGATATGCAGAAAAATGATAAATGGGTTTTTTTTTGTTTAATTAAAGCATAATAATTTACAAGTTTATGATCAATTTGCTATGTTTTGTTGAACTGTAAGAACTTGAAGGCTTACAGTAAAGTTCAACAAAGCATAAAGTCTTACGGTAAACCCGTGGAATGGTGATCAACTTGTATTACAATGAGAATGGAATTTGGATCCTCGAATCAATATTTCGAGATTTAGTTACAAATGAAGTACTATAAAAATTGATTGCTTAAGGAAACCTTCTGTGTTTATCTGTTTTTGCTTTGCAAATTTATTCTGTTATGTTTTTTTTTTTATTTTCTCTGAAGTATATCTCAGTATCCCTTGATCGAATATTCTCAAAGAAGCAAAGATTTTATTGCAAAATTACTCCCTGTTGTTTTCTTATACACTGAAACTTTCTTTATTCTAAGTGTCATGTTGTGAATTCTTAATCTACCGTGTGGGTGTAACTAGTAAAGTTTGTATTTAAATGCAAGACTTTATTCAATATTTTCGTATGTTATATTCACCCAGTTAATTCAAATATTCCATTAACTTTTTATTCCAAGAGTACAAGCCGCTATTATCGTATATTTCAAAAGTGGGCATCACAGATAATGCAAGTAGGGTATTAGTGCCCCCTAAAAGGGAAGCGGATTAACTCGTTCCACAAATAAATTGCTTTTTATTAATCTTATGATTTCTATCATTGCAGTTAGCTAAAAATTGTTAATACGAAAAAATATGCATTAAACACAACACGATAAAGAGAGGTTTGATGATACTTTTAATGCGAGGAAATCTATAGATGTTTATCCTGTAAATAGGTTTACTTTCAAAATTAAAATATTTATTGCTGGGTAGAGGAAATTAAAAAAAATGCGGGGATCATGAAATCCCTACATCATCTAAAAGAAATTAACGAAAAGTCATCGATATTGCTATTGATACTGTATCATGCATATTAATTTTATCGCTACAAAGTGGGTGGCAAAGTAAGATTTGGACAGAGTTGAACTATAAAGTTTTGTCGTTTTATTTATATGTTAGAATGTATAATGGTAAAATGAATCCAGTACAAGCCTTGCAAAACTCTGCCTCCTCAAATACCGATGTTCTTTTATATTTGTACATAAAAAGAAAATCTTATTTGACTTGACATCTAGCGTTTCAAAAATACACCTACTTCCAAATCAAAAAAAGCTTACCCTATTTATAGTTATCAGACACTGTGGTTTTTGCAATGATCAAAATAAAAATAAAAAAAATTAACTAATCTATAGAGTTATGGACATGTTATTATTACAAAAGCTGATACTACCAGTTTAGAGGATCCGTTTTAGTTTGGTAAATGGGAACTGAAAGCCATTGCTAGGAAGGTACTATCTAATAACTACTTGACAGTAATTCCATTTAATACAGAATTATTCCCCATTTCTCATTTCTTCTAGGGATTCGTTTGCTGTTACCATAAAAAGGACATTGGCTAGTATGGAATTTCAAACACTCGCTAGCAAGGAATTTCAAACACTCGCATCATTTTATCAGTTTTTTTTATTTCTAGTTTATTTCCGGCAATTTTCTACATTTTATAACAAAGTCCACCTTTCAACTATATCACCAAGGTCAGACATATATTGGACGAGGCATTTTAGCTAATTTTGGAATTACTTGCTATAAGTATTCACTAAGACATGCGACTGCGGCATAATTATATGCAGCTTAACTGTGGCAACTTATACAATCATAGCAAAGTATATCCAAGCAAAACATTTGATATTAGTTCAGGTTAAAATAATTTACATGACACTGAATCGAATGCAAAGCACTGGAATTTCAAAATTAATATTTTATTCAAAGAAAGAACACCAAAAGTGAGTACTGATTTGATTAAAACACAATTAAAACAAAATTACTGAGTATATCTTCTAATAAAAATCGATTGATTATCTTAATCAAAGTCTTGTTGTTCTTCTGTGTAAAAGTTTGGAATCATATACGACAAGATTGACACTGAGTCGACCTGTAGTATAACTTACTCTGCTCATTAAATGCGGGATGTTACTATCCGATAAGGAACGGTTCGATGTTCGGCGTAGTTTACACAGAGCTCGGTCCATGTTCTTTCTGAACTTTTTCCCCGTGGCACAGTACAGGAAAAAGTTAACAGAATGGTTAATATACATCAGATGTCCTGTAATAGTTCTAGCTAAAACAAAATTTGAAATCTGACGAAGGACGTCCTTGGTATAATCCAGATCCCAGTAATTTTGAACAACAATGCAAATGCTATTAGGAAGAGTTGTCAACACAAAGGTCAAGGAAACTGCCAAAAGCATTTTTGTAAGTTTTATCGTCCTTTCTGACGGTAAAGATTTGTTGTTCAAATTATTTCTTCCCGCATTACATTTCTGTAAACGACCTCTGTATTTCCTAGCAATGAACACTCTTCGAATTATTAAGATATTCAAAACTGAACAAATAAAAGTAGGAATGAACGAATATGTGAACGCATCTACTAAGGGCCAAACCTCAGTGAGAAAGAAGTCGAATTTATGTCCAGGTGTACATTTTTCCACTTTACTTGAATTCAAACGCACTTCAGTAAGTTCAACTGTCCATAAGAAGTGCGCGTTTAAGCAAAAAGACAGACCCAGTAAGGAGATGGTAACACTCCGAGCTTTGTTGACACTACACAAAACATTAGCTCGAAGAGGAAAACAAACGGCGATGAAACGCTCTGTCGTTACTGCAACGATTAACCAAACCGAAAAATCACTTCCCAGATAGTTCAAAGATACAAATATCTTGCAGGACAAATTGCTGATGTTTTGGATATCATAATCCGAAATGTGTCCAATCCATTCTCGGAGAAGCCCAAATTGTAAAACGATTAAATCCGCAATGGCTAGAACAGCTAAGTAGAAATATGTAGATATCCGAAACATATTCCTTCGCAAAATAAAGAAAGCAATGATATTTCCGGTAGTACCAACAATGAGAATAGCAGGTGATATGTACACGGTAATAAACTTTTTTATTCGGAAAGATTCGTATTTCATAAAAATGTCTTCATAATCTTTTGAATGCATTTTTTAATAATGTTTTTCTTTTACATCGGCTTCAACGTTAACATCCCGGTTATCACAGTATTCGAAATTCAGACTTAATTCTAAAAACAAACAACTTCTTTAATTGAAAGGTTTGATCATTCGTCTGACAGATTTGGAAATAAAAACGAGTGAGGTTTTCCGACTGTATAAAAACGCATTAGTGATGTATTGGAGAAAAGCACTACTGGAAAACATTGATTGGACAATATTGGAGATAGGTGTCACACCTAACAGTATCGAAAGCTTGCCATTCATTTACAAAGCATCAAGAAGTCAAGTGAAAGATATAACCACATCAATATTCATTATATAAAAATTAGAATGAAAGCCGAACTGTCACCCACTTGTTTATCGAGGTTTCTCAAGCAAATGGCATTGAGTAAATGATTTAATGCAAAAGAAACATAGACAACGATGCATGAAAAAAAGATGGCAAATATTAATACGTGTATCCTAAATATCGCCTAGGAAAGCAGGTTTTGATTAGTTCGAGCTGATGATGTGCAGATATATCTGTAAAATCTATTTCATTGACAATAGTTATAGTGCACTTCATATCAGGTCTACCTGCAGAACTGTAGCGTTATGGTTTTACATTTTAGTCTTTGACCATAACGCTACAGATCCCGTATTGCAAATAAAGTGCAATTTACGGCGCAAGATTTTCTGCGCACTTTGGGGATGTATCTCTCCACTTTCCAGCACTGGACAATCAACCACCTTTCATTCCCTAATTTTAGACATATTCTTTTACCAACCTGTATGTTTCATCTACCTTCTAGCCATTTATAATCGTCTCTACAGACCAATAAACTCGTTTGTTTTGAATTTCTGCCATCCGACAAAAAATTTAAAACAAAGGAGTTTATCAGCCTGTAAAGCTAAGACGACTATAAAGGGTTCAGAGGTGGATAAGATATACAGGAAAATTAAGGGACGTAGAATATATATATTATTTACCACGGCCTAAGCTAAATATATCACCAAGCATCTTTGAATTGAATCATTGTATATGTGCCTCTCTCTCTCTCTCTCTCTCTCTGACATTTTGAAACCAAGAAAAAAAAAAGAACATTTAATAATGGAAGATAAGTTCTGTAGTAAAGGTTTTATACTTGATGTGGATATAACCATAAATAGGAAATTGAAAAAAAAAAAAGATTAATAATGAATGGCAACGTGATATCAATTATAAAAATAAATTACCAATTTCAAAAAAAATATATATTACCGATTTCTGACCAAAAAGAAAAAAAAGTCATATCATGAAACATTTTGAACCTATAGTATCATAGATGAACTGTTTTGCAACGAATATTCAATAGGTATGCTATTCAAAATGTTCATTTTTTAAAAACATTTTTAGAATCACTTTTCTGACAACCAGAAAAGCAGACGTAAAAACATGTGATGCATTTAGACGGTCTATAATCATCCCCGAAAAATCATGAATTTTGAAGAAAGATGATCATAATTGAATTCAACCAAAGTTCTATATGGAATTAATAATATAACTTTAGGAAACAGAACGAAAAAGATTTCACTCTTCCCGATCATTCCTATTTTTTTCGGAAAGGAGCACTCATAGAATCATTAGTATTTCAACTTTTAAAAAGTTCGTATATTCACTTGAAAAATCGCAATGAACTTGAAATAAAAGAAACCAAAGAGTCTGCTATGTACATCTATTTATCTTTTAAATTAATGCTTTTTAAATTATACTTTTGATGACCCGTAAAACAGTCCTCTACCGTAAAGACGAAAGGGGGGGGGTAGAGAATTGTCGGGCTCCGCGCTTTATATACTTTGTCCAGGAATTAAAGCATGGATATTAATGAGTTAAAACAGTCAGTTGTCATTGGTCACATGTAAGATGACGTCAGGTAATCCAACCGGAAAAACGTGGATATAACAAAGAAACAAATATACGTGATTCATTCATTGAATGTGTTTGATTGCCAATGCGCGCCGGTTGTTTTCAAATTAAATTTATTACAACTGTATCATTTGGATATTTTACAAGTGTTTTGACTAAAGGCAATATTGACAAACTAACAACAAAATTATATGACAAACGGGATGATTTCAGCTTTTTCATCAGTAACATTCCCTATTTATGTAGAAATATTCCACTATCAAATATGGTGTATATGTCTCCTAACCGATTCGGTAAAAAAGAGAATATTCTGAGTGTGACCAATCTTGAAATCGAGGCAGGCTACTTTAAAATAAATTGATATAAAGTGTTTTCAAATGTCGTTTAAAATCAGCATTTTGAAAATTAAATAAATGTTCTTACAAAAACCTTGTTGGCAAATACAACCAATCATTGGTTCGTATTTTGACACGTGTTTCATACATGTACCAAATGTAAGGTCATTGTTTTTATACTTTGCTTAATTTTGACAACGAATTATTTGGTTTAACTTCATGATAGATACAAAGAGTTTACGATGTGACCAGTCGAACGGAGCCTCCTAGGTTCCCAATTCCCTGATCCCAATTTGGTGTTTCCAAGGGCCCCTGTTTTGCCATTTTCATGTTTTGTAATGTTTATAGGATTTATGAAATTGATCTTAGTTTCTTATTCTCACCTTTTTCATTATTTACTAGTACTTATTGTATTCTAATTATTGTTTACGTTGACAACGAGTTAAGATATTCTAGAATCTAATCAAGTGATTGCTGCTTTTTAAGATCATTTGCATTTATATAATTTAATCAAATAATATTGCCTTAACATTAATTTCTATAGGCACAACAAGCAAATACAGATACTGTACATGTATATCATAACACAGTTAAAAAGAAGTTACATGTACATGTACTTCTTTACCTGCTACTAATAGAGTGGAATAAAATGTATCAAAGGACTGATATTTCTAAAACATACCCTTGAAATATAAAATGCATCGTTACTGTCTTGAAATATAAGCAATATTTGGGCGAGAGTAAGAAAATATTATAGAGGACGAGGCTTTTCCGAGCCCTCTTACACGTTTTCGACCCGAGCCAATTTCGGCATTGGCCAAATATAGCTTTGGTTTATTAGGTTACCTTCATTCGGTCAATGCAAGCGATGGTTGCAGGATAAAATTCTTTACATAAGGACCATACTAAATAGTGATGAATTTTCAAAAAAAGTTTAAGTGAGTGGTTTAAAATTAAAGATAAAATACAATTTTAATGATTTTACTCATTTCATTCCATTTCATACAACAAAAACCCCGAAAATGTCGTCCATGGGCCATCAACTGATACACCTGTATCGTGGAATCTATCGTGGATCCTCATCCAAACCACATCGCCGACTTCAAGCTGAATTATGACCATATTGGAGCCTGAGCCATCGAAACTATCATCTCCAGAATATATGCGACAAATACCATTGCCATTTTGAACAATTTCCGACTCCAGACTCTTTCCGCTATAGGTAAGAACAGTACCAAAGAATGCGTATATCCCCTTCACAGGTGCCGTAAACATTCCATTGTGTTTGTTATATCCGTTTCCAGAATTAACGATGACATGATCAAACAGAAAAATTTCATTGTCATGAGGATTGGCTATGTTACTTGTCATATAGCCCGAAAAAGCTATTGGAGAACCCACCATCATTCCTGGATTCGATATTCTTTTTATGTGATGGTTACCTTCAAAACTGTTTTCTGATCCATTACCATATTGTAGGATACTTTTTACTTCATTCATCATTTTCAATAAATAGTCATTTTCTTTCACTAGTTTAGCATTTTCATCATCCCTTTCCTTGATTTGATCCAATGTGTTTTTCAATTTTGTTTTCATCATATTCAATTCTGTTTGCGTCTGAAATTGAACTTCTCGAAGGGACCCCATTTCAGTTTTTATAACATTTAGTTCTTTTTCCAAAGCAGCGACCTTACGATCATGTTGTTGTTCTTTTAGAACCCTCTGTACAATCCATTCCAATTCATTATCAGAAATTTCAATGGCAAAAACTACTGAGCTCCAAAAAAGAACGGAAATAGTCGTCACCATTAAACCCATCGTTCTCAGTGATGACCTGATTCCGTTATCTTTCAAGAACAGTGAGAATTTCAAGTCATGGTCTTATCTTTTAATATTCATTTTCGTTCATATTAACCATATTCATAAAGTTATGTGCGGAAAAATCACCAAAATCTGACCTGGAACTGTGTGTTTTTATTACAAAATATAGTCAATTTCATTCAATTGTCAATTTTAAACACAATCAGCATTCTGACAAAGGCTATCATGCAGATTTCACTGATAATAAAAAAAAAATATATCAGGGTACAATACCTATTGTCTATTGGTTTATACCAGTATATTAAAGTAGAAAGATGCAGTGAAGTAGATCAGCAGAATCCTCTCCACCATGAAATACATTATGCCAATCACGGTAATTAGGTCTCATATGTTATATCTTATTGTGCCTTTTCCTCCGAATTCCTGTAAAAGATATTGTTTTCATTCTTTTTACTCATAGTAAAATTTAAATCTTCCTAATTCCCTTCGAAAACAATCATGCTTTCTTTCTGTTTCCTAAAGTTATATTAATAATTCTTCATAGAACTGTGGTCGATTTCAATTATGATTTGTCTTATGATTTTCTTTTTTTTTTTCAAAATGCATACTTTTTAGGGATGATTATAGACCGTCTTAATGGCTTATGCATTACATCTTTTGCTTAAGTGTCTGCTTTTCTGGTTGTCCACAAACTGATTCTAAAAATTGTTTTCAAATTGTGAACATTTTGATTAGTATACCGATTGATTATTCCTTACAAAAACATATTCCATCTATGATACTTTTAGTGCAAAATGTTTTCGTTCCCTGATATTGTAATTCTGTCTTTTTTATTATTTCTTTTATTTTGGTCAGAAATCGGTACTAATTTTGTGAAAACAGTAATTTATATTTATTATTTATATATCTTTACCAATTATTATTAGTCAATTTTTCAATTTACTAATGGTTATATTCACATAAAGTTTAAAATCTTTACGACAGAATTCATTTTCCACCATTATAAATCGCTCAAGTCTCTTCTTTTTTTCCTTGTCAAAATGTCAAAAAAATCTTTTCATATTTTTTCAACCCATCTGAACTGGAAGCTAAAGTGAACTTTTCTGATCACATTTTGTTTGATGTCCGTCTGATGACTGTCAGCCCATCTGTTAACATTGACTTTACTTCTTTCTCTCCAGAACCACTGGGCAAATTTCCACCAAATGTTTCACAAAACATTTTTACATGTAGGAGAAGGGGATTCAAATTTGTTCAAATGAAAAGCCGCGCTTTCTTATTAGAGGAGATAGATAGAAAACAGAGATAGAAGTTCAAATCATGATCCCCAGGGGTAGGGTTTATCAAAATACATGTTGGAGGAAAAAACTTTCCATGACACTAGCTCATGTCATCTGATCCCACCCCTTTTTTCAGAGGACTGTGTTTGCTATGCTCACAGTTTGTTTTTTTAGATTGGAGTTTTGAGCATGATTACTGTTCATCATCAAGAACTAGTGAACAAAAAAAACCCATACTAATTGCTTAAAGACATTACCCATTAATCGTATTGATGGATAACGATTTCACAGTTTGCGCGGTAAATTTTCAAAGATTAAAGCTTAGAAGTTGAACATGAGACAAACGCATGAAATATTACACTCAGTGTATATGTATTGACTGTGAAATCATTGGATTTCGTGGTGGCTCAATTTTCGAGAAATTCGTGGGTACCTCTCATTCACGAATTAACATCCTCCACGAATTAATAAACTAGGGTTACAAAGTCATATTTCCTTTTGTAGGTATAAGAGAATACACGAACCTGTAAAATTTAAGCAATCCACGGAAATTGGCCCCCAGGAATTTTATTGATCCCACAGTACTGGATCAGAAATTAGTGAATTAGTGGTTAACTGGGAAAGTTTTATGTCAAGGTAAACATATTTATTTTTAAACTGTAGTGTCATTTACATGTGTCTAGATTTAATCAAACAAATTTTTAATTTGGAGTATTTGTTTTATCGACCTTTTATACAAGATATCGCTGTTTGACCTTCCTGATTTCTAAACACAAAGTGATTTAAGTGACCAAAGTTCTAATTATTTATACTTCTGTTGACATAAAAAATATATTCTGATCAAAATGTTTCTAAATAAAGATTGCAGTTTTTATCTACTGAAAATACCTAAAATTATAAAAGAAATTTGTCCTTGCCAGAATATATGGACTATAGATTAGAACTCTACGACTTATCAGGTTAACTCTGAAATATTTCTGTAAATCTCAGGCTCGTACCATCAGGACCCAGAGGGCCTGGTTCTCTTTTTTTCCTGAGTTTTATGTTTTACTGTTAATTAAGTATTGAAAGGCCAGTTGACCCCCAACTAATTTTGTTGCGGTATGGACAAGTCCTCCCATATAAACATAGACTTATCCCAAAAAATTGTTCTTGTCGAAAAAGTTTGCCAATAATACACCCACCCACTAATCATCCATCCCACCCCACAAAATAAAATTTTTGAGTTTGAACAATCTCCCTTTTTTGTTAAGTTGTCAATTATCCCCCCCCCCCCCCAACTTTTTCAGAAATATTGCTACGTGCCTGAAGCTAGAAAAGCTTTACATTTCAACAAATAGAATAAATAATAATAGATAAGGATATTATTGTTCTTAACTGAAGGATTTCTGTTCTAATAAAATAAAAATTCGTTCAATTTTTATCCATTGCTTGTATTCATTAATCAGATTAGAAATTTTCACCTTGAGTTCCTGTGATAAATTGATGACATTTCCTTGGCTCCAAGACTACCAGGAAGAAGTCAATACTTGAAATTTGTATGCATGAAAGATGACATCCATGGATATCTGTCTAGAGGCTTGGTCGTTGACATACAAACAATTTTTTTTTTTTAATTACAAATCAAAATTTTATTTCAGGAAGTAAATACGTTGCCATAAGATACTATAATTTAATTAAGTATTTTTCAAAACTGAAACGTCTTACCTTTATAAAGAGCAAGTTTTTTTTTATTTGGAATATTCAGAAATTTATTTTTAAATAAGAATTAAGAGACTAGTACATTGTATGTATTGGAGGTCAGACATTAAGACATTGTTTGTTAAGTCATTGTCAAAACTTCTTAACATTGCTTAACATACTCATGGAAGTTTTCCCCATAACACACCTACATATAGAAACATGCGTCTTTGAAAATCAAGTTCCTTCATTTCAGGTAAATGCATTAGTTCTTGTCTATTCCTTTATTGAAAAAAGAACAGGAAACTGTCAAATAAATCATATTTATTTATCGATAAATACATTAATACCAGCCAATGCCAAATCTATCGATGGGGAAAAACGTGATGTTTCTGAGGCCAACGTTTTCCATTTTACGATATAAAATGTTATAGTAAGTTGAACTACTTGAGCGCACAACAGACATCAACCCTAGTATAGTGATTCGTAAGTTTATATTTATTGGACCTGCTGAAATCAAATCTTGCCTTTCCTGATTATATGCTTGACGACCTGGTGTCGTCTGTCCATGCTTTTAAGCTTTTTCTTTCCTTTTATAAACGTATATTTCTCATCGAAAGTCCTCGACTAATATTACACCTTAAAGGGGACTCAGAGTCTCTTAATTTTCTCTTTATACCAGTTTAAAACCTTATTCAAATCAAACAATTTCCATTTATAATCATGTCTATTCAGGGTTTTTCTTTTTTGTTGTCAGATTTGGCAAATCAACTTTCGAGGTTTTCATCAAAATATGTATATATTGCATTGTTGCGAATACAAAATTAACGTCTCCCAAAAGTTGTAAAGTGAATACCATTTCAACTATACAGAACATCTTATGAATGTACACATAAACCCCTAAATAAAAGTCTTCCAACGAAATGATATCATTTATATTGCAAATGATTCAGAATGTTTCTAACCCATTTTTAAATATATGATATGCACATCTTTAACGGTAAAACAAGAAAAAAGCCTATATTTCTTAAGCAAAAAAAAATTGCAATAATTACCGCTTTCGTCAGAAATAGACATACTTAAACAGTTCAATTATCCAGAAATCGTAGAAAAGAAATGAAGAAAATTGGTAGTTTCTCAGCTTGCGGCTTAAGATGTCATTGTAGGTGTTCTATTTTTCACCAGCAATAACGCTCAGCTGTACAACAAAAATCTGAATTAAGCAATTGATTGAGTTTCCTTTTATCGGGAAAAAAAGAATAATGATGGAACTTATGTTTCAATTTACTTTGCTATCTTTTATGTCTCTTTTTCTGACGTGAAATATGTAAGTTGAAATTCTATTTACCGATACACTGTAAGCAGCATTGATTAAGTTAAAAGGTTTTCTCCAACTATACATTTAGTGAAAATTGAAAATAGCTTTTACAACTTATTTGCTTTAGGAACCTTTTCCTTAATCCTGTAAAATAAATTATGGAAAACAAAAGCTTTAATCCTGGCTTATTTGTAAAATATAGTTTCCATACCATACGTATATAGGATATAATAACGTTACTTTAATTTTTGCATTTTTTTTTTTTTGTATCCATGGCAAATCTAATCCATGAAGTAGAAAGTAGTTATAAAGCATAAAGAGAAAACTGAGAGTTCAAAGCAGAAAGAAAAAAGATATTTTCATAGAAAATGTCACAAACGAAATCCAGGTATTAAAAATGTTTTATATTCGTCAGATTTATGGCTGTTGTTGGGAAATCTGGTCTCCAAAGACTGCATATAAACATGTATTGTCAATGAGGAACTCGAGCATCATTTTAATATATCGACTTCAGAGAATTTGTGTGTGGAATAAAACTGATTTTTTTCAAAAAAGTAAGATTAATTGTACGTTACCTATCACAAGATATGAAAATTTCCGAGTTCCATTTTTATTGTAGAAGCAGTTGTCTTTTACAATGGAATATTTTTTCGTAGGAGTGGTTCTATAAAGCGTTGAAAAGCTGTACGTTTTGATGCTATTGATATTGGCAACATTTTGTCATTTCAAATTTTCTAAAAGTTTTTTTTTTTTTTGAGTTTTTTGTATCCACATTGGTTTATACCTCTTCTTAAATATGTTGTTGTACAGTACTACTCAGGTTTCTCCTTCACTACTATAGCGAGAAGTAAAGAAAGAGGCTTGATAGAGCATTTACTAGATCCTGCTATATATCTATCAAGTTTCTGAATCAGGTATAAGTATATTAATTCAAATTTTGCTTGGTTATTTGGATAATACAAACTTTGTTGAATCTCTAAGAAACATACGTATTTGAATATGACACAGCATTAATTTGAGTACATAGTGAAATTCTGATTGCATAAAGTATTGTTTCAACGTTTTAGGCAGAATTAACACAATTTTTATTTACTAGATAGTATTAAAATTATCTTGTGTTAATATACACATGACTTTAAAAAATGCTCAAATTCATTCTTTTTTTTTACTTGAGAAGTTTGTTAGTGACTGTATCCAAAGCAAAATATAAGAAATTTTTTTACATTGCTTTTATTGAAAAAAATAAAACGATTCATGCAAGACACTTTAATTTACTTTTTCAAATTATGTCATAACCATCTGAACTATCCCCGACAAACGTTAATTATCACTAGGGAAGGTTTTTTTTTTTAAAGAATTTATTATAGCTTAAGCCTTGGAAATAGAATGTTTAAGGTGGTTCAAGAAGAAACACTGACAAGTACTTTTAACTGGAAAACAATTGAATCATTGATCACTGATAGACAGACATAACCCCTATCTTCTTAATTTGATAAACAATCAAAAATCTGTATTTAGAATGCATTCATAATTCAATAAGACACCAAAAATGGGTACTTTGGAAGGAAAATTCAAATCTCAATTTTTTTCATATGTAAATTGATTTTGGAAGTTTTATTTTCGTCTCTAAGATCATCTTCTTTAATGTCACTTTTCGTATATACAATATATGGTTTATACTTTGAAAAAAAAGTTTCTTATTCATTGTTTTTTAATTTCTTCTTTCTTTTAACCCTATGATTACAATGAATGGGAATTCAATGTTTAAGTCAAAAAAAGTAAACTTGACTGTGTTAAAAATGTTATATTTTACTGTTTGACAGCTGGTTCAAATTTTTAATGCAATTTTCCTAATGCAAAAAAATAATTATTGTTTAGAGAAAAAGGTTCTGCGGATATTGTCTATTGTATGATATGGATTACTCAAAGTTTCAGTAATTTATTTGCTTGTTATTTGACAAAACATCCAGCAATAAGATTATCCCATATATACACGTTTACTTCCATTAAGAACACGTTCTTTCCATGGATAAAATATTCTTATAAACCTGACTAATGCAAAATCGCATTACCTCTTTGTTCGCAGACTAAACTTAAAATCTGTTTAATTCAGATAAAAAATGTGGCTTTCAAAGAGTTTGAACTTCCTAACTTGTTTGCACCAAGCTTTGTGATATTCGATTTTTCGCACTCATTAAGAAAAATTAGTGTTACTAAATCCTTTTTTTTTTCTTCATATCTCCCCAGATATCCGATTAACTACGCAATTGAACACTGAAGTAACCTTGCTGTGTTATCCCCAAGCATTTCCCTGTAATCACTAGCGAAAAATGATCATTCTGCAACTGACCAAAGATATTGGAAAGCCATCAGTTTCATTGTATTCCTTAAATGTCTCATGGATAAATCTCGCTTTCAATATTATATCCTGCCCTTTTTAGTGGAGTTCTATTCAATCTCCACTAGCCATTTCGCAGAATCCGTGCTGTGTGCGCCAATTTACTCAGAATTGTACCGTTTCAATTAAAAAAGGTACAAGTATATACATTCGCTAAAGAAATTGAACATCAAACAATTTCGTGTTCGTTTTGTAATTTTGATTTAACATTTCTTTTTAGAAATCACCAAAAAAAAAACAAAAGAAGTAATCAGAACGAAACAGAGAAAGCAAGAAAACGGCGTTCTAACTAAACTTTAGTCTTCATATCTTCAGATCACCTAAGCCGGAGGTTCAAGTGAGCTTCTCTGATCGAAATGTACGGTGTCTGTCAGTGTTGGCTTCGTTGTCGTACACTTTCCATTTTCATTTAGTTCTCCGGAATCAGTGTGCCTTTTTCTAGCAAACTTGGCAGAGCATCGTTGGGTAAAGGGGATTAACGTTTGCTTAATCGAAGTACCACTTCCTTTTTCAAGGGGATATAATAAAAAGAATTGAAAATTATATGGCATATTTTCCAAATCTTCTTTTCAAGAACCATCTGGCCAGAAAAGATAAAATTTATGTGAAAGCTTCATTACATAGTGTAGGTTTAATTTTGTTCAAATCTCCCGGACGAAGGGAGGGTCACAACAGTGGATCAAATTCATACATAGGAATACATAGGAATGATTATCAAAAACAGCAAAGCCACGATTAGTCATAAAATAGGTAAAGAAGCATCCCCAGGCAGTGCAGATTCAGGTTTGTTCAAATTATAAGCCTTTGGGATAGGTTGGGGCTACAATACGCTATTTAAGTTTTTCAAAGGAATATACATGTAAAAGGAAAAAGTCTTTAAAAAATCTAAAAAAAATATATATATATATTTTTATCAAGTACAGCAAAGACACGAATAGTCATATTCAAATGAAAGCATCCTCAGTTTGTATAGATTCAAATATGTTCAAATCAACACCCCTGAGGGTAGGGGAAGGACACAAATAAGTGATAATAGTCTTACATTATAATATATAGGGAAAATATCTTTAAAATCAACTTTGGAACAACAAAGCCATGATTATTCACATCATATAGAGGCATTCTGAGGAAGTGTAGATTCAAGTTTATATAAATCATGACCCCCTGCCCACCCACCCACTCGAGGGTATAGGACAAATTTTCCCTAATGAACATGAAAATCAGCTAGAATCTTGCTGTCATGGCAAAAAAAGTCTTCCGTCCTTATATGATATCATAATTTAGGGATGTCAACAAATAGTCGACTATTTGACTATCAGTCGAATGGACCGACGATCGAATAATGAAACGACATTCGAATATTATTATCATTAAATAAATGCAACAAAAGAGTGATATAACGAGATGGAATTCTCATCTTAAAATTGAGAAACCGTCTTTCCTCAGAGACAGTCGAAAATTTTCCTCAACAAAAACGATTGACTTTCCATGTACGAGTACTTATAGAAAGTACAGTAATTGTAAGTGCTTTACTACCGCGGGAATTATATGTCAGATACTGCTTCTGTTGTTTTTGTAATAAATTACCCATCAAATTACTGGACTTTGTTTGGAAAACTATTAATTGGGCTTTATCTTATACCCTGTACCAATTATATTTTGTTATTTTAGGATTGCTCAAATCCAAGGAACACCATAGCCGTGACAAGTTTTGACACTTCTATAATTATTAAAACAATCCGCTTACACTTTAAGGACATTTTGATACCGGGGCAATCAATTGAATAAGCTAGTATCTAACTGTTTAACAATATCACGAGCACCTGATTTTTATTTATTTCATAATAAGCTAAAAACAAAATTTAAATATCGGCTGGCAATTTTTAGATAATGCTTACTAAAACATAAATTGACTGTTTAGACCGATCTATGAATTCGATTGATGGGGAAATTATACAGTTTGGAGAATTAGGTGTCTAAATTTATTTCATATAATCATGCTATCCACACGTTACGTTGCATTAATTTTGAGGTTACCTTTTAAATAGATTTATGTAAAAGGGGTTTTAAGTTACAAATACGTCATGTACCCGTGAAGTTTAAAATAAAATTTTATTTTCAGAAAATGTTCCGAATATTCGACTATCATTCGAATAATGCAACTGAATAATCGACTAAGGAAAATAAATATTTTGACATCCCTATATTATATGCATTGATTCTTGTATGTAGAGAAATATGTACTATATATACTATTTAAAGTTAAAGTAAGTAATACAGTATCAAGTGCTCTTTCAGTATTTTAGGATACTTTGATTTTTTACTGCAAAATAAAAGTATCTGAGACTTACTTAACTTGTCATCTAATTCCAGAACAGATGATATATTTGGCTCTTGAAGACAAATTTCTATTATGCATAAAAATACATTTTTTAAATTCACCCTTAGAAAGCTAAAAGGCAAAATGAGAACCATCTTTCCTTCCATTTTCATTAAATCGGAAGTGATTAATTAAAGAATTAGAAAGACTACATGAACAATATGCCATGGCTCCAGCAGACAGGGCTTGTAACAATACTTGAAACAATATATGTTTTGTGGTTATTTATAGTAAATGTATTTTAGAAGAACTTGGTTTTAATCCTACTTCTGAAAAATCATCTTTTCACAGTTCACTTTGTAATTATGAAATTCTTGAAATTACATTTCAGCCTTTAATACTTTTAACATTCCAGTCAATAAAATAGGGTTCGACCTACTTTACCTAAACTAGATTCCAAAACTTGATAAAAATCCTTGTAAACAAAGATACATTGTCGGGTTCAGCAAATGCTCGACCAAACCCCTATCTTTACTCCTCACAGAAATATTAGGAGAAACTGAGACGTACTTTGCTATAGCTAATTCTAGAAGTGGTGTAAATCAAAATAATGTGGATTCTCAAAACTGCAAAGCACTTTTAAAATAATCCAATTTTTCAAAAGTGAGTAATATCAAAACATACATTATTATTTATTTTTACACTTTATACAACCATTCCTAGAAAACTAGACTTTTTGATAACATAGACAACTGCTTCTTCAATAAGATGGAACTTTGAAATTTTCATATTTTCTTTTTAGTCATCATTGACATTATTTTGTTGAAAATCACTCTGATTCTACACACAAGTACTCTGATGTTGATATCAGAAGGATTGACAACATTTATGTAATCTTTGGAGACCAGGGGCCCGTTTTACAAAAGAACTTACGATTAAGACCAAAATCTAATTCTGTTTATAATTTTTTAATTCACATTTAATTGAAAATAGTTTTTATCTTTTTTAAAGGAATGTAGTAAGATATTTTTACGCTGTCAATTTTAAACTGAATCATTAATTTTGCAAAATTTTAAAATCAATTAAAGTTTTAGGTCTTAGTCGTAAGTTCTTTCGTAAAACGGGCCCCAGGTCTTCCAACAAACTGTTAAAATTTCGATGGGCATTAATTGTGCTCTTTTTGGTCGACCTGTTCTGACATTCATATGAAGCAAATTTTATTCAGAAACTTCTACTTCAGAAGAAGACGATAGTTGCTATGGCTTTCAACTCGACATTCAGATGCATCGACGACGTTTTATCATTTAACAATAGTTACTTGCATTCCATTCATATGTCGACTCGATATATCGCAGTGAACTCAAAATAAAAGTCACCACAGAGTCTGCCACATCTGTTTTATATTTGGATGTTCTAATGATAAGGGCCAACTATTGGCAACTAACAATTAAATTATATGACAAACGAGATGACTTCAGCTTTTTTCCATCGTCAATTTTCTTTATGTATGTAACAATATTCCGCTTTCACTTGCATATAGTGTTTTCGACTTCCAGCTTATTCGATACTCAAGAGTCTGCTGGAATTTCCGGGGGGTTCTATTTTATACCCTGTTCGCATATTTGTATTGTTCGTAGATTTCTTTTGAGATTTATCACTTTTCGTTATCTTCTTTCCACTTTCGTAAAAATAAAGGAAAGTCTAAATAGTTTGGAAAAAAAAGAATTATCAATAATCTACTTTAAACAGTAATATTTTTCTGTTAATTTAGATTTTTCATACTATACAAAAGTGTATATTTCCAAAAATTTTCAAAATTTGGCTTTCGTTGGGGCAAAAATAAGCTTTTACCGTATATACTATTTTGTTCAAATCAGGGCCTCCGTGAATAGCTAGGTTGAGGCTAAAATAAGAAACAGAATTTTACATGGGAGTATGTAGGTGGAAATCTTTTCAAGAGTAGCAAGGTCGCAAATCGCATTTTTAAGCAAAACAGTGGTGTCATTTCATTTTTTTGATTATGAACTCTCGGGTTAATGGTTGATTAAAATCAGAGATCCAAATTCTACATAATGCTTACATGTATGTATAGGATAAACAAATCTTTTCCAGAACAACATGGCCTTGTTAGTTATATATCTGTTTTACTTTGTTGTATGGATTTGTCTTCGAATAAATCATACCCCATTTAGGTCTAGGTTTTGATCCACAATATGGAGTCGAATTATTTCTTAAATCAAAGGGGATTCCTTTTTCTTTTAAATCTGTTGATGAAGAACAGCAGGGTCAAAGTGTCTCAGGACCTAAGGCCCTTTTTTTTTGAATGGCGACTTAGCGAGGTAGAGTAATATCTACAATGTTCATAATTCTGCGTTGTGCTGCAATAGATTTTATAAATTGATTGATTGATTGTATGTTGTTTTACGTCCCATTCGAGAATTTTTCACTCATATAGAGACGTCACCATATACAGGTGAAGGGCTCCAAATTTTGACCTTTACTCGGCACTCAGGGCCAATGAGCAGTGAGGGATCTTTATCGTGCCAACGCCTGCCGTGACACGGGGCCTCGGTTTTTAAGGTCTCATCCGAAGGACCCGCAACTTTCACTTCAAAGTGCCGAGCGCATGGCGAAGGAACAGTTGCTACCCATTTTTATCGACTTAGGCCAGTCGTGGCCGAGATTCGAACTCACGACCTTCCGATCACGGAGCGAGCGCTCTACCGACTGAGCTACCCTGAACGGTAAATTTTATAGAACATTGTTTGCTGAAAATAAACAGTAACATTAAAATTTTTATATCAAATTTTTTTTTTTAATATCTGAAGCAATAGGCATTCTGCACGCCTTGTTCACCCATCTCCTTTATTTTTCCCTCTGATTGGTCTACGGATTTTTTTCGTTTGTCCGACCATGACAAGAAACACACGGCGGGTGTGACAGGTCGAAAGGAAATCCTTACTTCCAAACCTCTGATTTTTTTTAGAGGTCCATCTTTTCCCTGTTTCTATTTTGTTTTGTTCCATGCATATTTCATGTACAATGCACTAAAAAGTTGTGTGACCAATAATAAAAATACAATTTTCAGATTATTTAAAAAAAAAAAAGAGAGAGATCTTTTAGAATAACATTCAGGACGAAAAGGCTTATAATTACAATCGATTCTCCGTCTGACACACATTTAACAGTGCACATGCGAAATTCGAGCAGCAGGACAGAAATCACCGAGATAAGGTTTAAGTTTCCGTCAAACAAATATTTATGTGATCGCAATTAGAAGTATAAGTACCGTGATTCTCTTAACCTAAGCAACCAGGCATTCGAAATTTATGTCGATGATGATGACAATAATTTCAAATTAATTAATACAGATATACGAGGTCTCCTCAGTTCAACATCATAAATTTAAACAAACTTTACAGCGAAAGGTGTAAATTGAGTATGTTTTGTTTAGATAATTGAAAGATTAGTAGCAGTAGAGATGAGCATATGAAATTTATTTTATGTAGATGACATATAGATGTTCCCCTCCTTGATGTTTACGCAATGAGACAAAAGGTTCAATAGAAAAAAAAGAGATTTGATGACGGTTAATATTCAGATTACAGCGCTTCTATAAACCGGAGGCTTGAGTGGGCTATCCTGACGAAATTGTTTCCGTATTACAATGAGTACGTCAATTTGACGGTTCTTTCAGGTATTTTGCACATCTTCTGAAAAATGAATAAGATATTTCCAGCTATCTTTGGGTAAAGCGAATTCAGTTCATTCAGATTTTTGTCCAAAACGAGACTATTAAAAGGATAAATGGGAAAGTTTATTTCAAAATCTTCCCATTTGATTGATTAAAACACTGGTCTAGAAAAGGCAAATCAGAACATATACATGTATGTAAGGGAACAAAGACTGAGTCTAGAGTTACATAAAATGAAAAACAGAAAATGTCATTTTAAAACCTGCAAGTGTCAAATGGGCAAGTGAATCCACAATATGTATACTTATTTGTAAGTTAATCGGTTCAAATTATGGTCTTGTCAGACAGAATTTGGGCAAAGCACAATGTAGAGTCAAAAAAGGTAACTTGCCTGCGAAAAGTCTCAGTAATTATCAAGCTGAAAGCAAAACTACAATCATTCTTCCATGCTTGAGGTAGACTCAAAAATGTTCAAAAATTGTGTGGGTGAAGTAACGTTGCTTCTAACTTTCACTGCGAGTATATATACGTAATAAAATCTTTAGGAATATTGTTAACTATGAATTTCCTTAATCTGAAAGCTATATTTTTAACATTGACGAACTATACATGAACAAGGTCAATTGAACTATTTATGAGAAAGAAAAAATTGTGATGGTTAAGTATTTTGTATTTTTATGACAATCCCAAGAATTTCATTGCTCAATGAAATGTTGATGCGTACTTTTGTTTTATTTTTATTTCTCTTTTACGGGTTTTGCAATCGAAAACCTGAAGGATTTAAGGGATAACGTCCATATAAATATCATAATCTTCAAATAAAGCATCTTAAAAGTTCATTCCACTAGTTGTTAAAAGAGTCCATTAAATATTTATCTGATTTTATGACCATAAATTTCCTGCCTTTGTTTTCTAACGTGTCATTCAGTTGTCAAACGTGCCAAGGAAATCACATGTCTATCAGACAGACTTCAAAAGCACAATGTGAAACAGAGACTCACGGACAACATTATCCTAAGATTGCTTTTGGTCATATCCATTTATCGACCCTGGAAACATCTTTACTGCAACTTTTCCTATCTATATATATCTTGGTGTTAATACACCGATGTTCGAAAAAAAAAAGATGAAGAACATTGATGATACGAAATGGAACAAATAACGCATGAATTTGGACAAAGAGCTTGTTTCTAAAAGCATTGATTAACATATTTTTGCAACTGATATGAACGAATAATTGTACTTCGGTTTACATAAGAGTACAAGAGTTTGGCTTAAATAAGAAATATGCTTTTTTTCTAAAGTTATACGACTACATACTATATTTACATTCTGTCCAATGCATGCTTATGATTATGGTTTGTATTTCATTCTCATTATCCAATGACTTGGCCTTCAATGTACTAGTGTATTATAATTACTAATTTTCATACACAAACATTGTGGAAATCACAAGTGAAATTGTAGTCGAAAGTTGACTGTAAAAAACAAACGACTTCCTTTGCATTACAATGTGTGGATTTCATGCCCTTCGGGTAAAAATTCCCTGTCCTGGTTAGACCACTCTCACACCTTAGGTACATTGTATACAAAAAAGTCTTGCTTTGGCAATTCGTCATTAAATTTTAGATAAGCAATATTTGTACAAAAATGAATGTTAAACTTCCTTGATTTTTTTTTCTACAATACTCTGCCACTGGATATTTTTTTTAAAATCAGTTGTGTCTAAATTGGAGACTCTGTGACTACAAGTAATCTTGATTTTATATATTACATATTTAAGTCTCTAATCATTGTTCACACTGCATGTTCATATTTGCCATTCTCACAGTGCGCCAATATTCACTTTAGCGGTAAACTAGCTATTCAGATCACTGTCGTCGGTCTCATTCTAAGAGAAATTAGAAATCGTTATCAGGCTCACTAGTTAAGTTTTTGCCAAAGTTTTAATGTCCTTCTCCCTACTCTTTCTTCTTAATAGACAAAACATCAATTCAAGCACGTACTCTGTAAGCTGAATGTTTTAAGACAGATCTGTAAACCTCAAAATTCTTTAGTTTAGATCTCTGTCGTCCATAGCAAATTTTGAAATAATTGACAATCTTTCAGATATACACTTAAGTGATTACCTTAGCTTAAAAAAAGTGTTTTCTTTCGGAAATAAAAGACTACTAACGCATCAATAAGCCTCATGATTTTTTTGTTAGACATTGCAGTAGGTACTAAGTAAGATCGAATTAGGTCGGCTCTCTATCGGGACCACAAGTTCTGCTTAAATTTGTCAATGTAGCAGACATACTGACTTACGCCGTACTTTAGTATTGTTTTGAGATATATGTACCATTTATATTTCAATATGTACTTTGTACAAGGAAAACAAGATGTATCCTTAATTGTACGCAAAAAGCAATAAGCATGCATCTCTCAAGCGGGGGAAACAGTGATTTTAGCTGACTATCTGTCTCATAACAAATTGTTTTGGGGTTATAATCCTCACAACTGTTTATAATAATTATGTACAATGCTACTACAAAAAATTGCTTTTATCGTGTTAGGAATAAATGTAAATTCATGGTCATTGAAAAATTAAATGTGCAACTATGAATATTACATGCACATGTTACTAACGTTTATTTCAAAAGAATACTTCATGTACATACAAACAACTAGTCCGATTTCGACACAAAATACACGTATAGAAAAATCTTTCAAAGTAGTTTTGTAAATGGTATTTTGAAAAAACAAAAGGCCCATGGACCACAATGTTCACCTGAGTAACCTTGGTCCTGTTGTTCCTCAGAATTTTCCTACTCGCTCCCATGAAATACTCTGGTCACATATACATGTATATAGTGATCACACAATTGACACAGGGACATTGAATTCACCAAACTTGAATTTTCACAAGGGATGTTTGTATATCAATATGACTGAATGTTGCCTTATGTTTCTTCAGCAAATTTTAAAAGAATTTCTATACATTCCATATATTGAACCTTGAACACCCCCCCCCCACCCACCCCCACGCCATTCTTTCTCCGTTCTAACCTTGGGGGCAAATTGAATTAATAATATATGATCATTATGATTACTAAAAACCTTGAGATTTTTTGTCATATATTCCTTTAGCTGCTGTCTTCTTGAAAATAATTTTTATTATATCAAGTAATTTAAAACTATGTTCCCTCCTGTGGCCTCATCCTCGATCTCCCCGGGGCCATGTGTTGAGCAAAACTCAGAAAATGAATCTGCAATTTATAGAGAAGCTTTTATTTTATTTTATTTGAAATTTTATTTGAAATTTCTCTATTCTGGCTCATTGGTTCATTAGGCAAAGATATGTAAAGATATATCAAACTTTGGCCCTCTTTTGCAGTCCCTTCCTAGCCCCAGTGGTTTTTGATTTGGTAAAAAAAGAACTTCAAGCTACTCTCATAAAAAAAGTAAACTTTTCTGCCCCATTTGAAAAGAATTGAAATTGAAATTTTGAAATGACCTCATTGTATTTACATTATGTCTAAATCATAATTCCTTGAAAAGGCTTGTAGCCCATTTTTTAAATAAACTCTGTGGTATTGGTTTGAATTGGTCAATTGATCATGAAAAGAAGTCGAAAATGTTGAAAACAAAAATAAATAAACGAAAATAGATTAACGGCGAGCAACTTTAATCATAAAAGCTCACTTGAGCTTTTAGCTCAGGTGAGATATCGATAAAGTCATTTTATTCGTATTGAAACACAGTTTCATTATCATGTCATTTTGTACAATTTGCATCATATACATGTTGGGAAGGCAAAGAACTTTTGTGACACAGAAATTTTGTTATCATTTAAGTCAGTTTCATTACTTTAATTGAAATGTCTATAACGTTATATTTCCCTTCCACAAAACATGACATCCTGAAGCTAATCCTTCGTAGACTTGATATGAACTTGCTTGAAAATTATGGCATAAATGTATACAAACGAATGCAATAAAAAGCTATTCACAATGCAATAATTATTCTCTCTTCCTCTTTGGACGAATAAACAAAATAATTATTCATGTCCTTAAAAATCATGCAGGTCAACAGCAACAGAGAACGCACTTTTTAAAGTCAAATTGATATTTAACAATTGGGTTTCATTTGCAATTGTCCTTTTTTAAAAGACACAAAAAACAGATTGCTCACAAAGTGTTCATCATAAATATATAAATATGTTAGATGGATGTTACTGTTTTATCAATATACATGTAATGTCTAATTTAATCTTCTCAAAAGCCAAAACATGGGTACATGAGGTACAAAACTTAAGACTCGATCTGGGTATGGTTCCAATACCTATATCATTATTATTATACTTTTATATAAAAACAATAATCTTCAGTCTATATTTTAAATAGGATATTTGGAAAAGTTTATTAACAAATATGAAACTTGACAAAGATTTTCATATATCAATATTGCACTTGCAATTGCACTACTTTTTGTGCAAAAAAAACCACCTTTCTTTCCTTTGCCATTATGTACTATTAGTGGAATTTATTGTCAATGTATATTTTATAGAATATGTACTTGTTCTAGAATTTACCTTCTGTGAGATATGAAGATACCGAACAGTAATCAAGCTCAAAAGTCCATTAAAACAAAACAAGTCCATTAAAACAAAACAAATTCGGAGCAGAGCAGATAAATATAGCAAACATATTGCGAAAATTCAGGAAAAAAAACAGCCCTTATTTAAACTTAAAATTAGCACTATTGTAGTAATATCTAAAAATTAACATCACAGACCCCCACTTTTAATATTCTTTTCTGAATATATAAGATACTTTTAACCATTCTTCTTAAATTCAGTAAAATGTCATTACTTTCAAATGATTTATTTGCTTGTTAAATTTTTAATGCATAAAAAAATGAAATTTTTTGAGTGCAAAAAGGTTAAATAATTGAACATACGAAGTAATTTGAAAAATTTTTGTTGTCACAAATTTTAATGTGTCTATTCAAGATGAAATAAGACTGTGTTTGTTCGCATAACGCATAATTTATTTGAATAAAAAATACTGGCATCTGTTTTTGTCTGTTGTCGTCCAACATCTTTCGTGCGACGTGCATCGATCGTAAACTTTCAAACTTTTTCAGCTTCTTCTCTTGAACCGCTAAATGAATTTTAACCAATTTTAGCCTATATACTATCAATGAGTGAAGAGGTACAAAAATGCTAATTTCATTGTCCCTGCTCCCCTGGAACATGAGGGCAGAGTCTAAAACCATCAAAATTAGTGCAATTTAAAAAAAAAAAATCCTCTTTACCCCTGGACATTAAGCATTGAGCCCTCTACCAAAAAATGTAAAATTCATGGTCCCAGGGTCAGGGGTTCTAAAGTAAGAGCGTGTCTCTTATGATCATTGTGAAAATGTCCTCTCTCCCCTATATACACTGTATATAGCAGATGAAGTAGGTGTGTAGTAATGTTGAGAAAAAGTGCCTTTTCCTAAATTGTGATATTTTTGGTCCCAGATCAGGGGTTTTGATGTACGAGCGTGACTCTAATGATCGCATATCACCCCTACTGATGTTATTGTGATTTAAATTCAAGGCACGTGGTGTAGGTTGACCCATTCAAAGGTAATATGGTAAAACCGGTTTTACAAATAAAATTGCAGTAAACAGGACATTGTTATAATCTGTTTCTTTTAAAAACATGTCCTATAAAAATGTGTTTCCAGACCTTTCTGAAAGATTTTCCAGGTTTTAATCAGAAATAGGTGGTTTTTAAAAAATCACAATCTACTTAATCAATCTTCGCTTTTGTGATAATTTACGTCATAAATTGGAGCTTACAGTAGTAGTGTTAATTTTTCCAAAATCGCCCAATACGCTGGTAGGGAAAAAATGTATATGACAAACCTTTGTATATCTTATATGGCTTTTGTTATTAATGCGCACAGAGGATCTTACCACCAACAATTGACCAATCATTGAATGAATAGCAACACGTGGTTCGGTTCAATATACGATCAATATTAAACGGATTGCAAAAAAAAAAAAAAAAAAAAAAAATTAAAAAAAAATGTTTATATGAAAAAATACAAAGATAGAAACTATGAAAGATGCCACGAGCGTTTGTAATTTGTTGTTACGTTCTTAACTAGAAAATGCATATGAAAATGTAGTCTGTGCCACGTTCAGAACACTAGCGCTTCAAGGTTAAGGAAAACGAGCAGCATCCCTTAGGCAATGAAGTTTTTTTTTCATATTACAATACCCGTGATAATCTGTGCTTTTTGGTCAGGGAACCCACCTGACAATTGTATTCACCGATAGTACAACAATGGAATGCAGACGAAAATCGCCTTACAGTATTACTTTGAGAAACCTAGAACTCCAGGTTTATTTAACATGTTACAAATAAATTGTTTGTAATTGTGAGTATGGAAATAATAGAATAATTAAAAACGGACAGCATGGAAATACATTCAAATGCATGGGGGAAAAAAGGTCTATGTGCCTTTCCGATCGCCTTGTTTTCAAGAGTAAAATTCCTATAGTATCCGTAGTAACCCACAATGCAATTCAACTCATTCAGATAAAGCTATATTGGTACCCCATTTGCTAATCTAACGCCAAAAAATATAGTCCCAGTTCCCATGCAAGCATGTTTGTCCAAAAGGAAATTTTAATACGTAAGTGCAGAAAATAATGAAGAATACTTATTGACGTTTGAATGAATTCATGGGAGATTGAGGTACATTTCTACAAATATAATGCAGTGGTGAAAAATGAAACGCAAGATAACTATTTACCATGTCTCCATGTGCTAGTCACTTCCTAGACACATTTCCGTGAATAATTTACCTTATCTCGTTGTAGTCTCGCCAGAGCTACTGGGAACTCCTCGGATTTTATAATTTGCAGAACACCGAAAAATAAAATGTTCTGAACACATTAGTAGGAGTGCGTATGTTCTCTCTTCCTTTTAGATAAACTAGGTGCGTGGTAGTGATGAGTAAAGACGCCTCTTCCAAAACGCGTATAAATACGTCACCATACACCGGTGAATAGCTTCATGAGCAGTAATGTTTCTTTATCGTACCAAACACCTACCGTAACACGGAACCCCGGTTAATGAGGTTTCACCGAATGAACCCTGATTTCTAGTGCAGGGCGCTTGGCGAAGGAACAGTTAGAATACTAACTATGTTAACGTTTTACGTTTGACGTGGCACAGCGAACGAGAATCGAGCCCGAACTGTCACGGTAGCTCAGTCGGTAGAGCGCTCGCTCCGTGTTCGAATCACGGCTGCGACTGATCTAAGTCGATAAAAAATAGGTAGCAACTGTTCCTTCGCAAAGCGCTCGGCACTTTGAAGTGAAAGTTGCGTTGCGTTGGCACAATACAGAACCCTCACTGCTCAATGGCCCTGAGTGCCGATTAAAGGTCTAAGTTTGAAGCCCTTCACCGGTATATGGTGACGTCTCTATATGAGTGAAAAATTCTCGAACGGGACTTAAAACAACATACAATCAATCAATCAATCTAAAAGAGGTTTCCTATATGTAGCCAATCAGATTATCACCAGATAAACATACGTGTTCGGTCAATACGGGTGTTGTGAAAATTCAACAATAGTGCTAGGTATCGGTTGGGAATTTCGAATTGCGATATTTTTAATGTATTTCAGTATGTATTGTAATATTTTCAAAAACAGTTAAAATGATCTTTTTTCCTTGTTTTATTAACCTCCATTTTTAAACAGAGCTTATAAAGCTATAGTTATAAATTCGTTGTAACAAAACCGTTCTTGTTGATTTGATTACGTTTTGCAACGAAATGAAACCATACAACTTACTGTTTGGAAAGATTGAAAACGTTTACTTCTGACATCGTGAATTTCAAAACTTTTTTAAGAAATCAGAAGTCCAAGCATTTTGGTGGTATTATCGGTCTTAAGAAAACTATCACAATACATTTTTGTGTCGCCTACAGATCAGAGCTGTACTTGGGGATCAATTCACCCGGTCTGTCTGTCTGTCACACCTTTTATCTCGAGAACTGTAAGAGGTATGGTGTTGATATTTTGCAAATATACAGTAAATATTGCTTGGTACTATGGCTTTTGTAAATTAACATGGTTACTGACCTCGTGACTCTTGACCTTTGACCTAACTTTCAAAAATAGATCAAAGTGCCGATATACGGAATATTTTTGACATTTAAGAGGTAAGTCTATATATGTTATTGAGCTTGTGTGCTGTTTGTCATAAGATATTATGAAAAATACCGGCATTACAATCCACTCATATGGATCATGTATACTGACAATTGCAGTAAAAAGACAAACCGATCTCTTTTGGAGGATTGTTGAAAACACGTTGAGCTTATGATAAGTTGAGCTTTGAAACTGTATCGTATTCGCTTTCCCCACAAACTTATATTTAAATACTATAAAAGGTATTCCACGTGGATCATGTAGACTGACAATATTGCAGTAAATACAGACAGACATCTGTTTGGAGGATTGTTGGAAACACGTATTAATAAATGATAGATACTAGTAGTTATTTCTAATAATTTCTATTTAATTATTCATTTGAGGGTTAGGGAACAACTTGTCAGAATTTCTTGTCAGATTCTGTTGCAGTCTTATACTAATCCATGGATGCAATTTTTTCTTTGCAGGCGAATGCATAAACTATCAAGCTTATAGTAATATATAGCTGACCACTTTAAGATTTATTTACATCTTTAAGGCAACTACAAAGCAGGCAACACATGAGTTCCTTGGAACATTCTAGTTTGTCAAAATCGCAATACACCAGTATATATTTTAGTTTCTTTACTGCAAAAGTTTGCAAAAAATAACAAAACAAAACACAACCACAGACACACAAAAACAAAACAACAAAAAGAAACAAAGTGGATATTAAGAGGTTAGGGGGTACTGAAACTTCTGAAGGACCAGCCGATTACCACCATAGCATAAACTTAAAAGCTAACAAGGGATCCGTGTTACCTTGGAGGGTATTATTTCATTTACTACATATATGTAAGGAGACCCCCCTCCCACGCTCGATCCTCTTCTGAACAAAAGAAGTAAAAAGGCAGCCGTCACGAGAAAAGGGTGCTAAAGTATGGAGGGTAATCGTGTTCAAATATCCAGTCTTGTTAGTTTGTAAATCCGAACTTGCAATCGTAGCAGGTTCATAGTCTACACATGTAAGTAGGTAATTCCGATTAATTTTAGCATGTAGTTCCGAACATACAACTTCAGAATTTGCTGTAGTTTTGCCCTGCTTGATATCATAATTGTACACTTCGTCTACTTTTAGTAAACAAAACATTAAACGTGCATGTGATGTAAGTTATCAATTCATTCCTCTACATGTTTTCTGCTACCTCTATTGCCAAGAACACAAAGACAATTCACAAGTCTACAAATGTGAAGTCTAGACTTTGTCAGATTTTGATTATGAGAAAGTATGGAGGAGTATCAGAACCACATTTCTAATGTTTTTTTTCTAGCTGTATTCCAACTTCTTGTTTTTCCAAATATCAATACCCCCTAAAACGTTGTCACAAACCCGCATTTATTGGATTTTTTTTAATTTGATATCATTGCAATTAAATTAGTTCTTAATAACTGCGTCTCTGATCACAGTAGCCTAGTGTCTATGGGAGATAGCTTCGTACGCCACCCGAGCTCAGCGTTTGATTGTCCAATCTTGCTGGTGCCGTGCCAAACCGAGATATTTTCAATATATGTAGAAAGTGACTATTCCTTTGCCATTGAAAGTCAATGGTCTTTCGGCTGGGACCTTAAAAACCGAAGTCCATCTAGATCCCCCATGCCATGCATAAGCGGGAAATAATTCATATCAAGAAATATGGTGATAAAGAACCGTGTTCAAGCTCAAAAGTTCACTCAAACAATAAAAATCAGGAGCAGAGCAAACAAGGACCTCTTAAACATCAGAGGTTCGATCAGGTGGCATGGAGAAGTGAGCATCCCTGCTGACATGTCACACACACACAGGGAAATAACAGAAAATTCAATCGACAAATCAGCGTGTAAATAATGGCCTATCAATTAGTATGAAAAATGTCAGTCAGCATTTGACTTAATGATAGATAGTTTTGCTGACAAGGTCATTGCATCGACCGTAGAACTTACGAAATGATGACTTTAAACGAGACTGTTGATATTCTTGTTTCATCAACTTGTTTTGTCAACAACTTACCTCGTTTTAGAAATTGTTCATGCGTAGCGCATGCTCTTGCGGAATGAATCAACTGAAAGATATAAACCTCGTATGCAGCTGATAAGAGTATATTACTGCATAAGTAAGGGAAGTTGACGATTTAAAAGTTAAAGTCATCACGTTTATCATGAAGGTTTGTTGTAAGGTTACCATTAACGTCTTTTTTCTAGTAAAATATCCAGGAATGAAACAGATGTGTCAGACTTTGTGGTATCTTTAATTTCAAGCTCACTGGGATATATCGTGTCGACATATGAATGGAAATAACTATTGTTAATTGACAATATATCGTCGATATATCTAAATGTCGAGTTGAAGGTCACAGAAAGTGTTTTCTTCTCGTGTATAAAATTTTCAATAAATTCTGATTCGTATGAATACAAAAATAAGTCTGCTAATAACGGGGCGCAATTGGTACCCATGGGAATTCCGACAGATTGTTGGAAGACCTGGTCTCCTAAAACCACATAGATATAGTCAATCAGACACTCAAGTATCTTTTTATTATCAACTTCAAAGTACTTGTGTTTACAATCAGAATGTTTTTAACAAAATGATTTTGTAAATGACCAATGACAAGGTAAATAAATTTTCGAGTTCCATTTTTATTGAAAAAGCAGCTGTCAATAATGTCAAAAAATAATGTCAATAATTTATCGCTTGGAATGGTTGTATACAGAGTTGAAAACTCGTACGTTTTTATGTTATTTTGGTAAAATTTTGTGATTTTAAATTTTTCCAAAAGTACCTTGCAATTTTTTAGTATCCACATCTGATTTACACAACTTCTCAAAAATATTGTTGCACAATACTCCTGAAGTTTCTCCTTCACTGATGTTTATATTTTAGTGAGGAGTAAAGAAAGAGGTTTGGAAGAACTTTTACTGGTACCCGCTAATCGTTAAATATCGTTAAATAAAATGCGAACTTGTGAATTGCGCGGCGTTATATATAGATACTGGAGAACATGAAGAGAACGCAGCGACCCTTTACACAAAAAAAATCTTACGACTAAGAGAAAAATTTTCCCAGTCTCTAACAAGTATGTCAGCTATAGTAGGTCACCAAAAATCGTATATTTTCATTGCATTAGACTAGATGGTAAGTAATATTTTAGAAAAAAAAAATAAAAATCTTTCTTGAACAAAAAAATTACAGAGGTGGCAAATTTTTATCTTAGTCGTAAGTATTTTTGTGAAAAGGATAAGTTGCAACACAATAAACACATTCAAGTTAAGGACCCTCTATACACCAATGAAAAATGTTTTTGGGCTCTGAGAAAATTGTAACATATAAAGATATAAATAAGAAGTTTATCTATTTAATTTTCAGCATAGGGTACCTGCCATTTATCCCCAGGATAAATACTCAAAGACAATGAATTGTTGGTGAACTGAAGTCACTGTTGCTTACTTAAATTGCAAAAATACATGCAAATAAGGCGTTCCATTAATTCAACTAGACCAAATGAAATGTTTAGAATGTTTGAATTGATTACAAATTGAATGATAAATTTAGATTTCAATTTATTCCATTTTATATCTAAGGGCAGATTACTCTAACTGCATAAAAATTCCACGGAATTGGAACTCTTTAGTGTGCAGTGTATAGAGGGTTCTTAAATATCTTGTTTTATACAAGTAGAAGAAACATACAAGTATGATATCAAGCGGGTCAAAATAAGAGTAAATTTTGAAGTACCCATACCAGAAAAGCAAAATTTACAACATCAAAAGTGCAAAAAAAAGTCAGCTCAATTATATACGCAAAAATTACTGATATAACTTTAAAATGAAACTGAGACACTACTCTCTCTCTCCCAACTCTCTCTCCATTCGCTCTCCCCTTCTCCATACTCGCTCTCTCTCCACTCGCTCTCTCTCTCCTCACTGTCTCTCCACTCGCTTTCACTCCAAACTCGTTTCTCTCTCCCCACTCACTCATTCACTCACTCTCCCCTCTCACTCATTCACTCACTCTCCCCTCTCACTCACTCTCTCCCTCCCCACTCACTCTCTCTCCCCACTCACTCACTCTCTCATTCTCTCTGCCTCCCTCCCCACTCTCTCCCTCTCTCTCTATTTATTTCTTGTCTGTCTCAGTAACACTTTGGCCTTGTAAAATAAATTATATATATATATGCCTGATACATATATGTTTCATAGTTTTTACAATAAAAAATAACGGGTAAAATACTTTTTCTATAACAAAGAGAAAATTTTTATCGTTATTTTAAAATAAATTATAAAATGTTTATTCTTGATCTTTTTACTTTAAAATGGATATAGCAGAAATGTTTATTTATACAAAAAATGAATGCAATCTAAAATTATATGGGCGATAACTTCACACAACAGAAAATACTGCTTCCCACTTCACAATTAGATCATTGCATTATTTGTTTGCGTATTTAATGAAAAGGGATTTTATATGGTTGAAGAACAATTCTTATATGTTTACTAACATGCAAGGAATATGATGTGTCAGCTTGAAATCCCAGTTGGATATTATTTATTTTTGTTGTACCGTTATGAAAAGCATCTAAATTATCCACATGCTGAGAGGAGGTATATGAATTATTCTCTATTTGATCAAGTGTGTAATATATATATATATATATATATATATATATATATATATATATATATATATATATATATATATATGGGTTTGACATTCACTTTCCGTTTCCCTTGCATGCATTCAGTTTACTTATATTTCATATTTTTATAATTTTTGTCCAGTTCAGATATCGTGTCGTTGCGTTGAATGTTAACCAAAATGCATTTACATCATGACTCCCTCGTTGTTCTACGCATTACCCGGTATGTCATATTTTCTCATTATATATGAATGTTCGTTTGCTTTATTCAAATGCGTACTGTTAATAAAACCTACATGTAACCTTTACTACTAACCATAGCTTTTGAATGGATAGTGTGAAATGATTTACCGTTGGGCCATCAGTGTAATTTGAGTAAATGTTCACCTTATAACAGGCCTTAGCCATGCCTCTGGGAGAATTACAATCATTCCATTAAGCACTAGAGCCATTCAATAAAAAGAGAGACCAATGCAAAATGTGTGATTAAAAATAGTTACAACGTTGCCTCTGTCGCGCATACCGCCCTCCTCAAGTCATGTAACGTTATAAAGAGATAAAATTTGTAAATCTTAATGAATTTAAAACAACCTGCATTACAATGCACATATGCATTATGTAAATAAAATCCTTGTAAGAGGATTTTCGGTGAAAGGAAAAGATTTCTTTTCACTTTTATCCTAAAGACCTTTTTATATTTTTAAACCTCTAGTAAACTTAGAGTGGGTTACAACTCCGTAACCCCTTCAAAACTTGCCACTATAGATATTAAGGTAGTATGGGATACCTCTACGTTATGACGTATTTCCGTTTGAAGTATTGTTTTGATTTGCATGAGTGCTTATTATCGGGTCAAAATTTGTAGATACACCGTTGAAAAGAACACTCTGAAGCCTATTTCAATGCAAGTTCTCACAAGTCGGCATTTTTAGTAAAAACAGACAAAAAAATCGCAAGTATATAAATTTACTTATAATTGTACAACGGACATTTAAAAAAGCAAACCCCTGTAAAAGGTAGTTTCAACATTGCTGCTTTTGAACACTTTTAAGCAAAAGCTGTATTTCAATTGTTTGAGTAACTGTACAGCACCTTGTGTGCGGTGAGGCATGGATAAGTGCGATTACTTCACATTGTGCTGAATTATCACCAATCAATTATCACGTTAACCAGAGCTGGACTTTTTTGTTATTTAATTCAAGAAGTAACTGTTTGGTCACAAATCAGCTAGCTGTTGTATATAGTCCCAAAACGTTCAGATGAATGCAATTGCTCTGAACAAGACACGTCCTGGAAAGCGATTGTCCATGCATTGTTTTCAAAACTGCTCAAAGTTGAAAACTACAAAGTGCGATTTTTTTATGGTTGGGAAAAAATGCTCATCATTTCTAAGATAGCACCCAGGTTTTTTCAACCCTTGGAAAATAAAGAAGGATAACTCTTCCGCTCGGATCTTTTAATTCAAAAAATTTTAAATGCATTTTATATTTTCCATTTATATATATATTTTCAATTTGTTTATTTCACTTTGCTAACATATTAAGATACATTCTTATTGTAGACTTTCATGAAATGTTATCCGTCTGTTTTCAAGAAATAAAGTTTTCCCAGTTTTTTACGCTTATTTTTTGTTGAAAGTTAAAAAAATACTCAGACATATTTCTTGTCATTTTTGTTTTTATAAATACTTTATATTAGCAAACGCCTGTCTATAATATTAAGCTTATGAAAAAAGAATTATGCAAGAAAAAAAATCTTTTTTGTATTTCTCATTAAAATAATAAAAAAATTATTAAAATTACACTTTAATATACTGAAAGGTGGGGGTATTTCAAATCCTTCTAATTTGGGTACATAAATATGTAGGAGAAGTTTCGTTTGGTATCCCATACCACCTTAAGCTTAATTACGATTCTCGCATGGTACTTGATTCTAACACAATGTGTTACAATACTTTTTTTGTACAGTTCTATAATTTTTGCACACGCAACTTCAAATGTGCTAATATTGCCAATTATATTCAGGAGAAAATTATGCAAATTAGACTGAGAAGCTTTTTTCATAATGCAACATTCTGGGTCTTTTTTATTGGTAATTTTTTTTTACATGTAACAAAAAAGGGGAAAGACGATACTACCTTGTATAAACTTGGTATACCAAACACCTCTTTTTTTAAGCAATCAATTTTTTATGTAATAAAAGACTGTTGACACTAACAAAAGACATTGGCAAAGATTTTGAGCTAATCACTCTTTGTGCCCCTGATATCGAAGGTCAGAGGCATCTTGATTTAGTTCTGTGTTATTTTAATTTTTCACAAATGTAATCTTCCCTATATTTTTATGAGAAGAAGTTTGAGACTTTATTCATAGAAAATCAAAGATATTTATTTGAGATCGAATTTTCTCATCAATCTTCCATTTTTCACGCAAATTTATTTGGGTAGGGTTCCAAAACGTCAACCTTTCTTATAACTTCTAAAGAAAAAAGGAAGACTATATTTTTTATTTGTTGCACATTATTTACCCAGAGTAAAACCAAAGAGGAAGCTATACATTTTTTATTTATATGTGTCTTTCTTACACCGGCTAAGAAAATGATCTTGATTTTTTAATAATAATAACAACTGTGGAAACTTATTTTATTAAATGTGATAAAACAAATCAAAGAATGTACGACCATGTATTCTTGCTCTAATAGTGATAGAACATCATTATAGCCTTGTTAGGCTTTCCTTTATTAATGGGGATAAAACATCTTGTATTATTAATGTATAGTATAACCTTTTAATTTTGTCAGTTAAACTTTAAAGCTTTTAGAAATGAAAACTTCATATCATAAGGCTGTGTGACTTAACCCCTGTGTATTTGCCTAACAAAAATTTTCCTACCAAAAACCATGCAGTTTTTTTTTTCCTGGTATCAAAAAATGACACAGGGTCATTATTCTACAGGGTCATTTTTCTACAATCCACATGGAGAAAAATGACCCTAAGGCCATAATTTCTTTAAAAAAAGTGGGTCATTTTTCTACATAGAATATTGACCAGGGGGACAAATTTCTACGTAGACAAATGATCCCCGGTCAATATTCTACGGGGGTCATTTTTCGTCGTTACACCGTACAGTTGCACATTCAGATAGGGTGAGTAATTCTCATGTACGAGGGCCGTTCAAAAATTACGCGGACTCTGCTATTAATTACTCTTACAGACGTCATATAGAATTGAAATTTCACAGGAACATGTTTCTTAAAGATTCCAATAAATTCTTGGTATTTTTTTTTCTATTTTCTTTATTATCTCATGAAATTATTGCTGTTTTGATACTGCTGATGGTGATGTACGGAGCACGGCAATAATGTTGAAAAACAAACATGCGGTATCAAACATTTTATTCATTTATTTTCCATATTTCACGATATTATTCAACAATTTCCCCTAAAATTTCTTTTTATTGTTCTATTATTAAGTATTTAGATTTCTGACGTAATATTTGAAGTACTAACAGAAATATTGTAATTTTTCTCTGATGTGACCCCTACGAAATCAACTGCAAAAGTGACATCTTGTGTATTGACGGAGTAGCGCAGTTTTATCAAATCATGAATCATGCTGGGAAAACGCTAACAGAGACCCAAAATAATCCTAATGAAACATGTAGAACACCAGCGGAATATCCGACACATCTCTACAAAATGTAAAAAAGAATTTTAGACTGTTAGACCTTAGTCAAAAAGCAATCCGGGAGGGATGGAAGAAGTTCATCGACAAAACACTGATCTGGGCTGTTAAGACTGTGATTGAGATCGACTGAGGTCAAGCTTTACTTCAGAAATATCTGCAGTTTTGGGGTTTAACACAAACTAGAATACACAATACTAGTTTTACAGTTTTTAAACTTGATCAGAAATGGTATATGGATGTTTATTCTGAATGGATAAGGTAAACCAATCTATACAGTATCAAATACTAAGGTAAAATTTTGAGAAAATGAAAGCTCCTATTTTTTAAAATGCCCGTGACGTTGAATGTTTTACTGCGCCATGACTTCATGATATGTCCTGTTAAATCACCTGAAATTGATACCAATTTACAATATTTTGATATGAAATTTTAATGACCATATATGTAAAGATTCTTTTATATTATTTGTGACTTTTTGCTTGATTATGTCGTCAAATATATTTTCTGTGCAACGAGTCCGCGTAATTTTTGGACGGCCCTCGTAGTGTTCATGTTCAGGTATCTTTACACGACGTTTTGACCATCGAGGTTAGTCGTCTACACTTCCGGTTCCATTGAATTTCCAGAGAAACCTTAGTAACGTTATTTGGTCTCTATTAAAAATCTACTTGTTGTAATTGTAATGCATTCAGAAAAGCTCTGTTGGTCTTTCGTGAGATACTTTTACAGTTTGTAAGTAAATTCGCAAATATAGTGAAAGAAAACAAGCCTCTTGTAAACTGCGCCTAGCTTGGACCATGCCAATTTCTCTTGCACTTCTTGTGCAGACATGCGACGCATTTTGCTCGATTTCTATTTTGTTTTTTTTATAAACAGCTAGAGGTACAGAACACGTGGAAACAAAAAAGTTTTGAAAAATACACCCGAAAAACATATCGAATTCGCACTTCATGCTTTTCAACAAAAACGGTCTCGGTAGAGTAATTACACATTCGATTACAATTTTTTTTTTTGGCCTTCACAGTTAAGCATTGTAAATAGCGGGCGATAATGGTTTTTTTTTTTTTTTTTTTTTTTTTTTGGTTTTGGTTTTGTTTTTTGTTTTTTGGTTTTTTTTATTTTGGTTTTGGTTGTTGTTGAACTTCCCTCTCGAGAATTTTTCACTCACATGAAGACGCCACCACTTGCCTGTGGAGCGCTACAAATATACCTGAGCAGCATATCAAGTTGACTCAAAATCTGACAGGTCTTTTTTTTTTTTTTTTTTTTAAATAACTTGATAGGGAGTACACGATTGATTTGGTTGAATGATCACTGTCCTCAGTGCATAAGACTTTAAAACCAAAATCTTTAAATACATTTTTCCCCATTCATTAATTAGAAATGCCCTCTTGAAGAATGTACATTTACAGTGTACGTTACGTGTTCTTTCGTAGTTTTGCATGTGGAAAGAATCGATGAACATTTGAGACTAGTCTAATTAAGGAAAAGCAGATAGAGGAATTATATTATCCACTTTTCCTCTTAAAATCGGATTTTTTGTGAATGATTTCCACTGAAATTGTGAGATTAGTTTCTAAAAAACCCATTTACAATTTTCCTTCAGGATATCTTTGACAAAGAAAGATAACTATAATGTATATATAGAGTTTCCGTAACTTTGTATATATATTTTGATTGACAAAAATACTTGACAGACAATTATATTTTCTTCTTAGCCAAAGTTATGGTAACAAATTTAAAATCACGATCTCATGGGAGAAAATAAATCATGTTACTTGACTTTATTGCAGATTGGCGACCTCGTAAGCCCTAACCATATATGGAGGCAAACAATACGTAAGCACGAGGAAACACACAGGAATTCATACAGGTATAGTACAAGTTAATTTGATGCAAAGCATCAAATCGGCCGCAAAAATATATTTCATTTTGAAAAAAATTCCACAAGAAAGAGTCCAAAGAAAAAATCCAAATAGAAAAAAGTATATGATACATTTTTACACTTGTTTTGCTTTGCTGTGTATTTTTTACATTAGTTTTCATTTTCAGTGATCAATTGTTAAATATTTTATTCAAATAAAAATAAATTCATTAATACGAAAATCGAACTGCAATAAAGGATAGGAATGTATTATCATCAAATTATCAGATCCAAGGACAAATACAACAAATATCTAAAATAATTGATTATGAATGTCTGAATGCTGACAAAAATGACACAAGCTTCACGTGCTGATACCCTGAATTTTTGTCACTTTATAATTCCGATCAGTGTTGTGATAGATATGTATGTGAAGCGCAGAAAAAAAAAATCATTGTGTCACTTGCAACTGCAGTGTAAATTCAAAACAAATTCCGTTCTTATTCCAATTTATTAATTATTATAGGCACTGCAATTCATATCCGGAAACTCAATACGTTTTCTTTTTATATCTTACGCACATCCATGTTAGGGAGCATTTCATGAAAGAACTTTTCGTAAAATCATTTAATAAATATCTGACGAGAAATGAAAAACAACTTGAAACATAATAACAAAATATTTAGACTTAGTTTTAAGCAATTTTTTCAGGCTTTTATTCTTAACTTTTATTTTTTTTATCAATAAGGAATTATTCCAACAAAGCAATAAAAAAATAACGTCTCATTTCCCCATGTGCATATTCAAACTCAACCACAAATAGATCGGCCGCTGCTGCGGCCGATAATGAGAGAAGGTTTCAAATCAGGCAGAAGCGTGTTCATCCATCACGTTTCACCTATTCATTGTTATACATTCGAAGATTTTCGATGCTAAATATTCATATGTCTGTGTACCAATCTGCATCTTAAATGCATTTATAACGACATACCACGTACTTGTTAAATTTAGTTATCATTTTCTTAAGAAAGTAATTTTAAACAAAAACCTCAGCCATATTTTTATTTGCACCACAGAGTCAAAAATATGCAAAATTACGACTATATCACTTAATGTAAATCGTGGGAATTTTTTTTTAAAAAGTGCTGTGTAGTTCTGCACTCAACCTTCATCCATCTGTGTTTTTCTGCCTTGATTTCTCTAAAGAAATAATTTGATTTCCCTTCCCCTTTTCCTTTAAGATGTAACTGGAAATATATCTTATTTCGATATATTGTTTCTCATGAGATTATATCTTTTCGTATTCCAATAAGTTTATAGATTATCACACCATTCTATTTTTCCTTATTTCAAAACGTTACTTCTCAGGCCACTCTATCTTCAGCTTATTCAAGAAGCTGAAAAACGTGACAGCTACAGATGAATGCACTACATCCGCTTGTGTTTCTAAAATACTACACATATGGTAAAAAGTGTTTGCTATTTCATTCTCTGTTGACATGCATCAAAACACGCACACGTTTTATGGTATTCATTTTTAAATTAAATATTTGAGCTTTGCTCAGAATTCAGAAATATTGGATCAAAGTTAACAAGGGCATGTCACGTCTGGGACATATCCCAATCGAGACATATTCTCTTACAAATTTGGTCATACTGCAATAAATACCACTACATGTAGTACTATATTCAGTACATCTCTTAAGTTAATTAACAACAACATGTGAAATGCTAATGCATGCGACGTTTTCTTTGGGCAGAACGCTCCCAAACAATTTGGTATATATTTAAAATTACCCTGATGGAAAAAAAATATCCTAATGAGGGTATTAAACCCCGACAAAGCCCGATAAAAAGATATTCTCAACATAAAAAAAATATTATGCCCACCTTAATCAACAATAATTTGCACTATTAGCAGGTTTGCACATAATCTTGTGAATTAGGTCACGTAAATGTAATCAGTGCAAAATGCTTGAAACCAATCAATACTGAATAAAGATGAAAGTAGTGAAGAAAACATTAGAAGTCATTTTATGATGTATGTGCGTGTCTATGAATGCCCTCACTTAGCTATAATTTATTTTCAAGGAGCATTCCATTCAACTTAGAATGGTCGATTTTTTTTATTTGTATGAAACCTGAATTATATATATATATATATATATATATATATATATATATATATATATATATATATATATATATATATATATATATATATATACGTTCCTTCACATACTTACAAACTTAATGCGAAAAAATAGTTATTATGTCCGTTATTTTGGCACAAAGATCATATTGCTTGGTTTGTTATTTATCACGACAATAGAAGAATTAGACTATGCATGACTTTATCTAATTAAACGGTGCTTGTTGACAAATATTCACTTTTGTGTTAAACTTTCAAGACAATTATTTTAAATGTCATAAATATCAAGGTCTTCCAACTTTCCCTCTCCCACAACATTGCAAGGATAAAAATGTATAATTTCTCATCAACATCCGAACCTGTATTACTGTTATCAGAAATAAAAGTCCTGGTCATTCAACAATGTGAAATCAACAACAAGAACATAAGACAACACAAAAGACAACAAAACTGTTGCTGGTTGTCCAAAACAGTTATACAGTTATCCAAGGTAAAAATTAATTTCCATAAACATTTGCACCAAATTGTTACTTTTTTCCTACAGAGTTAATCATTCCGGATATCTTTTACAGCTGTGGTTGCCGTCTGCTTTTCGTGTGGCATGTCTTTCTTACTTGGAATAATGATTTCCGGCATTTTGATAATAGGCATGGCCAAACCACGTTTGTAATGGTCAATGGGAGCTATTTCCCCTGGCATGTCCTCCGAAATATTGTCCACACAGAAATTGTATTCGTCGTCTTTTCCAGGGGCAGTTTGACCGTCCTCCACCATGCCTACCAACCAATACGCGGTCACGTCCCCTTTATTCTAAATAAAATAGAGACAACAGATCATTTCACTTTTTAATGATGTCCCTCTGTATCTTTAACACGATATAAAATACATCTTCTGCGCTGAATACCTCTTGAGGTTGCGGAAAGCAATGAAGAATCTTGATATCTCGCTTTGTTGGAGCATACATGTATGCTGTATTTGGAGTTGAAATGTAGTCTGTACATAATGATTATCAATTTTTGTCGAACGCCAAACGTTTTGTATGTGTGCCATTCTTATGTAGGAAGAGTTTGCGACCCCTTATAAAATTTTTAAGAATAACGTGCTCTCGAATGAAAGTTGATTTGTATCTTTCTTCACGCCAGGATGTACAGTTATAATTCTCAGTACTGGAAATATCCTATCTCTTTCTTATGCATATGTACAAGCTCTTTATTTTACGACACTTTATTTTACGGCTCTTTATGGCACATTTTGGCTTTACAATCACATGAAGCTCCATCTAATATTATAAACATTCATATGTAGCTAGATTTAAGAAATTCTAACTCCAAAGTGAGTAAATATGAATCATGATTTCGGATTCCTCTAAATATTTATTTGAATCAAGAATTCTTGAGATTATCAGAAAGAAACCTGGTTATGTCGGAATTTAATGATAAATTGTATCTTTAAATGTACTTTCCTGAACAGGTAAAACAAAATTATGGTCGTTAGAATCACAGAAACTGAGTCATTATTAGAATATGCCGAGGAAATTTAGGAATGTTTCACGATGAGGACAAAAAGCTTGATTTTACAAAAAAGGATCAAAATTAATATTCTTTGCTCACCATAGCGCTAATAGTCCCTCGTTTTTTCATAATGAATTTACCCGTTGACTCCAAAGCTTTACATGTTGATTGGGTGATATGAATCTTGTTTGCTGCAAAAGATCAAGGAAAATATGCATTATGACATTGTATTCAAATAGGGATAGAAGTCAACCAGCTTACCCGATACGTGGTGTTTCAACCTTAGTCACAAGTACAATACAGCTTGAAGACTGGATCACCCGCCACTACTGGCAGGAATTGCAAAGTGTGCATATCACACACTAGAAAATTCTTTTACGCACCGGTGGAGCTTGGAGGATAAACACTCCCACCTGAGAGAATTCGAAAGTACCATATGAGGCGCCGTTTTGGTATTTATTGCAATTTAGTGATATCACCTATTCGAGTATGTGATATAACCTATTCGAATAGGTGATATCACTTATTCGAATAGGTGATATCACTTATTTGAATATAGGTGATATCACCTATTGGAAATGAATAGGTGATATCACTTATTCGAATAGGTGATATCACCTATTCGTGCTGAATAGGTGATATCACCTATTCGAATAAGTGATATCACCTATTCGAATAGGTGATATCACCTATTTGCATTTCTTACAACAATAAATAATGAATGCTCCCTTCCTCAAGACTATCTAGATTTCCATTGGAATTAAGCAAATTCGGGCTGCCCCGTTTTCCCCTGTAACTGAGTCCGAGACATTTTAAATACCTTATGTTATCGACCCCTGTAAAGTTACATAAATTTTATAAATTATAAGCTGGGGTACAACAGAGTGGCAATATATACCTTTCTCTCTTTATTATGTAAAGTGGGGCATTTTCCGTATGGAACAGTTATTATGAGTTTTTCACGATTTTTCCTATAGTATACATTATAGATAAGTGTATGAAAATATAATTTGTGAGCAAAACAAACTACAAATTCTACTGGGGTGCTTAGAACTAAATGCGAAGCTGTAATCCATTGTCTCCAAGAACGGTAAGTTAAAAAAACGAAAGTGAAAGTAAATGAGAATTAAAGGCTAGAGTCTTGGGAGCAGTTGTTATTTCATAAATAAATTGAATGTGATATCACTATTTGAATAAGTGATATCACCTATTCAAAATGATTAAGTGATATCACCTATTCGAATAGGTGATATCACCTATTTGAATTGGTGATATCACCTATTTAATTTGAATAGGTGATATCACCTATTGGAATAAGTGATATCACCTATTCAAAAGGAATAAGTGATATCACCTATTCGAATAGGTGATATCACCTATTTGAATTGGTGATATCACCTATTTAATTTGAATAGGTGATATCACCTATTCGAATATGTGATATCACCTATTCAAATCAAATAGGTGATATCACTTATTCAGAAGCTGAATAGGTGATATCACTTATTCAGAAGCTGAATAGGTGATATCACTTATTCGAATAGGTGATATCACTTTTTGGCAGTAAATACCAAAACGGCGCCTCATAGTACCAAGATCTTGAGCTTATATTGGGGCAGATGTGCCTTATTTAAGGTTATATGCAACAAACCTTGCTGTTCTTGAGGAGAAGATTTTTTGTTATATATTCTCCGATAATATTTGACCCCCTATTGTGGTCCACCGTATCACCAGGGGCTAAGCTTTGTAAAATTTAAAATCTACACTTATTCAAAAAACTTAATCCATCTTTGTTCTTTGTTCTTCCTACAAGTCTGAAGCCAAGTCAACTGAGCTAGTTTTTTGTTGGATTAAGAGAAAATAACAGCAGTATTGAAAGTGAAAAAAATGTTATTTATTCAAGTAAACGACGTAAAACAAAAATACACATAGTTAGGGAGTCAGAAGAGACTAGTTCTAAAAACTGTCTTGTGAGTGTTATCTTCTCTGACCTAGGGGTTCTGGGAAAGGTTATTTTTGAAGAAATGTTAATATATATTTATGTAAAACTTTGATCCCTAATGTGACCCCACCCTTTCCACAGGGGCCATGATTTGAACAATTTATAATTTACACTTTGTCAGAAAGCTACAAGGTGAATTTTATCTTTTTGACCAAGTGGTTCTTGTGGAGAAGATTTTTAATGAACCCCACCCTATATCTAACTTTTTTGTGATCAACCCCTCCCTCTTTTGAAGGAAACATGGCCCTTCCACTGAAATTATGAATCCTGTTTACCCAAGGATATACTGTGCCAAGTTTGGTTGAAATTAGTACGGTTGTTCTTGAGAAGGAGTTAAATATGTGTAAGGTTTACAGACGGACGGACAGGGTGACAGACGACAACAGGTGTTCAGAAAAGCTCCTTGAGCTTCCAGCTCAGGTGAGCTATAAAAACTTACGGTGACAACTGGCCTTCATAATGTGAGCGATATCTAGTGTTTCCCCAAATACACCATATCTTGGCAAAATCGATCCAACGATACCAGCCATGCATGGTCCTATATTGAAAAACAAAGAATAATATTAAAGTGTTTACAATTCTTACGACTATGATAAAATATTAATTGGACCAATATAATATACAGAGGATATAACTCAATGATTTTTTGTCAGAATGTGTAGAATCAAAATATCTTTCTCAAACAAGTTGATTCATAAAATTCGGGTGACCTTTCAGGCCTATGGGCCTTCTGTGTTTTGTGAAGAGTTCATAGAGGGGTTTTTGAAAGTGACCATAATTCAAACTTAGTTTACTTGCTATCGGAAACACACCCGGAAACCTTTGCAGGCTTGTACCTGTATTAATTCCTATCCTTAGCTGTATCATCTTGTCATTACAGGTACTAAACCGTGTCTGGTTAATGACAGTCAAAAGATTCAGGGCAAACATGGCGATGTCACGGGCATGCATATCATTCTTCCTGTTGGGCAAACCTGAAATTAGAAATAACGACTTATAATTAAGGTAATTCTTATGCAGTCTGAAATTTTCAATATACTAGTAGGTGTTCTCCGACAAGCAAAATGATGTCAATTCGTGCATGATTACAAACTGGCAAACGAATCAACGATTCTTTTTTTGATCCCATTATTTATAAGATGAAATGAAAGGCATACAACATGTACGTACAGTTTATCGGCAGTTCCACATTGATATTTTAAAGTATGTTTTCAAATGAGTGAATCAAAAAAACATCCAAGATTATTAAAAAGAAATACCTGATGCTACCATATATGCGTCGTTAGTGGCATTGACTTTATAAATATCGTATGTATCGATAATGCTATCGATGATGTAGTAAAGCTCATTTAAAAGTTCCACAACATCACCAGCTTTAAATTCGTCCATGATGTTGTTGAATTTGAACACATCCGAGAAAAGAATGGTAGCCGATTTAAAATACTGTGCCTCTATGGTTTTGTTCTGTTTTAATTGCTCTGCGACAGGTTTTGGTACAAGTTGGTAGAGAAGAGAGTCTATGCGTCTTTTCTCACGAGTCAGTTCTCTGGTTTTGTCTACCAGTGTAAGAGCATATTTTTGGATGCTGCTGGTTAAGTTTTCTGTCGTCCAAATAACAAAAGGACACATAAGAATAACAATCACAAGAAATGCTGCGCTAATTGTTAGGTTACTCGTTACGTTCTCAACGACAGTGTCTAAGATGGCTAAAATTTCGGAGCCGAGATCCTGTTGGATATTCAGGAGAGCGTCCAGGTAAATGGTCATATTGTCAAACCAATGTCTAGCCTTGGCCAAATCAGCAAAGGCGCTGGCATTACTTCCCTCAACATGATGCTGAATGTCAAATCGAAACTGGTCAATGATTTCGGTAAGGTTGTTACCAACTTCCTGTACGGTGCTGGCATAAATCATGTCCACTCGCTCCGAGTAAAGTTTGGCAGTTTTGTAATATGCTCTAAAATTGTGAACTTTTGTATTATACATCTCAAAAAACGAATGAGATTCGAAACCTCCATTGGCATAAAACACGGTTCCAAGCGCTCTTTCCGTACCCACGTCTTCTTTAGCACTTGTCAATTTCTGGTAAGCCACAAGAGGTTTCCACACAACAGCGAACTCGGTTTCATTAATAGAATCGTACATCCATTTAATGACCACTTTAATGATGTCTGTATAAAAGTTAATTTCGTCTTGAATATTGAATCCGTCAGAAGGAGTCAAAGCTTGTCTTCTCCTGGCCAAATATTGAATCATGTTGGTTTTTGTTTCAAAGCGCAATCTGTCCAATTTGTCCAAATTCCCGGGCCAAACTTGCAGACGATTGATTGCTCGATCTGTTTCAATATATTCCGTAAGTAAGAACGTCTTTGTTTCCGGTTTTAAAGCACTAAGGTATAACACACTCATATCCCGTTCTTTCTGTAAATGATGTACAAGTTTTCCTAGCTCTACACTGAATTCTAAAGCTTTCCTCGTCTGGAATAAAAGAAATCACTTTGAAAAGTATTCCTTGGAGTTTACTGTAGAAAACATTTTTTAAATAAAGGTTTTTGAATGTTTTTATAAAATTTGGCAGAATATTCATATACCGGTATGTTGTATATCTTTGCGAATTTGATGATTTTACAAATAATCTTGCAGAGGAAGAAATTCTAAGTAGCAGTTAGAATCTTGAAATCAAGAGAAATGTGTGTTAATTAAAGTTAAATCCTTCTCCGAACCATGAGGTTCATAAGACCGGTGCTTATACCCAGTTTCCGTGGTGCTAAACGGTAGAGTCATCGACTCCCTCCTGGATGGGACACCAGTCCATCACATGTTAACCCCCAGCGTAAGCCGGTACCTATTGCAGCTGGATGGACTGGTACAATGCAGATAAGGTGTTCTGTTTAAGGATCATACCCATAGCGGGGCTTGAACCAGCGAGCGACCTTTGAGTTTCTGCCTAAACACCTAAGACCATGACCTGAGTAATGATGTGTGCTTAGGAAGATACTGAATATCCGAAAGGTGATCTAGACAAGTTTAGTCAGTTCGATTTTGTGATTCCATCATTTTGTATTTCTTTATTTACTGGGTGGAAGTAAATATTACACAATAATAATTCTCATTTTTTCTCCAAAAACCAGATATTCTCAATTTTTATATACATATATATAGTATTTTTATGGCAATATATGTGTCAAGATTAGTGATTTGGTTTGCAAATCAAACTAAGAATCATAAAGTTTTCGGACAAACGCTGGAAGGAGAAATACGACAGCTGTCAGCCTTCGGTCAGACAGCTTTTAAAATGTAGTACATGAGTATGTATAAAAATATATGTATAATAACATACTACTTGTAGTAGATCATCAAGGAAAACATCGATCGTATATCCATTCAGATATTTTTTCTTCTACATGTATTTTGTTATATTTACATTTCCAATGTTTTTGTCCGAGATAAAATTACAAACTGTAAAAATACTTTATTTCTATATAAATCTACTGGTTCATCGAGAGGCGCGGTTAAAAAAAAATCACGTGCGGGGCGGGACAAATAGAGACAGAAGCGGGACTATTAGCACGGGAATTTGCAGAATCAGGAGCATGTAAATATAAGGAATAACTGTCAGATTTTTGGGATTCATGACGATGATCAATCGATCGGCTTGCGTGATAATTTTATGCATAAACGCCTTCGGCGTTTATGCAAATTATCACGCAAGCCACTCGATTGATCACATCATGAATCCAAAAAATTAGACAGTTATTCCTTAAATAATTCATGTATGTACATGTATGTTGCCATCAAAAATACATGTTTTATGTACTTACTAAATAAGGAGACATAGTTTTCTATTCTTGTTTTTTTTTTTTTTTTTTTTTTTTTTTTTTTTTTTTTTTGGATATGGTTGTTGATGATCTCTTGACTTACCATTTCATTTTCGCTTCTGATTGTGATAGTATCAGACAACATATACACACTATAGGACCACACCCCTAACACAGGGAGGACGGTCAAACACAACATTTTCATCAGCTGAAGCTTTTTTCCAGAGTCCGTCAGCGGTTCATCCCGACACAGGCCTGATAAATACACGTAAGCAATTTATGTATGTCTATGGCATTCAGATTGAAAAAGGAATTACATGTTTATGTATCTGAATATCGTTAATACAAGACGTACATCACAGCATGTGTTCATCATTAATCTCTAGGTTACAACGTTGACTCATATGTATATTTCGAAAATTTTCTGCTTAGATTCCTTGTTCACTTAAAAATTGTCTGGAGACGGACTTTGACATGTGCGTATAAGGCCAAAATCAGTAACTGTCAGTTAATTTCAATACAGTGGAATTATATGAAATGTCAAAAATTCCTTTCATTGATATTACAAATTCGAGATTTTGAAAGAAAATAAAGAGATAAAAAAAAGTACAGACATTATTTTCTTCCTCAAAACATATTTTACATCAAAACATAAATTGTTTGATATCACAAATTGATGGGGTTTTTTTTCACAAAATGATGACATTTTTAATTGTTTCACGTTAAACAAACAAATATTTTATATGTTAAATTATTATTACACTGTACCAACGTTGTTTACATTTTATACATCACAATTTAATTTTTTTTCTATATCACAAAATAATAAAATCTGAAATATCAATTGATTTTTTCACCTTAAAAATAGCATTTTTTTGATATAAGAAAATCGGTCTATTTTTGCACCCCCCCCCCAAAAAAAATCAAAAAATTACAATCAACTTTATCTTCTCCTTCATTTTCCAGCTATATATCAGAAAAATTTTAATTTATAGTATTTTGTGCGGAAAATATTTTTTTTTAGGATTCTTGCCTGGCACAATATATTAATTTCTGACAAGGTCATGGGAGAACTTGTTACTTTAAAATTAATACTATTGTTGAATCTTTTTAGATCGATTTTCTGATTTAAACAAAAATCATTTTTGACATCTAAAATTCGAATGTCTTTTGCAAGAAAAAAGAAGGAATCTTTGTAATGGAGTCTGTGGTGTTAAAAAATGATTTTCTTATATTGGGAAAAAACATATGCACTGTAATGATTGTATTTTCTAATATAAAAAAAATCCAACTTTTATCATATCAGAAAACAATTTAACCATTTTAAATCTATAGATAATCAGAGTTTAAAACATTCAGAAATTAACTGGTAAAAATGCCTTTACAAAATTTATTTCACACCTCTTCCAATGGCAGATGGCAAAATAACATCTTGAACATCCGCGCTACTACATTCACTGGCCAAATCCCGCAGCGAAGGCATCCGCCTAAACAGTGCCTCTTTCTTCTCGGTCCGAGAGTCCTGCTTCTCCAATTTTACCTCCAAGTTGCTCATTTTCAATATCTTAAAAAATCTTTGAAATTTTAATTTTATTTACTTACTAGAACTCATGATTAATAAGAGAGAGAGAGAGAGAAAAGATGACTAAAGTTGTACTTGTATCTGGCATTTGAGCATCGTTGCATGCTCAGAGGCTATAAGACCATGTTGATCCCAAACTCAGGTGTATGGATACGAGGGATTTGGGGGCAACACAGGCTTAGCCCCTTTGGTTGCATGGATATGTTAAATGATTCAAAAATTCATTTCACATGATAGTAGAGTCGTTCACATATTTAAATTATATGAAGTACATTGTACATGTAAGCTCACCAAATACATGTATATTATATACTACATAAGTTGTTTTGATAGTACAACTCACTTTCTTTCAAAGTAAGATTTTTTTCGGATGACTTGCACATATTCTTTGTAAAATCGGATGACTTGCACATATTCTTTGTAAACTCGAGTTATAATTATTTCTGAAAATTGATTCCAAATTTGACTACGAATATTTCTTTTAATCCAAAAATGTCTTACCTTGTTTATTGTATGTATTCAGAAACTTTTATGTTTTGTAACTTAAAGAGCGAAACATTGATCTATAAATTACAGTAAAAGCCGCTAACAGTCAGATTAGCCAGTAATGGCTGTAAATGGGTAATTTTGGCCGAAGTTTGTAAATGTTACCATGACAACACGTGTTAATACATGTTCTCGTCCAAAAATTATTGTTATAGAATATACATCATTTCTGACGGTAAACGATGAATCTGCCTTAATTTTAATTCAAAGAGTAAATAACGAAGCAGATGGGCGAACAAGGCGAGCGAAGTGCCTATATAGTGCGACATACATGAAGGTGAAAATTAAATCTCAATTAAAACAAAATTTTCTTTGATATTTCATTTAATATTAGAGTATACTTTATGTAAAATCTCCACAATTTGCAAAAATTTCACAAAGATAGAAATTATTTGGCTATGAAATAGCATATACACACTAAAGAGGGCAAAAAGGATCATTTTCTCATACTAGTACTATAGCACAATTTTTCGATATGAGTGGGTCTTTGCTCCATTTATTTGCAAATTTATCCTCAAAGTTTGCGTGAAAAGATAATTTTTTGGTTAACTAAAAAATGGAGCAGAGACTCACTTTACCTTAAAAACACAACATTCGCATTTTTCCGAGAAATACTTGAAGTCCATTTAGTCAAGGGTCATATCACAAACATGATTTAAAGAGACATAACACAAACAAAATTTTGATGCCTGGATTGATATAGATTTTTTGACTGATTTTGATGAGAAATGACATATATAATAAATCCCTAAAATATAAAGAAATCGTAAGTTTTCTTTGGTGCTTAAATTTGCGACTTTGTTTTGTTATCTATGTAATTCTATACAAAATTTTGCATATATTTTTAACATTGTGACAAAATCTTACAGAGTTCTTCCACTTTTACTGGTAAATATTATTCAGGTTACTTATCTGAATATAAAGCTATGAAAAATATTGCTGATTTCTTAAAAGAAGTTTGTTTGTGTTATTTATCCTTAAATACCACTATTCATCAGGAGCTGTGTAGCTTAGTGGTCAGCGCATTAGTCTCACAGGGAAATGATACTCAGGATTTTTATTGCTATAAAATAGTATTCGAACCCCACGAATACCACATAATTTTTTAATAACAGAATAATTTTTGCAGAGAAAATTTTCCTCAGAAAAGTTTTGTTTATCATAATTTCATAAATTTCAATTATGATAACTTTACTCTAAACACTAAATTCACAAAATGAATATAATTTTTACATATCTGAAGCTGTAGGCATTCTGCACGCCTTCTTCACCCATCTCCTTGTTATTTGGTAACAAATGTAGGCACAGCGGAAGCAATTTCAGTTGGGGAGGGCAAATATTTTCAGTGGAGGGGGGGGGGATACCGAAAAATATAAAATTCTTTTGACAAGCAAAGAAACAAAAAAAAAAGATCCTTAAACGTTATATTATTGAGGGGCACAAGCAAATAGTATAGCTACAGCGTGTACATATACATGTATGTTTCTATAGTATTCTATATATCGGCACAATTATTGATTGGGAGGGACAAGACCCTCTCATGGCCCCGGTTCCTACGGCCATGAAATGCAAGTGTTATATGTCACATCCTGGCACAATCAGTTGTTTTTGAAAGAACTATTATATTAATTATTGTATGTTAACATATCGATAATTTTACATGTACGTGTCATCATGTTATTTTTGTTATCTTGTATGGTAACCTATATACATGAATATGATAGGCAGAAATAAACGTATATACTGTTTTTGTATATTATTTTTGTTTTTTACACTTAGCAACCATGCATATTGCATTGTTTAAGAAAGTGAGGGCAGTCGAAGAAATAAACATGCAGAAACAAAACACTGCAAAAAACGAATATAGGCCGCTACATGTATGAAAAACAGATGGGATAGAGGGTAACCACAAAAAAGGGTTAAGAAGAAAAGTAGTCACAATAGTGGTGGGGGTTAATTTCGACTGAGATTCGGCTAAGCTGGATATTTGGACTGACGATATCATTGTCACGATAGAATTGTCAGAAATGACTGCCAAATGAGATCGGGATCGTAGTCTATAAAATAGTTCGTTACCCCTCAGACCTTTTCACTGTAAATTAACGGAAATGACCAAGAAGTAACGAATGGTGGCAAAAATGTCAGCTTTCAGTTTCACAGACAAGTTTGTATTTCCACCCGATTTTGATGCATTGTAAGTGTTCTCTTATGTATTTTTAAATAAACACTGATTGGATTACCAATAAGTTTGTAACAGCTATGTAATAATAATTATCATACCTCTGTGTTTCTTTTTTTCAACAAAATCTAACGACATCACATAGGTCTCATAAATATACATAATAAAAACCATTTCAAAATCCAGTAGTGAAATATAACGTGTGCATTGATATTTATAGAGTTTGAAATAACCAATCTCGAAGAAGTAAATAAATTTGATTTCATTTAATGTAAATACTGCAGTCATAGTTTACTTTTTATTCTTGCTCAACCTATTGACAGTCGACTTCTTATTTCACAGGAGTGTACCAAATTCGGAAAGTAAGGTTTGTGTAATATCTGTCATTGGCAAGAGTGCGTACCATACTAATGCCTCCAAAGCATCAGCACTCAATCATATTTTGGACAGGGATGTTTTCAAGGTAACTGGGAGGAAATTATTTCAAATGATGAAGGTTTTTTTTTAGATTTAGAGAGAATTAGAGAGCTTTAGAGAGAGTACATGTAGTTTGCCAACAGCAACCTACATAGTATTAAAGTACAATACTTAACTTCTGTTTATTAATGATCAGAGAATTTCATTTTTAGTGTATCCCAAAAGAAGTAGATGATACTATTACTAAGGTACACTTTGAGGTTTCATATTTTTTTTCTAATACTGTATGTCCATTTTAGCCCCATTTTTTTTTTATTTTTGACTTGAACAATTAGAAACATATTATAAAATGCAAGCAATAATTGTTCTGCAATTTAATTTTAATTCATAGTTTTGGTTTTTATCAAAAAGCTTGAATATTGCAAAAAACATGCCTCATGATTTTACATAACTACACTGCCATAATATCACAACATTTACTGCATTCTTTCCTTACTTTTTTCTAGGGAGATGTGGAGTGTTTCTATGATGTAGAGAATCAGGTCATCTTTTTACATCTAAGGTCTCTAAATGATGTTTACAGAGTTGCTTCTCTTTGTCAGAGACTGGTTTCAGAAAAATCATCAAAAGTAAGTACTGCTGCCGAGCTGTCATTTCAATTTCTTGAATCGGATATTTATCACTGTTTATCATTCTAAAAATTTCTTTCTTTTATTAAACTAATTTTGAAAGCAAATTTAATTTCTTCTCTCTCCAAGAAGAAATTATGAATTTTACATAGTTTTTCTGAACTTGTAAAAGCTTTTTATGTCTTAATTCACATTCATCATACATGAGCATGTTAAAGGGTTTTTATCACATATCTAAATTTCTTAAAAATGAAACACTATTATATTCTTGAAACATATAATTATTGTTTAATTGTGAAATAATTTAAAAACGGGCGTAATTATGTGATAAAACACCCGTAATATAGGGTTTTCGATGTAAAGATCTCCACTAATTAGATAGGGGTCACGTGGTACTAGATTTTAACGTTAAATAAATAGACTTCATAGGTGTCAATGGCCGATTAGTACTCGTTAAGCTTATCATAAAAGAAAATAAATTGAATAGATTTTTACGTTCAATAAATAGACTACTCAATATATCCGGTTGAAATTTTGACATCAACCATGTTCCTTTGGTTAGGGACGGTCAATCTTTTATGTATGAACGTCTAGCAGAAAGAAATAACCAGAAAATATGGAGAGGTCACTGAAGACGAAGCCATTTACAACTTGGGACTTCGACTAAATTTAATGAATATTACTTAATAAGTTTAACTTTGTAAATATTTATAAATATGGGAATTTTAAATTCTCCTTCATTTTTAAAATTACTTATATATAAATAAATGCTGCATATTTTCTATCTGTTCCAGCACTGAATATCATGTCAGTACTAGAAATGACACTTCTTCAATGGTGCCATATGTCATTACGAAGTTCACAACATTCCTACTAAGCCTAGATTCTGTGCGACTTTTAAAAATTGCATGTTGGTCATTTACTTTTTTTTTTAAAAAAAGGTATCTTTTCCTTAAAATATTTCATACTACAATTCGTGATAGGGCATAAATGATTTTTCTGAATGGAGTTAAACGCCGTAGTGTTTGCAGAAAAAGGCTCCTGTTTCATCTCTCAACCAAGTCCAGGAAATGTAAAAAAAAATCTTCCTAAAACCTTTCTTTTGCACATTTGTGCATCCTAAAGCCACAAATTATACCTTACTAGCTTTCAACTATCCAATTATCACTTAATTATTTTCTAACAAATGAGCCCTTTTGTATACACAATAAGTACTTCGCTTGACCAGGATTGACACCTATGACGTCAGAGCAATGGCGCGTAACATCGGCAATCTAAATATGCATATTGAGAAATTCAAACTTTGAATTGCTGAAACATCAAAAATATTAATTTTCTAACAAAGAATTTTAAACATATGATTTAAATAACATGTAAGCTTTGTCATATCAAAAAAATTTGAGACGTGATAAAAACCCTTTAATGTCTACATGTATTTCATGTCTGACTTTGAATATATTAGTGTCTTCTTTTAAAATAATTAATAAATACATGTATTTAGTATTTTTTTTTCCATGGAAAATGTCTCTAAAATGGTTTTAATATAATATTACGTACTCTGAAATTTCTTTGTGACAGGATTTTTTCTTCCTGTGGCAGAAAGAAGAATTTAGAATAGCTAAAACACTCTTATGGATGTTTGGAGTTTCTCATCTATTATTGGTATGTTTTGTTCTAATGTCTTTGCACACACTACCATTTTCATAAATATTTTAAAATTCCACAAAGAAATTTAGCTTGTCTTATCTTATACAAAGAATTTGCAGTTTCATGGTAATTTTTAATATGTTTCAGTTATCTCATCCAGGAAGCACATTCGATGTTACTTTTGTGAGACTGTTTAGAACCCTAGACAGTATTAGGTAAAGGTTTTTTTTTAGCACCAGGGAAAGATGGATTTTTGCATGCTTAAGCTGTATTTTACATTCTTTGGTGGAAACAATGGAATTATATCATTAACATTTCAGGCTTAAGTTACAGCACAGTGTTTCTGATCAGCTCCATGGACTGCCAATCTCCAAAGACTGGTCCTACAATGGAAGACCATGTTCCCCCCGAGTACTGTTTATCTTTGAGTCCTGCTGTTTTGAATCCAGTACAGAGGACTCAGAATCTGGAACTAAAGGGAGATTATTGGTATTTATGTCCTTTATTCATGAATTTCACATTACTTTTTAAAATTATGAAATAATTGGGCATGAAATCAGGTAATACATGTACTATACATGTATAAATTTGATCTGATATGAATTTCTATATTATCTGTTACACAAAGAGTTATCAATTTTTTCCTCAACTTTTGAGCAATCTGAATTACATTTTCACTTTCTAAAGAGAGTTTTATTATGTTGTTGTTATCTTTGTCTGTCCATCACTCTTTCTTGTCATTTTTATAATTTTAGAGGTACAGTTGAACTTCGGTATCTCGAACACCGATATCTTGAATACCATTTATATGTCGAAGTGATTTGGAAGTCCCAACCACTTATTCTTTAAGTATTTTACCCTCGATATCTCGAATCATTGGATATCTCGAAGTTTTTCCTCGGTCCCATCGAGTTCAAGATAACGAGATTTGACTGTACTTAAAAATTTATTTAGTAGGGATTTAATCAATAAACCTGTATATTATGATTTTTTATTGCCCAATACACATTGTGATAGTCTAATTAGTATGTATTACTATGTAATAGTAAATTCTGGAAATAATTAATTTTTTGGTTCAAACCTTGAAATACATTTACCAGAATTGTAAAATATGTTGCAAAACGGTAAAACAATGACATCCTAACATTGAAACATGCTTTATTAATGTGTAAATAAAAATGAAAACAATGAAGTTATATTTTTCGCATTAAACATGTATTTGTTTAAAAAAAATTATGGAAATTCATTTGAAATCTAAGCAAAAATTGCTTGTAAAATGATATTATCTTGATATTTTTGGGAAAAAAAATCATGATTTATTATGAAACAAACGTTATGGCAATACCAATCCCTATCATTTAAGCATATGATTGGCATGGTCATGTAATACATGTACTACATGTAGATATGCAATAGGGTTTTGAAATTTAAGTCTTTGGCACCAGGGTCACTTTGAAGGGGTTTCATTTAAAAATTAAGCCTGCACAGTCACTGGAATTTCTTCTACATTACAAAAAATTGGAGAAAAAAAACTCTCTTGCATAATGATTAGCTATGGCCTGAAGCTGTGCAGTAAGATTTCCAAATATTTATATCTGTCTCGGAGCTTGCCTGCAATTAACGTTGAACAAACTTGTCTATACACGTACAATGTATATTGAATCAGGAATTGCATATTAGTAATAATGATTCAGATAATATATAAACATTTTCCAGATGAGTGACCAAATATTAATTTCTGAGAGAGATTCATTATATAAAACATGAAGAAATTATAGACCCTGATTGAGGGATACCATCAACTAAAATTGCAATTCCTTACACACTTATGACCAATGTTTTGGTACTTATGTTACTTATAACTGAAACATAAGGAAGTCTTGCATATCTAAAGTTGAATCTGAACTACATATGGAATCTTTCAAACCCCACATGGATCTAATAAAAGGAACTTTTTTTCCCTAAAATCAAATGGCCTTTCACTATATTCAAACAGCAGGGTAAGTACTGTTATTCCTGTCAGTAATTTCTATTTTAAAGTTATAATTATTACCATTTTAGAAAGGTTCCCCCATCAAAAAATTACAACATGCCATAGAAGACCAAATCTACAGAATACTGAGAAAATCTAGAGTTATTACAAATATCAGGTTAGAATAATTGTTGTTCTGAATAATTCTTAAATCTAAAGTATTTTACAGCTAAATCAAAACTGAAAATAATAAAATATTTATGTTATTTATTCATACAGCCAATTGGCTGGAATGATAAACTTTGAAAGTTAAAAAAAATTACTGATTTCAAATGTCATTAATATTTTTTCTTGAGTAAGTGTGCTCAATTCTCAAGCACATTTTTTTGTACAGCAACAACTCACTATTTGCTGTACCAGCCAATCAGGAGTTTGTGTATGTCCATACTGAAAGGTCAGAGGTTACAGACCCAGTGGCATACTATCTGGAACAGCTGCGTTTGAATAGCACAATCGTCAAGGATTCTGGTAAGATAAATATTACTACTGACATGATAATTAGTGTAAATGTGTATAAATTGTAACCTATTTTTTAAAAAAAATTTTAGATAGTTTTTGAATTGTGTGTCCTTTAAAAGTAAATTATTCCTATTATACAGTAAAACTTGTCTAATCCAAACACCACCTATTCCAAAGAAGTTGGCCGGATTAGACAACATTCCAGATTAGACAAGAATATTAGCAATTAAATTTATTGAAAGGCACTTAAAGATTACATCGTATTTGGCAAGGTTTCGGAATACACAACATCCAGATTAGACAAGTTTCACTGTACATGTACATATTTCTTTTTTACTTTAATTAACTTAATGCAAAACATTTCAGATACATTTGTATTTATTTCTTTTTGTAACATAAAATATGGTGAAAAGATTTCTCAAAGGTGTTAAACTGTTCTTTGAATATTTTTGTGTATATTGTACATATCCCAGTAAGTAATCAGAGCACTCACGGGGTCTCTCTTCAAATTACATTTGTAGCTAACTACTAGATGTCTAAGAGCATGATGTTACTTTTCAAGTTCATGCAGGCTTTTTATTTTAATTGTGTCATGTGGCATGCTAGACAGTTCTTAAAACATACCAAAGAAAACCTCACTGATACATTTAGTAGATTAGTATCCTTTATAAATTTACATGTATTTGAGTGATTGTCATATAATGTACAGGAAATAGAATAATACAGAATCTCACCCTCCTCTTAACACAAGATATAATGGTTCCCCAAATCTGGTAAATTCTCTGATATTTTGAACAATATGTTTAAGATCTACATGTACATCTTCATTAAAGTACATATCTAAAAATGGAATTTTTTGCTAAAGCATTCAGAATTTTTTTCAAAGAGCACAAAAGGGTTTATTTACAGTGCAGTATGTGTGATTTATTTTTTTTCAGTTTTCAGATTCATTCTTTTCAGATAAAAATGTTTGAGTGAGGCCAAAATAAGGAAAGAGTGTTTATTTTGATGAATACAGATTGTATTTCTATGGATCTTCATTTAAAGATTATTTACATTTTAGGAACTTTTTAGAGGCCATTTTATTTTAAATTAAAGGTTTGAAGCATCATTTACACCAGAATGTACTTTTGTACTTTAGATATATTAGAATGCCTACCAATGGGATTTAGACAAAGTTTTATTGCTAATAATTTGAGATCGGGATAATTAACAGACATTTTTGTATATATATTTAAGAAACATTTGTGGTACATTGCAGTTTTCTTACGAGAAACAGGTAATTCTTACACTCATGTAATTTGTTCTTTTAAGTTAAGCAATTAGATGCACTGTAAATTTTAAATAATTTTTTCTATTACATTGTGCATGTGCAGTATATCTTATTTATGTTGTTTGCATGGAAACAGATACATAATTTTTTTTTCAAGTCTCAAGTTAACTTCACTTTTTCATCAAAATTGATTCTTGTTTAAAAGTTTGTATTTGTAATTAACATGACAGAGGGACATTACATTAATTAGAAAATCAACTACTGGTGCAGGCTTTGCCAGTTGATTTGATATTTGGTATCTGGCAAATGTCAACATGCTCAGGAATTTTTTTTTTTTTTCAACTATAGTTAACCTTGCAGATCTTCTTTCACTAACATTAATCCATGTTCATTATATTCAACATTTCAACATGCTATGAAATTTAATTAAGATCATTTTTATGTACTATACTAGATATAATGTTCTATCGTTAAAATGATATTGTCCTACAAACCAGGTTTAATTGTGGTGAGGGCTTGTCCCAAGACACAGTTAGATTATTCTAAGTATATCATTACCCGAGCGTGTTTCTTATCTTTGCTCATTTCTTAACTTCAAGTCATGGGTAGAGAGATATGTCTCCCTAACCAGTAATTCATGATGTGTCATTATTTTTTGAAGATATGAAGTTCATCTGCTCCTTAGTGTTTCAGCTTTTGCATACCTATATTCAGTCGTCCAGAAAAGTAAATTTTCTAGAAATGTATGTGATCCATTATACACTTTCTGTTTCCTTCGTAATATGTAAGAATTTTAATGAGAGCACTTAAATCAATTGTGTAATTTGTAAGGTGGTGATATAAAATTTATAAAGTTGAATTCATGCTGTTGCAAATAGAGTTGCCAATTTTGCATGTATTTTCTCTGCCCAAGCAGCTGTAATTTAATTTGGTACTGCTTGGATGAGTCTGACTGTCAATAGCACAGCACATTGTAAACTTATAATTAGAAAGATGGAAATTTAGAATACATCCAATTGTAAATAGACTCACCTCATACCTCCATTGACTTTTCAAAAATGAAATACATATCTTGATGAACACAGCATTAGGAAAACAAGAGAAGGAAAATGTGTTAAAAAAAAATTACAATTGATATATAATTGTGAATCACTTGAAGAATAATTATGTTCTGTACATGTATCACATTCATATTGTGAAATGTATGGTATAAAAGTTGTAGTTTATTTGCAAATTTTATGTTGTTTTAAATGTATATTTTTTCACCAGGAGGCAAATTTGAAATAATATGAATTTATGTGTAGTTCTAATTGTGAATTTCAAGTGACCTGGTAGCCATGATTTAAAAAAAAAATGCACAATTGAACCTTTGATACAAGAGAAATAACTCTTCCATTTAAGCCAATGATTACCAGATAATTATTTAAACATCTAAGATTCATTTTTTTTGTTGATAGCTAGAAATCTTTTTTTCTTGATTCTTTCAACACCTATAGCTATACATGTATATATTATATACATGCCATTGTATCATATTATGTGTATGATAACTTTGGCAGCTTTTTTGCATTTCTTTTCATGAATGTTTGATAATTTTCATTTTGCCACCAATCTTGAACAATCTGCAGGTAACTTGTAGGTGTGAGTATATACCTTATAAATATTAATGAAATTTTATAAGTAATTTCTTACATTACCTACCAGTATCCTTTTTTTTTTTTATCTCAGATTCACCAAGGAGTCGTAGTTATCAAAGTAATAGAAAGGTCAATCAGGGTAATGGATCGTCAGGGTCAAGGTCATCATCCACAACTGCACATTCAAAAGGAGGCAACAGCTTCAAAGAGTTTCTATGGCAACACATTGAGATGGCCTTAGGGAGGGGTTTTGATGATAATGTTGGGAGAAATCCAGTTCCTTCTTTATTTGAGGTCTGTATGAATTTCCTTCATGAGGGATTTAGATTAAGGTAACTAAGTTGCACTACTAGTGGAGTGCCATGATTTGGTAGAAGAAATGGAATGTTTTGAAAGAAAAAATATGTTGGAAGATGAAAGTTGATTTTGGTTTTATGACACAGTGTCATGTGTTTTACTAGGTGACAGGTATTTTTACTTCTTAAGGACATACGCAACGTACCTTACCTACTGATAATTTTTCAAGATATTCTTAATTTAAGATTATAGTACCATCGGATGTTCGTAGACAAAAAATCAGCAGGCATTACCAGGGGTTTTGAAAAGATATCAATAAATGAAAATTCTTGTATAATTCAAAGAAAAATATACAAAAATTACTAAACATATATTCTAGATGTTTTGTTTATCCAGACTTATTCTAGAAGAAGTGTACAACAGCATATATAGACATTAAATGTAGCACTCGATTCCTTTAAGTATGGGAACTCTTCAACTCCAGGGAAAAAGACAATAAAGTTCAAACTACGTTGCGTATGTCCTTAACAAGATCTGTTCATTCAAGTAATTAAATTATTTCCAATTGAGACTACAGCTGCAGCTCTTTTTCTTTCAGACAGTAACAGCACAGACCTGGTTTATGGTGGCTGACAGGCTCTATCAATTCTATTTTGGAGATTCCATTGATGGAAAAGCCCAGGCTCATTTAAATACCCTTAAATCACTACTGGAGACAGATATAAGATTCTCTGAAAAGTAAGACATTTGTCTCATATTATACATGTACATGGAGGCTAAAGATATTACTATCTGTTTCTCACATTGTTAATTAAGAATTTTTATTATTTGTATAAAATTTTGTAGTCGCTGTAATAAAGTTCTACCCCTTGCTGAAGCTGCATACCAAGAAAGTCTACCAACCCACTATGTAACAAATTTCCATTTATCAAAGGTAAATTGATTCATGTACATAATGTACTTCGCTTCACCACCATTATGCACTACCAATATAGTATGTGATCTCAAAACAACTTTGTAGACATATACCATTTGAAGACATTCATATACTGAAGGATTTATGATATTACCCTGGGATCCAATTGACTTAAATGTATTCTCCCCATAGACCAAAAAACTAGATGGTTATTCATTATACAGTCAAAACTCAATATATCAAAGCCCATGGGTTTGAGAAAAAGAATCATATCAAATGAATTGAGATATCGAGGTTACAGGCCTGTAGGAAGCAATTTCAGTTTGGGGGGGGCACAGCCAAACATTTTTCAGTTGACAGTTGAGGGGGCACTACCAAATTTTTTTCTGACAAGCAAAAAAAAAAAAAAAAAAGTCAACTACCAAATATTCCTTGACAAGCAAAAAAAAAAAAAAAAAAAAAAAAAAAAAAAAAAAAAAAAAAAAAAAGGTCATTAGGCGGTTTTATTGAGAGGGCACAAGCTTATAGTATTTATGTATACTATAGTAATCTATATATCGGCAAAATTATTGGGGGGGCACAGCCCCCCCGTGCCCCCCCCCCCCCGGTTCCTACGGCCATGGGTTATTATACAGATAGGAAAAGTGTTGGGACTTTTAACTCACTTTGACATGTCCATGGTACTCAAGAGTTTAAGATGAAGTTCAAGTATTTTTACACTTTAGTATTCTAATTGAAAATGTTATATTTTATGAAAAGCATATATTTATTTTTCATATTTATTTAGTTTTGATGCATACACATGTACAAAACCACCTACTTCATATCATCACACAATTATTCATGTCAGTAAACAATTTACAATACCTAACTGACTTCAGAAATGACATTAAATCATTGTTGGTCTGTTGAAAAAAGGTCATTCTAATGCAACTGTTTTGTAAAACACATTTTGATTGACCAATGCACAAGTGTTAGAGGCAGTAAAACAATCATTAAGGTATGTCACTCGTGAAATTAATTATATCAAGGATTTTTTGAGAAGTATATTTTAGATAAGTACTCATTTAGGATGACTCAAAATCACAAAGAAAATTAGGGGTCAGTGTGCATCTTACTGAGCAACGGTACAATTAATTTGACCTTTTTGCACTTAAATTTTAATTCTTTGGTTAATCACTTTAATCTTTATCATACATGTATTTTATTAGATGTAATCATGGCAATATATAGAATCTTATTTTACCTAAAATAGTTTAAATAATATATATCATTGAACAAATCATGCAAATTATTGCGCATAAATCATTGTGTGACCTTTTTGCACTAAAAAAGTATCAAATTTAGGGTATTAAAAATCTAAATAGGCAATAAAATATTTTCTTGTATCAAACTTTTTATGACTTTAGTGCTGTTTGGTTTGAAGTACTGCATAGTTTAAAATAATGAAAGAAAAAGTTCGGGTCAGTGATGCAAATTTTGAGATATTGATCCAAATATGCGATTTTCGGGCAAAAAACTGTGTAAATTTTATCTTGACTTCTTTAGTATATTTTCATTTCTTGGCAAAGTCTGTTGAGTGAATTCTAAAATTTCTAAAAATATACATTGAAACCTATATCTAATATTTCTAGCATATAATAATGGAAAATATTCTCTGAGTAAAAATTTTTGGGGATAAAGTTCCAAGCTTGAAGATATTAATTATAACAAATGTGTAGATTTGAAGAATTTTCTTCTAAATATCCTTCCACCACAAAAAATAGTCTCCCATAAATCTTGTTTCTTTCTGACTTTGTGAGCAGTTTTTAAATTGAATATTGTATAATTTGCATTGTTTAATTCAAATATATGTTATAAAAACTGAATTGTAATGAATAGTTTTGAAGTCAAAGGTTCTGACCAAACTTTTCTTAAAAGCTGACGAGTGACATACCTTAAGGAGAGTGAAAGCTTTTGATTGTGACGTCACAATAAATCAATGTAAAAACACAAGGTTCCGTGACATATTTCATATAACAAAACTGAACAAAATAAGATGTAAACATCAAACAAAATCCATAAATTGCATTAGAATGAGAATAACTATCTTCTAATTTGGTATTTGCGACCGTTAATGCTGATTTTCTGCTTACGGGTCGCCGGTAAAACTCAGTTTGCGACCGTTAAATCATTATTAATGGTTGCAAAAACCAAATTAGAAGGTAGTTATTCCCTAATTTTATTACTTTGGATTAACATATATAGTGAATTTTGTAATATCGTATCATAAATAGTGAATTTTAACAAATGTTTCAAGAACAATATAAAGTGTGGCAATCAAATTTTTAGCCTCACACTTGCAACACAGATGTACTGTAAGTTACTTTTTGTTCTTGTGAACTTTATTTTTGTGTGATTATACACTAGACCATCTGCTCATGAAAATTTCATTCTTATGCATATTTTTATTATTTAAGATTATATACCACAAAAATAAAAATCTGTGAGAATTTTTTCTTGCTTAAGAATACCAAATTACTATCTCACAAAAATAAGGTATGACATTTGTGAAAATTTCCTGATCTACAGTGTGTACATGTATCTACACAATATTATTTAGATTGAAGTGTTTCATCTCTTGTTCTCAGTTAGCCCAGGCTCAGAGAGTATTCCACCAATTTGCCAGGGGACCAGCATGTGACAAGTATCTCAAACAACTGGAGCAGTCCTGTGAAAAGTTCTGGAGAAATGGCCGACAGCTGTGTGAGGAAATCAGTATCTTGTCTAACCACTGTGTCAATCCTGTAAGTAGTGGAGTTGTTCTCTTTTTGTTTTTATGTATAATGTAGATATATTTAAAAGAATTTGTACATGAAGGTCATGGGGCATTGACTTTTGAATATTTTTATATGTTTGATGCATTTTCAAACATTACATGTATATTTATAGATCCTAGTTTCGTCACTTACTTATTGAGATGTAATTTTGGAATTTTTTTTAACAAGATATGCTTCTTTGAAAATTTTAAAGGATATACATTGAAGATCTCTATTGAAATAAAAATCATAGTATTTGTTTCCCATATGTATATGTACTGCCTGGACTATAATTTTTCATTCATCTTTATCAGTATATTTTGTACTAAAATTTTAAAAAGTTTAAAGCAACAAATTCTTATTTCTAATGGTTTTCTTTGTCCCAGTAAATAAAAGTGAATATTAATTTTAACAATTTAAAATTCAGTGAATTTTACATCTTGTTTGACTATTAAAATCAAATCAGTGATGAATTGTATGGTGTATGAATTTATAGCTGCACAGACTTCCAGATGACCCAGAAACTGATGAAAATAGACATCTACCCATAATGACTCACTCTAGTCAGCTGAAGACAAAAGCTGCTTGTAACTGTGGCAGAAAGCAAGCAGACAAAGAGGACCCATTTGACCATAAGGTACTATAAAGTATATTTTGGTGATCAGGGTACACAGAATGTATACAATGTCATGCAGATAAACAAGTGATGAAATTTACATAGCAGTGTAAGAAATTCAATTCTTAAGTCTTTCAAGTATTACCAAATTGAACTTGGGTATTTTCAGCTGAAGAGTGGATTTTTGTTTATAAATGATAGTTCAAACAATTCTTTGTATATGTATCAAAGGTGACTTGTACAGGCACATGTAACATTACATGTACAAAAAAGACATATTGTGCAATTATATGTACAAGATTTATGAAAGAGCATCTTCAGCATTATTTTCATGTAAAAAAAAAATTGTAGTTGTACAGGTATGGTTACATATCATGTGAGTAAAATTCTTATTGTATAAATTTTCACAAGCTCAAGACCAGGCATCTTGACCAATTTTTGACAACTGTGACAGAATTTGTCAGTTATATTAGTTGCAAGATACAACTGTACTGAATCTAGTGCAATGTGGTGCAGAGCACATATATCAAATGAAATGAGATGAGATTCTTTTAAATGGAACATATTTATTTCCACTTCAGTATTTTATCATCTCTAATCAAATAATGTACCAGCCTTTAGGATATATCAATAGAATCGTGTTAATATGTACATGTACATACAGATGGTTATACATGTAGCGATCATGCTTATTATGAATTCACACCTATATTTCATTCCTCGTAATTTTTTGTGGCCTTATGTTTCAGCCAGAACCAAAAGGATACATTATGTTGATGATAAATTTTAAAGCATATTTTGAAGTGGTGTTTATTATGAATAAAAAAAATCCATCTCTAGCACCTTGCTATAAACATGCTTTACTTTACACAATCATGAAAAAGGGAAGATAAAACATCAGAAATAGTATGTGTGTAATTTGTTTAAGAATTGATGAATTACATTGTTCTAAATTGTAGTATGCCAATTTTGATTTCTTTGATGCCTTGGAAGCATCTTGTTGTGGAGAGCTGGAGCATATAGACTTACCCATATTTAAACCCAGCACATCTGATGCCAAGGCCAGCCTGGTTAAGCGGGCTCCCAGTCGAGAAGAAAAGAAAGAAAGTGTAATTCAAAAAGACACCCTCAAGCATGATATAGTCACTGGGATGGGTAGTCTTAGTCTGGCACTCAGTTTAGGTAAGAATTCTGTTCAACACAGTTGATTCCTCATGTTATGGTTGTAGAAAAAGTCAGAGTAGTGTTTTCATATGTAATTTTTATGAAAATTTCATGAAAAATAGATTTAGGGGAAATTCTAAAAAGGGTGTTCCTTAGACAATGTGGTTCTTGTGGATTAAGGGCAACTCATCCATTCTTCTGGATTAATGCTTTGTAGGGCACCACTGAGCAGTATAATACAGAATCAGATACCTCAGCATAAGCAGAGGATTAAGGTTTTGAGCAAATGACCTTGCTTTAGAGTTATCATGCACCTTCAGATTGTAAATGAGTAACTCATTGCATGTATCTCTTAGTGAACACTGTAGCTTAGTGAAGAACATTTTTATTCAAGGGACAAACAAGATTTTCAATTTATACTTTGACAGGTCAATCTGGTGGAAGTGAATTTCTCCCTCATCAGGATCATCACAGTGGAATAAGTACCACTGACCATTACACAAGTCACCAGAGTGACCAGGAGGGTGGGACAGATGAACATGAGGAAGGGTCAGGTGGAGCACACAGTGTGGATGTAGTGGAAGAAGAGGATGAGGATCATCTGGAAGATGCTGAACAGAGTCCTGATAAAGAGGAAGGAAGTGGAATAAGACAGGAAGTGGATGAATCTCAAAAGGAGGAAGAAGGGTCACCTAAACAGGAAGTGGATATCATGCCCAGCTCACCCAAGCAGGATCCAAGCTCCCAGAGGACGGAGCCAGAGATAACAATTAATTCTCAAAAAGCAGATTTAGAATCATCACAGAAAGAAGAAGTTCAATTAGGAAAATCCGTTCTTAAGAAAGGTTTGTCAATTATTTAAATGTCTGGTGTTATAACATGTCACTAACAATATGTTGTTTGTCCACCAAAAGAAAACAAAACTTGATTGATGAAGGGAATAAGAATGCAGATTAGATACTTATTAAGTAATGTCCAAGAAAAAAAGAATGTTAATTTATAAATGTTAATTTATAAATTGTTATAACTTTGTATTGAATAGGTGGAAGTGAAACTTTGATTAATATTTATTGTTTAGGGTTTATTGACCCTCTAATAAGAGAGATAACTCTCACTGGGATGAATAATATTTATTTTGTGTTAACAGTTGTAGAGCTCGACGAGGCAGGCACTATGAGGCAGCATTCCACCACAGAGTACCTGTATGGAATGATTCACTCAGATTCTCCCCCACATCTCCTCCCAATGTTTCCCTCCTGGAACATTTGTTGTCTGGGAAAATCCAGCATGTATAATCATAATTCAGGTATTGTAAGAAGGAATTCGAAGTAATAATTGTTGAGGATTTTGAAAGTGAGTTGTAGAATACAACAAGTGAATGAAGTGATAGGATTTTGACATTTTTATTGAGCATTTGATGAAAATCCAAATGTGACTCTTTGTTTTTAGAAGGTATTTTGTGTTAGGGTATCCTTGACCTGAAATTCCAATGTATTTTATCAGTTTTTGAAATCCAGACAATTGATTTTCAGGATTAGATTTGCCAGGATTTTTACATGGAAGTAATTTTCTATTACCATGGGATATTACGGTAAAGGCAGAAAAGGACAAGTGGCCATCAATAGGGGAAACAACGTCAAGGAAAGGAAAACAGAAAAAGAGCAATAAAGGTATTACTGTAATGTATGGATAAGCTGGTGCACTCACATCAGTACACCAGCAGGATTCGAAGCATTTAATAAGCATTTATGCACAATGAACTATAAGTCCATATTTTTTATTTATTAAAGAGCTAGCTTCACTTTATGCATAAAATGGCCCTGTAGATATACCAATTTATTGACTAACAGTTTATCTTCCATTTTAAATATCAAGGTAAAGTAGAGACTTAGTACTTTCATTTCCTATTAAAAATTTTCTTCTTAAAGCCAAGGTCTTGGAAAACAGGCTTCATGGAATTGCAATGTTCTTGAATTTTAAGGAAAACAAGTATATTAGGGTACTTTCACAGAAGAGAAATAATATGAGCGCACCCTCTGATCTAAAAAATAAAACATGTTTTGTAATCCTCAGAAATAGTTCTATCATTTGATAGTTGCATATTTTAGATCAGAGGTTGCGCTCTATATTAAATATCAAAAAATGGCTTTAAAAATTGGCTGTTTTTGTAGAATTTTTCAGGATATGAGGAAAATGACGCATTTCATGACGTCATAATGCATTGACTAGCCAGAAAATTACGTAATTTTTGATAGATACGCAGTCACCAAAGATCTAAATGATATTTAATGTATTGCCAACTAAAACCAAGCAATTTCAGTTTTTCTGAAATTCACAGGGCCAAAAAAGGCCCTAAGTGAACCTTGTTCTTTGATATACAGTGTACAGTGTACATGTATGTGTTCAATTGTGTGTATCACTTGTATGAATGGTTTTGAAATATAAATTGATAAGTATCAAAAAGTCCATTTGTACATATATATATATATATATATATATATATATATATATATATATATATGTATATATATATATTAATATTTCTTCACTTAGGGCAGTTATGTTAGTTTAAGAGTTGTTGTAAATGTGCTGTATAAATAAAAATTAATTTCGTTACAACGTGTATTGGTAACGATCCTCTAATAATACTAATGTCCAAATAACTGTATCTCACTTTCATTCTCATTGACTGTGTAGTGTAGGGTAGCGCCGCGAGAATTCCATCGGCATCAAAAGCAAGTTTTTTGACTTGCCTAGATAGCCGAGCGGTCTAGTGCACTGTTCCTGTACTGCTAGGAGACAGATTCCGTAGGTCGAGAGTTCAATCCCGGGCTGGGGCGGAAGTGGCTATCCTTGTAAAAGTGAATTTCTTTGTGCTTTCTGTATATATATATATATATATATATATATATATATATATATATATATATATATATATATATATATATATATTTATATATATATATATATATATATATATATATATATATATATATATATATATACATATGCACATGTACTATATTTCCTATGAATGTGAAATTTTAATAATCTGTCAATAGATTTATTTTGTAGAGGTTGGAGAAGTCAATTTGAGGATCTACCTAGGAGATGAATATGAGTGTCCTCGAGGACACCGTTTTTTCTGTAGCGGTCCCGAGAAGGTCATTAAGGTTTCCAGTTCCAGCACAGTCAAGGTCAGATGTGATGTCAGCATTCTCATTGGATGTTATAATTGCTATAGAAATATACAATAATATTTTTATAAGTGTTGTGAATTTTATTTTTGCAGGATAATGCCACCAAATTAGTCAGCTTGGATATGCCATTGTATTGTCCATGTCCTCAGTGCAGGTAAGCTTAGGTATATGGAAAAGGGAGTTTAAACTTTGATGTTAACATTTCTCTGGAACTCAGCTGTTGGAAATTGTTTTAGTAGGATGGAACAGTACTACTTTTTAAAACCATCAGCTGTGAAAGACTCATGTACCAAGAAGGTTTAATTTTTTGCTTAATTACGTTGACAAATAGAAAAATAAATATTCAATAGTAAACATCTGTGTAAAGGTTATTTGAGAGCTCTTTAACAGTGTGATTTTAAATATCCCCCTTGATATGTAATACTACTTGTTAAAATGTATTATCATGACATCAAGCTTTAGCTTGCGGAGCATCTAGTATTCATGCAGAAATAATTCCTTTTTACCTCAGCATTCAGTTATTTAGGCAATTTCCTCCGCTAGACTAAAACGTCCTTAACTTTTTCAATAAAACTTTGAAGAAATGCTTATTTCTTAAGATAAAAATTAAAATAATCTATATTTAATAAGAACTTCAAAAGAAAAAATATATTTTGAACTTCCATGATTTAAACTTACTGATGGATCTCAAATGAACTGATGACATATTTATGCTGTTTCCTTTTGTAAGAGCTAAGCTACCATTAATCTCAGCGAGATTCGCCCAGATAAAAATTTTGGACAGACGTCTCTTACGAGAGGCCAAAATTTTTAGTCTCGACGAAACTCGCTGAGATTAAGCTACCATATCATTTTTAAAAAAAAACTTATCTGATCCCATTGTTGAGTACAAGTTGTAAACTTAATACATTCAAGACATGAAGAAACAATGCTTATATATTGATTAATAGAGGCATTTTGATTGAATAATACTGAAATGAAGCCTTTTTAAGATCTTCAGTTCAGAGTTAAGATTTAACACCCTTGAACTTTGTTTACTTTCGGAGGTGTCAGGTAAATTCAGACCCTTTCAAATTCAGACTGGTGTATTCGGTTCCCCACTCCAAATGTTGATATTTTTGCCACAATGTATGCCACAATTTAATCTTATTTGTATATTCACAAGCTTAGACTTTAAGTAAATTTAAAAATTCTTTGGTGAGTTGCTTTTGAAGTCCTTCAGGCTTTTGATTGAAATAAACAAATGTGATATTTTATACACATATAGTTTGGTCAATCAATTATGACAGATTTGAAGACAATTGACAATGTCTTGTTTTCTCGCTCTTTATTCATATTGATTTGTTGTGGTGGTGAAATTTAATTTCTTTTTTTCAACTTCTTAAGAAAAAAAAATTCTCCTTACTCCAGTACAAAAGTTCATCACAGTTGCAGTCCTTTACAAAACAGCTTTGACCTTATTTCCTTTTATGCATTTATATAAAAAAGATAGACACCAACTCATTGATATTAATTGAATTTTTTTTTAACAAAACAGATAAACAAACAGCAAATTAATTATTCTTTTTAAAGACTTTGTCATTGAATTGACAGAACTATCTCTTATAAATGTCATATTTTTGATTTTGTAATTTTCATGAGAGTGGCTGCAGATTGTGTTCAGGGATGGTGTGGCAAAGCTTAAATAATTCCTGTATCTTTTCAGAAGCACAAAGGGATATGTAGCACAACTGATGAGGGTGTATGTATCCACTCCAGAGGGACCAGTAAGAGTAACAGTTGACCCCAATATTCAGCCCTCAGCCCCGCCTTGTCCAGTCTTCACTATGGGAACAGAAAACCCTGTAGAACTGCCTGCTGGAACTCTCTGGGTCGTAAGACTTCCGTATCCTTCATTTGATCAAGATATCTTTATTTGTCTGCAATTTAACATATGTGTATTGAACTTGCAGCTGACAATCTCCTTCTTGGCCTACTTTTCATAAGTTTGATAATTATTTCATTTAATTAAAATCAGTCTTATAATTAAAATAATACATTTAAAAACTCTTAGCCTGTAGGATAGCAAATCCTCATTAAAATGTATAAATAATTTTTATAAGTGTTATATAATTATTATTCTAATTATGTTATTCTAATTGCATAGAAAATGCCTGCTTAGTTGTGGGAGTGACAGTTAATGGTGTTAAGCTTAAAATCTAGGGTAATGTGTTGTGTTACATATTTAATGTTTTCCTTAATGACACCAGACATATTTACATGGGTGACCATGGACCCTATACCATACCAACAGACTCCCAGCACATGCAGTTCTGTCGAATGCTGAAGGGAGTTTTCAGCTTCAGAGACCTGAACAAAAGTCCATGAGTCATTCGTCTTGATTAGTGCTTGATGGATGTGTGCTGTATGACTGTTTCAGGGTGCAATAAATGTGTGTACAAATAATTGTGGTTGATGATTCATTTTTATCCTATAAAGTAATCTTTGATGATGCCTCATTCCAAAGTAGTTAGAACAGAAGTATTTAGATAAGAAACTGGGAAAGAATTTGTTTTTACTGTCACAACTGAGTTATTGCAGTATGGTAGTCTTGGTCTTTGTAAGCAGAAACAAATCTATTGTATCTATGGTGTAATTTATTTGCTTTAGTTTTTGGTATGCTTTCTGTTCTCCAACTTGACTGAATAACAAATCAACAACCTCGCAAAAATAAATGCAATTTTTATACCCCCTCTTCCCCACAAACGAAGTTTTGGAGGGGGGGATATTGGAATCAGCATGTTGTCTGTCCATCCATCTGTAGACGTGATTTTGTCCAGACCTTTTCTAGGAGATTATTTCATGGATTTGTATGAAAATTTGTACATTTCATTCTTCACTATATGAAGGTGTGCACCTGGTATTTTCATTATGATTTGATAATTTTTCGGCATTTTACAGGTGGTTTTTTTTCTTCATTTTTATTGACTAAGTCATTTTGAGTTCGTGTAGGTTTGAGACTTAGAATCTAGAACTGCCAGTTGGTACATCTTTATAAAAATGTGAATTGCAGCTTAAAACTACTCATTAAAACTCAAAAAATCACCAAAAATTAAAAAAAAAGTTTTTTGGTAGATAATCCATACAAATCTAAGAGTTAACAGTAACCTTATTTAAAAAAGTTGCATCAAGATAACACGGTTCTTTCTTCTTTTTTTTTTCATTATATAAAACTTTGTAACAAATTAAAACAAAAGCTTTGTTTTCAACAGAATGACGTATACATGCATTGTCTATTGAACTACATACTCATTACACAGCAGATAGTGTAAATCCATTTGTCCTTTGGGAGTAATGAGTGGACATGCATCCAGTTGAAGATTAATTAATGAGTTCAGAGTGGGAAGCTGTTAGAGCATCTCTAATCTAGCAGGTGTTTTCTATATCTTCTGGGAAATGGGCAGAAGAATTAAAGATCTCTGTTCTCTAACTCTCTTAACTGTTATTTATAGTCTAGCTGTCAAATTTAATTACATACATGTAGTTACTGGATGACCAGTCTTATTTTAAAAATGAATTTGGTATAAAGTTATCGATTAATTTGATATCGTATATGATATTTTTTTTATTCTTTTTCAACAAACAAATTGCAAAGTGTAACGTCTCACAAAGATGACAAATGCAATTTATTTTTTCAATCTAATAAAAACAATATAATTAAACAACAATAATTTAAAAATATAATTTATAATAAACAATAATTATAAATATAATAATTAATTAATTAATAAATGTAATTAAAAACAATGTAACAATAATTTCTATTATTGATCTCTTATTAGGCTTCTCCTTATTTAATCGTTACAAAAATATTATGATCAATTATACATGTAATATTTTGTGACTTGGCATCTTTTCTGGAAAACCCAGTGGGGGGTATTTGTCCATTATGGACAGTTCTAGTTCACACTTGAAAAGTTATAATGCAGATGAAATTTTACCTCAAGTGGACTGTTGTAAAATACAGACCAGGGATGTCTATGTATACATTCTGCATACTCTTTAGCTGAAATCTTGTTTCCAGGAAATTTTAGAACATTATTATGTATAACAGTGAAATGTATTATATCCATGTGCCAAAATTGATATGGCAGGAAATTTCCAAACATCCTTTTTGGGTTTTGTTTCCTGTTTGGATAAAGAAGATATCATTGTAGCAATGATCAATTATTTTAGCGATCAGCAGCCAAAACGTGACTTACTTTGGGCGTACATGTATATCGATTTTGGCTTAATCCTAACATGAACTCCTTAAAACTCAGACTTTTTTGGTCACATTTTTTCATATTCTTTTTGATCCAAAGCAAAGATAGAATAATTTTTATGCATCTAGATGTCTACTCGCAAATAAAAAAGTGTTTAGTTTTTCCGTAATTCTACTCACTAGGTGTTTTCCCACGACTTTTATTGACAGAAAAGGTCGAAATGTGACCCAACTGGCTCTTGTCAAGTCTTATTAGTTTGTTTATTGAAACTGATAAACTACATGTAGCGCATAATTATGATTACCATAAGCATAAACTTCAGAATTTTAAGCCAGTCTATGAAGTCGGACGACGGTTTACTTATTTTCTCTAATAATATGTCACAGAGTAGTCGGTGCAATCATGGATCATTAAGAATAGATACAGATTGGCATAAGCGCTTAAAGACATGTATTAGATCCCAATAATACCAGAAAATGTGACGAAACTGTTAAACTCTTTCAAAGATAAAAGCAGTATCTTACATGTGGGTGAATTCAAAAATAATGACGGCAATTGATTTTTTTTTTCAAAAAAATACAACTTACCATAATATATTCTTCAATTATAACATCATATTAAAATTTCTGAAGCGACAGTATAATAAAAAAAAATGCTTTCTGAAAGTGTAAGAATTTTTATCAGTAGAACTTTATTTGAGAAAGAAAATAATGCTACATCCTAAAAGACTTTCTAAAATACATTATCGAAAGAAAATTTAGGGGGGGGGGGGTTATCTATCAGACATTTGTCAGGGATATAAATGATAAGATCTAAAGATTGATTGAGTTTCTTCTCTTGTTTATATGAAAAAAAATGTCTATTTAATTGTTATTTTGCATTAAATGTGGTTTGAAAACTTTTAACATGAAGGAAATGTGGTATAATAAATTCCCCTAAAATAATTTCTTCGTCCATTTAGTCATTTTTTTTCCAAATCTAAGCCAAAAAGAGATATTTAATATATGTTTTCTTACAAAGAAATAATAGATTTTGAAGTGATCGTATTTTACCTTATTTTGATGCACTCTTGACATCTGATATTTTTTTCATTAAACATCGTTTTAAAAATTTTAACATACAATAACTCAATCAAAATTTGTAAAGCAGGTTGTAGCTTTGATGGGTTTTTTTTTTACATTCGAAGCAAGTTTTTCAGATTTTCTCGGCGTCAAAATATGATTATTTGCTTATGTTGATAGATTTATTGTAAAATATACGTTTAGTGATGAAAATTATTCTGTGAATAGATTGTAAATTGTGCACAAATATCACTCTGTAATTTGTTGATAGACAGTAATCTCAATTTCAAATAGTATCAATTATTTATTGCAAATTATTTTTCAGTAATAATGGAAGAAGTTCATTAATATTTATAAAACGATTTTGTTGCACTCCTGACTTCGGTAAAATTTAAAATTACAACGGTACCAAAGAGTACAAATTTTTTGGCAACAACAAGTTGTAATGAACTTGTGCAACATTTACCGGTAAAGTCTCAATACTTCATTGTTAAAACGCATAAAATTGTTTAAACTTGGCTTTATATATTGAAGTATTCCCTATTAATGACACTAGATAAAAATATATTTAGAAGATAAAAGTAAATTTTATAGGGCATTTTACTTTATATGACAAACATTAAGCAATTGAGGCCAACCAGAAACATTCTACTCATCAATGTTTTCTTTATTCAGAATCATCGATTCTGGTTTGAATAGTTTTAGTCTGAAAGAAATATGATACACAAAAATTCGGCCAAAATAATTTCTTCGTCCATAAAGTCCATTTTATTTCAACATTTTTTTCAAAACATGATTTCTTTATTCATATTTGATCATTGGAAATTCTAACATTTTTATTGCACTCTTGACCAAGAGTATGCGGGTCTTTAAAGTAAAATTGTGAAGCATAAATTACACCTGAATGTGTTTGCTGTTCAGTGAAGTTGTGGTGGAATTATTTGAATTTTTGTAACAATTTTTCAATGTGTATTATTATTATTTATTTATTTTTACATTTTGTTAAGGTCAGACGACACGTTCCTCAAAAATATATAATTTTTCCCAAGAATTTGTCATTGAAGTATTGCTACTTAAACAAGTTTCCTCACCAAAAATTGAGGTACCTTACCAGGCACTTGGGCAAGATACCAGAGGGTGATATTTCTTATATAATCCATATAGGTAATCTTTTGAATTGCCAATGTTACAATTTCTGGTGTACTTATTTTTAAAAACATATTAAAAACAATTAAGAAATCACAAGAGAATGACAATTATGAATAATTTTTGACATAATACCAAGGTATACAAAACGTATAATTGAGTAACATGTCGTCTGACCTTAAAAAAAAAGAAAAGAAAAGATTAAAAAAAAAAAAAATCTAGATTGATTTAATTTAAAAATAGACAGATTTCAGTCATTCAACTGTCAATAATTTAATACTAAATAATTCAAATAGGTCCTTATTGCTAAAAGAATGCATATACTTCTTATTATTATGAATATAAAGTCATTTAATCATTGAACTTTGATCTTTAAAAAATGTGTTGCACTCCTGACTGAGAAAATATGTATCTGAAACACAGATAGATCCTTTAATTGATTAATTTATTTTGTAAAAATGTTCTTTCTGTTTTTATTTTCCAAAAATAGAAAGCAAAGAATCATATACTGATAAAAGTTTTTCAATGTTGGAGAGCAAAACATCAGTTGTTGCACTCCTGACATAAATGGGTATGCACAGATACTTGAATGAAATATATGGAGATAACGAACAGTATTCAAGCTCAAAAGTCCATTATACAATACAAAATAGGAGCAGAGCAAACACGGACCTCCAAACATCAGAGGTGGGATCAGGTGCCATGGAGGAGTGAGCATCCCCTGCCGACCGGTCACACCCGCCGTGTGCTCCTTGTCATGATCGGGAAATAACGGAAAAATCCGTCGGAAAAATCTCATTAGTGCTGCTTGTAGTTTATATAACATTTGTAACTTTTAATGGTATATCAGCTATTGGTTAACAATGAAAAATCTTTTTTGACTAAATTCGTATATAGATGTTTAAAATCAATGCTTTCTTGGCAACATTATATTTTTTCTGCTGCACCCCTGACATGGTATAACATTTTTTTAGCATCTGCCATGACCATAACTTGGTCAAACTAAAGTTAGTACAGTCTAGAATTAAAGTTCAATACATTATATACAAGAAAAGTCTTTATTTTCAACATTAACCATTATTATTTATTTCACAGATCTTCAAAAAATATCAAATTTTCAAAATGTCACAAAAAGGTGTTGTACTCCCGACATTTTAGCATCATTTTTGGACATAATCTTTTTGTAATTTAAGATATCAATGAGATATTTGGCAGTTTTTTTAGACAAAATCAAAATACATATGCTGAATCATAGAATTTGTTTCATCTCGCTTTGTTTTCAGTGCAGGTTGATTTTTTTTTTTACTTTACCCATGTCTTTGTTAGAACTTTGACAGTTAAACCTGAGAAAAGTGGACTTGAACAACTTACCGACCGTCGGCTTCGCCAAGATCAAGTGCGCATATTGGTTGCAGATTAACCAAGAAATGAAGTCAAATGAAATGTATTACAAGTATGTTCTATGTAACACTACGGACATGGGTTAATTTGTTAATCTTGGGTTAATTTGTTAATCTTTACGAGTTTTTCAATTCTTAATATTTGGACATTTGAAGTAAAAATACATTAAGTATGTTCTATGTAACACTACGTCCTTTTGGCAGATTGTCTGAAATTTCTGTCAAGCGGTTAAAAAGATTTCACTCTTACTATAGCAGAGACCCAAGTGGGCTACAGACTATACATATTCAGGCATAACATTTATCTTTATCATATTCAACTGAACAAAAAAGTACAAACTCCTCACAAAATGTTGTCTGAGCAAAAAAAAATTAACTCATTTCCATTGAAATGTTACAGTATATGAAGGACATAGGTTAATCTTTCAGAATTTTTCTACTCTTAATATTTGGACATTTGAAGTAAAAATACATTAAAGTACTCTCAATTTTTATAAAGATACTGTTTAACGGGATGAAAATTTCAAACTTATTTGGTAATACTCAGAGAAAAACTGTGTCAGATATTTTTGATGGACTATTTTGAGACCTTGGGCTACGGACTATACATATAGTATTTTTCATTTGTTGAGAGACCATAGAAAAATAGTTGCTTGTATAAGTAAATATTGTTAAGATTATCATCTTGGAGTTCACACGTGTTTAATAAATCCTTTCATTTGGATATTAATCAATTTATATAAAAATCCTGTGAAATTTAACAAAATAAAACACAAACTTCATGTAAATTCACAATACGAGTAAAATATAAAGTGTCATAACAAAATAATACATGTCAGAATTACATGTAATTGGTGTTTTGATAGCAAAATGTAGTTTAAGACCATCTAAAGACCAATATTGAGCTTTATAATTTAGCATCTAAGAAGGATGAAGTTCATGTGAGCACTGGGGCTACGGACTATACCGTTAAACATCTCTACTGTGGACAATCAACGTAAAGAAAATATAATTGTATAATTAAATTTTGGGCAATTCTTTTTTAATATTTGGTTTTCTATAACAGATCACACCACTTAGTTTGTGTATTTATAATACCATTCTTAAAAATCAGTTGTCTAATGTACTGTGTACTTTCAATGCCAAATGAAATTCCAGTTTAACTAATGAAAGCATTATTGGTGTTCAAACTGTAATGAATAAAAGCAACAGGAGCTGTAATTAAATTTTGGGGAAGGGGGGGGGTTAGTTTCTAATTATATTGCTTCATATTTTTTTTTATTTTATTTTGATGTAATACAGATTTTATTTTAATGTAATATATATAGCTCAAGATGGTCATTCAAAAGGTGTATCAGCTCAGTATATAATTTATCATGATCATATGGTGTAATTCATAAAAAAAAATTACAAATCATGATTGACCATTTGAAGTAAAAAAGAACATAATAGTATATTTATCCATAAAGAATTATTGCCTTTTTTTTTCAAATTAACAATTCAATGACAAGTAGATTTGGTGGCGCAATTTTAAGAGTGAAGGTCTCACTTTGTACTAAATTGCAAAGTAAGGAGTTGATCCTTATGTTTTGGGATCAAATCCCACTGGTTGATGAGAACAAATAAACCGTTGAAGCCCCATTTTGCAGTAGATGCAGGCAGGAAAAAAATCTCTTACTAATACAGTACGGTTATATGGTCTGTAAATATCCTAAACTTATTAGTAGAATCTGTAGCCCTTTTGTAAGTAGGATTTGTGTGGCCAAATATTCTTTAAAAAACATTCCAATGCTAATTATTCCTAATGGATTGTATCACAAGAAGGAAACTTTATCATGTATATCTAGAAATATGTTGTGTCCACAAACATAACAGGGCAGACTACAGAGGCAAGCCTTTAGTTGAAAAATGTTAATTTTCACATATTTTATCTTTAATTACAGTGGTATTTGTATTTAAAAACATTGCATTTGTTCGAATAAACATATTATTACTATACTGTAGTTATTGTATCAATAATGTATATGACTTTTTCTGGAAGTTATTATATTAGGGCTACGGACTATACAGGGCTACGGACCCCAATCATTCTTCTATAACTTCTTTTGGTGTTAGCGCAAAAGCTATTCATTACCGTTTTTTTTTACTTTACTGGTAACTGTGAAAATATTAAACACGAACATGATTAATATTATACATTCTTTTGTTGAGCACAAACTATAATGAAATATGGGGCTACGGACTATACAAAATATTACACCAGTATGGAAAAAAAATACAAATTGAAAATGTGCACACATTTTACCATATATCCACTTTAATTTTTCTAATAGTACTTTTTTTCTTAAGCAAAATAAAAATGTTTAAACACATTATATTTGCCCTTTTTTGCTAGAAATTATGCATTTATTCCAACATTGATAAATCTTAAATTATATAACAAAGGTATATCAACACACATTTATTCATAATTTCCACAGGTTTTATCCTTATTCATGTCTGTAAAAAAACTAATAAACTTAACCAGAATGATTTCTCGATAATAAAGTATATTTATTTTGGAATGTTTCATTCAAAATAATTTTAATGAACCATTTTTTAAAATGTAAAAAATCAAGTGCAACAGCACAACGCTTCAAATATTATGAATCTTCTACGTTATTCTGTTGTTTTTTTTTTAAAAATGCAGATACTATACAAATATGATATTATATACCAATGGAAAGCTTTCATTTTGATCTTTGCAATGCAACAAAATGCATTTAGATTAGATGTAAGCACAATTTATGCACGAAAATAACAGTAACTGCATGTAAATGTAGAAACTTTATAGATATGGAAAGGTTGACAAATTTACTCGTTGTTAAAAAGGAACATTGAAGGAACATTAAATACCAGTCGACCGTAAGTTTCCATTTCCAGTATTTCTAAAATACCAAAATCTTCGAAACTTTCAATCTTTCAATATAAATCATGTTTTACGACAACGAGAAAATTGACAAGTGACTAGTGGAAACAGTGAATTTGTCAATGTTTTCAAAGTCGTAATCTTTACGTTTACAGAATACTGTGGTTTATTTTTACTTTAAAATCTGCTTTTTATGCATATTTTAACATATTTTATGAATTAAAAGTATGTCACTATCCTGCTTGTTTTATATTTGAAGGCCAGGAAAAAAGTTGTCAAGATCTTATGACAGAGAATTGCATTAAGGAAGCAAATATGTCGTTCATCAATAAAAATAACATACTTTTTTCCCCGATTTTTTCTCCATTTTTGTTTGTTTTCACTTTTCATTAATTTTTTACCTATTTTTTTCGTATTTATTTTACCCAGTGATTGCTGAAAATTAATTATAAAACTTGGTATTTTAAAGACCAATCCAATGTTTTCTTATTGCAGAGTGAATAAGAGTGAATAACTTTTTAATGCGAAATATAAAAGAATTTTGAAAATTTTCTCGACTTAAAATATAAGAACGTAAACTATTGATTGTCTTCTTCATAGTTTTTAGCATATTCTTCAGAGGTATATAAATTTCTGCACGTTTCTCATTAGTAGCAACAGAGTTAGAAAAGGGGTCAGATCATATTGTTGGAATAGACTGAAATGTTCACAGAGAAAAAAATTACAGATTTCAATTTCAAAATAATATTTACTAGTTTTATTTATTGTTAAATAATGAAAATGTGTTTAGTGCCTTGTGGAAAATCAAGATTTCATCTCTTTCTATTTAATCAGTTTATTAAGTTCCCTTCATGGAAACTGATTGCACATCAGACCCAAACTTGTCAAAGTTCTTTTTTCCATGTTTTATGAATAACTTGAATGATTATGTTAAACTTTTTCTAGAGAAAACAATGAAGGACTAGTATTTGAAATCGAGAAATATGGTGCAAAATCAATTAATACTCTTTGATTATTTGCAAAATTAAAGCAGAAGAAAAGATTTTTGATGGTACGTTTATTCATGTACTCAATCACTTCTAAAATCACTCATAATGTATTTATATATAATTATTTGTAAATACAACAGCAGCCTATTTCAAGAAGTTATAATATCCAGGTTTGATGAAAGTACACAAATAATCAATAAATGCAGTTTCATTTCATAATATCTGGTGGAAGCAGGGCCATATTTTGTTGACGAGGGGATTATAAAGTAGGTAATTTATAATTTTATTTTTAAGAGTCGCAAAAATACCAGTATCTGGCATATGCCATAATCACGTTGTCTTTTCAGGATATCCTTAACTTATATTACACCTACTTGTTATTGCTAAGTGCCAAAGCCTTTTGCAATTGCTTGCTTCCTAATTAAATGTATAGTATCAATTTATCATAACATCTATATTTTCTTTTTGTAAATGAAGCGTTTCTTATTTTTATGTACTGTCACTTTTATAAAATTTCATTATATCTGGACAAATAATATTTAATGATAAACAATTCAAAACAAGCATTTGACAATAGGCAAGAAATAATTGGCAGTCAGTACAATGTAATTAACAACAAATAATTGCAATTCTCCATAAGTAATACATTATTTCCAGTGAGCAATATAAATCAGAACTGATCATCTAATCTGTCCAGATTTTCATTTTCTTTCATGAAAATTTTTAAAATATTTTATTCATTTTTTATTCATTTATGACATTATATTTTTGTGTTAAATATTCATTTATTTATTTATCAGTTTATTAGAGGTAAAGACCAGACTTAAGTTAATAATAATTTCACCAAGTTGCACATTTCAAACGTGCACTTTCATATCAGTAGAAATTTTAACGTGTCAATAAAGTAGCGATAGAAAATTATGCACAGAAAGCGATGATTTTTTTTAGATAAAGTCAAATTTAAAAAAAAGTACATATCTTGGCTGATTGTCCCATGATCGGCACGCAGTGTTGGTGGGGGGGGGGGGAGATGGGGGAGAGGTTTGCGGGAAAGGGGGAAGAGCTGCGCACCACTTTTTTCCAAACAATATAACCTTTTACTGTTGAAAATGGTCATTGAAAGGCTGGCCCCCTCCCACTCCCCCCACCCCCCCCCCCACTTATTGTTAAGATATTGTTAAATCATGATATTGTGGTAATGTAATAAAATGTTTATTGTATAAAGATATTTGGACTTCTTAAACTTTATAAAAATCCTTGCAAAGATACAAAGCAGGTTCCAGTAAATGTTCTACCAAGCCTCTTTCTTTACTCCTCACTAAAATATTAACAGCAGTGAAGAAAAAACTTCAGGAATACTGCACAACAACATATTTGAGAAGTGGTGTAAATCAGATGTGAATACTTGAAAACTCCAAGGAACTTTTAGAAAATTTGAAATCACAAAATTTTACCAAAATCAATAGCATCAAAACGTATGACTTTTCATCCCTTTATACAACCATTCTATGGTGTTTTTTTTACCAAACTAATTAAGCAAATGACAAAAGACAAGAAAAGTTAATCAAGTTCCATTTTATTGAAAAAGCAGCTGTCTGTGTTGTCAAAAAGCCTGGACTTTAATTTATTATGGAGAGTGGCTGCATAAAGTGTTTAAAAGTTGTACGTTTTGATTTTATTAATTTTGGTAAAATTTCAAATTTTCTAAAAGTTCGTTGGGGGGTTTGGAGTTTTAAGTGTTCATATCTGATTACATATAAAACCTTGTACATGTACGTGTAAAACCACTTCTCGAATATATTGTTATATAGTACTCCTGAAGTTTCTTCCTCACTGCTGATAATATTTTTATTTGGTGAGGAGTAAGGAAAGAGGCTTGGTAGAACACTTATTGGAACCCGCTTTGTATCTTTCTTTGTAAGAAGTTTCATGTAGTTTAGAATTACAGTATAGATATGGTAATTCAAATTCAATTTGATTTTTGTTGAATATTAAGAATATTTAAAACTGACAATTGATTCTGAAGAACTTTCTCCTTAGAAATGCAGAATTAACTGCTTTGTCAGCTGAGACCAGTTCATGTACCCATTGGTTGTGTAATCTGATTCTTTTTTTTTTCACTTCTCAATTATTGAAAACAAAAGGATAAATGGTTTTCATATTGCTCCTGTCACCCGCGTGGCGCAGTGGTTAGAGTGTATTTGTCTGGAGTCGCGGTATAAGGAGTTGTTCTTTACGTCACGGGTTCGAATCCCACTGCTGGACATGGAGACTGGTCATTTGGATGAGACCGTATAAACCAAGGTCCCGTGCCGTAGTAGGGGATGGCACGAAAAAGATCCCATACTGCTCAATGGTCCCGAGTGCCAAGTATAGGTCTAAATTTGCAGTCCTCCACCGGCAAGTGGTGGCGTCTCCACATGAGAGGGACGTTAAACAACAAACAAACATTAATTATATAATGCCCCTCAACCGTTTAATGCGAGATCCCAACATATTCGATATCCGACAAAGTGTCAAGGCAAAGTCAATTCTCTTCCCAAACATCTGTCCAATGAAAACAAAAAGAAGGTGAAAAATGACATTATGTAATAAAGATTCTATGAAAGTCTTATTTAATTTTATTCAGTGGAATAAGAGGAGTTGAGGATAAGAGAAAGGTACCCCCAAAGTTATAGAAAGAATGGCAGTGTCCAGACAATTCTTTTAAAGTGGGGGATATAATAATTTTCAAAAATGTAACACTAATATAGTCATTACCCATAATACAGAATAGTAAGTTTTTCTTGTTTTCTTACTACTAATCATAAGATTATTGTTCTTTCGAAGACTAAAAATTACTGGAAACAGAAATCTGTTTTGCAAAGATCATTTATTGTGTGATTTAAGTTTGGCAATATTCAGTTACTTGTTTATCAATTGGTGTTATTTTTATTTAGAGTTTGATATTATTATCGAATTTCGCGATACATGTACCTGTATCTCTATAATGTCACCTCAGAGATGGTAATATAATTAGTGATAAAAAAAATCAGACAAGTACTACTTCTGCCAAATAGTTTTCTAGCAGCTAGTTGAGTTGAAATGTGGAATCATGAATGAAACTAAAACATAATTACAGAGACAAATTTTCCGAAGTTTTGATTATTTTTAATTAATGTACAGGTAATAATGGAACATCGATGTTTTATACAGGAAATTATCATATACAAATTTAAATTGAAAAATTCTAAATTTTTGTTGAGGACAGTATAGTCAAACATTGAATAACTTTAATTTTGAAATACGGTTCGTCATAAATCAAATAGGTATCGACAAATTGAACAATTTGCGATAGCTTTTTTGTTTGTTTGTTTTGTTTTGTTTTTCTTTTTAATTTTATTTTGAATTGAAGGTAATTATATAATTTTATTCTTTCCGCTAAAATATCTACAAAAGAACCTACTTGACTTTGGATTATAACATGAAATTAAAATTGTTTTAAACTGTACAATGACTTAATTCGAAAACTTACCAGGTATTAACCGTGAACTGAAATTCAATCCATTCCCACCCTACCCCCGAAAAAAAGTTAAATAAATGCCATCTTTAGTTTTTTCTTCATTTTGAAATATTTCATTTAAACACCGGTTAGTAAATTTAAAATCAGGTGTTTTTAATAAGTACATCATATGCATTATCTTTTTGTTTTCGTCCCTCCCCCTTTTTTGGAGGGGAAGTGGGTGATTAATCAAATATTATTAAAAGCAAGATTTTGTTATTTTCAAGATTTTCTGTATACAATTAGTAATTCTTATTTATTTGTGGTATTATCCGTTCGTGATATAATTATCACTCAGACCTTTGACTCTATATCGGCAGCACTAATTGGTATATCACGTTTATCTTTTTGTTGCTTTTCGTACTAAGACCCACGTTTTTTTTGTTGTTTTTTTTTCACAAGTGTATTGTTTTGATTGAGACCAAGATTTCATTTTAAAGTATTATATGATAGAAATTGATTACCCTAAGAGATTTTTCAAACTTTCAATTTTGCAAAACAAATTAAACAAATGGAAACAGCAGAAATTGTGCTTAAAAAAACAAATAAATGAATAAATACAAAAATTAAACAAAGAACAACACAAGGAGATTCAATGCATGGTGCGTATTTTAATTATCAATTGAATTCTTTGAAGAAAATGAAAATTCACCAAGTAAACTATTTTGCAATTTATTTCAACAAGACCAGACAATTTTTAAAGTTTCCTAAACACAGAATATTTTAAGTATTTCTTTCTTTAATTTTCAAAGCAAATGAATCCTATAAATTTTAACTACATGTGTAAATATCGTTATATCTAATTTCTCTATTGTGAGAATTCACTGAAAAAGTAACTGTGGCATTATATACCGGATTCCTCGATCAAATACATTTATTAATAGGGAAAAGAGACTAGTTATGTTAGTTATATTTTCTGACTCAGAGAAGAGAGATTCTGGTTTCTACATTGATTGTAGCTCTGGACTTTTTTTTTTACGTCTCATGTTTTTTTTTTTTATTTTGTGTTCAAAAATACAAAATTCTGGAACCTAATTAAAGATAAATCCTACCTTGGTCTTATTCTGTTTGGGCTATGTTTCATGCATTATAGTGATATATTTTCAACTGAACTCTTCAGAATATTTCATTATGTTATCAATACAGTCTTGTAGACAATCAAATTTTAACACGACCTTTTTTGGGGGGAGTGTTTCAAGATCCATGTTTTTTTTTTATACATTTATAATTATATCAAATAAATCAATAAATTGTAGAAAACTGTGTAGAGAAACAAATGACATTTAAGGGAAGAAAGAATTGAAATCAGAATTGTAGAACATTATGTGAAACCTATAAAATACACAAGTTGTTCAAATTGACACCCCCCCCCCAACCCCCCAACCCCCCCCCCCCCAACCCCCAATATTATATTGTTTCAAATATAGACTTGTAACTGCTTTTCTGCAATTAGTCATATCTTGAATGTCTTTCTTGAATGATTTTTAAAAACAATTTTTTCTATTTTATGTAGAACAAATTACAATCTCAAAAGAATGACATTTGAAATAGTTCGTATTGTTGGTATTCTAAAAAGGGGAACTATACCAGTTAAGATAAACTTTTTTTCATTTTTTTTTCTTTAAATCATTTTATGGAAGATATTAACATTTATGATTTATTTATGATCATATTGCTCAAATTGCAAAACTTAAAAACACAATTAGTAATTAATTTAATGAGATTATTCATTTCTTTTAACTAGTAATGCTGTTAGCGATTTCAAACTGATGTATGTTTAAATCTATATATTGTTATGTCTATGTATCTTGTAAGTTTCTTTGCTATTTTCAAGACCTTAGAAAGTAAAAAAAAACAAACAAACAAAAATAAAAATAAAACCATTTTGGTATACATAAATTAAAAAAAGATAAAGTAATAGAAAAGTGAGAAGAAAAAAACACAACTAAAAAGTCAAAACAAAATAAAACCAACCAAAATGAAATGAAAGAAAAGAAAAAAAATAACCGAAAAAAGAGGGGGAAATGAACAAAAAATTGAATCAAAACTGAAAGAAATTATACTAGAAAAGAAGCTAAATAGTATACCTTCAGATTACATTGTAAGAATGTACATTGAACATCATAAACATTGTTAAAAAAAATAGAGCATGAGGTTGAAACGTAAAAGAATCACATAATTCTTATACTAGTATTCTGCCGAGGAAAAAAAGTCTAAAATAATTGTACATGTATTAAAAAATTATTAAAGAATGATATTCCAGTATTATTTGCAAGATTTTTTTTCTTTTGTCCACTATTGCCTATTTTATTTTGTCGAATAAAGATAAAAATCTGCAACATATATATTCGAAAATAGTCATGTTGGTGACTTTTATCTAACGCTTCTCTTTTTGTTTCTTAGAAATAATTTTTGATTTTATTTGTAAAATTAAAATCACATATTTCAAATAAAACAAATTACTTTTTCGGTTTAAAAACTGTATTTTTTAGGGGAGAAATTTCATTTATTCTCATATTAATGAAACTAATTTTGATATATAATCATCTGTACAATGTATGTTTCTTATTTATTAAAAGATAAGCCCTTAAGGGAAAATTAACATTCTTCATTTGTAACCCACTAGTTAAATTATATTTTTTAGTGTAGAAATTGTTGGCAGCACTAAGTACACAAAAGTAATTTTATCGGAAGCAATAAAGAGTCAAGCACAGTTTAACTTCTCTTGATCGTGTTCGAACTGAATGGTGCTTACGACATTATAAGATGCTTTATCCAAAATTTCTGAACCAAGAAAAAACACCCACATCGTTAGTGGCTAAGTAATTATAATTTTCTAATAAAAAAATATTCAGACGTTTATTTTAATTTTTTAAAAGATTCCTTATGTTAATAACTTAGTCAAAAATTATTCCTCAATATTTTTGGTCCTTTTTTTATCTCCTTGGTAATACCAATCATATTTTTCGTTTGCAGAAATTAGAACATTATTATCAAAACAAACAAAAAATGAATCAATAGATCATCCATTATAATAACAATATGTTTTCTTACGGGAAAGGAAAAAAAAGACTATTCTTACGTATTTCTAGCCTACTTATCCAAACACACACATGAAATGAAATGTATCTCCAAAACCCCTTTTGTGGTCTTTTTTTTTTTTTTTGGTTTGTGTCTGCTTTTTGTACACCAATCCCCTTGGGATTGGCCGTATCTCTATTTATTTATAATTGCTCTCGATCTACCAGCTTTAGAGGAAAAAAAAGTATCAAAAACACGTTGCAAGACGCAGTCAGACAATTAATTATGCAAATTGAAGTATTTGATTTTTCTTTTCTTTTTTTAAATTTAATTTTAAAATACGTTTCATTTTGATACAAAGAAAGTAGAATGACATTAAAACAATCCATGATAAAAATACAAATAGGTGTCCATGCCCCGTACATACTGTTAAAAAATAGATAATCTTGCCGTCCAATATTATATCTTTGAATTAGTTGTTTTCATGGTTAAATTTAAAAGAATAACAAAAAATATAATGAAATTATATATAAGAAAGAAAGGATTTCCTGTTCCTTTCTTCATCATTAATATTAATTTTGAAATGAATTTCTGACTCATTCAAATGGCGCTGTGCCATTCCTATGAAGTGGATGTGATATACAACTGATTGAATTACAGTACCGAGTTATGTACTTTCGAGTGACCTCTGTTGATATTGATAAATTCTTATTTTGTCACAAAATGTTAAGCAGCTTTTCGTACCAACACGAACCCTACTGCGGTCCACGAATATTTATACTTTTTTAACGTTCATTCAAAATAAAAATTCGGTTAATCACAGCGTGTCGAAAGTTCATACAGTTTTACCAAATACGATTGCTCTTATCCTATATCTGTCTGTGGTTTTTGAAGAACGTTTTACCACCGGCTGACCTCAGTGGCGAGTCAGCAAAATACGGTAACCGTTTGGATTAAGAAGAACAATTCATTAAACGTTTAGGACGCTTTGACTGCCTTGTCTAATCAAAGGATTACCATTCAAAGTCCAAAGGTATTAATTTTAATAAATGCATATAATTTGATATTCACTTCCGAAAATAAAAATTCAAATATTTACGCTAAGTCTAGTCTCTTTATCATTTTATTTTTAAAGTTATACATATACACATACACTTTGTTTTTCAAACCTTGCCCCCGAAATCAAACAACCTTTCTTTTTCTCTAAAGAAACAATTTTAGTCGGCCGAGAACCCGATGCACTTTGCCAGAACCAACTCAATTGACATTTCATTCAATTCAGTAAAATGTAGTTACATTAAAGTGAACTTCCCATGTACTTTTAAACGCTATTACACAAAGGATAATGACGTAGGTTGTTCACTGCCTTGGAGTTTCAAAGTTCAAAGTCTCACCGAAGTTCAGAATGAAATTTTATAGTTACAACGTCTATGCTAAATTGTATCGCCAGTACTTTCATAGCATGCTGAGTCCACTAGGTCAACAATAAAGTCACAAATTTAAATTAAAAACAGCTTCTTCTACATAGGTGCTCAGTTTCAAAATGGTGTATTTTGTTTATTGTGTAAAATCAAAATTCCCTGAATTTAGCAGTTTTTAAAATATCGTATTTCTATGTACATAAAAGCCTTTTTTGTACCTACATGTAGAAATGTGTTATTTATAAAACTGCTTATGTTAGCGATTTTCGATTCTTAGTTTGATTAGTTTATATAGACAGATATAGAAAAACACAATACACACCTCCCTGAAACCGGGCATGTATGGATATTACCAGGTGGTTCAGAAATCGTTACGGAATGATATGATGTTCCAGATATGTGCAAGTCGAATTCCAAGTTCTGAAGTGCATATACAATTAAGATCATTATCTCAAGCCACGTGCTTTTGTACCCATTCTATTTCCAGCAAACCCATGACTGCCTGCTGCAAGATTAACTCGTTCTCACAGATGAAATAATTGAATATTTATGAAGTGACACCAGTTTTCATTGGCCAATGAAAAACATTTTTAATTATAACAATTCTGTTTCATGGTGGCGCCAATAAAATATTATTCAGTCTACAAAATGAAATATGGAGATAACGAACAGTATCTCAAAGTCCATTAAAAACAATACAAATCGGGGACAGAGAAAACAGGGACCTCCAAGAACATCAGAGGTGGGATCAGGTGCCATGGAGGAGGGAGCATCCCCTGCCGCTCGGTCACACCCGCAGTGTGCTCCTTGTCATGATCGGTAAATAACGGAAAAATCTGTCGACAATTCAGTGTGTTAATAATGGCCTATCAATTAGTATGAAAAACGTTAGTCAACATATGACTTAATGATAGATTGTATTTGCTGACATATTGTATCGACCATGGAACTTACAAAATGATGACTTTTAACGAGACTGTTGATATTCTTGTTTAATCAACTTGTTTGTCAATAACTTACCTCGTTTTCGAATTGTTCATACGTAGAAAAAACATACATTTCAAAAGGGGAGTATCTATAGCTTTGGGGAGAAAAGATAGCCAGACTTGACCCTAATAGCTAAAGAGATATCGGGATAACTTTAACCTCTGACCTACAAAAGTTATGCAAAAATAAACTGTACTTTAAAAAAGAAAACCATAATTATCAACACATCCCCTTCCGCAGACATTCGATCCGTCCAGGATGTGGAATTTTAATTACCAATAGGACAGGACAAAGAGACTCCGATATCTGAAGTAGCAACAAGGCGTACATGTACCCAACCTGTGACTGCTTTCTGGGATTGCTTTGTTCACGCATGAAAAAGGTCCTGAGTGACAGGAAATCCAATCCCCACCCCTTGTGTGTCCCGAATTTGCAGGTTCCCTCTGTAGTTTTATTTTCAATAGAGTTATCAAAATAAAACACATTTTCCTTGTGAAATTTTCTTAAATATGGATACTTACTGAAAGAAAATGAGATATTCATTTACATGTGTATACTACCGAATCACAAAGGTATTCATGAGATGTAAATCTCTTTACACCATTGCAGTGTTAAATTAATCATAAAAATTGATTTTAATAAGAATAAGAAGTAGAATGGTAGATAAAAAAAAACATGGAAGTCGGAAAATGATTTTTTCAACCCTTACATTTAATGTAAATAAAGTTGTTTGAAACAAAATAATTCATTTATTCAATCAGGGACGTATATTAATAGTATATACGTCCCTGATTCAATAATTAATCAAAACTGTTGAATTATAATTTAATTTACTCAAAGTTTGCACTATTCTATGTCCTAAAGACGAAAACAATCATGTCATTACAGTTAGATATTTACTGAACAGGAAAGTGATCATTTTTAAACTGAAAAAGCTCTTATGACGCTAAAAAAAATACATTCAATGCCGTTTAAATTAATTCGATGTCCAGGAAATAAATTGATCTACCATTCTCCCGTAATATAAAGAAAGAGGTCAATTATTCTTTGATTTTTCATGAATTAATTTTTATCTTATAATAAGTTATAACTAAAAAAAATAATTTTTTAAGTAAATATGGTTGAAAATATCGAAAATTGTGTTATATTTTTTATCTATTTATTTTATACGTTTGTATTGTCTGGCCGATCAAAAAAAGTTAATGGTGTTTTGAAGGTGTCAACACCTAAAGTTATTATCGCTTTTGGGCATGATTACAATTAGTAGAAAGTCAAGGGGACCCCCCACCCTCATCACTTTCTTCTGAGTATAGTAATTTGCTATCATAAATTGTCATTTAGATGCTGGTTGGCTCCCGCACTTTTTGTTGCTGTGAGGTCGAGTATCGAGTAAAGCAGCGTTTTTTTTTATTTCTATTTTTCATTTTGGGAAGTCCTCCCCCTTACTTTTAAAACCGTTGCTACAGGGCTGTCCACACATGTTACGGGCATGTCTACGCAGGAGTCACTTTCTCTAGTTTGTTAGATATGGATGGGCATTAACTACATTTGGAAACGTGGGAAACATTAAATAATGTCCCTGGCATACCCAACAAACTAGACAATGATTCCTTATTTTTATTTATGTGTGAGGCATTCCATCATGTTAATTTCCATAGTACCCGCCCACTGACGTCAGACATAATACATGTAGCAATTGACTTGCATATCAGGCATTCACCTTTCATTTGGCGAAATTTACATTCAGTTGTAAATATCGTTTCGATCTTCAATTTTGAACATACCCGCGTGGCGCAGTGGTTAGAGCGTTTGCTCTAGACTCGCGAAGTAAGGAGTTGATCCTTACGTCGCGGGTTCGAATCCCACTGCGGGATATGGAGACCGGTCCTTCGAATGAGACCGTATAAACCGAGGTCCCGTGTCGTAGTAGATGTTGGCACAGAAAAAGATCCCTCACTGCTCAATGGCCCTAAGTGCCAAGTATTAGTCCAATTTTGCAGTCCTCCATCGGCGGCAAGTGGTGGCGTCTCCATATGAGTAAAAATTCTCGAGAGGGACGTTAAACAAACAAAAATACAATGTACATGTAATCAGTAGCGTGACCTACATAATTATAAAGGTAAACGCTTATGAAACAAACACCTTTTAAAATAATTATAAAGTGTAATTAATTGTTTTACGTTACATAAAGATTCTAATGAAGCAGCAGATATTTATTAAATCTGCAACTCGGTAATTATAAAAAAAAAAATAATAACCAGGATATACTAGTAAGCAAAATTTGATAAAAATTAATTGTGATCAGATTCTTGATATTATTTTTTTTTTCGCAAGCTCCAACATCAATTAAAAAGCATACAGAGTAACATGGGAATCGGGTTAAGTCTTTAATCGTAAGTTCTATTTTAAGCCATTTCACTTTGGTTAGAACATGAGAAATTCAATTTATTGAGCACATGATAAATTTTCCAATTTAAAAAAATCCAGTAACCAATATCAATTCATCACAGTGATTAAACAATTAGGTTTAATTCGGACTGTTATGTTTAAAATTAATATTCAAAGAAGACCTTGACACTGTCAAAATGGATTAAAAGTATCAGATGTATGTGGAAATCTCGCATTAACCGATTGGGGGACAATATGAAAAACATCTATCCTTCTGTCTTCAATAATTCAGAAGTGAAAAGGAATTTATTTTAGATAGATTACACGATCAGTATGTACTGGCCCCAGCTGACAAAGCAGGTAACAATATTGTCTTTGTTTTTAAGGCTCATTATATTAATTGTATTTTAGAGCAACCGAGATTTAATTCTGCAAGTGTAAATCCAACTTATTCCCATATCTCCCTTTCCCTGGGGGGACTCTTCAAAATCACGTGCAAGTTTAAAATATTTTGATATTCCTAACAATCAAAATGAATTTGAATTACCATAACTATACTGGATTCCTAAACTTCATAAAATCTTTACAAACAAAGATACATAGCGGGTTCCAGTAAAAGTTTCACCAAACCAAATCTCTTTCTTTACTCCTCACTTAAATATTAACAGCAATAAAGGAGGAATTTCAGGAGTATTGTACAACAGTATATTCGAGAAGTGGTGTAAATCAGATGTGGATACTCGAAAACTCCAAGGAGCTTTTAGAAAATTTAAAATCACAAAACCTAATCAATAACATCAAAACGTACGGCTTTTCAGCACTATATACAACCATTCTTCACGATTAAGTAAAGTCCAGACTTGTTGACATCATTCACAGCTGATTTTTCAACAAAAACGGAACTCATAAATTTATTTACCTTTCATTGGTCATTTGCAATAATTTTGTTAAAAGAAAACATTCTGATTGTGAACACAAGTACTCTAAAGTAGATATCAAAAAAGATTTTCTGATTGATAATATCTATAAAGCTTTTGGAGATGAGGTGTTCCAACAATCTATTGGAATTTCCATGGGTAACAACTGCGCTCCGTTGTTAGCAGTCCTATTTTTGTATTCATCTGAAGCAGAAATTATTCCAAATCTTATGCATGAGAAAAAAAGACACTTGCAGTGGCCTTCAACTCGACATTTAAATATATCAGTGACTTATTATCAATTAACTATACTTATTTCCATTCATATGTCGACTCGATATATCCAAGTGAACTTGAAATAAAAGATACCACAGAGTTTGGCACATTTGTTTCATATTTAAATATTTTACTAGAAAAAGACGTTAAGAGTAAACTAACAACAAAACTTTATGATAAACGTGATGACTTCCACAATTCAATCGTCAACCTCCATTACTTACATGTAGCAATATATCCTTATCATCTGCATATTGTCTATCCATTTGGGGTAACTCTCCTCAAACTCACATCGATAGAATATACAGACTTCAAAAACGAGCAGCTAGGATTATTTTAAATGAAAAATATGACGCACCTTCAATGCTCTTATTTAATATTTTAGGCTGGTTAACAGTTCGTGAACTTCTATATTTACAGAAAAGCATTCTAATGTTCAAAATATTTCATGGTATGTCTCCTGATTATATGCATGATTATTTCGAATTTCAAAGTTCTGGATCATACATGTTACGCTCAGAAACAAATTCAGAACTTCGTTTACAAAAATATAAAACAAATTTATTTAAAAATTCTTTGCAATATTCAGGGGTTATTATCTGGAATGAGTTGCCTATTACTATCAGAAATTCCCAATCCCATGCAATATTTAAAAGTAGTTTTGAAAAATTTTTACTTGCGAAACGTACTAGCTCTACATGAAAATATGTTCCTTTTTCCCACTTTCCTTTCCACCATATAATGAAAATTTGATGTTTTAATTTATTCTGTTGTAAAATAATGTTTATATCGATTTGTGTTTATTGTATATACGTCATTGTATATGAGTTATAAAGAAGGCCCCGGGTAAGACTAGTCTTGCACTAATCGGGTTACCTTCTATAAATAAAGTACATGTATTATTATTATTATTATTATTATTATTATTATTATTATTATATGGGGTTTATATCTCCCAGTTGATTCGATACGCAAGAGCATGCTCCACGTACGAACTACATGTATGTACGAACTAAAACGAGGCAAGCTTCTGACAAACAAGTTGATGAAACAAGGATATCAACAGTTTCGTTTAAAGGCATCGTTTTGCAAGTTCTTTAGTCGATACATTTACCTTGTCAGCAATTACAATCTATCATAAAGTCGAATGCTGACTGACTTTCGCCTCAAAAAGAGTGCATCATAATTTTCAATGGTCTTTATAATACTGACATTGTTTGTCGATACAATGTGTTATCTCAGATAAGACTAAGCTCCGTCCATTAAATGTATTAACCCAGTCTAATGGGACTGCTTGGACCTCCCTAGGACCAAGAAACAGTCCCAGAGAGTCCAATAAAGCAGTCGCTGGGACTGCTTTCTGTCTGGGTGAGTCTGCCAGGGTTGGCATTGCATGTGGCGTTTTTAGACAAACAAAAGACATTAAACAGCGTGCGGCATAATGGTCTGCCCTACATGCTGTACAAGCATGGGTAAAGGATGACGCTTACTTTCACATTCTTTCTTCAATTCCAACTCCCGAATCTTGTGTGAAGGAATTGACTCTACATCAAGGCGTCGGACAAGGAATAGTATATTTTCTTGGTTCTTCTTACTTATGATTGACGAGTTGATAGAAATTCTGGATGATAGTGCAGCCGGAGCACCTTCACATTCCAAGTGTCATTCTACCTGACGATCCTTTTTTTATGTCAAACAAATCCAATGATCTCCTTAAACATCAATTATGTGAGACGTTGGCATCTAAGTTATAACCCTCAGAAAAGCTGTATTCTCTTCTTCAGCTCCAGTAGTAGTAAACGACAGAAGGAATCTGCTGTCAAAACATGAAAATCTCGTCTGAAGTCATCATTTCGAGAATTCTATGGTCGTTATAATAGCCTTGTAAGTAAATACAACCTATCGTTGTGTCGTATTATTATTGAGGCATTTCATACCCAGTTGTTAGACCTTTGTTTTTGTACTAAATTTGACTATACGAAATATTCCGTCAACCTGATCAATACACAGGGTTCACGGGGGATACCTGGAATGCTTACTCCTCATAGACACTTTATCACCCCCTGGAATTTCGGGAGTCCCTGTTTTATGCCCTGTTCACAGATTTGTATTGTTGTAGGTTTACTGTTCCTTGTCTTCATTGTTTTCATTGTTCTTGGTCATGAAGCTATCAAATTGCATTCATTGAATATTTATGCTGGTGTCGTGCTTATGAAATAGCAATCACATAAGCTTGCAGGAAGGGAAAGTGAACGGGAAGGGAAAATATTGAACTCTCTTATCAGCAAAGGAGTTCATGCTCAGGCTATTCATCCTATGTCCAGTAAAAATTGTGGAAAACTTTTGTCATGCCAGTGGTCTTGAGTGGATGTGAATTAAAGGATGTTATCTCTAAAAGGTCAGTTGAAGAGATGAAATACGCGGCTTGTTGTATGCAAGGAGTTGACCAAAGATGACCAACGCCGTGTACCATCTTTTTTCTTGGACTGGGTGAAATGTAAACTTAATCAACAGAATTAAGGTGATATTCTGGAAAAGGCTATACCGGGCAAGCTTTTTTTTTTTTTTAGCTTCTGATGCATTGCTAGGCTGTGTTCCTTTGGTTCTGTGAAACCCAAAACGAAGCGTGGTTTTTTTTTAAACAGGCAATCCATAATGACACACTTCTCAAACGCGACCTCCAAAACACACCTGGAAGCAACATTGTGATTAAGGCAACGAACATGAATAACTATGAGGATAGTTGTGTTTAGCCAAAAAAAAAAAAAAGCATATATGCAGAAATACATGAAAGACACTTACGTGTCGGTGATTAGACTCTGTCGACATCAAAAATAAAGCAGCGAGCTGCAATCTATGTTCACATGCTACAGGGGATATCATATTGCATTTTCCTATTGAATGTGCGAAGCTATTTGTTAGCTAAGACATTTTAGTGAATACGATCAGCTTCTAATGATACGTTAATATCACAAGCAGTGATGATATTATAATCGTCAATACCATTCTAGGATAAAGGTGCTATTTCCTTATATCTGAAGAGGAGTGTGAAGCGTTTATGCTTGCTGTTAAGTTGCAGTCGGTGCTAATGATGAAAGAAATCACGTAAACATTTACTATAAGCCTTCAGTATCATAACTTGATATATTGTGATGTTTGTTTGTTTACTTGTTTAACGTCCCTTCAAAAAATTTGACTGCAAATATAGACCTGTTCTCGGGACTTACGACCTTGACACTTTGTCAGAATGGATTAAGAGTATCAGATGGATGTTGAAATCTCGCATTAAGCGATTGAGAATCTCGCATTAAGAGGTTGAGGGGCTGTATGAAAACTTCATCTTTCTGTCTTTAATAATTCGGAAGTGAAAAAGGAATTAGATAGAATACACGTTCAGTATGTACTTGTCCCAGCTGACAAAGCTGGTAACAACATAGTTTTTGTTTCTAATGCTTATTATTTGAATTGTAGTTTAGAGGAACTAGGATTTAATTCTGCAGATAGAAATCCAACTTTAATTACACCCATAGCTCCTTTTTTAAGGAGGAAATTGTTCAAAATCATATGTCTGTTTTAGATATTTTTAATATTCCCAACAATCAAAATGAATTTGAATTACCATACCTCTACTGGATTCCTAAACTTCATAAAATCCCTACAAAAAAAAGATACATAGCGGGTTCCAGTAAATGTTCTACCAAGCCTCTTTCTTTACTCCTCACTAAAATATTTACTGTAATGAAGGAGAAACATTAGGAGTACTGTACAACAGTATATTCGAGAAGTAGTGTAAATCAGATGTGGATACTTAAAAACTCCAAAGAACTTTTAGAAAATTTGAAATCACAAAATGTTATTAAAATCAATAACATCAAAACGTATGACTTTTCAACACTTTATACAACCATTCCTCACGATAAATTGAAGTCCAGGCTTTTTGTCATCATATACAGCTGCTTTTTCAATAAAGATGGAACTTGTCATTGGTCATTTGCAAAATTATTTTGTTAAAAACAATCTAATTGTACACACAAGTACTCATTAAGTCAAATGCTGAATGATGTTTTTCATACTAATGGTTAGGCCATTACTTATATACTGAACTGTCTACGGATTTTTCCGGTTTTTTCCCCCGATCATGACAAGAAGCACTCGGCGGGTGTGACCGGTTGGCAGGAGATGCTCGCTCCTCCATGGCACTTGATTCCACCTCTAAATTTTGAGGTCCTTGTTTGCTCTGCTTCAAATTTGTATCGTCTCATTGGACTTTCGTATTTCACTCTAATTACTGCGCCACGCGGGCGACTATATTGTGATAAGATTTGAAAATCTGTTCGGGTTCAGTTATTAGATAAACAATAGTTATTTATATTGAAAGATTTTTAATCTCTGCTGCAGATGGAAGAAAGAATGTCTTTAATTGTAAGGATTATATCGGTCTGCACCCTTTAAGTACTTTTAATGTATATCCTGATATAATTATAAACTGATTTTCTGATATCAAAAAAAAAAAAAAATTGACATCACAAAATCTCCTTTATGATATTAAAAGAACTATTTTCTTATATAAGAAAATGGTTTTTGATACAAAAAAAAAATCGAAAAGCAATTGCTAATATCAGAAATTCTGCTGGATATTTTGATAACAAAAAAATAGTTTTGATTTCTGAAATCAAATAAATACTGCTGTTTGTGTTCAGAAAATAATTTACTTTCCCCTAACCTTGCAAGTTAACAATACCAAAATTATTTTAACCAAAGTAATTTGCTGTTTTCAATGTTACTTTTGTACAGTTACAGCTAGTAATAAAGATAAAAGTTACCAATGTCGTACTTAATTTTCAATATTATACTAGAAAGGAGGACAGCTGGGGTGGAAAATGACGTTTTCTTACATAAACTTTGTTTCTAGAATTCCCCTTACATATTAAGCAGAAGCCAAATGATCTTTTAAATATGATTGGTGGTGTCCTGTAGATGTCCCGAAAGGTTTCAGGATCGATTTTTATTTTCATCCTAGGGGGCAACTGGGGGGGGGGGGGTCGAAAATGACGCTTTCCTATAAAAACCTGATCCCAAGACTCCTCTTACATTTTACACACTTACATGTAGCCAAATCATTCTTTAGAATATGACTGGTGGTGTCTTCAGGAAGTGAAATAAGGTTTCGAAATTTCATCCTGGGTACCAAGAAATGTATTATGAAATATTAACATGAGAGGTCCATGGGCAACATGCTCACCTGAGCATTGAAATATAGAATAGTTATCGTGACCTTTTGGCTAGTTAACCGGGTACGAAGGCGAGTACATGAACATCCAGAGGCAAACACTTAAGTGCGGCTATTACTGTCTTAAGACGGCATCAATTGGCTTTTATTATTTTGTTATTATTATTTTTTTGTTATTTTGTTTGTTTATTTTGCGGGTTTATTTGTTTTGTTTGCTTGTTTTTGTTTGTTTGAATAACCCTATGAAAATTTACATGTAAAGATTATAAGATTATGAACTTCATTAATTTGACATTCTTTCAGGACTGTATCAATACTTTGATTTATTTTAATTTCAACTTATAGTTTGAAGGTTATAAAATTATGAACTTTATCAATTTGAAATTGTCTTTCAGTACTGTATCAGTACTTGGATTTATTTTAATTTCAAAGAAGGCTATTGCAATAGTTACTAATAGAGATTTTCATGAGTTCTTTCGAAATGCTTCTCCACTTAGGTCCTATACATTCAGGTAGATTTCGATAAATATTTGGCATACACCTAGACTTCAATACGGTTTATGCATGTTTCTATGTACATGTACTTGCGATGAGTTCGGTGAATGGTGTTGTAACGAGCAAGGGTATTTTTTCTCTATATTTGTAAAATTCTGCACCACTAGATCAAGTATTCTTGAACAGGACAATTTTTGTTACATCTGTGTTTTATTTACATTTTTCAAAATTAATTTATCGTATGACTTTTTTCATACTAATTTTAAGTCCATGATTTAAACACTCAATTGTCTACGGATTGTTTCTTGTTTCCTGATCACGACAAAGAGCACACGGCGGGTGTGACCGGTCGGCAGGGGATACTCACTTCTCCATGACACCTGATCCCATCTCTGATGTATTGGGATGTCCATGTTTGCTTTACTCCTGATTTGTATTGTTTAAATGGACTTTGAGCTTGAATATTCTTCGTTATCTCCATATTTCATGATATAAGGATTGATATCAAAATCAGTTATGTAATTTAATACAAACAGAGGTAACATATAAGATACAACTATAAATGGTTTTCCTTCACGTTGTATATTAGGCAGAAGTACATGTATTCTAATGAAACATAATGTCAGAATGTAAATAGCTATACTACTGGCAGGAAAATACGAAGTAGGGACTGAAGCGTTGTGCATCAGGCTACATCCCTGTTGATTAACACCTTAAAAGATCTTCCTTCAGATGAGACCTTGAAAACCGAGACCCCATGTCACGGTAGGCGTTGGCACAATAGAGAACCCTCACTTCTCAATGGCCTTTAGTGCAGAGTAAACGTCTAAATGTGAAGCCCTTCACCGGTATATGGTGACGTCTCTATATGAGTAAAAAATTCTCGAATGAGATGTAAAACAACACACAATCAATCAAACGTTACAGATATCTCGAATTTTACTTAGAACAGCTTCGTTGTTCACAGTTGACTCGCCAATGTGTATTTGCATAGATCTGTTACAAAGTGATAGACCCGATTTTCTTTTGTCTGTCATTTCAGACGAGAACCGCATAGATTCTGATTGATACCTCAGAGTGCAAGAGACTTGTACGGATTTACAGCTCTATAGGTACAATAAGTAGAAAATGACAAATTGATATCCTAACTGAACTCAATTCTTTTGTTCAAAGAAGATTTTCTATTATAGCCACATCTCCATTCCGATGCCTTTGGGCCGTTCGGCAACGTTGTGTCGTTCTTCTCCAACTAACGGTCTGGTTTTGTTTTGTTGTTGTAACTAATTCTTAATTTTCTCTCCTTGAAAGAGAGTGTTGCCCTTCATTAGAATTAAATTGAATCCCCTTCATCCAAGGATGCTTTGTAGCAAGTTTTTTTTTTTAAATTAGCCCAATGATTCTTGAGAAGAAGTCGAAAATGTTAAAAGTTTACAGACAGACGGTCGGACGCCGGACAAATGTGTTTAGAAAAGCTCACGAGCTTTAAGCTCAGCCCTCAGGTGAGCTAAAAATCTTTAAAATCTTCTTAAGAATAGTAGGGCCGTGATAAGTCAAATTAATATGGAAACATTCTCAGTTAGTGCAGATTAAGTTTATTCAAATCATACGCCCTAGGATTAGGGTGGGCCTGAATAGGGGATCAAAGTATATACTAGGAAAAATCTCTAAAATCTTTATCTTGAGAACAGCAGGACCATAATTAGTCCTATTAATACGGAAACTTCTTCAGGTAGTGTAGATTCAAACTTGTTCAAATCATGGCCCCGGGGGTAGGGTGGGGCCTAATTTGGGATCAAAGTCTTAACCTTGGAATGATAGAAAATGCATCTTAATTTTTTTTCTCATTAAGACAAGCAGGGCCATAATTGGAAGCATCCTCAGGTGGTGAAGATATGGTTTTTTTTTTCAAATCATGATCCCTCGGGGTAGGGTGGGGCCACAACAGAGGTTCAAAGATTTTTATAATTCATATATATATATATATATATATATATATATATATATATATATAATATATATATATATATATATATATATATATATATATATATATATATATATATATATATATATATATATATATAAAGTCTTCTGCTTATGATCAGCAGGGCCAAGGTAAGCCATACAAAAATGAAAACCTCGTCAGATATATTTATATATATTGGAAATGTTTTAATATAAACTAATAATACTTTTATGAAACTTTTGGTGTAACATGCAAACAAATTGTTTGTTTTACTTCCGGTTAAACCCACAATAAATTATCTACTCTACTGTGATTGGCTGACATATTATTATTTAACTTCAAAAAGCGGAAGAATTTTCTCAAGTGTAGCTTTACTTTTTTTTTATTTCTTTGTTTATTTTTATCCTGTATAGACTACTTAGCTTCTGCTTGAATGCCCGTCGTCAACCATGTGCACACGTGAAATCTTACAGTTTAGGAACATAACGGGTAAAAGATTAAGTTATTTTAGTCCTAGATTGCATAGGAAGTTGCATGTTCCATTAAAACCATAACGGATATGACCCGAACTCTTAAAAATCAACAATACTTAATTAAATTGAAGGCAAAGGAAATGAAGAATTGTCAGTTTTCGACAACAAACATGACTGAAACTTTTAAGACATACATAAATTCAGAATTGATGCGTCTCCGTCTTACATTATGAATGTCATATAAAGAAAATGAATCAAGAAAGTGGGTCAGGTTTTTTCTTTGTAATGATCCACATTTTTTTTAAAAGGATTGTTTTAGAAATTTTGTTTTGTGGTTGATTAACTTAAATATAGCACAAAAAAGATAGGAATATGAATATTCTCTTGTAAAGATTCTATCCAGTACCGTTTTCTGGTGGTTTGGAATTGCAATTCCATCAGTACCGGACAGTAACTTTTTCGTTCCCTAAATAGCCTGGAATACTGCCTTGAGGACTTGAGGCTAACCTCCCAGCTCGGCTGAAATGATCAGCCAAGTAAGACTGGACAAAAGAAAACTCTGCTTTTAAGAGAGATACAACCCCCATCAAACTTGTACACATTTCTTGAACTGTTACATCAAGGAATTACATAATTCGGGGGTCAGCAGGTCAATACCATCAGTATAACCTTTGTCCTCTAGTTACTGGCGTAATTTGTCCCTATAATTAAGCACAAAAGAACTACTAAAGGGATTCCAAAGTTTGCTCATATTTCAGCGAATTATACAATGAATAATTTGAAAAACAAAGAAATATAGGATGAATATATTTTTTGTCAAAAAAGGACACTCTTTTATTAAAAGAATAATTGTGCCATTAATTTTAACATTAATACCCAGAATAAAGTGAATAAAATATACTATAATATAACACCCATCAAAGAAATAAGTAAATATTATGTCTCTACACATATATCCTTGAAGTTAAACGACTAATGCATACAGATTTGATAAATAAGTAAATTTATCACAGAATAAACTTTCATGACTTTTAATTCATGAGATATTATGAATATACACTGCAACAAAGATACTGATACCAAGTATTCCTCTAAATGATCTTTTCCTGTTGATTTTCCATGCCACGGATTTATTAAGAAAATGTAAAATTAACAATGATTAAAAGCAATAATTACATTGTATTCTTGGTTACTGCAACTCATTCAATACGGAGAAAGGAGGCTGTAAGTAAACATTTCCTGCATCGATATCGACATTTGTCTTTTGTGCCACAATCTAAATCAATGAACCCTCAAATGTATTAAAATCAGCACAAGGCCACTTACATGCATCTGAAATAATGTTCTTCGAATAAAGTCTTCATAATCAAAGTATCTGGGTCAAAAAAATGTTTTAGACCATAAATTGGTTTTCGAAAATTTAAGATAGATCTGAAGTAATCTATAAATAAAATTGTGAAAATCTGAGCCGAGAGAAATCTCCCTCCCCAAAGGGTTTGGCTTTGAATTTGAAAAATAGTACATGTTTGGTCTTGCATTTAAATAATTCCCTTTCATCACAAAATATTCGTTCATGATCCAAGCATCAAAACTTGAATTTTTCTTTTAAACTATCTTATGTATAAATGTCGAATACTACAATTTTCAATATCGTAACATACCTGTATAATTGAATTTTTGTTTTTTGCTTTCCATGCGAGCTGGCCATTTTAAGACCCGTTCACATGCGCCCATTTACACACGGCGAGCAAATTTTACATCCATGCAAATTTCGCACCTGGGTGTATTTTTAGCGCATGTGAACGGGAGTTAAAGCAAGATTTGCACGAAGTGATCTTGAGTATTTTAACTCCTGGTGCAAAATCTACATCTAGTAAGACTAGGTGCAAATTAAACTTCTACATATGAGTGAATTTACTCCTGGTGTATTTTCATGCAGTCATGTGAACGCGTAGCAAAATTTACACAAGACTAGAAATATTGAAATTGTCTATAAAATATAACACCATTGATTTCATTAAAAAATACATCTTTTTTATATTAGAACTGTGACCTTCTGTTGTATTATTAAGTCTAATTATTATTTCAAGTAGCACTTAAACAAGAAATGACAAGGTTCTTCTTAGTACATGAGAGGACATTGAGTTGAAGAATAACTAAAAAGCCCAAACAAGTACTTACAAAATACTTGGAAAGTGCCAACTTGATGCTGATTTACCTACAGTCTGAAGCGCATGTGAACGTTTCGTAAATATTACATTTACACACAAAGTGTAAAATTTGTATACATGTAAAATTTATACCCGTAAGTAAGTGGGCGCATGTGAACGTGGCCTTACGCAATCTGTGGCCTTTCGATATTAAAAAAAAAGTCTGAGGGGTGAAAATAGTCATTAGTAATGGAGCTGGATCTTTTTAGAGTTGTCGTTCGTTTTGTTTGCTTCACGTGAGTGACTGACGGAAAGCTTTACTCAAGATGACGATGTTGTCTTATATATATATATATATATATATATATATATATATATATATATATATATAACAGGCCCGTAGGAAGCAATTTCAGTTTGGGGGGGGGGCACAGCCAAACATTTTTCAATTGACAGTTGAAGAGGCACTACCAAAAATTTTCTGACAAGCAAAAAAAAAAAAAAAAAAAAAAAAAAAAAAAAAAAAAAAAAAAAAGGTCATCAGGCGGTTTTATTGAGGGGGCACATGCTTATAGTATCTATGTTTACTATAGTAATCTATATATCGGCAAAATTATTGGGGGGCACGGCCCCCCCGTGCCCCCCCCCCCCGGTTCCTACGGCCATGTATATATATATACATTCACTTTAAACACATAAATCCACAAAAGAAGTTCATCTTAACGCTGAAATAAAATATTTTAAAAGATACATTTAATGTCATTCATCTGTGCACGTGGCTTGTACAGGCAGGGATTCACACCGTTTTTTTCCCTTCAAATATTTGATTTATTTAGATCGAGTGTTTAATTCCAAAACACGATTTTTTTTTCACTTTCAATACAGAAATGCCATTAAGATCTGAAGCGAAGAAAACGTTTTGACAATCTCACATGACTGGTATTAAATGGGATTGTAATTTAACACAAAATACGTCATAATCCTATCAAAGACGGAGATATCATACGTCATGTTTATATTTAATGTGAGTAAATGTAAATTAAGCCATTTGTTAATATCAGGCCCTGCGGGGAAAAGTTACACCCTCTAAATGTGTTTGCATCTTATTTCAATCATAACAACAACCTAAAGCTATGCGAAAAATGACAATAATAAAATAAATGGATCTACCTAAGCTAGTCAATTCAGAAATACCGACTGCGGTCATGAGTATATGGATGAATAAGTTAATTCCGTAATCATCATTAGTAGTATTTCTATACAAAGCTGTTACTTCGGAGACGTTTGTACGATGCTTGCTTTATGTATATCTCTTTTATGGGCGGTAACAATAGACAACGCACAAAAATTTAGAATCAAGAAAAAATTAACAGTTAAACTCTGTTAATAATTACTTTCCGACTTCTCCGTTATTTTTTTCAAAGGTGAATCAATTAGTACAGTTATTAGTAGGAATTTCAGTATTGTTCTTCTGTATATACAATTAGATTATAATCTGAAGGTGAGATCGAAACGTATGATTGATTGATTATATGTCGTTTAACGTCCCATACGAGAATTTTTCACTCATAAAGAGACATCACTCTATGCGGGTGAAGGGCTTCAAATTTAGACCTACGTGTATACTCGGCACTGAGGGTTCTTTATCGCATCAACGCAACCAAGACACGCGGGACCTCGTTTTTTAAAGACCCGTGACTTTGACGCTTAGCGAAGGAACAGTCACTAGATTTGACGTGGCGGCGAATGGGAATCGAACCCGGGCCTCCCGATCACGAAACGATCGTCCTACCACTAGGCTACCGTGGCCGGTTACGAAACGTACGTAAACGAATTCTCCCATTATAAATAAAATTTTAAGATAAGCACATTATTTATTTTGTGTACCGAGGTTTTTACACCGAGAATTTCTATAACAATATACAACTGATTTTTTTTGTACATTACCTTTTTATGAAGTTAAATTGCAATCTCTACGTGTAAAATTTAATTTAATAATAATAAAAAAAAAAAACAGAATTGATTTACAAAATATACCATGATTGGAAGGCATTCATTCTGAAGACTGAAACACTGTAAAGTTCTGTGTGTTTCATTTTTCTAAAAATCCTAATATTAAATTGACTCTATGATACGTCGAAAATATATATTTATTTCATGCTCAAGTCTATTTTTATATGAAAAAAACTGTGTTATTGTGATTTAAATGTCCAAACAAATATCTAAACATGCTTGAATACTTTAAATTCAAATTTTTTATTGAATTGACAGTAATTTCAGTGAAGTACTTTCAAATTGCAAACGTCCAAAATTATTTCAAAACATCATTGCTCCGGTGAAGATCTATCTCATGTATCACTTCACCTCTATATCACCCACCCACGTCAGCCATAACGTTTCCTTTTAAAAATGGAAATACCAACAAGAGTTTTACTCTTCCTCTTCAAACTTTACATTTATTTAAGTTTTAAAAACCCGATAACAAGGAATAAATATATATGTTTAAAAATTACCTCCAATTCCACGTGTTTATTCTTAAAATGTAACAGCATTTAAATTTCTACTCCTCAATTCCAGCAATATTTTTCTGGTTCTTCGTTCCAGCAGCTTTCGGTAATCTTTCATGCCATTCATATCTGTCCTGCGACCAAATATCAACACAGTGACTGATAAAAATGGCAGGATGATCTACCATTTCTGGGACCATTGGCTGGAATTATTTTCCTAATTGAACAAACACTTTTTTATCCCTAGGATGTGTATTGATAGACGAAAAATAGAATCTATAGTTCAATAGCGAACAAGCAAGCTTTAAAATCCACCCACTTTATAATGCATGATGCACGTGGGTTGTTTCGGGAAGTATATATAGTGATCGTGTCCGCACGGAAAAAAGACGATGATAATAGACTCTGAAAATAAATATATCGTGCCAATGCAAAAGAATGAAATGTAGAGGTAAATTCCCCTAAAATGTTTGATATCCAATAGAAATAAAAAATGCTGCAAAACTGAACTCCTCTACTATCTGTCACCCGGCCTACATGTACATGTACATCTCGGGTACTCCTTACATATGTGAGCTTAACTAGGTATTTTTGGCGTCTGAAAACAAACAATAACAATACAAATAGCTGATAAAACATCACGTCATGCCTCCCCACTACAATATTAACACCCTGACCGCTAAAACGAGGCTATACGACACAAATCAGAGACATCAACATTACACCTTTGAAGACTCTTAATTTCATACATATATGATGATGTGAAGAATTTTGTAAAACACGTGACTGATCAAGGATAAAAACTACACAAGCAATAGTCCTATTAATTTGTTCATGTTGATAGAAGCGAGACAGTAAAACCCATCTGACAGTCTCTGCTGCTTAAAACAAGGCAGCGACTGACGGATAGGGCAAACCGTCCCGAAATGAATGTGGGAGGACACGCCTAGGTACATTTCAGAAGCAATTCTTGGGAACAAAGAAATAATCATTTAAGTACACTGACTTCTTTTATTGATGAAAGTCTGGAAAAAGTAAAAATAAGCATTGCAGTGACTTGAAAATGCTTTGTGTATCCCATACTTATCATGACTACTCACTTGTTTCAGACCCCATTAATTTAGTTTACGAAAAGAAAGCAATACTATTTTGGTATATTTGAAGCACGTTATGATTATTTTCAAGACATATCGAGGAATACTTGAAATATATAGAAAACACCGTATAACACTCTTGATACCAATAAAAAGTCATAGAGTTATTTAAAAAAAGAAGATAACACTTATAAAGAAAAAAAAGATTGAGCCAAAAATTTCCGTAATTTTAATATAATCGTATGTTTCATATGAATCAAATATCAGTCACGAAATTTAAATACGGAAACAGAACGTTAGAGGAAATTTTGTAGGGACCATGAAAGGACGTGCCTCAATCTTTAACAAAAGAGGAGCATTAATAAAAGAAGATCTTCTCATAAATAATTACATCGGCACTTTCATACATTTACCTGAAAGGAAGAGTGATGAAAAGTTGAAGCTGGGGCATCTAGACTATGAAGTGCAAAGGCTACTTGGTTTTCGTTAGCAAAGATCACATGCAAGCACTTACTGAATGAAAAATCCCACAAGATATTTTGGTGCACCTTGTAACTTTAAGCGGTGAGTAGTTTTCATGTGACTAAAGCCAGGAAATACAACAGCGCATATAATAATAATAAAAAAAGCGTAGGATGAAATCTTTAAAAAATAATTATAAAATATTGCGCAAAAGGAAAGAAATAAGTATATACTTCTGTTTTCTTTCTCTGTTTTACGAAAAGGGTGAGACTCGTGTCCCATCGTGTTATAGTTTAACAGGGATTTTTAGTTTTACTAAGGATTGTCCAGAGATTGGTCACATTTGCGCAGTTTACTTCTGTAAAATGGTAATGCTGTATATAGTAAAGATTTTTTTAACAAAATCAAACGCTTGAATGACATTAAAAATAATTAATATTTGACAATAATATGATCACATAACACAGACTTAACAGCTTAAATGTCACTACTAAAACATTTTCTCCCCCTTTGCACATGAAAAGAATCATTAATAACTTACATTTTGATTGAAAAAGAAAATCCATTATAAATCGACTACATGATAGCAGACGTATTCTACATATCTATTTTATACATTGTCCATACATACTTAACGTATTGAAATTGAACCACCCACGATGTTTAATTTACAAAAGATCTACATAGAGCCACGCAAACAAATCAAATTCATTTCAACGCCTTACATTCCATAGTGTCTATCTGGGTTCAATATTTTACTTACCTTAACTTACCTTTCTGAAAGCTTTCACATGATCACACAATGACGAAAGTTGCGACATGTTTGTGCACACATGGGATAGGAACGCCAACCATGTTAACAATGTTGATCTACAGGTGTGACCAAAGTTTAAAGTTGAGGTGGAGTTACTCCTTTGTGTTTTACAAATAAAGTTCTTTTACGCGTCATTTATTGGAATCATTTGGTTTTATCACAAAATCCACAGTATAGTCTAACATATGAAAAATGGAAGAAAAAAAGATCGAAGTTCGGTTAACAAATGCAAGCTATATTGCGTATATTTAACATATCTTAATTTTGTCCTATTTATTTAAAATGGAAAGAAAAAATCTTTTTTTTTTTGCATGGTATCTAAACATTTTATATTAAACGACAATCAATTCATAAACAGTTTACCACAGAAAAAGGATATCTCCTCTACTGAATAAGATATTTTCTATTTAAACATCAGTAATTAAATATTTTTACATCCGTAACCCTTGAAGTAAATACAACAAAAACAAAACAAAAAACTTTAAGCAGAAATGAAAACTGAAATACACATTCTTATTACTTTGGCTAGTTAATTTATTAATCTAGTTCAGAAATTGACTCAACATAAACAATACGCATTTTGCTCGAACTTTGTCATTGTATGACTAAACCTGACAATAACCTCTAACAATAAATCATTAAGTCGATAGAGCTGTGACTGTATCTGCAGAGTCATACAAGGTTGAACTATTCCTGACTTGGCTACATAGGGTGTTAACTTTCGCACACCGCTGTAAAACGTAAATATAGTAAAGACATGAATGGAGCTTAACTCATTCATATTTCTTATCGTCATGACGAGCTCTACGCCCACACATCGTACGTTTTAAGATATTTATCGTGAAAGAGGGGTGAATGTTCACGAACACTGGGAGATGACCAGTTTAAAAAGGGATACTTTCATTTCTCAATTAAGATAGTGTAATTGTAGGTTTTCCCCCAACAAATTACTGAGTATTGATAATCGATCGAGATATCTTTATAAGTCTGTAGATTTTTTCCCCTTTTTCCATGTCGTACAGTGTGAAATGAATTAACTATAACATAACGCCGTGCTATAAGACATGAACCCTACAGGAACGGTTCACGGGGGTCATGGAAACCACAACTACCTACAAATACTGCATTCACAACATAGGAATCTTAACGAGCTAGCTTTGATCATATTTGATATACATAGAGTGTATACAGAAAAATGTTGTGCCCGAGTAATTACACTTGGTACAGCTTGCATGAGAACTTTTAATAAATTAATAGTGTGTACTGTAGTAATTTACACGAAGTATATATGGACCAATCAAAAGCCACATGGCAGCAACTTCCTTTTTCTGGTACAATCTGTCTACTTAAAATCGTTTCCTAATGACTTCCGGAGTGCAAATATGGAGACAGAAGGGGGGTTTCAAAGCTTGACCAATCCTTCTTCTTTCAATCACATCATATGGGTCATTATCTATCGTGAAGACCTTTTGCTACTATGAAGTTATAGCTACGTAATATTAGTTTACATTCTATATATAGAAAATATATACCAATTTAGAATCTTGTTATGTACCTTAACAGAGAAACCCTTGGCCTAAGGTTTGAAAGTGAATACATGAATAAACATAACATATTCTCTTATCAAAACAAAGGGTTTAATCTGTTCAGCTTGTTGAAATACTGATTAGTGTATTGCATTTTGAATGTTTTCAGCAATAACACAAGGTGACGGCTATATCCGTCGTGCCCTTTTCAAACCTGTTAGCACGACACGTGCAATAACATAATTCACTGATGGCGCCCATTACAAAGCTACCAACAGGCCCCCTTCAATGTCTAAAAGCAGCGAATCTAGCCCCATTCAGCAAAAATCTCCCTTGATTGTGCCCGAAAATGTTTAATTTTCTGTTGTCACTTTAATTATCCTTTTACACAATGCCCTCACGAGATGAGCACATAAATACACGGTGACCCCGACTAGGGTCATATGCCCCGACAAGCAGGAGCACCGAACAGGCAGTCAGTTATCGCGTTGAATGTCAGACTACCTCTTTTTGACAAAGACCATTCTTGATATCAGCCCACCCCTGAATCAAAAGATATAAAAATCACAAGCTATCTGACATTTTGCTTCACACCAATTAAGCGATGTCTGGAGATGCACGTGTTTGTCTCGATGGTAGAGCAACCCCTACACCTTGATGCATAATTATATTAATTATTACAGAAAATTATTTCTTAGGAATCAACCAGTTGTTTATATGTCTGATTTCATCATTGAAATAGTTTATTAAATAGAATTTGCGTACCTAGTTAACTGGTATGCCTTTTCAGATCATTAATAAAATATTTACATGTCTGATTAACACAAATTCAGTTTAGATCAAAATATCATACTATCGTTCAATAGTTTGATAGGGTAGCTAAAATCAGGGCACCTGACAAACTTTCAACCCACTCTGTGGTTTAGGATTACCTGTACAAAGAATGAGTATTCCGAACAAACAAGTAGGAGTGTATTGGTCAAATGTGACAAGCCGATAGACAGGCCAAAACATCTGTCACAAGGAATGACAAGAATTTGCGCGGGCTTCTTCGTACTTGTGACAACAAAATCTAATATGAAAATTAATTAATAGTAGAAGTTTTTGTATAAGATGCTGTATCTGAATTATAAATTGAATGTAATGTTATTAATAATAAAGTCTGTTTATCACAGCTGTTATACTCATAAAAAAATGTTCCATTATCCGGCCCCACACCTACCTACACCTAGAGCAATTGCTTCAAAATCGATCCCATCCTTTTTTGTTATAAAATAGTTACCAGTTCGTTCCAAGAACCCCATCGACCTACTTGTCTGGCAGTAAAATGGGGCGATGACCCTCATAGTCATATCCAGTCTCCCATGGTGAGAGGAGGTTACGAGGGGAATTCCCGATTCGGTTCACTGATATGAATGCGTAGCTTTGTTCTCGTTTCTGTCTAAGGAGTTTCCAATTTTTGCGGTCAGTGACTTTTTTTACTCTAAATGTCCGTGAAGGATGATGGCATTGGTCTCTCACAGAAAATAATCACAAATATCTTCTTTTTTGACACGCGCTTCTTTACCGTTTATTCAATATGCGTGTATAATTCATTATCCATTGATCAGACAAAAGAACTAAAAAACCTAGTTTTTTAAATTCTTTTCCCAACCATTAATTTTAGCTCATGTTTTAGATGGTTTCAATGACCCGTTTGCATGTCGTTGACTTTAGAAGTGACCACCGCCAATCAGATGATTTGTCTGCACTGAAACATCCAGCTTTCATACACAAGACGTGCTTGATCATAAAGCTATAATTAATCCTCTGCTCGGTTTGTTGGTCCATAAACTACCTACATCAAGCTATACGGATCGATCGCCATGTGTCCCGATTGACTTCAAATGTTGTGCATATATATATTCAAAACAAAGAAGCTATAAAAAGATTACCTACTAGCTTACCTAATCGTTTAATAAAAACTGCGTAGTTTTTCTAACGAAAGGTTATTTTTGGCAAGACTTCCCTTCTTTTACATCATCCTTATAAATAGGAGATATAATTTTCAATAAAAGATACAGAATTCCTGAACTTAAACATCATACTACTCTGATTAACATTATTTTCTGGATTAAAATGAAAGGAAACACTTTTATCTCTATTCAAACACGTTTAATTATATTAACATGACTTTAAAATCTACTTCATTTTTATTACATGGTTCAATGAATCATCGTAAATGAGTACACAGGTAACCATAAATAAAAGAATATTTAATGTATAATCGTGGTTAAAATTTAAAAAAAATGATTAATTTCACATGGATATTTTTTTTTTTCAAAATGGTAACTGGAGTTATAAAAATGAATATGAAGTATTTTATATTCTCTATAGTAGAGAAAAAGAATATTCGTAAGTTTAATTAAAAAATTTTGATATTATTTCTTATTTTGATAATAGTATTATATTAAAGGAATTCCATAGGTATAAGACGCCTTATTAATATAATCGACCCTTACCTTTCTAACTGGAGTCCCGTCTGCTCTCGCTCCTCACGTGGCCTTTTCGTCGTCTGCTGGTTTCATCGATCCCGGATATGCTCCAGTGATGACTAGGCATGCGTCGCACTCAGTCACCTTTCATTCAAAAAAATTCTTCCAATGAAGTCTTTAGTTCCTGTGCACTTTAAAGAGCAAAACAACTCATTTGGAAGAAATTGTTTTTGCAGATTAATTTTAATTGATAAAAAATCAGCTCTTATTTTCAACTGACTGATTGAAAGAATGATTCTATTTAACATAGAGTGTCTCGATTAGTATATATAAGTACGCACACCCACTAATGTAATAAAACACAAAATTGTTATCCCGCGCTTAAATTCTTCTCCAATCGCATATATACATACGAAGTTATTGGTAATAGACGATAGTACGACCAATAACATTGGAACGTGAGGAGGATGTCTTTGGAACTCGTTACAAACTGACAAAGACCTCTTTATGTAATGTGTTATTTGTTTAATCATTTTACGTTCTTGGGAACACAAGGAAAGGTCCCCCTTTTACACGTGATCGGTCTACAATTAACGAAGTGGTAACAGCTTAGGGCATTTCGTCATAAAATTTAAGTATGTCATTTTGATTTGCGTATTTAGACCTATACTCAATGTAATGCGTCTGAATCTCTATCCTTACTTAAATTGTGTTTCTAAGCTACGTAAAATCTGATTTAAAATTTCTAGTTTTTTTTTCATGTTAGCTACTGTCACCTATTACAGTAATTGCAATTTCCTCTGCATATTTTCCTTGTTTTGAAATGTAATCTTCCTTGTTTGAGAAGTATGATAATTACAGTTATACGTTTGTGTATTAAAAAAGAAAATTTCCTGAGATTTTAAAGTATGTTTATTTCCTTTAACTAAATCTTTACCTTGAAAAACAAATTCGTCCTCTTCTCTCGCAGAACAATATTATTTGTTTAAATGTTCAAATCCAACTTTATAAATACACACGTATATGTACGTCCCCAAAATAATAAAATCAAGCAACATGCAAGCAGACGTTAATTTTTACTTTCTTCTCCCTAATGAACACGCAAATGAAACAGAATTTGAAAAACGGATGCAACTCATGCCTCTTCCGTTTAAAGTAGATGCTTGCGTCACCCATGACGTATTTTACTTGATAAGAGCTAGTCTTTCCAGGACCATGTGTTCGCCTAAGTAAGGATGTTCCTTATACATCCGTTCCAGTTTGTTACAGTGTTCAGTCCCACAGTGGTCAATTGAGTGAAAAACGTACACATTAAAATTCATTCATAATTTTTTTCATTATTGTTCTCCCTAATAACGAATTTAATACCGGAAGGACGAGCACATGACATCTGAATATCAGGGTGCAATGAACGTACATGTATATCCTTTGAATTGGATTAATCATTAAGCAAGTGTTTGTTATTGTACTTCAAGTATTGTTTCGTTTTGGCACACTTGATGATTCACTTTTTCAATATAAAGTAGGGGTATCAAAAAGGGGCAGTGTATCATGTTGTAAATTTTGAATGAACTAGGGGGAGGTAAATGCAATACTGTAAATTTTGCATTCACCAATATATCATGTTGTAGCGTGTCATGTTGTAAATTTTGAATTTACTAGAGGGAGGTAAATGCAATTGTAAATACCCCCCCCCCCCCAGTAAATTAAAATTTACATGGTAAGAGTATATATGAACGGGTCTACGTTTTAAGAATAATTGGAAGCTTTTATTTGAGACTTTTTTAAAAAAATAATAAATTTAAGAGTTATCCTTCCTGGCCGAGGATCGGATATCCTTAAGTATTTTGTAAGCTTTTGTCGATACACATGCATATCGAAACAAATAGTTTTTCTTACCATACATGTACTTTATTATATTAATTTTTACCCAACATTTAGGGAAAATCTCCAGATAAGATGGAAAAAATAATTCTTTTTTTTTCGCTCTTTCAATGCCTTGGTTATTGAAATATTTGCAAATTTTCTCATCCAAATCGAATTTGGAGTCAGAGAGGACCAGACAAACTATAAAAACTAGCGACAATAAACTATTAATTCATTATTCATGTGTTTTAACGTTGTATTTCAAGTATTGTTTGCACGTTTAACATGATACCACCTCTATGAAGGTCACGAAACAATTCTTTGACCATTGTGTATGACACTTTTGAAAAAGTGAAGACAATCATACATTTTATAACCTGTTAAACAACATGCTTTTTCAGATAAAATACTAGCCAACTTAAGAAATGTCCAAAATTCATGTAATAAATCTGAAATTTTAGAAAGGAATTTATTACCATGGAATTTTAAATAAATTTCCAATGTTGTTCAATTTGAATAAAATCAAAACGGATCTAAGTTTAACTGTTTACCATTTGTCTTTATTTAAAAAAAATCTTCTTTTTTTTTTTTTTTTTTAGCTTCATTCTGATTTAATTTTTATTATAATTCTAAGGCAAAAAAGTCCCAAAACAAAGCTAAAACGGCGGGAGGGGGGGGGGGGGCAGTTGTAAGTGTATCTTTTCTATCGAATGAATTATGGAATTACATGTACCGGTACAACTCCACAAACTTTAAATTTTGTAGGCTGTTAAACCCATTAGGTTCTTCATGGAATGCATTTGTTTATGTCCTTTCTTATTAAAACAAAAAAGTTCTTATGAACATCTTTAATTTATTCTAAATAACTTAAAGACAACAGGGAGAATAAAGACGTTGAGAGAAATAAAAGAAAAAATGTGTTAAGTTTTCCTTCTAAATCGTTATTAAAGAAAAATAAGGGTAAATTCAATAAGAATGACCCGCGTGATAATAATACATGTAAGATTTTTTGAAAGTATGAGAGAAAGAATAAAATTCATTGTTTGATGAGCTCTGTCTTGTACAACTTTCAAAGTTATATTTAAAAAAATTAGTAGTAAAAAGGGACATTTTTATCGATTCCATCTATTTTTTAACACAGCTTGCAGCAATTATATTGTCAATATTCTCACTCCTGTATACGATTCGTGGGTGTCTCTAATTTTCTTGCTGAATTGATTTTAAAACTCAATCTGACGACAAAGAAACAATGAGCATTGTTGCGTCACATTGTCATTTTGATAACTAATTTATAAAATACGATCTACTCACCATCTATTTCCGGGCTTGTCATCCGCAGCGGAAGTATTAATCTGAATCCCGTCGATAAGTCTCCAAAAGTTTTTAAGTCTTAGACCTTGGATATCTTCTCTCTGTGTGAGGTGTACATCTGGCTCAAAATGACCATTCTGAAATTTAGATATTTATGTTGTACTATGTATCAGTTTCACATATCATGACAAAGACTTGCGTTATTCAAACTGCCGAATATATTGTTTTCAACAATAAAAAATGCATCAAGTCGTAATCTTAATAAAACTCCACACGAGGGGCTAGGAAGTCACAAAATTTGATCGACCATTTGTTAAGTTGATTATATGCCCGATGTATTCTACTATTTCACGAGGTGTAATATTTCAATGAAATTTTCATTGCATGAGTTATAGGCAATTTTAATTTAACTTAAAGAATCACTAGAAAGAGAAAGTTGAAATATTCCTTATCATGAAAATGTCAGTTTTGCAGAAGAGATGACTTCCAAACCAAAAGTTCAAGAAAAATCACTCCCATAATACTTCATATTTCACCCAGGATATAAATAATGTTATAGAATAGAAATATTTTTAAAAATCTAATTTTCATTTTCTTATTCTCATTCAGTCACCAAGTATAATTAAGACGGCATCGATACATCAGATCTTATCAACCTCTCCGATTAAACTTCAGCCTGCTGAATGATGATGCATACGGTTTCCGGTCAATGGTTGGAACGAGAGTGCACGCGCCTGGTAACCAAGTCGTTGACTTGTGACCGAACGAAGGTGGACGCCCTTTCCACCTTCTATATTTATATACATTAAGGTAGCAGAAACTGATATCTGTAACATTTCTTTTGCTAATTATGTGTTGTCATCGAGGTGAAACAAATAGCAACAACAAAGTCTGCTACTGTGCTATTTTTAAAGCGGAGTACTACAGTTTTATGTTTTGAACTATTGTTGCTGATAGTTATTGTAGTATTAACCTACATATTAAAATGACGTATGCGTAAGTAGGCGTGTTGGTCAAGGTTGGATTGTTTATTGTAATTTGGTTGTTGTTATTATTATTATTACAATTATTGTAATTATTAATTAAAAAAGACTGTGAAATAAAATAGATGGAAAGAATATTATACTATTTCATCCATATCTTGATATAATTATTATTTTTATTTTATTACAATGTGACAATCAATTTTGATTCCCTGAAGAAAATAAGTACAATATGTTATCTCAAATGATCAAAAAAAAAATATCAGTTTAAGATAATTTCTGCGCGCATAGGAAGAAACGCACAAAACTGTCAATGGACAAAGTCATGCTGTTTATTATGAAACCTACCGGTCCCCTTGTTTGTTTCAAAAGTTATACTACTATGCACTGCACGTCAATACGCTTAAATTTCTATCGTATAATTCAAAGAACACGCGCCAAATTACAGTATTCCGTGGGTGACCATTCATGCATGCCTCTCTGATTAATTGATCGATCACAATTATAAGTCATTCGTACTTGATGATTGCTCCGATATGCATATTTCAAAAAGATGCATATAATATTTTGTTTTCATCTGCAACTGCGCAATAAAAGTGTTATGACAAAGCAGTTATGGTCCGTGGGAGGGCAGATGTGATTATTCGTTAAAATGAATTCAGGGTTGCGCGACTCATTCATAAAACCATCAAAAGGGAGTTTTACTACACATCTGCATAATTTTACCAGCTATGAACCACATGAAAAGTGTGTGAAATTGCACAAATTCCACAACAAATTTCTATGAATGAGTATTAAGGAAAACAGGAAGCAAACATTGCAGGTGGTCATGTGTCTAGCAAATAGAAAATGTTAATTTTGTTTACGAAGATACCCGAAATCTTTATCTTGGATCAAATATTTCTTTAATTTATAGCTAAGTAATGTATCGGGACTTTTTATATCAAAATCAGTAACCGCTTATACATTAGGGATGAAAAACCGATCGCGCGAGCGTCTGATGTGGGGAGTCGGCCAATCTTGTTATATGAACGGGTGAAACCGCAAAAAAGAAAAACAGAACCACAAAGAGCGGGGATTTTGACAAGAACGCCGATATAAGGGATGGACCCAACCGTCTCTGGAGCTATTCTGCAACCGCAAATGACATATGGCAATGTGTGCCTTTGTTACCCTTGTGACTAATTAAAGCATTTTAGACCTTTTAATTCTTGCACCTAACAAACTTTTTTTGTTTGTTTCATTTCCAATACTGAAGTTCAATTAAGAACAATTAAGGGCTCTTTATTCTGCTACAAGGAAAAACAGTTTTAAGAAAAATCTGCTTTAAATATCGATTTTAAATCATTAAATTTAAGGTCAAATGTAGAAAATCCTAGTACATAATAGAACACTGCACCTCTACAGGTTACAATGCATATATTACAGTTTTCAAATAGGGATATAAAAGTTAATAAGTGAAGTTGTTTCAAACAAGTATTATTATGAAAGATTAACCAATTTTCGCCCCTTATCCTTTCCAATAAAAATCGAAAGGTGCGAAAACTAATCCCTTGCGAAGGTTGTCAAACAAAGAGAACTCTAAAGTTGTTTTGACCAATTTTGTCGGAGACATTCCGGCTAAACCACACAAAGAAAATAAAATGAAAGATAGCACATTGCGATTGTTAGATATTTTATAAGCAATCGCCACATGGTTCCCGTATGTACATTAGGGAGTGCACATACTTGTGGTTAAGGGTTGATCTGAGTCAGCGCGCCAAAAGCTTGCCTGACCATGTTTGCCGAAAATGAAACAAAGAGTTAGGATGGTCGAGTGAGTTATCTTCCTTGATACTATCTATTTCCTGTTATTATTCTCTCTAACGTCTGTTTACACAAGTATACTAAAAAGGTCTCTGGCCCAATTTGTTAAAAAATTCACTACTTCACCTACATTTTTTGTTCCAGCTACGACTGTGCTAATGAATTCAGCGCTGTTTTTTGTTTTTCTAATAGACTTTCTACTGACATTCTGTAAACCCTTTTTCATGATACACAGATGTCGGAAGTATCAAATACAAATAAAAGTTAATATGTCAACCACGTTTATTTTTATTTTGACCTATTTACCCTCTATCATATGACGGGTAACTCTACGTCTTTAAATTTAGTTTTAAGTACACATTACCCCAACGGTAATTTGACTACACAAAGCAATTACTTTTTTATTAGAATAACATTAAAAAAAATTTAAATTGGCGAAAACAGATGAGCGTGAATATAAATCCTTTAAACAAAAACCGTCTTTGTTTTCTGTAGTTTACATTGCACTGTATCACATGTCCAGATTTATTGGCACACGATACAAACTTTAATAAATGATATTTTGTCACGGACGAGATTAATTTTGTACATGTATTTTACAAACCATAGCATGTTTGTATCCTTTACAAGCGATAATGACTCACAGGTAATGTCCAGAAGACAGATATGCCATCTTGAGTTTGTATGCCCCCAACATTAGTTCTATTACACATCAAAATACACATAACATCTTTCTGTCTTACCCACCGAAGACAAATTGCGCAAAAATAGTGCTGGACTATTCAACAGAAAAAAACTGATTATTTATATTTGTTTTTTAAATGTTTCAATTTTCAAGTTTGCGTGGAAATAATTAAAGTTGCTTTTTTAGAAAATTATTAAATGACACCGATATCATTTTCAGTACCTAACCTGATAATTAAGGTCCATATTTCAAATTATTTTTAGTCAAAACCTAGAGCATCAATAATTTTCTATTGTAAAAGAAGCATGCAATTGCAACTGCACACCAATCTGCTGGAAAAACATGCAATGCTGCATGTTTAAGACTTTTGTTTTGTTTGCTTCTATTCCGCTTTTACAGACCATTTTTATTTTACTACAAGTCGTTGATTATTATCACTGTACCCGTAAAGATTTTAGCGATAAACGATGGAAACTTGATCAGTTCACATAGTACTAATCGCATTTTAAACAGGTCTGCAATTACAAAGTTTGTTAAGGTGCACTTAAAATAGTTTTACAAGTCGGTCAATGTTGTTAAAATTATTGGTTTACAACAAATAATTGTTTTCATTTATAAGCAATTATATATATATATATATATATATATATATATATATATATATATATATATATAAAATTTTTTTAAAAATTGTTTAAAGGTTCAGTTGTGGAACATATTTATTTGGGCAAATTATATAGCATGAAGCGAGGGTAGTAAATTAGTGCAGTCTGTTCCAGTTAATTCTTTATGGGGGAGATTTTTTGTCAAACACAGCTGTTGTTACAAATACATGCATTGGGTTTGCTAATACCTAACCTTGAAAAGTGCCATTTATGTTCAGTTTGAAACATGAACTCGTATAACTTGGTTGGACAATGACGATACTTGTTTTAAGAAATTTATTTCAATTTCGGAATTTCTTTTTAATAAGTGTGAATTTATTACCCTCAGAAAGACACAATACAATCCCTTGTTTAATTTAATCTCATGATGAAAGAAATAATATTCGCTCTCATTTCTTTACATTACAGTAGTTTGAAAGTAGTTCTAAACTACATGAATATATATAGAAATAATATATTAACCATAATTCTATTGTTTTAGAAAATTATACTGTTTTGAAGTTCTGAAATTCAAAGTTGCTTACAGCAGAAGAATTTTTAAATTTGGATAAAATTTTGAAATAATCAGGTTTCTTTACACATACATGTCTCTTATTTATAAATTAAAATGAAATCAAGTGTTTCTCATAAACTTAAGTTACAATTAAAACAATTGAAAACCAATGAGATCTTCATCAGGTTATATTTAAAATTTGTCCCCAATTACCAAAGAAGTCATGGATTTAATTGACTGATGGTAGACGACCGAAGACAGTCAAGGACAAAACAATGCTATCCTCAAAGCAACTGTCTCGCATTATTGATTAAGCAGAAGAAATTCTATAATGTATGTATGTCGCTCTTAATAAGCTTCCGTAGGCTCCACAATATATCAGCAGTTGGCTTATCGATAACCATCACGCAAAAGCATTTAACGTATATATAAGGAAAGACATACAATTTTTGCATTTTTTGAGGAAAGGTAAGTGATTTGTGTTAACTATATAAGCTATAAAATTTTATGACCCCTAAAAAATAGTTTCTTAAAACTGGTTTAATCCCTCCCTCCCCTAAATTTTTATCTGGTAAAAGCATTTTCCTTTTTATTTCTGTGTAACAGCATTTTCATAAAAAAAATTACAGTTTATGACAAAAATGTTTTTTTTTGCAAGTAATAAGAAAGTTAAGGTTCACAACATATAGTTTTCTAAATCTCCTAATATTTTTGAAACTAATTCTTTTTTAACCAATCACCGTAAAAAAATAGCTATTTCAAAATAAATAAAATTTTTTAAAATGGAAAAAACCCTTTTCATATAAATACCTGTTACTTGTTTTCTTTTGAACTTAGCAAGATTTCTCAAGATACTATGAGCGACAATGTCTTTATATAATCTGCATTGTTCAAAATGATTTTATGTAGAGTTTATACAGAGATCTGTCCTTTTGGGTATTAAATTTCTAGCTTTCTACTCATAAATTAGTTCAAAATTATGCAATGATAATTTACTTAAGCATGCATGCAGTATTTTTACGTACATTTGAGTGTTACTAGTATATGTAAGGATCACTACAGCAAGCTATGTATACAAACCATCCTTTCCAAATTTTACAGGAACATACTTCCCTCAATGTCAAGAAAAAGTATCCATGGTGTATGACTCAAATTCCCTCTTCATTTCTATATATTGGGCGTAATTTTCAGACCGACATGCGCAGTAAACAGAAATTTGAAGTCTTTGTCACAAACAGGAAATTCCTCCGCGAAATTAAGTCCTGGGACCACCGGGTAAAATAAACAATAAATCATGAAAAATACCCTCTCAAATATTCTTGGATGAGGCAACCAAAGGTGAACTGAAAATTCCCTCACAGATATTCTTGGATGAGGCAACCAAAGGTGAACTGAAAACTGCACGTGCACCCAAATTTAAAGAAATGTTAAACTGAGACAAAATGCAAGCCTAATTTGAGTCTGCTTCACCCACTTTAGACCCCTATTTTGCAAAAAAGCCGCACTTGCATTCAAAGTACACCAGGTTCCACAAAATTTCAGGCTATGTAATTTGTCGTCCAGATCTGGCTTAGCCTGTTAAAACCAGTAAATGCAAGTCTCGATTTTAAGATTTAAGACATTTGCAGCTATGCTGTCAGATCAAAATCATTTTTTTTCCACAAGTTATACATTTTCCCTATACGATTAAAAAATAAGCACTTTGCAACAGAATATTTTAAAAATTTTGTCGGAGAGTTTTGCGATACTGAATGCCCATTAAGCATGCCATAATGATAAAAATAATTGTTTCAAAAAATTATACTGACTGAACAATTTTAAGATAAATAAATTTAGACTGACATACAGTCACTTCATCATGACATAATGCAGTTAACAATTGACATTCATAAAATGAAGAAAAAAAAAATCTTAAGCTTTTGTGAATATAATGGTACAACTACGTATATTTATATGTATGTGATAATTTATAACCGCAACAACTTAAAAATTTCAATATGCTATTGCTTTAAAAATTTGGACTTAATTTAGACTTCATTTTTTGAATTTTTTTTTAAATTTCTTTGTTAGTAAATAAACAAGAAAATGTAAGAATTTATTTTTTTAAAGACTGAGGTTAATCAGTCCGTCAAAGATGGTATAATAATTGTTTTTTGAAAAACTGAGTGTGCTACATGTATATACTTCAGTCTACATTTTAAAATATCTGTATTAAAAAACAGTTAAAAAAATTCATCGAAAGCAACAGAGAGATGAAAGTATTTATTTCTCTTATACAGATCGATATTTGATAATTAAGTAAAAAAAAAAACTGTCTGGTTGATAATAAATATAACAGTATTACGCGTATAATGCCGTTACATGTATATATTTTAAAAAAATTATGCAGTAACAGTTTATTGAATTAATTGTATACTACAAAACGATTTTATTTTCTCCTCTTGAAATTTAACCTGTCTTTGTAAATACAGAAAAGAATTTAAAGTTGAACAAAGATTTCATTTCGAATTGTAGTCCTAATATTAGAAATTGTTTTAAAATTGTAACATTTGATAGTGTAATGCAGAACTACTTTATTTGCCATAATATTCTATTTATATATTATATTTATTCATCATTAATATTTACTGTTATAATTTCTCACATCTGTAAATTAAACATACCGCAAAATATACATTTATATACCCCCCATATAAATGATAAATTATTTCATAATGAGTGCATAAGTTTGAGGATACTGAATTCTTTTTAATTTAATTGCAAAAGCAAACAAACAAAAATGAAATTCTGAAGACCAAATATGCAAATGTATGGTTCAATAATCCAATGGAAAAGTATCACTATCCGGAATTTTTTTTCTCAATTTATTCTTAAAAATTTTTCCTTATTGTACTTTTTTTACTACTGAGAAAGGGAAAGAAGAGGTATGTGTAAAATATGCAAAAATCATTTTCCTTATATCAAAATAATTATCACCCTATATACATAATTACAGAAAATCATCTTCCTGAATTTTTCAATTGAAGATCTCATTTGAATGAAAAAATCTTTTCGTTATTTGGCACCTAGGTATTGAAGTAAAAAAAGGCTTCATTTCAATGTACTAAAAATATTTCCTTATAACGCTAATTAAAATGGACACAGAACACGGCGTTTTAGAACAGACAAAAAAATTATTCAACCTATATCTTGACTTTATACAGATAGATTCATCGTACCATCTTCCTGAATACTTGTATAATTTTCATTTAAATAAAAGTAAATTACTTTAAAAAAAAAAACTTCCAGCAATATCGACCACATAACAAAAAATAAATTTAAAAGAAGGACAGGAAAATGTAGGCAGAGTATTTATCACGTATAATTTGTTTCATATTTTCAATAACAAAACTTACCTTTAACAATAAGTACTCATTTCCTATTGATAATGTTAGGGAAAGGAATCAGAGCAATACATTTGATTTTACATCTCAACCTTTCATATGTTAGTGGAACGAAATTTATGAAGAAACCTAATGGAATCTTGCGGTTACTCTAAACACTCCTTTCTCTAGAACAAATGAATGATGGGTTATGGGAATGCCCGATGTTGATGCGCAAGTCTAATTCTTGACCAAAAATATAACCTCGGGAAATATGCACCTGGTATGTATTTTGAAATTTGTTTTTATAATAACCTCTGTAATGTATAACTAGAGTTTTCGTCAATTTAATTTTTTAAGCAGAAATTTTATTACAAACTTAAGACCACTAATGGTTACGTATAACAGAGGAGTTTTTTTTTTTCTATAGCAAAATTAATACACAATATTTTCAGGCAAAATCTAGACTTATGCAGTATACCCTGTATTAATGCGAGGCCCATGTTCAACAAATGATTGATTTTTCTGCAATATACTTCATATGTACAAGTATCGATTACAGTACACAAAACACACACATCCTAATCAAGTTTGCAAAATGAAAACAAGAGGCCTGTGGACCTTGGCTGTCACCTGAGTGTCATGAGTTTCTCAGGCTAGGATCAATTTAGCCCCTCCTAGAACTGGAACTCTAACCTCATGTGACCAAAAATTATAGATTGATGAGAACTTAGTAATTATTATCATATCCAGACAGCTGATCTCCTAAAAGTTTGGGAGTAAAGAAGACAACTCACATTGTATTATAATAATCTTAATATATGGCAATTTTAGTCCTATCCGGGACCCTGGGGAGATGAATTTTAAAATTTTGTAGAGAGCTTGCAGCTTAGGATAATCAGGGATGCAAACAATTTGCCATCCAGATATTCATTAGTAGCGACTACTTTCAAATCTGTATTGTATTTTTCAATCACATGTATGTATGACCCCTTGAACCCAATCCCCAGTCCTGACCTATAGGCCAGGGAGGCGAGGATGATTTTGTGACTACCTTGATGAGTGAAGAAGAGATTCTTGATTGGATTAAACTTAATAGTTTTGACCCCACCCTCAGACCCCAGGAGGCAGGGACCACGAAATTATCATTTTTTATTTCCTAATCTATAGATACTACATATACAATTGGTTCATTGTTCTTGAAAAGAAGCTGAAAATGTTTGAAAGTGTACGCATGAAGGAAAAAAAACAGATAGCAATAGGTCTCCTGAGAGTCTCAGGTGACCTTACAAGACCCATGACGCACCAAATCAGAATTATTGCTAAATTTGTTACCTAATAAATCCTCGGTACTTCAAAACCCATGGATTCTTAAAAAGAAAATTTTGTAGTTTGAAATATCAGTGCTAACACACAAGTACATGTTGTATTTCGCATGTACGGAGTTTAACTTAAAAAGCTTATTTTCAACAACAAATTCAAACAAATCGAAACCTTTGGTGGCCATTTAAGATTCTGATCGCTATAAAAAGAACAGGTACTTCTTAGGAATCCGGTATGAGAAATAGTTACAAGTTAACTAGACACACATTCATTAACAGTGTACCATGACAGACATATACACAGGGAAAAAAACATAAAACCTTGCCCACAAAAAATAAAGGTAAATAGAGAAATCGAAATTTTAAGCTTTATTATCATAAGAGAAGAATCGACTTCACTATTCAGCTAAATATAACCGGGTCAACCTCATTCTGGACTCCAGCCTAATTGAAAATGAACTTCAAGCTATTATAATTTTTCTTCGAAAATTCAAAGAGGCACACGTCTTCAATACATTTCATCAAGGCACGTTTCTATTTTAAAGAGTTTTTAATAGAAAATTCTTAACGGAGGAATCAAGAATAGCGCTTGCATTCTTGACTTTATGACATATACACTTTAGTATATACATTTGTAATTGTATAATCGTACTCTACATTGCTTGGGGTCTTATTTCCTCACCCGTCGTCTATTTCCCGTTTACAACATTGTCTTTCATTAATTATCAATTTTCAATTGTCATTGAGTAGTACTCATTGACAAATGCCTTTGGATAAACTGTGAAAGAATATTTTTCACCAAAGCAGACCATGATTTCTTTTGAAATCTCTCGTCGAGTATATAATTATATTCTGCACCCAAAACAAAGACGATTCCTACTGAAGTGTAGCCTGGACAACTACGCTCCATTTTCATTTAGTGCTGTATGGTGCAGTAAATGTTACTAATGGTACATTTCGTCAATCACGAGTACCTGTATAGTGCACTCGAGTAAATTAAACCAAATTAATCCTGCTATTACAGAATATTTTCACTAAACTATCACAGTACAGTCCTTCTAAATGAAACGAACACAAAACAAAATAAAAACATTTTGATCAAGATACTTTGCTGATAAAAATTTTCCAGAAGCTACTTTTCCTCATCCATGACATTGACCCCAAATCTCTAAACGTCTGTTGCTCGTAAGCAGGTGGTCGTTATACCCTGTCAGTTGGTGACTTTTAACGTCAAACACTCGGCATTATAAGTTGCATTTTTTGGGGGGGGGGGATTAACATTCAACCGTATAACAAGTTAGATTTAGTGTTATTAACTAAATAGTAAATTAAAGAAATTCTTCAAGTACACGACCATTGTTTTATAAATGTCGTGTACTTATTTTATGAATTTCTTTTAATTCATTAATCAATCAGTTGGTTCCGCAAAAAATCTCAGAACTCAGGAAATGGTCAATGATAAATGTCGTTATAGGTTTGCTTGTTAGTACCTACAAGTACTTGCATTGCACAAGAAATTGAATTACTGAAGAACATTCACTCGAATAACATCTCAAGGACAACAAGACATATGATTTTGCAACTGACCTCTTTTAGATATTCCTACTCACTAAATCTATAATTTTTAAAAATAGAAATCTCAAGATTTAAATGATTAAGTTGCAGTAAAATTTAAGGAAAGGGAAAATAATCTAACGTAAAAATGTCAGGTGCTAAGAGGAGCAACTCCTGGTTTTGAATAAATGACAGAACACTTTGGGGAAAAATGACCATTAGAAAGAACATAATTAGATACCCTGATTATGACTTTTACAGAAAAATCTGTTTTGACATTGACGTTTATTTAGAATCATCAATTACAATAACAGCACATCCTTTACCACACAGAATATTGGACATGATAGGTCACTTGGAGAACACGAAGACCTGTCTTAACATCTGATCTTATTGATCAGTGTTCCATACCATTTACATTTTGGGAGACATATTGGGCCAAAATAATAAATATATATTTATCCAGGCGCATAGTTTACGGAGGGTAAATTTTGACCATATTTGGGCCAGGAATTTGCCTGAAATCACTACGTATCCATCAATACAGTGAGTCTCATGAATAAAGGAGGGGAAAGCATGTTAGACTAAAAAAATAGAACAAGTGAACAAAGAAAGGATGGACAGATGAGAGAAAAAGGACAGACTGTTACAAAAGAGGCCCGTCATTATAGTTCGAATGTACAATGTAATCGCTGCGAATCTAGTTATTGGCACCATCAACCAATGAATAAGGTAAATTCTTTTTAAAAAGTCTCATTTTTGAAAATAGGAACGAAAAAACTAATAGATATATGATTGCAATTTTCAAAAATTGAACGTGAAACAAAACTTGCAACTACAGTAAATAGAAAATTATTCATTACATACAGGTCAACCACTCGTAGTATGATACACCCAAGCTTATTATTCCATACTTTGACTTGTTGTGAAGTAAATCATGCTGAGCACCTCGACCAATGGCCAGGAACTTGTTAGAAAATATTTAAAGCAATTCTCCATTTAATGTGTATTCGTAATACATGTATCTAACAAATCGAAAAATGTATTAGATAATATATATAAATTAAAAGTCCGATTTCTAACCATGAGTACGTACTCCATTTTCGTTTTACCTCATCAACAAATGTAATTCAAATTCAGCTTCCTGTAGAACAGATCAATATTCTGCAGTAGCACAGAATGCCTCTGCAGCAAATTTTCTTTGATTATACATGTGTAAGTCGGGAGAGCAGAAGTCGATCTCCTTGTATTTTCATTCTATTCAGTTCACCGCAATTACTTCTATCTCCACCGATTATTATCAAATTATTTCCATACATCTTTAACTTACCTCTGATATGGAAATATATGTGTACCTCATTCAACAAAGGAAATCGTATGGTCTTGGTATTTACTTCACTTCGGACTTTATATGGATGAATTATAATTGCGCAAATAACATGTAAACAAGTGAATCAAAATTGATTCTGAGCGTGTGCCAACATTTCATCATTGGTACTATAAAGATCAGCATCTATGATTCAGGATTGACTCAACTTCTGAATCAGGTGGGTATCGATAGGTTATTGTGGTGACAGTCTCTAAGAGCAAGCATGACAATGTTGGCAAGCGTCCAATTCTTCTGGAATATCATGTTTACTTTCTGAATTCTACGCCATTATTACTTTTAGGTACAAAGGTTAATATGTTCAATAGTGCGCATAAATGTTGATTAATGTTATTCATCCTGTAATTAAATTACTGTAAAATTAAGACAATCGGTAAAAGGTGGGGTAACCTTTAGAATAACGAGACTACTACGAAGAAAAGAATTCTCGGTGAATTTAAAAAAAAAGTAGTAATATACTTGTCAACACCCCTTTTTTATGTCACCTGAGTTACTTGGGTGACCTTTTTATATCTGTTTTACTCCGTCGTCGTGCGTCGTCAAATTGAGAACATTACAATGTCAGTTTCTTCTCTACAGCAGCTGAAGAATTTTCAACCAAATCTGTTACATAGCATCCATGGGAAAGGGGAATTTTTTATGATCTCTCCCTCCCTGGAGCCTGGGGTGTGGTATGTGAAATTCACGGCACACAGGCCCATGGTTTAGGCTCCAGGAAGCGACTAATTGAAAAATAAATAACACTTTTTAAAGTCTTCTATACGAGGCAAACTGTTGGCATGGTTATATAAGCAATAAGCCTTCCAATTAGACAAACTGTGAGAATCATGAACTTTTGATTCAGTCCCCAGGAGGGACAAAGTGGGACATACATTGAACATGCATTATATCTTAGAAAATCTTCTTTACTTCTGGGCATCAAGAAGGCAAATTGTTGGCATAATTATAATAAGCACTTAGCCCTCTATCAAATCTGTAAAATTCATTACCTCGGGATTCAGTACCAAGGGTTTGGCTAACAGCTGATATTTCTATAAAAATGGAACTCGTTAATTTACTTGTCACTGATCATTTGCAAAATAAATTTGTTAAAAACATTCTAATTGTACACACAAGTACTCTGGAGAAGATATTAAAAAGATGTTTGAGTCTCTGATTGACAATATCTATGTAGTCTTTGGAGATCAGGTCTCCCAACAATCTGTCAGAATTCGCATGGGTAACAATTGCGCCCCGTCATTAGCAAATCTATTTTTGTAATCATATGAAGCAGAATTTATTTAAAAACATATGGGAGAAGCTTTTTAAGAAGACACTTGCCGTGGTCTTCAACTCGACATTAAGATATATCGACGACGTATAAGGTATTATCAATTAACAATAGTTACTTCCATTCATATGTCGACTCGATATATCCAAGTGGACTTGAAATAAAATATACCACAGAGTCTGACACATCTGTTTCATATTTGGATATTTTACAAGAAAAAGGCGTTAATGGTAACATAACAAAACTTTATGATAATTTTTCTATAGTCAACTTTCCTTAATTATTTATCAATATACCCTTATCACCTGCATATGGGGTTTTTATCTCCCAGTTGATTCGATACGCAAGAGCATGCTCCACGTACGAACAAGTTATAAAACGAGGCAAGCTACTGACAAACAAGGTGTTGAAAGAAGTATATGAAGTCATCATTTTGCAAGTTCTATGGTCGATACAATGACCTTGTCAGCAATTACATGTACAATCTATCATTAAGTCTAATGCTGACTGGCGTTTTTCATACTAATTGATAGGCCATTATTTAAACACTGAATTGTCTACCGATTTTTCCGTTTACCTGATCATGTCAATTAGCACACGGTGGGTGTGACCAGTCGACAGCGAATGCTTACTCCTCCATGGCACCTGATCCCACCTCTGATGTTTTAGTGGTTTGTGTTTGCTGTGCTCACGATTTGTATTGTTTAAATGGAGTTTTGAGCTTGATTACTATTCGTTCTCGCCATATTTCATTGATCATGCTACAGTTTTAGAAAATTAACTTCTTACCTGCTGAACATTATTTAGTCTAGTTAAACTGTTGGCATGATTATAACAAGCTATGGTACCTCTACCAAAATCGAGAGACACCAATGGGGCCAATGGCTAAGGGTGGGGCTAAGTAGGTCACATATTGAAAATACATGTAGATTTTTCATGAAAAATGAACAGGCAGATTATTAGTATGATTACAATAAATACCTTAAATTTAGCCAACATTGTATAATTCATGAACCCTGGAACAAGGCCCTAAGGTGAGGTTAAGTTGGTCATATACTTAAATTATATTTTTCACCTTCGCAAATCTTAAATTATGGACATCTAGCCAGAAAACAGCATGATTAGAATGAGTACCTAATCCTTATAAATATTGTAAAGTTCATGACCCCTTTTGTTCAGAGTTCCAGGGTGAGGCTGAGTTGGTTATACTAAGAAAATAAATTACACATTTGGAAATTTATCTGATTTATTATGTTCAACAAAGTGCATGATTTTAATGATGAGCTAGCTCTCTATTAAGGTAGAACCTATGTCAGAAAAGTTTGTCAATGGATTTTCAAACTTTTCAAAATGATAAATTAGCACTCACTTATCAATCAGTTAAAAGTTATAATGAGGAAAAAGGGTGCCTCTTCCAAAATTGTGAATTTCATGGCCCCTGGGTCAGGGGTTCTGGTGTTACGGCGGGGCTCTAAAGATTATATAGTGAAACTGCATGAATTGTTTGAAAATCTTCTCCTCTGCTCCTGGGTATTATGCTGATGATCTAAGTATATACTTATGATGAACAAGGATTCTTATTCCAGAATTGTGAAATTCAAGGTCCCTGGGTCAAGGGTATCGGGGGGGGGGGGGGGGGCTCTAATGATTATATACTGAACAAGATGTGTTAGTGAAACACTGATGCCCCGTATGGCAACTTATGACGAAGGTTAAAGTTTCTCAAATGCAAGTCAAAATCCAGGCCAAAAGATAAAAAATGTTGGTACCCAAAGAAAGGTCTTGTCACGAGGAATATACCTGTGAAATTTGAAAGCCCTAGCTGCAACTGTTCAAAAGTTATGGCGAAGGTTAAAGTTTTTTAAAAGTAAGTAAAACGTCAAGGTCAAGGTTGTTGGTATCCAAAGGAAGGTCTTGTCACAAGGATTACATATGTGAAGTATGAAAGCCCTAGCACCAGCCATTCAAAAGTTATGGCCAAGGTTAAAGTTTTTCAAAAGTAAGTCAAACTTCTATGTTAAGGTCAAAGGGTCAAAGTGGTAGGTATCCAAAGGAAGGTGATGTCACAAAGATTACATATGTGAAGTATGAAAGCCCTAGCATCAACCATTCAAAAGTTATGACCAAGGTTAAAGTTTTTCGAAAGTAGGTCAAACTCCTTGGTCAAGGTCAGAAGGTCAAAGTGGTTGGTATCCAAAGGAAGGTCTTGTCACAAGGATTACATATGTGAAGTATGATAGCCCTACCTCCAATCATTCAAAAGTTATGGCCAAGGTTAAAGTTTTTCAAAAGTAGGTCAAACTCCTAGGTTAAGGTCAAAGGATCAAAGAGGTTGATATCCAGAGGAAGGTCTTGTCACAAGGAATACACATGTGAAGTTTGAAACCCAAAGTACCAACTGTTCAAAGTTATGGCCAAGGGTATAGTATCTCAAAAGTAGGTCAACTCCAAGGTCAAAAGGTCAAAGTTGTTGGTATCCAAAGGAAGGCCTTGTCACAAAGAATACACATGTGAAGTTTGAAACCCCAAGCACCAACTGTTCAGTTAAGAAGTAATGGCCAAGGTTAAAGTCTCATAAAATTTTGCAAAAGTGGGTCAAACTCCAAGGTTAAGGTGAAAAGGTAAAATATGATGGTACCCAAGGAAAGGTCTTGTCACAAGGAATACACTTGACAACAGACAGACAGGACAAAAACTATATACCCCCGGGATCTTTCGATCCAGGGGCATAAAAATAATTGTTCCAAAATTGTGAAATGTATGGCCCTAGGGTCAGGGGCTCCTGGGGGGGGAGGGGCACTACTGATTATTACTGATTAATGGAAATGCATTTTTTCTTTGTTCCCCTACTCTGTGTATTAAGTAATCAAACTTAAAGCATGCTACGTGTATAGTTATGATGAGAAATGATGCTTCTTTCAAAATTGTGAATTTCATGGCATCTGGTTTAAAACACGAACTAAATTTAATTGTTGGAAAGTTGTTACATGATGCTCACTGCTCAGGTGACCTATAAGGCCAGTGGGCCTCTTGTTTCACACTAGTGAGCTACAGATCTTCAGTTATTAGCCGTATGCATAAATTTGAAATTCGTTATCCTCCCCGGCCCATGCCTCCTGCCCTAGTAGGTTCGGGGAGGGTTTCACTACCTTGAACCAATGGTCCTCTAGATAGCAGGACCAATTTTTCATGGTTTTAATGAGGAGTTAGCCCTCTACCAAAATCTGTTAAAGCTATACCCTCCAGGTCAAGGTTTCAGGTCTCAGATTGGGAGTAAGGGGCATATATCGAACTTTGAAATGCTTTATTTTACTCTTAAGCGTTGACCTCTTGCTGAAAAAGTATTTGATATGTATGATTATAATGAGCAGTTAGCCTACCAATATTTTAAATATTCATGTTCTCTAGGTTCAGAATAGAGACCCTAGATGGGGCTACGTCTGTCGTACAATACATAAAAATACATACTTTTAAAAATCTTCTAGTGGGTACATACAATGATTAAATGATTATTATGAGTACTTAACTATTTACAAAAATTATAAAATTCGCGTGCTTTGTGTACAGGGTTCAGGTAGTGCTACAAACACTGATTTGAAATATTTAGTAAGCTTAGCATAAATTCTCTTTGGCAAATTGTTTTGGGTTATTTGTGATAGAAATATACTAATAACTAAAGTCTTTATGCTATAGAAAACAAGCATTCTGAGAGTATTGCATTAGCAATACCAGTCCCCTACCGGCAAGTGTAATCTGGTTCCGCTAAAAATTGAGAATGCAATATTTCCATCAAAAATCAATGAAGTGGAACGAAATGCAAACTTGATCTATAACTCATCAAGGTTAAGTCACATGCCAAAAATCAGCTCAATATCATCTTCGCTAGCCAAGGGTTTCTGATACGCTACTCTCCTCATAAACCCTTGGCATACGGTGCTGACAAAAGACGGGATTGTTTTTGTCACGTGATCATGATATTCTTACCAGGTACGCACAGATTGCGTCATCGACAGAAATAAAAAGCGTATTTTAAAAAAAGTTGTTTTTAAAGAATAATTAACAAGAAGGTATTGAGTTATGTTAATTTGTTATTTAAACATGTAAAACTGCAAATCTACATCTTCAGTATAGATTCTTAATCACATATTTTGCAACGTTGCTTAAGAAATTGGATGGCACCATATTGCTATTCATAGAATGGCATGTTATCCTACGGATCATTGTTTACTTGCGTTTTACATTACCGATATTAAGAGTCAAGATATATCCCGAACACAAATATCGTCATTTACAAAAAACAATTGCTGATTGGTCGAACGATGTCGATCAACTCCAATCACAACATGAGAAAAAAATCCCAACTTTTTTTAACACCGTATGCGAAGGGCTTATGAGGAGAGTAGCGTATCAGAAGCCCTTGGCTAGCGAAGATGGCTCAATATCTGCAAGCGTTTAGAAAAAAATTGCGAACAAATTGAAAAGGTCGCAATTCCGTCATAAATCATTGAAGCGGAACGAAATGCAAACTTGATCTGTAACTAATCAAGATACACTCACATACCAAAAATCAGCTCAATATCTGCAAGCGTTTAGAAACAAGAGGCCCAAGGGCCTTAACGGTCACCTGAGTACAATACAACAAGTTAGAGGATCCATAAACTGATAAATGAAGCTTTGTTGCCCAAAAGCAAGAAAAATAGTTATGATTTGCATCAACAAAATAATTGGTCTAGCATCTATCTGTCCCCCAATTATCACTATTACAATGCAGACTATTAACAAACTGTCTATTTTTTAACCCCATATTATTACTTCTCACATTGACTGACCGTTCACGGTAGCTCAGTCGGTAGAGCGCTCGCTCCGTGATCGGGAGGTCGTGAGTTCGAATCTCGGCCGCGACAGACCTAAGTCGATAAAAAATAGGTAGCAACTGTTCCTTCGCCATGCGCTCGGCACTCTGAAGTGAAAGTTGCGGGTCCTTCGGATGAGACCTTAAACACCGAGGCCCCGTGTCACGGCAGGCGTTGGCACGATAAAGATCCCTCACTGCTCAATGGCCCTAAGTGCCGAGTAAAGGTCAAAAATTTGAAGCCCTTCACCGGTATATGGTGACGTCTCTATATGAGTGAACAATTCCCGAATGGGACGTAAAAAAACAATATATATATATACTTATCACATTGGCCTCTCTTGGCCTTTGAAGAACAATTAAAATAAGCAAGTTATTTTTGTCACAATTTTATTCATCTATTATTTCCAAGTCTACCTGATCATTAAAACTATGAAAGTACTTTTTGTATTATACAATCCAATTAAAAAGGTCGCTCTGACGTGCCCCTTTATGGGATGTTGTTAGATGTTGGAGAAGCGGTAGCGGATTCGGAACATTTAAATGTTAATAAGATTGTGTATTATACAATAAATATTCTTGCATAATTCTCTTATTCTATTAAGCATTCAAATACATTATTTACAGTGATTTATTATCAAAGGCGAATGGCAAAGGGAAATAACTTTGCTCAGCAGACTAGAAGTTAATAGAGCACTGGCCATGACCAGAACACTTGAATAAATGGTCCAGGTGTTCAAAATTCTGGTAAAAATGCCCTTGCATATTAAAACTTTTCTCCGTTTGCCTCAAATATGCCAAGAAGCATAGAAAATTTTCAAAGAAATGCATTTTCACTATATTATTAAATAAATAAAGCCCCATCCTTGCACAAGAACATCTGACCCATTGGACATAAGCTCACAATTCTGAAATAAGCATTCTTGCTCATCATAACTATACACTTGTTTCTTTGCTTTATAACCAATAGTAGAAAAAATATTTTGAAAGAAATTATGCATTTTCACTATATAATCAATAGAGCTCCCCCTTTCACCAGAACCCCTGACCTTGGGGCCATGAATTTCACAATTTTGGAAGAGGCATTCTTCCTTATCATAATCATGCACTTCCTCTCTTTGAAAAATATCCAAGAGTAGAGAAGAAAATTTTGAAAGAATTTATGCATTTTCCCTATATAATCAATAGAGCCCCGCCCTAACACTAGAACCCCTGGGCCAAGGGCCATGAAATTAACAATTTTGGAAGAGGCAACTATGCTTGTCATAACTATGAACTAAGTTAGTTTATTTAAAACCCTAGAGCAGAAAAGAAGATTTTCAAAGAATTAATGCAATTTTACTTTATAATCAATAGAGCCCTGAACCCCTGACCCAGGGGCCATGAAATTCATAATTTCTGAAAAGGCACCCATGTTCACCAAAACTATGCTCTTAAATAGTTTATTTAATACCCAGGAGCAGAGAAGATGATTTTCAAAGAATTAATGCATTTTCACTGTATAATCAATAGAGCCCCGCCCTAACACCAGAACCCCTGACCCTGGGGCCATGAAATTCATAATTTTGGAAGAGATACTTTTGCTCATCATAACTATGTACTTAATTACTTTTTTTAATACCCAGGAGCAGAGAAGAAACTTTTCAAAGAATCAATGCAAATTTTACTATATAATCAATAGAGCCCCTCCTTATTACCAGAAACCCTGGCCCTGGGGCCATGAAATTCGCAATTTTAGAAGAGGCACTCTTGCTCATCATAAGTATATACTTAGTTAGTTTATTTGATATCCCGGAGCAGAGAAGATTTTCAAAGAATTAATGCATTTTCACTATATAATCAATAGAGCCCCGCCCTAACACCAGAACCCCCGATCCTGGGGCGAGGCAATTCACAATTTTGGAAGAGGCACTCTTGCTCATCATAACTATACACTTAGTTAGTTTATTTAATATCCAGGAGCAGAGAAGATTTTCAAAGAATTAATGCATTTTCACTATATAATCAATAGCGCCCCGCCCTAACACCAGAACCCCTGACCCTGGGGCCATGAAATTCACAATTTTGGAAGAAACACTCAATGCACTTAGTTACATTATTTAATACCCAGGAGCAGAGAAGAAAATTTTCAAAGAATTAATTTCTTACTATATTAATTAATTAATTTTCACTATATAATCAATAGAGCCCCGCCCTAACACCAGAACCCCTGACCCTAGGGCCATGAAATTCGCAACTATGGAAGAGGCACTCTTGCTCATCATAATTATGTACTTACTTAATTTAATACCCAGGAGCAGAGAAGAAGATTTTCAAAGAAACAATGCACTTTCACTATATGATCTATATAGCCCCACCCTAGCACCAGAACCCGACCTTGGGGCCATGAGTTTCACAATTTTTGTAGAGAGTTCAATGCTTATTACAATCATGCCAACAGTTTGACTGCTTGATGTCCAGGGGTAAAGAAGAAGATTTTTAAAGATTGTATTAATTATGGTGGTTTTAGCCCTACCCCTCAGGCCCCTGGGGGACAGGGACCATGAAATTCACAATTTTTCTTCTTCTTCACCCATAGATGCTATATGCCAAATTTGGTTGAAATTGGTTGCGCGGTTTCAGAGAAGAAGCTAAAATGTTCAAATATTAACGCACATCGCACGACGACAAATACAAACGGATAAAAATAGCTCACCTGGGTGACTCAGGTGACCTAAAAAAGTGCGGAAAACCAAGTGGGACAGACTGACAGAGGGACAGACAGAGGGACAGACGGACGGACAGACTCGGAGGAAACCTATAGTCCCCTCCAGTTTCACCGGTAGGGGACTAAAAAGTTAATTGGTCCTCTCTTTGTTTGGACGAAACGAATTGACCATTCAAAGTTTACTCATATATATCTACTAAATAGGGAACCTCAGTCCGAATGTATATCGTGTGATTATTCATTACCTATTCACCATATTCTAATAGAAAGTAAGTTGATTTTACGCCTATACGAAAAAGATTTTTTCATGATCAATGAAAGATTTTTTTACAATTTTAGAGTTTTAACACGAAACTGATCTTTATAGGAACATTTTGATGTATATATTTTAAGTAGGTTGTAAATATATTTAGACATGGCGCAGTGGTTAGAGCGTTTGCTCTTGAGTCGCAGACTAAGGAGTTGATCCTTACGTCGCGGGTTCGAATCCCATTGTGGGACGAGGAGATCGGTCCTTCGGATGAGACCGTATAAACTGAGGCCCCGTGTCGCAGTAGGTGCTCGCACGAGAAAGATCTCTCACTGCTCAATGAATCTGAGTGCCGAGTATAGGAAAAAAAATTGCAGATCTCCACCGCCATGTGGTGGCGTCTCCATATGAGTGAAAAATTCTTGAGAGGGGCGTTAAACAACAAACAATTTTTACCGTTTTCATATTTTTAAATTTTAGAGTAGAACCTACGTCGTATTACGTCACAATTAAGTTTTTGCTAGGTATGTGGGCATCCGCTATCTCATCTGAGCTGACGAAACTGTGTAAATGTAAACGGGATGCAACTATACTGAAAGAATGATTGATTTATGTTGTATAACATCCCATTCGAGAATTTTTCACTCATATTTAGAAACGCCACCGTATGCCGATGAAGGGCTTCAAATCTAGACCTATACTCGGCACTTAGAGCCATTGAGCAGTGAGGGTTCTTTATTGTGCCAACGCCTATCGTAACCTCGGTTTTAAGGTCTCATCCGAAAGACCCGTGACTTTCACTTCTAGTGCCGAGCGCTTGGTAAAGGAATAGGCACTACCTTTGTTAACGTCTTAGGTTTGACGAGGCGCGGCGATCGAACGAGAATCGAACCCAGGCCTCCGATCACGAAGCGAGCGTCATGCCACTTGTCTACTGGACCGAAAACTTGTCAAGGAATCTTGAGTTTCCGACCAAAAAAACAATACATGTACCTTGATGATGCTGATAATAGGTTGCATAGATTTGTTTCCAATTGTGTTTATGTACACGTATGTACAGTAATCTGGTAATATCCATTATGATATGATCTGTTGTTAAGCCCTTCCCCCCCCCCCCCCCAAATCATATTGTTGAATCTTGTGTTAGGGCAAAAAGGTCAACAGAAGTAGTAATAATTAAGAAAAAAACATATCTTTCATTAGTTTGCAAGAAAAGGTATATATTTTACCCCACTTTTCATAAGCATTACTGTATGTTCATCATATTACAGATTGGAAACCCTGTGACAAAAACTGTTGAAAAATATTTTTAGAATTGTGGTTAAGATGGACTCAAAATCCCGTGAAATATATTGAGCACATTTGGTTATATTTCATGTGTGGGCTTAAAATATTGCCGATTATTTTTCAGTAAGAAAAATCGGTAAACGATGATATTTGAGAAAGTATTTTTGTTATTTTCTATCTAGTCCTTGAGATCATATACCACAGTACTTAAGATAACAGAAAATGTCTAGTCACAATGATTATTGTTTCAAGTTACACAGGATGCAGGACTTTCATTAACAAGTAAACATGCCTTTTTATGAAATTCATTTATCAGCGAGTGCTAAATAATGATTTTGAAAATCCTGTGGCAAAGACTTTTCCGACATAGGTTCTAACTTAAGTCCACAGGAGGAACGATAAGTGCTGCCCAATGTAAAGGATTGCAACTCCCTTGGTACGTCAAAGATCGTTTATGTGGTTTTCGAACAAGAGTATACTTCATGTAACTGATGGCCGCCAGAGAAGCCAAACACTTTCAAGACTGGTCACAAAACATTAATTTTTTTTTTGCTGAAATACTGCTGACTCGGAGTAAAACAAGATATTCAATCAAGCGTTCAGGACGCAAGTTGTAGCTAAGTTGATTTTTCTGCATTTATGGACTCTATTCAGCAGACAAACTGTTGGCATAATTATAATGAACACTTAAGTCCTCTACAATTTTCTTTCAATTCATGCCTCCCCCCCCCCTCCCCGCATATAGTCAAGAGTATGTTGGTCATTACACATGTACATGTAATTTCAAGGTCCCAACTGACAAAGCTGGTAACAAAATAGTCTTTGTTTGTAAGGCTCATTATTTGAATTGTATGTATTTTAGAGGAACAAGGATTTAATTCTACGGGTGGAAATCCAATTAACTAACACCCATAGCTCCCTTTCTAAGGAGGAAATTCTACAAAATCACTTGTCAGTTTTCAATATTTTTGATATTTTCAAGTATCAAATTAAATTTGAATTACCATACCTATACTGGATTCCATAACTTAAAAAAAATCCTTACAAAGAAAGACACATAGCGGGTTCTAGTAAATGTTCTACCAAGCCTCTTTCTTTACTCCTCACTAAAATATTAACTGTAATGAAGGAGAAACTTTAGGAGTACTGTACAATAATATATACGAGAAGTGGTGTAAATGAGATACTCAAAAGCTCCAGTCGCCCGCGTGGCGCAGTGGTTAGAGCGTCTGCTCTAGAGTCGCGTAGTAAGGAGTTGATCCTTACGTCGCGGGTTCGAATCCCACTGTGGGACGTGGAGACCGGTCCCTCGGATGAGACCATATAAACCGAGGCCCCGTGTCGCAGTAGGTGCTGGCACGAAAAAGACCCCTCACTGCTCAATGGCCGTAAGTGCCGAGTATAGGACAAATTTTGCAGCTCTCCACTGGCAAGTAGTGGCGTCTCCATATGAGTGAAAAAATCTCGAGAGGGACGTTAAACAACAAACATTCAATCAATCAAAAGCTCCAAGGACCTTTGAAAAAATCTGAAATCACAAAATTTAACTAAAATCAATAACATCAAAACGTACGACTTTCCAACACTTTATACAATCATTCCCCACGATAAACTGAAGTCCAGGCTTTTTGATATACACAGCTGCTTCTTCAATATATATGGAACTCGTAAATAAACTTATCTTGTCATTGGTCATTTGCAAATTTATTTTGTTAAAAAGCATTCTGATTTTACACACAAATACTCTGAGGTTGATATTAAAAAGATGATTGAGTTTCTGATGGACAATATCTACGTTGTTTTTTTGGAGATCAGGTCTTCCAACAATCTGAACCGTCACAATAGCTCATTCGTTAGAGCACTCGCTCCGTGATCGGAAGGTCGTGTGTTTGAATCACAGCTGCAACTGACCCAAATTGATTAAGAATATGTAGCAACTGAACCTTCGCCAAGCGCTCGGCACTTTGAAGTGAAAGTTGCGGGTCTTTCGGATGAGACCTTAAAAAAAGAGGCATCGTGTCACGATAGGCGTTGGCACAATAAAGATCCCTCGCTGCTCAATGGCCCTGAGTGCCGAGTACAGGTAAAAAATTTGAAGCCCTTCACCGGTATATGATGTCGTCTTTATATGAGTAAATAATTCTCGAACGGGACGTATAACAACATACACATACAATCAATCCGAAAATCTGTTGGAATTACCATGGGTACCAATTGCACTCCGTTATTAGCAGACCTATTTCTGTATTCATATGAAGCAGAGTTTATTCAAAAATTTCTTCGAGAAGAAGAAAACACTTGCTGTAGCCTTCAACTCGACATTACGATATATCGACGACGTATTATATTCTCCCTCACTATGTTCGTCCGAATATAAAACAATTATATTCTAAGTATGAGAGTAATGAAAGGAACTCATATATTAGGAATGGTACTCGCTATAACCTTTTATTTTGCATTGCCTTATATAATTATAATATTGATTCAGTCTACTATAAATAATAATTGTTTCATTAATCAATACATTCAGAAGCATAAACATACATAAAATATCAAATACATAATGTTTATTTCATTTTTAAATATACGTGTATACCCGTAGGTTATAGCGAGACTCGATAATCGAACATGAATGAGTGAGGATATATATAGTATGTGATCACGTGATAAGTATGGAATTCAACGAATTTAATGTTATTTATCAATTAACAATAGTTACTTCCATTTATATGTCGATATATCCCAGTTAGCTTAAAATAAAAGATACCAAAGAGTCTGACACATCTGTTTCATATTTAGATATTTTAATGGTAACTTAACAAAGCTTCATGATAAACGTGAGGACTTCAATTTTTCAATCGTCAACTTCCCTTATTTATGTAGAAATATACCCTTATCACCTGTATAGGGGGTTTATGTCTCTAAGTTGATTCGATACGCAAAAGCATGCTCTACGTAAGAACAATTTCTAAAACGAGGCAAGCTATGGAAAGACATGTTGATGAAACAAGAAAATCAACAATCTCGTTTGAAGTCATTATTTCGCAAGTTTTATGGTCGACACAATGACCTTGTCAGCACATGCAACCTATCATCGAGTCAAATGCTGCCTGACGTTTTTCATACGAATTGTTAGGCCATTGTTTATACACTGAACTGTCTACGGATTTTTCCGGTTTTTTTTTTCGATCATGACAAGTAGCACACGGCGGGTGTCACCGATCGGCAGGGGATGCTCACTCCTCCATGACACCTGATCCCACCTCTAAATTTTGAGGTCCGTGTTTGCTCTGCTCCAAATTTGTATCGTTTCATTGGACTTTCGAGATTGAATACTGTTCGTTATCTTCATATTTCATGTATTACCGACTTAGCCTATACTGGGGAACCTGATCACCGGACAAAGGGAAAATTAATTTTTGTTCAGGGCTAACTGCTTATCATTATCAGGCAAATAATTTACCTGCTATACTGTTATCTTCATGTCCTTGAGTGAATGAAGAAGATTTTCACCCAGCAGGGGCATTGGATAGCAATTGATTAATTGGTTAAGGGTATGTTGGTCATTCAATTTCAATATATTACAGACTAAGCCCTATACATGTATTAGGACCTGATCCCTGGACAAAGGGTAAATTAGTTTTACAATTATTATTCAGGGCTAGCTGCTTATCGTTACCAGACAATCATTTACTTGCTTTACCGTTATGTCCATGTTCTTAAGTGAATAAAGATTTTCAAAAATGTACTGTACATATACGTTCAATAATATTGTGTATCTTTCCTTTACTACTAAAACACTGTAAAATTTTTAACTCAGTTTTAGTACCGAATTGGGACAAAGTGATCATAGCCTGAGAAACTCATGATACTCAGGTGCACGTTCTGGCCTATGCGCCTGAAGTTAATGGGTTGAAATAGAACATTCATTTCTGCCAAACATATTGGGGTTATAATACATTATCGGTATTAAATATTTCGAAGCCTGATAAAAGAGTGTAATTATTTAGCTCTGATGCTATGCTTTGATCATCTTGGGCTCACTTAAATTTTCTTTGAATTCTTACGGTAAAAGATCGGTAACATCTACATCTTCCGTGTTATTAAAATGTGATTAAATTTCAATTAAATTATAAATGTACAGCTCAACTAATCACCACAACGAGAGTCCGTTCTTTTTCTGTCAGCCATATCGTACTTATTTTACCACTACCCTCTCCTGAACTGCAGTTCCTTAACCCACCTATTTTCATGTTCATTTTACGGGATAACATCAAGCAACTTTGGCATTTGCTTTTATTTGAACAAGAAGTCAAAGAATATTTCAAAATATATCTTACAAGCTCAAGATTGCTTAATGCTGTTAGATTGAATTGTACTTCCTTTTTAACCTTTCTGGACGCAAGCAACAATCATACATATTCCAAAACCTGAAAAGGATCACACAGATCCTAATAATTCGATCGACTGCTTTTATTAACAAGCAAAACTAAGGAACGGATGAACTATAAACGCTATGTATGGGTTCTTGAACCCAATAACATTCTAACTAACACACAAAGTGGTTTTAGAAAATTAAACCGAAGTACTATCGACCAACTTATTAGACTGGAAACCTTTTCCAACAAGCAAAAAGAAACGAGGAAAGCAGTTAACTGCAAATATCTGATTATTTTTACTCTAATGAAATTCTCAATTTAATACAGATTTTAACAGCTAGATGAAATTTGATTTAAAAACAACAGAGATTTCATTGACACGTTGATTGTTATGATTTTTAATTTAAGAAAGCTACAGTTACCCATTATATTTTGAAAAATCTTTACAATATTTGCCTCAAAGCACATTTGCAAAAAATTATCCAAGAATTTTTAAATGATAGATATTTTTCTGTGCGCATAAGGTCTACTATTTTGAATACAAAATTGGCGTACCACAAGGAAGTGTTTTATCAGTCCCATTATTACTATTTTGAATACAAAATTGGCGTACCACAAGGAAGTGTTTTATCAGTCACATTATTCAGTATTAAAATAAATAGTTTAGCAGAAGAACTTGATATGCATAAAAGTTTGTATGTTGATGATTTTGTTCTTCGTTATAAATCGAAAAAATATTTTTTGAGCCACAATTACAGCAACCTCTTCACAAAATTTAAAATTACACAGATGTGAATAGTTTGAAATGCATTTTATGCTTCAAACGGAAAGACCATGCATACCCATATTTGCAGTTAGATTGACACCCCCATAAATGTAATTAAAGAGAAAAAAGTTTTTAATGTCATCATTGATGATAAATGCTCAAGGAATTTTGTACAAAAACCCTAGATGTAATTAAAGTTGCAAATACAAAATGGGGAGGGGGAGATAAAAATATTCTACAACTCAATCGCTCTCTACTCAGATCTAATTAGATTATATGGCTGCCTTGTATATGGCTCGGCGGGAACTTATTTAAAAGCTCTTGACGCAATTCACCATCAAGGCCTTCACCTAGTCAGGAGCTTTTCGAACTTCTCCTGTAGACATCCTTAGTGAACCACCTTTCTACTTAACAAGAATTACACCCACCTTGAAGTACATTCTGAAATTCAAAAAAAATACTGATAACCCTGGTTATGATTGTTATAGTCATCTTTGGTTTGAAGGAATATATATATTTATATGATGAAAATAAAACATGTATATAATATCTAGAAAATATATCAGGGACGCTTACTTACCTGTGAACGTTATAAACCAACTTACTGTGAAATAAATGCATGGTAATTAATTACACCAAGTGTAAATACATCAGAACACAAATTCTCTTGTTTTCAAATGAAGTTACAGATTTTGGTCAATAGGAGTCTTTTTTATTTTAAAGAAATTGATTATCAAGTTTCATTGCAATAACTAACAGAAAAACTAAAGTAATTATCTAAACACTATATAAATTATGCAAAATAGATTTCTGACCTTGACGTTTGACCTCAAAATGTTTTCTTAAGGCCATGGGAAATTATGACATAAAATTTCATTGCAAAATCTCAAAGCCTTTTAAAGATATCTTTAAAATGTATTACACAAATAGGTTCTTTAGGCCATAGGGAGTTGATTGAAAAACGCTCAAAGAAAACTAAAGTTATCATCTGGAAAATGTTGTTTGTAATGTATGATTTTTTTTTTACCTTGACCTATGGCCTTTTGACCTCAAATTCAATAGGAGGTTTTCTTGGGTCATAGGGATTTGTGATATAAAATCTTCTTTAGAAAATATCTGGAAACGGAAGTGTTACAAGCAAATAGAATGTTTGAATTGATGTTCTTGACCTTTGAACCTCAAAAACTAATTGGAGTCTTCTTTAGGATACAGGGGATTGTGGTATAAAATTTCATTAAGAAGCTCAAAGGCTTCTGAGGTATCGTCCGGAAACGAAAGTATTATACACAGACATAATGAGAGACGGATGGACGGAAATACAGACCCAATTCATATCCCCCGCTTTGATTGAAAGCTGGGGACAAAAATATGTAATGGGAAATACAACCAATAATAAATGAAAAAATACATGAAACATCACAATCACCATACATTAGCAAAAATGATCATTCTTATGTAGAAGAATTTATTCAAAAACTTTTTATTAAAATTATTAAAAAATTTTTTTTTAATAATTCTACAATTATGGTGCTTGCAGAAAGTTTACGTGTGTGTTCACGAGGGAACGGTATTTACCAGAAGGATCGGATTAGCGGGTATCCCTACACCAAGTAGTCATTCTGCAGAAAGTATGGGAATAGCTGCTGGATCTTTATTCTAAGGCGCGTACACAATTCATAGCTTGCTGAATAACAAAAGATCTGACGCTTACTATACAAACAAGTCAGTCTGAGTTCAAGTAGTTGTAAATTTTAGAATGGGCTCTTGGGTTATTGGCAATATAATTCTGCTAATCTTGTGAAGTCTTTGTTTTGCTGAAGTTCAATTTTGTATTTAAAAAAATATATATATAAGATGTCATTTGCAACAAGAGTGGCATCATGAGCAATACACTGTAATTACCTTCTTGTCCGTCTTATATGTTAATGGAGATCCATTCCACAAACAAAATTTTAGTCCTCCAACACAGAAGAATAATACTGCTATTATTTCAATATTTCTTTCCATTGAAATCAAATAAGAAAATCTTAATTCTGTAAAATGTAAAATAGACTTTCTTTGAAAATGTTCCCAGAAACTTTAAAGTAACAAAACGTGTATTTTTAATCTGTTCAAACATTATTTTGAACTGTAAAGTTACATTTTTCCATTTCTCACCAAATTATTCATCTTGATCAAAATTGTTTAACTCAACAGATACAACTTCTTAATTCAGAGAGGCACCTACATGCATGTAAGAAAAGATATTTAAAATATTTGTGTTATTTATCCTTACATTTCTGAGCAAAATTTTATATTGTTGCTTTGCTTTTAGTATGCGGACAGCAGAGACCATTGTTTCTGGGATGAGCCAGGGAATAATGCAGCATGAAAGAACCACGTAAAGCGTAAAGACCCTATGTCAAGCAGAGATTAATTGAAGGATCACCAGAAGACCCAGAAGTCTGCCAGATCCCTTTATGTGTATGGCCAAAGAAAGCTGTGTGGACCAGATGCCAGAAATGTAAGTCCATTTGGAGTGCTCAAAGATAAAATGAAGAAAGGTGACTGCAGACCATGTCTTTCTGTGGAGACAAGAAAGCAAGCTTCCAAGTAAGAATGGATCCTTGTCAGGATTCTAGAGGAAAGGCAGTTAAGAGATATATCAAGATTTTTGTTTTTCAAATTTACAATTATGAATATAAAATTAAACTTTTGAAAGTTTTAACGGATTTCTTACGTATTAAGAAATTATGTCTTAGAACATATAAAAGAATTATGATTTTTTTTAAAAAAAACTGAATCTTATAAAGTTTTGAAAGCCTTCAATCACAAGACAGATTTGAGTTATAATATTTCAAAACTTGTTTTCTTTGTTAAACTATTTAAGTTAGTTTCATTGTATTATCTGATGGACTTCGTATACTATTATCTTTTTATGCAAATTGAAAAACATACCATTTTTTAAACGAGGAATGAGTATCATGATTGCTATTTGTTATACTTAATGTCATGAAGGAAACAGAGATTAAGTTTAGCCTAGCCTTGGCAGTAAATAAGGACGTCCAAATTTAATTTCATTGGTACTTTTTAATCAGTATAAAATTTAATAAATTTTTAAATATGATAAAAATTTATCCTCATATTAATGTTATCTTTGAGATCACTAGTAATTTGTTAAAGGTTTTGAATTGATTCGACTTAAACAGTATGTATGAAGAGTTTGTCTGTAATACTTATATCCTTCTTTCTGTCTACATGAACTTGATTCCATTTTTGAAAGTTTTCTTTCTTAATATTTTTACTTTTATGTAAAACAAAGCTATCTTGATACATCGACACTTTTTTTTGTTTTGTTTCTTGTTCTTGTTTGCTCTTCGTTTTTTTTTTTTTTTTTTTTTTTTTTTTTTTTTGCTGGCAGTATGTTTTTAAAGTATTTGATATTTGTGAAATGGAAGTATTAAGGGCATCAACAAAATAAACAATTAATTAATCGTATAATTGAAATAATCTTCACGGTTGATATGGTATCAGTCTAATTGTTTGCATGAATTATGTAGAATAAAATAATTTTAACCAGATATGGCATTGTTTTGCTTTTTTGTGATCCAGAAAAGTTCTAATTCATCGATAGCAATAAACTACGAGTATTTATCACAAAGAAGAAGACTATAAGTCGTGAAATGTATGACCCCAATGGGTGATGTCTGATTGTTTATAATTTATTATGTTATTATAATGTTAAATTACTATTATAATCAGTAAAAAATACCATAGATCTTTTACAAATATTCTTAACCTGTGAAATATGACAGTGAGGGAAAAAAATGATCAAATGCTTAAGGAGGAAACGCTCTCTGCACCAATTACAAAATTCATCGCCATTGGGTCATGGCTCGAACTCTTTTGGACATTTGGACAGTGTGTGTTTCATATAAGGAAAACTTTGCATTTCTGTGCATTACAATGAATTTCCTATTTTAATATGAAGCTAACAAAATCTATTTACTGTGTGCAATTAATGTCCCTTTAAAAAGGGTCTTTGGATATATGGATGACTTTGTACTGTAGCTAGTGACAGAAAAAAAGATATTTCAGTCACCATTTAAAACTGAATATAACAATTTAACAAAATTTTTGTAACACCCCAACATCAGTTAATGTTAAAGTACCAGATGGCGAAACTGTAGCTCTACTATTTTGAACTTATAACAAAGGAAGAGAAAAGTAGCACTTGCGCTTGAAACTATGCAACGGCAATACGTAGAACTAGTACTAATTATAACGGCAACCGTTACAGATGTTACCCAAACACTCCCTAATTCCCTTATAGGCCCCATTCCCTACAAGCTTCACTAAAGTAGGCATATCTTTTGTGTAATAAATGTACACTTTATTTTCAGATGTATTTAATCCAAAAACAATGCCTATCAGAGTTCAGAGCACGCGCATGCCCATGTTTTCCACATATTTAAATAAATAACCCATCATAAGAAATCTCAAACATTTACATTGAAAACTATGAGAGATAGAGCCAAATAAGTATTAGAAAATCTTAGAATCCATCACACATGCATGTTCTTGCATTCAATTTTGATAGTAGCACAATTTAGGAACCCATTATACCTATCTATATTCTAAATTTCATCCTGTTTTGTTGAGAACTAAGAAAGTTACAACCGCCATGTAAAGTTTGAGCCAATGAAATTGCAGCACACGTGCATGCGCGCCTTTTCACGACACATAATGTAGAACCTCCTTATGTATGACTATATTTTAAATTTCAAAGTATTTCGTCGAAAAACAAGAAGGTTGTTGAGATTTTTTTGTGTCAGCCAATCAGAGCAAAGCACACGTGCATGTGCGTGCTTTCTTGCTCATTCAGTCACTTCATCTTGTCTTCACCACTAATATATGTTAATCAAAGCATATCATCATAAAAATAGAAAGGTTAAAGCTGTTTCAATTGTATAACTCATTTCACTCCTCGCACGCGCGTGCATGCAAGTGCGCGCGAAATGACCTTCGTTCCGCACATGTTCACTACATGTTAACCCTATAAAGATCTCATCTCAATCGGATGAGTAGTTTCCAAGAACATGCACTTGTGGACAAAAAAGTACCGGAGAAGAAATTCTGAAAATAGAAAGTAAAAATAATATGTTCCAAAACTACGCTTGGGGAACATAATAATCGTCCTTTTGTGGCAGGATTTATTAAGATCAGACTAAAACTGTTGTAGAATAGTCTTTTGAAAGAATTTCACAAATTTCTATTTAAAGTAACACGGCAAGATTCTCAGTGTAGTCTAGTGTGCCTAATTATATAGGAATCAGACCAAAACTGTAGGATTGATTGATTGATGTTTTACGCCGAATCGGCAATATTTCAGCCTCGGCGATAAGAAAAAAGTAATATCATACGCCAGTTTTGAACGTATTGGGTTTCTCTGGCGGCCCCCAGTCAGCCTACTCTTTTTCGAAAACCAGAGAAATGATCTTTTTCGTGCCATGGGGTTGTAATCCCTGACACGGGGCACCATTTAACGTCCCATCCGACGGACCTGAAAATTAAAAATTTATAGAAGCAGTTAAATTAAAGTCAATTAAATAATTTAATAATTAAATTAATAATCACGAACAAATGTTAATTAAAATGTATTCATTTAAATCTTACTGTTTTTCAGTTTCTTGTGAGTATTTCAAAATTGTAAAAGCATTGGTGTTTTTAAAAAGATCGTGCATTGTATGCACATTATTAAAGAGTCTACTACGTATGGCGAAAAATCAGAAGATAGTATATGTTGTATAGTTATTGTACAGTCACAAGAGATACATTCAGGTTGTTGTTTCCTGTTAAGTAAATATAACTGAGGAAACCTTGAATGTCCGATACGTATTCTTGATATAATGACTTCCTCCAGACGTTTCAGGTCGTAATCAGATGATTGATTAAAGATATACACAGTATAACTTGCGTCAGTTAAAAATAAAGTTGGAAATTTATTTACTTTGTTTACCAAATAAAGTTACGAAAATACTGTAAATTACACAATTAAAAATGAACGCGTTATAAAGGTCTGAAATTATAAGTATTTATTTTTCTGCTAGGAAAGTAATGCCTCTATTTAAATTCATGCGTCATGTGACACCGTCGCTACTTTTAGATAACTGATAAACAAAAATGGCGTCAAGAAAACGGGGTTGGCCGTTTGGTATATAAATAACTTTTGTCATTGATGGCACATATCTAAATCTTAAAGATACTTATCTTTTAAAACAACCAGTATTAACCATCTACTCTGTAATGACAGATATAAACCTTTTATCATTAATCGTAGTCAAAATGCAACGTACCTCGTCGTCTATGACTTCCCGCGGACATGCGTGTCTATATACTGTTTACGCACTTCCTTCATCACTATTCATGAAAAAGCTGAATTCTTCATAAAGTTGCCACAAAGCATCCTTGGTTAAAGGATAATCAAGTTTTTTACATGAATGATATAAACTAGTGTAGATTCAAGTGTGTTCAAAATATAAGCCTTTGGGGTGGGACAGGAACACAACAGGGATCAAAGTTATATTCTTCTCAAGAATAGCAACAACATGATATCTACAGGTCTTTGTAGTAAATTGTTTGTCAATTGCAATACAATTTACTTTTCATTTAGGATGACCCCAGCACCGAGGAAGATTCAGAAGAGAGTTTTTCTGTATTGATACCAACTATCAACTATATGAGGTATGCGATTAATTTGATTAATTATTAAAAAAAAAACAAAGGGAATCAGTTTTTCTTTTATAAAGAATATTTTGACAGTCAAAATTGACTGATTTTTTTTTAATCTTAGGACACCTGCTGTAATGACCAGGAATGCAGTAAGTTACCCATTCTTTAAATATTTCGTTTCAGATTTAAACACTTCTGCTATTATTCAAAGAATTATAATAATATGCATAAAAGAGAGTCTAATGTTAAATGTTTGTCTTACTAAAATATTTTGAATAATTTTTTTTGAATGTACAAAATCAGTCTAAATTTCAAATTTTCTTTCCTGTAAGCGGGTACTTTTTTTCATGTTATAACCAAGGAAAATTAATACAGGGAAAAGTGGGATGTATATGGAAGGCTCCTTAGAATTCAGTGAAATAGTGGGGATCAATGTTTTGTTTATTTGTGGGGACGTTATTTCATGGGTAACTTGTCTATCAGAAGATTCAATAAATAAATATATAGACAAATAATTTTTCATTGGGATGTAAATTCGTGGACAAGGGTGCCCCAGGAATTCTGTGAACAATGATGATTCCACAGTATGTAGTTTCAAATTAGTTCAAATCAAGGCTCTTTTGGGGGTAAGGTTGGGCCACATAAGGAAATCTTGTTTACACAGTAATTTAAAGGAAAAATCCTTTCAAAATTTTCTTTAGTAAACAGAATAACTATGATAAGGCATATTGATATGCAAGTATTCCAAGTACGTTAGATTTCATTTAACAAAAATAAGGGCCCTCAAGAATAGACTTAGATTAATTAAGGGAATCAGAAAATTACAGGGAAGACATAGGGAGCAATCTTTAAAAGGAATCCATTAAAATACTAACTCTAAATACCAAAACAAAAGTTTCAAATATATGAAGAGTTGATTTATTAAAAAATTTTGAGCCATGGGTTCAACATCAGCCAACAATAGAAATACAAATTTTATATAATTCAGACGAAAAAAAATCTCTAACAACAGGACAATCTGGAAAAAATATATTAACGGGTTTTTTTTTTGTTTGCACTCTCCCAATCAACTAACTAGAAAATTCTTGTGAACTGAATTCAAAATATACTAGGCAGAAGTGGCTCAAGTGATCATTGTGGTTTAGAGGCCTCTTATTTTTTAAGATGTTGAAAGAATAGAAATAATTTTTTGGAACATTAATTTCTCTTTCTTTTTTTTAGCCTCCTGTTCGAGTCATTCAATGGACATATCATATCATATGAAGTTATGTGTAAATCAGATATTACAATACATATTTATGACTCTTTATTTTGTTATGTATAAATCAGATATAACAGTAAATATTTATGCCTTTTTATTTTGGTGTTTGAGTTTTCATTGATAAAATGAAAGTGGTTGAATCTCGCTAGGTTTGAGCACCATGACATGTTTTTTCCAGATGGGCAATAACATAATATACCGTACAAGGCTAATGATAGTGGATAAGATAAAAGAAAATTAAAGTGTTGACACTTGAGAAACATTCAGACATCCTTAAATTTGCACACAAAAAATTTAACAGTTGCATTGGTCATTTTTCAGTTCAATGCTATATCATATAAAATTGGCACATTTCACTCAAAAATATCAAAATCAGAAGTCATTTTATTATACATGTACTTCTACTGAATTTTCCCTATATAATCATTAGATCGTTAGATGTGACTAATTCCCTAGAAATCGTTATGAATGGACTAAGCCCCGTGCGTTAGTCAAGTGACCTTATCCCTGCTTCGAAAGCAAAATATTACTAATCGTGCGTTTCTATCACATCCTTAAACTATTTCGACAACAAAACATTCCACCATAACCGTTGGTAATAGCCCTCCTGGGCCTGAAATGGAGACCCTAAAAAAATTCGCTTATTTTTACTGCCGTTTCGGGGGGCAAGACAATTCGGTCCACTGCGCTTCGTGCAGATGTCAACTACATCTGTAGTTGATAGAGATCTAAGGAATTTCATGAAAACGAGCTTTTGTGCAGAAGAGGTAAGAATTTCAAGAAAAAAATCCAGAATTGAGCGTAATTTGTTTCTTTGTATGTTGTTTTACGTCCCTCTCGAGAATTTTTCACTCGTATGGAGACGCCACCACTTGCCGGTGGAGAGCTGCAAATTTTGTCGTATACTCGGCACTTACGGCCATTGAGCAGTGAGGGATTTTTTTCGTGCCAGCACCTACTGCGACACGGGACCTCGGTTTATACGGTCTCATCCAAAGTACCGGTCTCGACGTCCCACAGTGGGTTTCGAACCCGCGACGTAAGGATCAACTCCTTGCTCTGCGACTCGAGAGCAGACGCTCTAACCACGACCATGAGAGCGCAATTTGATGTGCGCAATAAATATACAGTTTTCTCTATGGGTGGCACTATAGCTCTCCGGTCTGTCAATATTTTTTTTTTCAGTTCTGCAGCTTATTCCAACCATACCGGTTTCACTTTTATATACAGCATATCCGATGTATGAATCCATGCTATCCAAATCAATATATTATGATTTGTGACACAAATGATTAAGGTGATTTTAAATATTTTTAGGATGTCATGGATAAACTATCGTTGTATGTGTATAAATCTACATTTTCATCGTATTATTATATATATACTATTAATATTAGGTTGTATAGAGACCAATCCTGGCCGTAGTTTTACTAAAAGTAGTCATGCTAGTAAACCTTTAAGTATAGTCCATAACAATGTTTGTAGCATGCTGCCAAAATTAGATATTATTACTTCAGAATTAGCAACGTATAATATTATTACTCTTAGTGAAACACATTTAGATTAATACCATAAGTAATGAAAGCATTTCAATAGAAGGGTTTCATCCACCTATTCGTAAAGATAGAAATAGACATGGCGTTGGTGTTGCTATGTACATTTCGGACCAATTAGCTTTCCATATTCGAAATGATTTGTTAATTGATGGACTAGAAATCCTCTGGTCAGAAATACATAATGAAAACAAAAAAAAATCTTATTAGCTGTACTATATAGACCTCCATCTTCATTGGCTAGCTATTGGGACTTATTTTGCTTAAATTTGGACAAGGCACTTGAATGTAATCTCCCAATATTCTTACTAGGTGATTTTAATGTTAATGTTTTGTCAAATCAAAGTACTAGTTTCAAAATAATGCTACAAAAACTAAATTTAAAAAAAATTAATTAATTGTCCAACCAATTTTAGAACAGAGGGTACATGTATAGATTTAATTATTACTAGCAATCCAGCTTTGGTCGATAGTATATTTGTTCCTCCCCCATTTTGAAAATAGTGGAGAATTGTAAAATCATTATCCAAACTAAACAATAAACATAAGCCAACACCTCCTCTTAAGGTGGATGGTCAAACATTATTTCATCTCATAGATAAGGCTAATGCCTTAAACAAATTCTTTTCAGATATCTCTTGCATTTAGTAATGAACCTGATTTACCACCCCAGGGACCAGGTCCCCCCTTACACCATATGGAAACATTTAGAATTAAAGATAACGAAGTACTAGACCAGTTACAAATCATTAATATATGTAAGCCATCAGATCCTGATGGTGTTTCACCTCGAATTTTAAAACATATTGCACAATCAATCTACAAGCCTCTGACAAAATTATTTAACATATCACTTAACAATGGAACACTTCCTAACATTTGGAAAATTGCCCAGGTTACTCCAGTTTATAAAAATCAAGGAAATGCAGATGATGTCAATAACTATATACCAATATCAGTAACATCATTCTGTTGTTTGCAAATTATTAGAACAAGAGGCCCAAGGGCCTGAACGGTCACCTGAGTATGATACAACAATTTAAAGGATGCATAGAGTATAAAATGAACTGAAAGGTGAAACTTTGTTGCCAAAAAGCAAGAAAAATAGGGTGATCATGATCAACAAAATAATTGGTCTTAATATTCATTAACAGTTTATAAATTATGTTCTATAAATCTGATCCCCATTTATCACTATCACCATACGGTATATTAACAAATTATCAATGCTTCGGTACTATTTTAATCCTTTGTTGAAATTTCTTACATTGGCCTCTCTTGGTCCTTGATGAACATTTAATAAGACAAGTTATTTTTGTCTCATTTTTATTTATCTACTACTAACAAGTCTATCTGATCATTAAAACTATGAAAGTACTTTTTGTATTATACAATAAAAGTTTTTGCATAATTCTCTTGTTCTATTTACCTTTCAAGTACATTATTTACAGTGATAAATTATCAAAAGTAAATGGCAAAGGGGAATAACTCCTCTCAGTAGAATACAAACTAATAGAGCCCTGGCCAGGACCAGAACACTTGACCAAATGGTCCAGATGTTCAAAAATCTGGTAAAAATTCCCTTCCTTATAAAAACTTTTACTCTGTTTGCCTCAGATATGCCCTGGTGTGGAGAAGATTTTTAAACAAATAATGCATTTTTACTACAGATTCACTATATTATCAATAGAGCCCCCCCCCACCCCCCACCCCCAAAACACCAGAGCTTCTGACCCTGGGACCATATGTTTGCTCATCATCACTTTGTTTATCTGCTTAACACTAAGGAGCAAACAGGATTATTTAATAGAATTAATGCATTTTCACTAAATTATCAAGAGCCCCACCCTCACACCAGCACATCTGACCCAGGGGTCATGAAATTCACTACTCTGGAAGAAGCACACTTGCTCATCATAACTATACACTTAGCTTCTTTGCTTTTTTAACCAGAAGAAGAAAAGAATATTTTCAAAGAAATTTTGCTTTTTCACTTTATAATCAATAGAAGCCCCCCCCCCCACCAGAACCCTTAAACCTGGGGTCATAAAATTCACAATTTTGAAAGAGGCATCCTTGTGTATCATAACAATGTACTTTAGTCTGTTTAAGCAATACCCAGGGGCAGAGAAGATTTTCAAAGAAATAATTCACCTTCACTATAGGATCTATATAGCCCCGCCCTAGCACCAAAACTCCTGTCCCCGGGGCCATGAATTTCACAATTTTGGAAGAGGCATCCTTGCTTATCATAACAATGTACTTAGTTTGTTTAAATAATACCCAGATGCAGAGAAAAAGATTTTTAAAGAATTAAAACATTTTCACTTTATAATCAATAGAGCCCCGCCCTAACACCAGAACCCCTGATCCAGGGGCCACAAATTTCACAATTTTGAAAGTGGCATCCTTGATTATCATAACTATGTATTTAATGTGTTTCAATAATACCCAGGAGTAGAGAAGAAGATTTTCAAAGAATTAATGCATTTTCACTATATAATCAATAGAGCCCCGCCCTAACACCAGAACCCCTGATCCAGGGGCCACAAATTTTACAATTTTGAAAGAGGCACTCTTGCTCATCATAACTATGTACTTAGTTACTGAATTTAATACCCAAGAGCAGAGAAGAAGATTTTCAAAGGATTAATGCATTTTCACTATATAATCAATAGAGTCCCGCCCTAACACCAGAACCCCTGCCCCTGGGGCCATGAATTTCACAATTTTGGAAGAGGCACTCTTACTCATTAAAACTATATACTTAGTTAGTTTATTTAATACCCAGGAGCAGAGAAGAAGATTTTCAATGAATTAATGCATTTTCACTATATAATCAATAGAGCCCCGCCCTAACACCAGAACCCCTGCCCCTGGGGCCATGAATTTCACAATTTTGGAAGAGGTACTCTTACTCATCATTACTATATACTTAGTTAGTTTATTTAATACCCAGGAGCAGAGAAGAAGATTTCCAAAGAACTAATGCATTTTCACTATATAATCAATAGAGCCCCGCCCTAACACCAGAACCCCTGCCCCTGGGGCCATGAATTTCACAATTTTGGAAGAGTCACTCTTACTCATCATAACTATATACTTAGTTAGTTTATTTAATACCCAGGAGCAGAGAAGAAGATTTTCAAAGAAATAATGCACTTTCACTATGTGATCTATATAGCCCCGCCCTAGCACCAGAACCCCTGACCCTGGGGCCATGAATTTCACAATTTTGGTAGAGGACTCAATGCTTATTACAATGATGCCAACAGTTTGACTGCTTGATGTCCAGGAGTAAAGAAGAAGATTTTTAAAGATTGCATTAATTTTGGTGGTTTTAGCCCCACCCCTCAGGCCCCAGGGGGGCAGGGACCATGAAATTCACAATTTTTGTTCCCCTTCACCCATAGATGCTATATGCAAAATTTAGTTGAAATTGGTTGAGCGGTTTCAGAGAAGAAGCTAAAAATGTTCAAATGTTAACGCACATCGCACGACGCACGCCGACGGACAAAAACGGATAGCAATAGGTCACCTGAGTGACTCAGGTGACCTAAAAAAATATTGTCAAACATCTAAACAAATAATATACTATATAAGTTCAAGTCTGCTTTTCAAACAGGTGACTCAACCACTAACCAGTTGGTGGAAATCATCCAATCTTGATAAAGGCCGGGATGTAAGATTTGTGTTTTTTGATATTTCTAAAGCCTTTGATAGGGTCTGGCATGAAGGAATCATATTTAAATTGAGGGAAATTGGATTATCAGATCAAATTTTAAACTGGGTTAAAAATTACTTAGTGAACAGAAAACAAAGGGTGGTCCTTGATGGTTATGCATCAAATCTTGGATCAACTAGTTCAGGTGTCCCTCAAGGATCTGTTCTAGGACCTTTCTTATTCTTATTATATATTAAAGATATTTCTTCAACTTAAACAAATAATATTCGACTATTTACTGATGATACTTCACTCTACATTATTGTTGACAGTGATATAGTCAGTGCTGCAAACTCATTGACAAATGACTTAGAGAAGTTGGATCAGTGGTCAAAACAATGGATAGTTGACTTTAACCCCAAGAAAACAGTGACTGAAATTTTTTCCAGAAAAAATATTTCTCATCCCAATGTTAAATTTGGCATAAATGGCTCAATGATTGAACCATCTAACAAGCACACACATTTAGGACTAAATTTTCAGTGTGACGCCAACTGGAAATCTCACATACAAATTACGTATGAAAAAGCATGTAAACGTTTAAATCTTCTACGAATGTTAAAACATTCTCTTTGTCGAGATGCGTTAATAAAAATATATATGTCATTTATTAGACTAGTCTTAGAATATGGTGATGTTGTTTGGGATAATTGTAATGAAAGGGAATCATCTTTATTGGAAGAAGTTCAAATTACTGCTGCAAGAACTATTACAGGAATGAGAGTGAACTCATCAAGAACACTTTTATATGATGAACTGGGGTAGAATACATTATCTGAGAAAAGAAAAGTACATAAATTAATATTATTTTACAAGGTAGTGTATGGGATAGCACCACAATACCTTCAAGATCTACTAAAACCTTGTATTCCACCCCACACCCCATATTCCTTAAGAAACAATGATGGTCTTACTGTTCTTATTCCTCAAACTAGGGCCACATCATATATGAATAGTTATTTCCCATCTACAATTAAACTATGGAATAATTTACCATATCATATTAGAAATTTACCAACTCTATCTTCATTCACTAATGCCATTAAAAAGACTCATTACAGAAATCCCATTAACCTTTTTAATCATGGAAATCGTAGTCAAAGTATTATTCATTGTCAATTAAGAAATAATGCTAGTAGCTTAAATGCCGATTTACAGAAAGATTATATAAATGAAAGTTCCAAATGTGAAAACTGTGGTTTTCATACTGAAAATGCATATCATTTTTCTTAGTGTCCATGTTATGTCGAGCAAAGAAGTACTCTTTTAATTGTATGTCTAGTATAGACCTGCAACATCATATATCTCTAAATCTATTGTTATTTGGTGATAGTAATATTTCTTATGCAAAAAAAAATATGAAATTGTTTGATTGTTTTCATAAATATATTTCACAAACCAAGAGGTTTCATAAATGATGTGAAATTATGAAATATTTTGTTTCTTGTTTAAATCAAATACACATTCATTGTATTTTATATAAATTGCAGTAATTCCCATTTTTCAGCTTTTTCTCTCATTTTCACATAAACTGGTATTCATTTGATTTTTTTTCCACTCTTATTGTTTTTTTTTAATTGTTTTATTTTCTCCTAAATTCCATTCAATATAGTGTTACTTAACTATAACTTATTGGTGATATGAACCTGTATTTATAAGTAGTAATATGTATATTTTAATTAACTTTGTTTCTTTGGAGTGGGCTTATATAGGCTATGCCTGCTGCCCAATCCAGTTATGTATTTATTACACAATAAAATATGTTCAAAACAAAACTATGCCTCAAGTGTGATGAAGCGGAGCCAGTGTTCCGCAGTTTTTAATTGCTCATCATCGAATGATTCTAAATCAGAATATATATATATATATATATATATATCAAAATGGAAACGTCGGCGTACTGAAAAGTTGCAAAAATGTGGACAATAAATGAATAAGACATTGCGAAAACAAAAATACTAAAAGGCATAAAGATACCAGCAGCTTGGCGTGACAAACCGATTGATCAAGTCGGGTCAAAATTGACCTCCCGTCTAGATGAATATGGGGCCAAAGTGGAGTTTTGGTCATGCCAGGTGCATTACACCCTGCACCTGCAGACCTCAGCCACCAGGATCCCCTTCTTCTACAACACAGGCTGTACCCCAGGTTGTCCAATTTAGTCGCCTTTTACGACATGCAAAGGGGTGCCAGGGACCTATTCTGTCATCCCGGGTCCCCACAGGGGCAAAACTGTAGAAATAGAAGCATCAGGAGTCTGTATTTTATTATTAAAGGCAACGCAATTATTCGAAATAAAAAAAAACGATACAAACTGATACATTGAGTTTGAAATCCCCTTGTGTGCCAAGGAGAAGTAGCGTTTTGAAAGTATTCGAAATTTCTATTTTAAGTTACCATAGCAACAACACTCATTAAAATCAAAAACTGATAAAAAAAAAATTATGAATCATTTTGTAGTCTCTTTGTGTGACAAGTTGCAATGAAAGAATAAAGCCGTATGTGAAGTAGCATATTGAAAGTATTTCACCGGAAATTTCTATTTTTAGTAACCGTGGCAATATCAAGAATTATGTATCTTAGCGTAGTCTACTTATATGCCAAGATATATTGAAACCAGACCAAAACAAAAGGAGGAGTATTATTTTGAAAAATTGTTTACAGACAGACGTACGGACATTTCTAATCACTGACCAGTATAGCAAAAAATGACATTTTTATACTTTTTTCCGCTGGCAGTAAAAGTGTATATAAGCTTTTCCAAATGTTTTTCAGAACATGGTTCTTATTAAACTTATTAAAAAGGATGAGCATCAGATTGTTTTTATGTGAGCTATCAAAGTATTGTCACCACACCCTTCGTATAATTAAAATTATGTGCGGCATAGTTATATATAGCGTGTTCGAAAAGTTTTTTGTAAAGTCTCGTGCTCTGGTGGTTATAGGGTATAAATAGTAAGGCCTTCCGGTAGCACGACACTCTAAGCTCGCTCGCTGGGATTTAAAGAGACTAAGTATGGCTGATAGCACAGGCTTTTGGATCGCTTAAAAATTGGGGTGTATAAAAAAGATAAAGGTTTGGAACTCCTTACATAGGGTACCCACTTTCGCTAAAAAAAATACTTTTAAACCGAATGCTCTATAGTTTACTTTCTATTCGTATATAATCGCTCCATATTAAAACCAAAGTTCATTCCGAAATTCCATGTACTTCCCGAAATATGGTGAAATCAATTCCAAAATTGACCTTTTTTTTTTTTTTTTTACTCGACATTAGCTTGGGCCCTGGTTATTCACATTTATACAGACGGTGTTTAAACTGCATCGAACAGCTGCATAGTATTTGCACAATCTTTCAACATTTTAAAGTTGATTTTTTACTCCAGATTGTAAGGTTAAGTCAGTAATAAAAATTTTGCTTTCGCGGAAAAAAAAAATTAGAAAACGTTTGCTTCAACAACTTCGCAGCCATGTTGTTTATTAATGTTAAAAGTAAAATGATTGAACGAAATTTTCCCGAAATGTATAATATATCTTTTGATTTTTTTAAAAATTATACCGCTAAAATGTTGGTGGTAACTTTGTAAGACCATATGATCAAATCAGATAAAATTTTGTAGAGACTGAGTGCTAATAAATAAATATTCAGAGAGTATAGAACATATTCCGGGAAGAATTCGTCCCGTCGTTCTCGCTTTACAATTAGTGTAACTACTCCGAGGCCCAAGCTAATGTCGAGTAAAAAAAATAAGGTCTATTTTGTAATATGATTTCAGCATATCTAGGGAAGTACACGGAATTTCGGAAAGAACTTTGGTAGTAACATAGACTGTTTATATTTGAATAGTTTTGAATAGAAAGTAAAGTTTTAGATCATTTAAATTAAAAGGATTTTATTGGCGAATGTGAGTACCCTATGTAAAGAGTTCCATACTTTTATTTTTTTTTTAACAACTTAATTTTTTTAAGCGAACTAAGGGCCTGTGGCTGGTAGTGATGCAATGGAGTGAAATGAATTTGGCCTAAACAGTTGTAATATATATACACTATAAGACTGCCTCATGAAAAAGTGGCCCTAAAGGTCAAAATTTCACAAATAGACTTTTTGATTAATTTTGATAGCTTGACTCTTTCTGAATGCATATATAAATAAATATTTAAAATATCTCACTTTTTCAGTATTTTATGAGCAGTTTTGTAAGGCGTTTCAAAACAATATTGACGTTACTATCTGAAAAAGTAATGACGTCGCGTGCGTCAAATTCAGTTTCCAAACATTCTAAATTTTTTAAAAAATAATCTTACTCGTTTTGACACATATAAACTTGAGAAAATATTTTTTTTTCTTCAAAGCAACTAGTATGTTATTATTCCTAAGGAAAGTCTACCTCATATATTTAAGGGCAGATCTAGTATTTTCGTAAAAAAAAAGGGGGGGTCTAGACAGGATCTAGAAACGGGTTTATATGCAGTCGAAAAAATAATACTTGTTCAATACCACACATGGTATTCTTTTTATATTTAATACTCTAGCTCAATTTATAAAATATATAAAGAACTTATAACATTAGAACATAAAAAACTTCACAGATGTCCCATAGAGAAAGGAGAGATCCAACCCAAAGAAGGGCACCGCGCAAAACGGGGCATCCCCTCGCAAAAAACGCACATCGATCCCGATAAAAAAAAATATATTATTTTCGAGTATAAGCACGCATTCACTCATCCACACACGTGCGCGTTACTTTATCCCCTCTAACTTTGTTACGAGGGGATAATAACACCCCATGTATTTCTGTATCACCGAAGAATTCTAATGGGAAATATAAATTTAGACACGCCAAGATGTGTAAAATTGTTTTTTCCTTTTTTTTGGGGGGGGGGGGGGGGGTAACATTTATTCCGTTCATAAAGAGTCATAAATAAAAAAAAGTTCGCTACTACCAAGCGGATTTTTTTATTAACCTTTTTTTTAATTTTTTATTTTTTGAATACTTTAATTAAAAATGTTTAAATTAATTATTTTTCTATTGTCCATACAATTCAATTACTTCGCCTGTACAGTTATGGAGTAGAAAGATTAAAAAGAGGCACAAAGTAATCTCAAAGGATTGTCTTATAAATGTATATTTCGTGAAAAATAGAAACTCTTTGTCAACTTCTTTTTTTAAGTAAATCACAGTTAATCAAAAGCATTTATAAATGCTTCAATCTGTGCTTTGATTTTGTTTGTTTGTTTGTTTGTTTGTTTTTTTTTGTTTTTTTTTTTTTTTTTTTTTTTTTTGAGGCAGCTGTGGCCTCGACGCTACTGCTGTATCACTTGGACTCAACAATCGTGCATCAGTTCTTGAAAAGGGCCGTTACTGTTATCTCCGTAAGAAAACATTATGGAATTTTTTCCTGTAAAAAAGATTCCTAATGAATTGGCAAAGTTCTCCCAATCATATTGGCCAGGGAATAATTCTCACCTGCTGGATATACAAATATAGCCGGCAGTCCCGTGTCATATTTAAGCTTATTAAAGCTCGACATTTCAATCCTAGAAAAATAAAATTCCTTGTAACTTTGCGCTTCCTCTGAAATAATAACCTCTCTGGATTCCTGGAATCGATAAAATCTCGTCAGATATTAACAACTCATGTTATTGCAAGTCAATAATTACAACGATTCATCATTGTCTGGTTCCCAACTCAGACTTACAGAAAGTTCTTTAAAAACATTGTATAGTTTGATCGAAGAGATGGTTGTACTACTCATGGCTCTTTTTTATATATGCACACTAAACGGAGCTGAACTTTTCTGTGCGAATTAAAGTACGGTTGCATTACAATTTTGACGAAATCTATTTGAAATTGAAACTGAATATCTTGCGAGACTTGAATATATTTTTACGCAATTAAGGCCATCTATTCATCTTCCACAGTGACATCAGCTATATCCTGACACCTAAGGTTTTCTTATTTCAATGCGATGAAATGTATTTACAGTCATATATGTCTTAACCAGTAATTAAATATTAAGTCGAACAAATGTTTATACTTTTTGTATGAGGCGTTGCAGTTAAGCAATATCCAATTGAATGTTTGAAACTCTACCGGTCCGCTCTAACTTGACTCTCTTCACAGGCGACTTAGTATCTGCTTTCGTCCTGAAAGCTAAAGGTAAAATAGGCAAACCATTTTTTCCCAGTTATTATTTTAAAAAAAATCTCTGAATCACAAAATTAAATAACATGACTCGTATTTTTGGCTGCTACATGTACATGTACGACACAACTGGAATTTTTTTTCTTTAAAAGCAGAAAGGTGTGTGTGTTTGTTATTAAAATCATTTCCTTAAAGTCATATACAGGTATAAAGTTCAGTATCCCGGCATCAACAGAACTTCAGAAAATGTCAAAATATCCGGGGTATCGAGTTGAGACTCGACGTCCAAGATTTCACCGCGAAAAGTGACCAATTTATTACATACATGATTTTTTTATCGTCAGTAAAAAAAAAAATGCTTCCTGACATATTTCACGGTCATCAAAGTTTTATACGAACCTCCGTTTTTTCCCGTTCTAAACATCACCAGTGCTTTTTTTTTTTCATCTTTCTCAAAATATAGATTTCTTGATTGTCTTTGTTGTCGTACGATTGGTGTTACAGTGTAATGTGGTTGATGATTTGAACATTTTCATAACATCTGAATATGACACCCATAGCCACTTGTTACTAGTACTTTTTCTTCTATCAGTGATTTATTCTCAAAAGATGTCGCCATATCCACATTTATTAGAAGTTCGTAATTTCTTTACAACCTAATCTATCGTTTAATCTGTTGTTTCATAAATATTTTCAATCATAATATCACTGTTGATGGAATTGTTATTATCTTTAACATTGAGTACTTTATATACTCGCTTATAAGTCGGTTTTCTGCGAGTTAAACTTTGGTCCAAAACTCTATATCCGACTTATACGCGAGTTATAAAAATATTGGTATTTTAGCAGGTCAATCCCTCTAATTTAAACTTAAAAAACACAACCGACTTATAGGCGAGTATATACCGTATAATGCTGCTGGAAAAAGTCCACATTACCTGTTGTTAATCCAAAACATGTTGCTGTTCAATTTCAAACCGGCTTTTATCGAAACAATTTAAGAACATTGATAAAATAGTAATTTTTATCAGACTACTTTTTTAATGTATTTGTTTGATTATTGCAAAATTGTTTTTTAAGCAAAATTTTCGTAGCACCCACTTCCTCCATTTTTTGCTTAGCATATTCTCTTGCTGTTAATTTAGTATAGAATTAATTATATAACCCCCCCCCCTTATTTGTTGTAGTAGGAGGTTCGAATCTCCCTTGTTACCATTATCTATATCCAAACAAAGATGGGTTCACTTTTTTAGTTTGAACTTTTACCGGTTGCCTTCTTATTCAGAGATTTTTTTTGCTTGTCAATTACCCCCCCCCCCCCCCACTTTTGGAAATCAGCGCTTCACCCTGAGCTGCTCTAACTGTGCATATCAATATGTTTAACTATGGATTAAAATTAAAATTGCTAAATACATTTTACATGAAGGTATTTTTCAGAATAAAGAAGCACTTATAAAGAACGCATATTATTCAATTGATTTCTCTCTCTTTCATTCTCTGTCTCTCTGAAAAAAATAAACGTTTATGTAGAACACATTTTTAATATTAAGACTATTTAATAAGAGTCAAATTTAAGCATTTGCAAATTGCTCAGAAAACAAATATACAGCATCTTTAGTTGTGCGTAATATACAGACATCGCTATAAATCGCACTACGTAACAATGTGTTCAATGTCGCGTTGAGATTAATTATGTGATATTAAGTTAAATACTTAAACAGAGTTATGAATGATTGCATGCACTAAATAGAAACAGTATATTAAAAATGTCCTCATCAAATTTCATATAATTTGATTGGGGGGGGGGGGTACGCTGCTTGGAAATCCAATTTTATTTCTTGTTCACCACGCAGTCAACAAAAAATACTTCCGTGTTCTGTGCATAATGACGTCAAAAGATAAGGGCCCTTTTCTCATGACGGCAGTAATGTATATATATATATATGTATATGTATATATTAATGGGTGCACCAGAGTTCCTACTTACTCCTCTAACAATACACTAGATACAAGATGATATCCGTAAACCATATTTAGATTTCACTCGCATAGTAAGTATCGTACATTAAATTAAAAGTCTACTTTCATTTTCTATAAACAGCCATGAAATAGCAAAACCGTGAGTACGGTGGCGGTTCCGGTTGGCGGATCTAAGTTACTGACAATGTTTAATAAAACTGACAACAAGCAATCGTGTTTTTATTTCATAAAACGTCATCACTGAATTATTCAATCAAAACTTGATTTAAATGATATAAAAGAAATAGGTTGTGATAACCGATTAAAAAGGAAAATGTGCAAATTATTTTCGTCATTCACCAGTCTTAATATTGACGGAAGCTTCTACAACATCATATAGCAACGAGCCCGATGTTAAAAAGAAAAACGAGGCGATTATATTTGCATATTTTAAATTAAATGATTAAATTTAAATGCAAAAGAAATTATGTGATACACAATTTGAACATTTGTGCGAGCGTGCAGATACGTTACTACCCAAGACACGTGCAATGAGGCACGGTTCTGTTTTTTTTTTTTTTTTTTTTTTTTTTGGTGGTAAAATTGAAGTTGATTTTTACGATCGAAAATTTATTCAAGCACATGTTGCAGTTTAAATTATTTTCTATAATATGAGGTGGACAACAAAGTATAATTGAATTTCCTTAGATAAAATGTCCTGGCGATTCAGAAACGTGGCAGTAGATTATAAAACGTTTTTAGAGCCCCTCTCTGCGGGCGACCTATAGTAATTAGTGTGTCCGTCGGTCCATCTGTTCGTCCGAGGTCTCCTTTAAAGGGTGTGCAGTGACCTTGAACTATGTTTCAAGGTCTGAGGTTAAGGTCATAACAGAACTGTATCTGAAAAATGCTTGTAAATATAAATAAGTTGCATGTCGACATAAATATGTTGCATGTTAACATATTTATCTCGCATGTCAACATAACCAAATTGCATGTCGACATAAATAAGTTGCATGTTGACATAAATAAGTTGCATATCAACATATTTATCTTGCATGTCAACATAACCAAGTTGCATGTTGACATAAATAAGTTGCATATCAACATATTTATTTCGCATGTTAACATAAATAAAATGCATGTTGGATGTCACATGTGGGAGATTTGAGATTTATTGAAGATTTTTTATAATTTTTATTTGATTGCAATTTTCTTGCATGTCAACTTTGTTATGTTGCATGTTGACATAACTATCATGCATGTCAACATATTTATCTTGCATGTCGACATATTTGATAGAAAAATAACTTGCACACAAGGGGCAGAAATATGCCACCATAGTAAATCATTGTTAACACTATAAGTTGTGAATATATTTATATATCGAAAGACTATTTCATACACATGTATGTAGTAGGTTTTCCTAATAAATTTATCGGTTAATTTGCATATATTCGATACGGAGGGCATCGTGGAAACAAACCCGAAGTACAATTTGTACTTCGTAATAAACTTGCTTACATGAAAAGAGAAAATTAATGAAGTAGGTATTGTCAAATACAATTAAAGATGTAAAATTCGTGCTTTAATCAATACATTTTGGGTTTTTTTTTCTGAATACAGTCTTTTGTATCAAATACTCGGTCTATTCATAGGGCGTTACAACCTGATTTTTACACCGGTACTTGGGTATTGGTTTATAAATATGTATTCACCTTATTGATATGTAAAAAAAGAAAAGAAAAAAGTACAGTACATTTTTTACATAACAATAAGGTACAAACATATTTATAAATCAAGACCCAAGTACATATGAATTTTTACCCCCCCCCCCCCAATCAATTTATCAGTAAAATGTGCATATTCGCTGCTTTAATCCTTGACGGAAATGAAATAAGAGCATCTGAAGTACAATTTCCATAACATAGTATAACATGTTTTACAATAAACGTCAAAACGTTATAGTTTTTACAAAAGGGAGGGGGGGGGATGGAGACGTACATTAACTTCATGCAGGATTTTGAACAAAGTCCTGCTATAAGCCTGTAGCCTGTCAGTAGGAAATACAAAATATTTTCTGTCGGTAGTAGTATAAATTCAATTTCCCGCGCTTGCGCGGGATTTTATCTAGTATATATATATATTAGGGATGCCAATCGAATACAGAATTGCCAATCGGTTAATCGTAAGACGTTCCGACCGATTAACCGGTTAATCGTAACAAAATACACATTTCCGGTCATTGTTTTTTAAAATTAATTCTATTCATACACCCCTAATAAATTAATATATAAATAAAAAAAGAAAAGAAAAATGGCATTAGTAATATTCTGTTTATGCTTCATATGTATACTTTACGTATTTTAATTCAATTTCGAAAGGAAGTCCATAAAACATCCATGAGATACATGCATCAAGGACATTGATAACTTTCTGACGACCCCCAAACATTACATACGGTCATTCTGCATTGTCACCATTGTACAATCCAAATTTATTATAAGAACTAAAACATAGCGCAAGTTTTTTTAAATAGAGGTCAAGACTAAAATTTGCTCAAAAGCTCAGGAACGAACCTCTTTTAACTATCACTTAATTTACAACGTTTGTAAAAATATAATTTGACAGAAAACTGCAAAAGATAAAGAATGTAATCTGTTCCCAATACTCAACAGTGATTTAATTATTATTATTATTATTATTATTATTAAAGAAATATAGGACGAGCTGGAAACGGCCTGACGTATAAACAACAATTAACACTTCACAAATTGACCAATTACCCCAACACCTCAGTCCGAAGAGTCCTAATAAATTAAATCTAAATACATGTATGTGAAAACGTTTTAACTTATCAACATTAATAGATTTTTTAAATTGCAAATTAAATTTTAAGGAAATTTACACATATTTTCATTTTTTCCCGATTAACCGATTACAGATTTCTTAACCGATTACCATCGTTCCGACCGATTTAACCGGTTACAAATTGCCATCCCTAATATATATATATATATACACAAATGGTTATGTTTTTACTTGAATAAAAGCACTAGCGAGCAACGTTCCTATTTAAAATGGTTGTGATTTAATTATTCAATTAGCATTTATATTCGGACGAAGGAAATGAGGGAGACTACCACTCCACACAATTTCCTTGACTGCAAGTTCTTTCACACCAATCAATCTACCTATGCTCTCCATGACTTTTGCTCTACTTGTATAATTGTGTACAAGTGTTCCTGGTCTATTTCTCTTCCACGATTTACTCAATTCACCCTCAGGTTCGATGATTTACAATAGACTTTACAACTTTCTTACCATATTTTGATTTACTTGTGAAGAACGTATGAGCTATTATAATAAGTAGAGAAATAATTGTGTCAACACATATATATTTAAGCAAAATAAATTTAAATTAATATGAAGTTGCATTTCAGTTCAGTTTCATATTTTTCTACTCAAAAATAAGGCTACGTGATCGGAAGGTCGTGTGTTTGAATCACAGCCGCGACTGATCTTAGTTGATAAAAAAATAATAAGTAACAAACAGTTAACGAGGTTCGCTCCCGAGCTTTTGAGCAGATTTATATCTTAACCTATATCTAAAAAATTCTGCATAAAATTTTAATTCTTACAATAGATTTGGATTCTACAATGTCAATTAAACTATATTCAGTTAAAACTTTATGATTAAATTCCATACCAAAAGCATTAAGTGAGGAACTATATTTTGTGGCGGAAGGTTTTTTAGAAGAAAATGATCATTTTTTTCTCTTTCTAAGTATTTAAAGTATGTTAAGTTTGGATTCCTATTTTTCCATGCAGCCTGCATACAGAGTTATTTTGTGCAGTGAACTGTTTTATACTGGTCCTAAATTATATATCAAATAAACTGTCATGAATTCTATCGTCATGTTTCATAAATATAGCAAATATATTGTGAAAATCAAGAAAAAAAATCCCTATTTTAAGCTTCAAATTAGCACTATTTTAGTAATATCTAAAAATTAACATCACAGACCCCCACTTTTTATTGTATTTTCTGAATATATAAGATACTTTTAACCATTCTTCTTAAATTCAGTAAAATGTCATTACTTTCAAATGATTTTTTTGCTTGTTAAATTTTAATGCCAGAAAAATGAAATTTTTTGAGTGCAAAAAGGTCAAATAATTGAACATGCGGAGTAATTTGAAAATTTTTTTGTTGTCAAAAATTTTAATGTGTCTATTCAAGATGAAATAAGGCTGTGTTTGTTCCCATAATTTATTTGAATAAAAAATATTGGAGGAAAAACTTTAAAAATTGATTTATGTGTAAGACGTATTTACAGTGCAAAAAGGTCAAACTAAATGCTCTGTAGCGCCAAAAGAAGCGCATTGACCCCCATTTTTTGTTTTGATTTTTAATTAAGCTATGTGTATAAATTCTAAAAATATACTTGTTAAAAAATTCTCATTACTTTTGATGGCAGGATCCAACCTCCTTAAGTATTCAAGCTCAGAAGTTCATTAAACAACACAAATTTTTGAGCAGAGCAAACACGGACCTCTAAAACATCAGAGGTGGGATAAGGCGCCATGGAGCTCTACATTCCTTCGCCATGCGCTCGGCACTTTGAAGTGAAAGTTGCGGGTCTTTCGGATGAGACCTTAAAAACCGAGGCCCCTGTTACGGTAAACGTTGGCACGATAAAGAACCCTCACTGCTCAATTGCCCCGAATGCCAATAAAGGTCTAAATTTGAAGGGGTATGTGGTGGCGTCTTTATATAAGTGAAAAATTCTCGAACGGGACGTAAAACAAAATACAATCAATCAATCAAAAATAGGACTGTTAAAGTCTCGTTTTTGCAATGTTGTATCCAAAGCAAAGGTCATGCCTTATCTTTATATGCATGGATATTGTAACATTCCTTTTATGCATTTTGACAATTTACATGTCTTACTCCTTGCCAATTTCATCTTCAGTTCATGCAAATAACAAGGATGCTTAAGTGGTTGAAGATTTCATAAAACATAATCTTTAACATAACTATTAACAGATCAAAAACCTTCATTACATTTATCGGTACTTTTAAACCTAACAAATTAACCTAGCATAAAAAATCATTCAGGCAAATCTTCCTAGTCATCATCATCAACATCCATTAAATCACTTTTGTTGTGGTCTGGAGCATTGTCACTAGTCACTCCATCGAACACAGTAAAAATACTTATCTGTAATTTAATGTTACGTTTTCATCAATTAAAGTCGCCCGCGTGGCGCAGTGGTTAGAGTGTTTCCTCTAGAGTCGCGGAGTAAGGATTTGATCCTTACGTCACGGGTTCGAATCCCACTGTGGGACGTGAAGACCGGTCCTTCGGATGAGACCGTATAAACCGAGGTCCCCTGTCGCAGGAGGTGCTGGCATGAAAAAGATCCCTCACTGCTCAATGATCCTGAGTGCCGAGTATAGGTCAACAATTTGCAGCTTTCCACCGGCAAGTGGTGGCGTCTCCATATGAATGAAAAATTCTCGAGAGGGACGTTAAACAACAATAAGCAAACAAAACAAACAATCAATTAAAACAGAAATAAACCAGTTCATGTCATAGAAAATAAGGAATATTCGATACAGCTTAAAGTAATTCTATAAACCTGATTGACGGAGATTTTTCCACTAGGAGATCGATAGTCGCTTGTGCTTCTTCCTTCTCTCTAACAGCATACATGTATCTGTTAAAAAAATTAAAAAATTCACACAAAAAAGATAAGCTTAAAATTGTGAAATTTTGTCAAATAACATTTTTTCTAAGCGCAATAGGACTACGAAAAGCACTGATGAACTGATCTTGATTTCGATTACCTTTTAAATATGAATCGTTCTCCTAGTGAGGCATGTAAACATTATTGCCTATCTCTTACTAGAGGCAAGAACCTTGTCTGGTTCTTCATGACACTATTTCCCAGTGTCCAAAGGTGATGACTCCCACGTAGTAAAAGGCGTTTCTTGTGTCTAACGGTCAGAAGGCATGTCTGCCATTTTTTTGATACTGCAGTCGTCCTTGGAACTTTCTACAGGTGACACGTTTTGCGATGTGATGCAACTAACATCTCTTCTCATTTGCGGATCAATAGAGTCAATCAAAATAAAAGTTAGTTTAAATAAAGAGTTAGTTTTTAAATTAAGCATAACAATATTTTCATGTCATTAATTAATGAGCATTTTAAGGTATTTTTTAAGGGCACCGCGATAAAGGTAGGACGTTTTTCCAGTTCAATATACCGTTTGTCCAAAGCATGGTGAATACTATCCGATCCATGGTGAATTCATACTCACTCCAACAAATTTGATTTTTAATAATATTTTGTCAATCAATAGCATAAAATTATGTCACAAATTCATGTTTTAACTACATACCCTATAAGGGATCCTAAGGTTTTCAAGAGTTAATATAGAGTCCTTCCATGGGTGTCATTTCTCGATATAAGACGAATCAAAAACTTCGTCCCGATCTCCTCCCGCGTCTGTTATGTCATGTATAAGGATTTCCTTTACAACATAGTGCGGTAATCCCATAGGATAAAAACGCTGTGTAGTATAGAAAGATATTTTTTTTATTGTATCTGGCTTTTCCGGGAAATTAAAATTGAAATCGAAAACATCAGTCGAAAGGTTCCAGAAAAGTCCTAAACTGGCATGGATAGGAAAGACATCAATGTTTAGTTACCCCAGTTCATTGCACAAGTCTTCTTTCTTGAGTGCGGCCATTACTTTTGACCTAAAGGAGTTGGTCTAATGAAATTGTATATTGCCCCGTTTCATAAAAACTTCCAATGTTCTCTTTAGTAGATCAACAGCTTGTTTTGGTGGAACTAAAAACATTAGGTCATCATCTACGTACAAATTTTTATGAACATAATTTTGAACATCTTTGTTTGCTCCTTCAGCACACTTCCTCAGCCCATAGGTAGCAACAGCCGGAATAGAACTATCAATAAACACTTGTGCTCTCATACGATACTGTTTGTTTGTTGTTTAAAGTCCAACTCGAGAATTTTTCACTCATATGGAGACGCCCATACGATACTTAACAAGTTCTTTGTTTGAATCGTTATGTTGGTACCATAGAAATCTTAGGTAGCCACGATGGTGTGAAAATTCTCTATGTGAAGACCTTATGCAAATAGTATACATCGCTAAATCACAAAAGGCCCACAACCTCCTCCAATGAAGAATTGTGATGGACAGGATGAAGTATAATTAATGTAGTTATAACTTCCACCTGTTTATATGCAACTTCACAGTGTATATTGGAGGTAATGTGAATGAGACATATTAATATTGGAACCTGAAAATTTATTTCATTGAATTACTTTAAATAAAAAATCCACCTTTAAAACTTAAGATCTTTCCTTCCCAATCTACGTTTTCTTCATTTAATGAATATTACATTTTATTTCAATTAACCCAAAATTTCCTATCTTCGTTCTGATCTGATCTGACTGGTTACATAGTTACCTGCTGAATTAGTAGTCATAGTTATTTGCGTCGAAGATCCGACATATTCACATGAAATTTTTGCAAAGACAGTCGACAGGTTCTTACTTTCTTTAATATATCTTTGTTGTGAACGCAAAAGGAGACGTGAACATATAAGGAGGACTTACTGGTTTAAGCAATTCAGATAAATTTACCTCGTAAATAAAGTAATATTAAAACTTTTTGATATATATGTAGTTAGAGTTTAATAGCATGTAAATGTAATACTCTAGTAAAAAGACCCTATGCAAATAGTATATCGCTAAATCACGAAAGGCCCACAGATTCCTCAAATGAAGAATGAATTGTGATGGGAAGGATGAAGTATATCTGCAACTTCACAGTGTATATTGCAGGTAATGATTGATTATTATTGTTTTACGCCGAGTCGGCAATATTTCAGCCATATTTCGGCGGTAGGAATTTAAATATAGGAACGGTTTTGAAAGTTTTGGGTTTCTTTGGCGGCCCCCAATGAGCCTACTCTTTTTCGAAAACCAGAGAAACGATCTTTAGCGTGCCAAGGGGGTTGCAATCCTTGACACGGGGCACCATTTAACGTCCCATCCGACGGACATGAAATTTAAAAATAAAATGAAAAGTTAAATTGAAAATTACAAAAATACTAATAAAAAATATGTACATTAAATCTTGTAAAAATCAGTTTCTTGTAAGTATTGTATAATTGTACAAGGATTAATGTTTGTAAAAAGATCCTGCATTGTTCGCACATTATTAAAAAGTCTCTTTCGTATAGGCGAAAAATCAGAACATTCCAAAAGAATATGGTGTATAGTTATTGCACATTCGCAAGATACACATTCAGGTTGATTTTCTTTGTCTAGAAGATATGAATGGGTAAATCTTGAATGTCCGATTCGTATTCTTGAAATAATGACTTCGTCCTGACGTTTCAGGCCGAAATCAGATGATTGATTAACTTTGTTTTGTATTGCATACAATTTATTATTATCACAAAAATCCCAAAATATCTGCCAAAGAGAATTTACATAAAGTTTGACTAAATACTTTAGATCGGTGTAAGGAATTTTAAAAGAAACGATTTCATATTGAAGAGCAGTTTTTGCAGAACTATCGGCCTTGTTATTACCCGGAATACCAATATGACTCGGAATCCAACAAAATTCAACTTCTTTACCTTGTTGAGTCAGATGATAGAACTTAGTCAATATATCCAAAATGTATGGGTGATCTGTGTTCATATTGTGTATGGACTCTAAGCATGAGAGCGAGTCTGAAAATATTGTAAACGATTTTTCACTAGAAGTTGTCATATATTCAAAAGCTAGTTGTATAGCTTTTGCTTCGGCCGTAAAAATTGTTGCTTCGTTCGGAAGTCGAATAGAAAACACATCATTTTTGACCACTGCAGCGGCAGCAACCCTACCTCTGTCCTTAGAACCATCTGTGTAAATTTCTGTTGTAGGATGTTTAGATTTTATTTCAGCTAATTTCTGTTGAAAAATGAGGGGATTTGTTTCTGATTTCTTTAGTTCGGATAAGGATTTGTTAACTACTGGTTTAATTAATTTCCATGGTGGTATTTCAGAAAGAGTAGTAGGTTTGACAATATCCAATGGTAGTTCAGAATCTCTAATATGATTTTTAAATCGAAAACAAAGTGGTTTTATGCATTTCTTGTTTTTATCAAATAAATGTGCATTTTGTGGATGAAAAACACAGTCATGAGCAGGATTATCGGTGTTTGCTTTTAATTTAATTATATACTGTAAAGCAAGTTTAATTCTTGTTAAATCTAGAGGTGGTTCATTTGCCTCTACATATAAACTATCTTTAGGAGATGTCCGAAAAGCCCCTAAGCACAATCTAAGACCTTGATGATGGATTGCGTCGAGAGCTTTTATATAGGAAGTCCTAGCTGATCCATACACAATACACCCATAGTCTAGTTTCGATCTTACTAAAGAGCGATACAGTTTAAGTAGGGTACTTTTATCAGCTCCCCATTTCGTGTTTGCTATAACTTTAATAATATCTAGTGCCTTTAAGCATTTTTCCTTAAGCATCTTTATATCTGGAATAAAAGAGAGTTTATTATCAAAGATGACACCTAAAAACTTTATTTCTTTAACTACTTTTATTGGATTTCCATTTAATTGCAAATTTGGATCATCATGGGTTTTCCGTTTTAAACAAAAATGCACACACGCCGTTTTACTCATTGAAAATTTAAAACCATTATTATCGGCCCAATTTTGAATTTTGTTTAGACATGATTGTAACCGCCGCTCAATAAAATTCATATTTTTGGACTTATAACACAGAACAAAGTCATCAACATATAAACTACCATGCATATCATTTTTAAGTACTTCAGCCAAACTATTTATTTTAATGCTAAATAATGTGACTGAAAGAATACTTCCTTGTGGTACACCCATTTCTTGTTCAAAATTGTCTGAAACTGTAGAACCTAATCGCACTTTAAAAGTTCTATCATTTAAAAAGTTCTTAATAAAATTAGGTAAATTTCCTTTGAGACCAATATTGTAAAGATCTTTTAAAATACCATATTTCCATGTAGTATCGTACGCTTTTTCTAAGTCAAAAAATATAGATACAGCATGCTCTTTTTTAACAAAAGCATCTCTAATAAAGGTCTCCAGTCTTACTAACTGGTCAATAGTACTTCGGTTTTTTCTAAAACCACATTGTATATTTGTAAGAATGTTATTGGTTTCAAGAAACCATATTAATCGTTCATTGATCATCCGTTCCATGGTTTTACATAAGCAACTTGTTAACGCAATTGGTCGATAATTATTAGGGTTTGCATGGTCCTTTCCAGGTTTTGGAATAGGAATAATTGTGGCTTGAGTCCAGGAAGGTGGAAAATCCCCTCGTTTCCAGATAGTATTAAAAATTTGCAGAAGACACTCTTTACTCTCTCTAGGAAGATGTTTAATTAATTGATAGTGGATATGATCCGGTCCTACAGCTGTGTCGTGAGATTTATCTAGAGATTTTTGCAACTCTTCAAAAGTAAATGGTTCATTATAACATTCTTTGTTTTCGGATGTAAAATCTAATGTTTTCTTTTCTTGAGTATTTTTGTATGTTATAAAACTAGGACTCATGTTGTTTGTCGAGGAATTCTTGGAGATTGCATTGGCTATTTCATTAGAAAATTTCTTTCTTATCAGTAATAATTTGATTTCCAATACTAAGATGTTGATATTTTTCAGGACTTTTTCCTTTTATTTTTCTTATTGCGTTCCAAACTTTATTTATGGGGGTATGTGAATTTAGATTTGAAACAAACTTTTTCCAAGATTTTCTTTTGCTAAAATTAATAGTTCTGCGAGCTTTTGCTCTAAATACACGAAAATTGTTTAAGTTTGATGATGTAGGTAATCTATTAAATAATCTTTCTGCTTTTTTGCGAGCTTTTATCGCTTCATTGCATTCTTCTGTAAACCATGGTTTTTTCGTTCTAGTAGAATTTGTCGAGGTTTTAGGTATACATTCGTTTGCGATATTTAATAGTATTTCAGTAAAATTTTGAATAGGATCAGGATGTGAATGAGACATATTAATTGGAACCTGGAAATAAATTCCATAGAATTACACTAAAAATACATCTTTTAAACGTAAGATCTTTCCTTTCCAATCTACGTTTTCTCCATCATGACGTGTTCATGTATGCATAATTTCTTTGTTTACAACATCCTCTGGGCATATTTACATTTGAGTTTCTTATATTTAACAGTTGAATTAAATTTTCTTTACGTTTAAGATGGTCATATTGCTTCCCTTTGGATGAATACTGGCATAAATGTTTGTGTTCTTTGCTAATTCGAAATATTTTTTTGTACATATTAATCTGAGTTTTCAGAGCATGTAATTTTTCTTTTCTTTGTTTTTAACTTTTCTCTTTCCTTTTCATTCCCAAGTTCCATTCTCTCTCATTTGTCAGTTGGGACCAGTACATATTGATCGTGTGATCTATTTTTTTTTTTCATTTCTGAATTTTTGAAGACAGAGGATAGATGGTTTTCCTATTGCCTCTCAGCCGCTTAATGCAAGATTTCAACATCTATCTGATAACCGTTCATGGTAGCTCAGTTGGTAGAGCGCTCGCTCCGTGATCGGGAGGTCGTGAGTTCGAATCTCGACCGCAATTGACCTAAGTCGATAAAAAATGGGTAGCAACTGTTTCTTCGCCATGCGCTCGGCATTTGAAGTGAAAGTTGTGGGTCCTTCGGATGAGACCTAAAAAACCGAGGCCCCTTGTCATGGCAGGCGTTGGCTCAATGGCCCAGAGTGCCGAGTAAAAGTCAAAATTTGAAGCCCTTCACCGGTATATGGCGACGTCTCTATATGAGTGAAATATTCTCGAATAGGACGTTAAACAAAATACAATCGACCTATCTGATACTTTTGATCGATTCTGACAAACTTAACTTAAAGGTCTTTTGTATGTTTTGCCAATCGCCCGGCGTAATCTTCCGCACAATCCAAAATATTCATAATTATTCATCGTAACTGTTCTGTATCTGCTGCAACAAAGGCATTTATTCGGAGGCGTAATGCCTAGCAAACTTCTTGAAAAATTTAGCCCGGACAGTAGGACTTCATTTAGCGAAACTCCCTGATATACAGCAGATGTGTCGGACATTCCACGAATTTGGGCCAACTTTGGATTGTAGACTCCAAATATAGGTAAGTATTATTATAATACTTTTTTGAATGGAACGTAAAACAACATACAATCAATCAATCAATATACTTCTTTGTTTTACAGGAAATGGGAGTGCCACTTCTGGTGTCTTGTTATTCAGTATTTTAGACATATGTTGTACAAAATGGTCACATTTCACAATTTTCCTTAGAGTCATTTTAAATCTTGACTCATTTTTCTGCCTATGAAAAGTTTTGGGCAACATTGGTCTGTTTTCACGGAATTGAAGGGGTGCTGTCCAATTACCACCGCCATCTCTAACGATTTCCTTAAACATTAAGGACATACACAGTCTATCCTCTGTTGACAAACTTTGTCATCATCATGGCGCTTTTCATGATGAATTCAACAGACATTTCCGAAAAATAACCCAGTCAAAGCCAATTTTCTGTGTAAATTCGGCATCTTTAGGACTAACTATCTTTTTCTCAATGTGATGCGCTTCCAACAGATCTCTTCCAACTTAGTCCAATAAGAATCCCAAGGTCATATTCCGGTACTTACGTAGCAATATGTTGCAAGTAAGGAAAGCTGCGGGCAACTTCAGGTGCTGGAATTTATTTCACATCAAAAGGAATCTTTGAGCATTCCACAAATGTCGGTGACGAATACCTAGTGGATCGATGAATGTCGCTGATTTCAAAATTATCGGCTCTCTTTTTGAAGCAAGGTAACTATCAGAACACGAGATTTATCTGTAATTGACCATGTCCTTACACATTGAGAGTATTGCGACTCCACATGAGTGAAATATTCTCGAGAGGGACGTTAAACAACAATAAACAAAAACAAACTTTGACAGTATCAAGTAGTTCAGTGTTCGCCAGTGCCCTGTTGCAATACTCATCGAGCGAGCACGGCATGAACTTTCATAGCTTCTTCAGATGTGTTGCTGTGATAAAATATTCATCTATATACAGGAAAGACCATAAAAATCTTATGTCACTTGTTGATTATCCATGTTGTCATTATTCTCGGTTGCATGGTGAATTTTATCTAGAGTGGTTCTCACACTGGTCTCCACAGTTATGAAAAGGTGATACGTGTCGACTTTCAAAGTTCTGTTTTATCACGTTAAGCAGAATGCATTACAATACAATGGAAAGTACTTCCACATGTTGTAACACTTAATGCAAACTTTACATTCCGCTTGATATGAGTGTTAGATTCACAGCATCGAAAACAAATATTGTTATTCTTTAGGTTTTCTCTTTTTTTCTTCAAATGTCCTGAGATTCTCCTTAAGTACATCATCAATAAGCTCGGAAAATCCGTATTTTTCATCCATTCGCTCCCTTTTCACTATCTTTTTAAAGACGCTACTAAGACGTGAAGGATTTATCTTTATGTTCAGGACCTGTTTTGAAAACTGCTATCCTTACCACCAAAGGAATAGATTGAGTTATTGAAAATCATTACCTTTGATTTCATCCACAACTCTTTGTAAAGTTCCTTTCCACACGATGTAATTTGTTTTGTGTGTGTATTGTTTAACGTCCCTCTCGAGAATTTTTCACTCATATGGAGACGCCACCACTTGCCGGTGGAGAGCTGCAAATTTTGACCTATACTCGGCACTCGGGGCCATTGAGCAGTGAGGGATCTTTTTCGTGCCAGCATCTACTGCGACACGGGACCTCGGTTTATACGGTCTCATCCGAAGGATCGGTCTCCACGTCCCACAGTGGGATTCGAACCTGCGACGTAAGGATTAACTCCTTACTCCAGAGCGGTTGTCATCGCATGTGAGCACGAAAAAGATCCCTCCCTGCTCAATGGCCCCAAGTGCCGAGTATAGGTCAAACTTTGCAACTCTCCACAATAATAAAATAAAAAGCAAATAGTAGTTACAGAGATTTAGAAATTAGACCATTAACTACATCTCCTTAAAACAAGCTGGACTTGGAAAAGGAACCTAGCTTATCTATAAAACCATAACGTTAATCTTAGAACTTAGAATGCCGTGTACCTTGAGGTTGGCACTTAATTAGAAGTAATTGTGTGCCATGAGGCCTATCCCTAACCAAGTGAAGTAAACTGCTCGAACACAGCTTTAAATACCATAGCTAAGCCCAAAAATAAAAGCCATAATATATCAAAAGATCCTATTGCTAGCTTAACCAATCAGAACACAGCTATCAAAAATATCAATAGTACAATACTTTTAGTAATCATCAACATCGTTTTTATGGTTCGTTTATAAATTTTACAATCCGATGAAAACATTTTATTTGACAGTCGAGATTTGTTTTCATTTTGTGCATTATAAAATCTTGCAAGTCCTGTATCGAAATGTGGAGTGGTGTTTTCTTTTCATTGATATTGGTGAGTACTAGAACCATTGTGCTGTTGATAAATTGTGACTTCGGCATTTAATTCGGTTCGCAAGTATCGAAAATCAACTCCGGTTGGAGAAGGCGAAATTTCCAGTTTTCGTAATGGCGCCGGTTCTGATGTTTTCCTGGCATTTAAAATATTAAATCGTAAAAAAAAGCCATGAAAACGTCAGATATTTCAGGTTAGCTTGCAAGTTATATTTTTCTTCAATTTATGTCAAAATGCTTGAAAATTATGTTGACGTGTAAATACTTGCATGTTCTCTTGAATATCTTGATAAGTACATGTACACTGTATGCTAGAAGTATACTAGATAAATCATGGAGACACTTAGCAGTTAATGTTCTTAACTATTGATTCATATTCAGCAACATACATATACACTGTATACTCATCAATGTAGTGCCTTGGTGTTAATGGTTAGCACTTTATTTTAGAGTTTATTTATATATTTTGGCATTGGAGAGGATCAGGTTCAAATCCTGGAGGCATTTCATTTCACAGTCTTATAATCGCTATAATTTCGAATCAAAGTACATAACCATCATTAACAACCAATCTTCAAGGCTTAATTAAAGAAAAATGCACTGGACGACACAGGATCAAAGCTGTATCATGATTTCCAAACTATTTGGAAAGAGTTTATAAACAATACTAGTATTTACCGGTAGTTTAATGAAACCATATCTAAATTTGATAAAAATGTCATACACAATGTCAAAGTCACGAAGTTTAACACATGAATAAAAGGCATGAAGAAAGGATGTCTGAATTATTAATTATGCAGGCATATTTACAACAACTCCTATGGTCCGTATAGTAAAAATAGAAACGTAGATGAACTGTTTATTAGATCAAAACTCAAATTAAATAATGTGCAGTGAAATTGATTGATGTGTTCAGATCACAAGGTGTTTCCCTCGTCTGCTCATGAGACGGGCATTACCATGCTTACTACATACCTTAATTTTAAAAGACAGGTTTGTAAATACCACCGAAATACTCTTAATTAGTCATGGTAAATTTTATTAACGAAATGTTTTAAGAGTGTAGGATTCTAATAAGCTAAAGGCAAAAGGTTGATTTATAACACGAACTAACCCTCTGTCACAAAATAGCGCCCACAACATGTGATCACGTGCACAGAGTCTGTGACCACATGTTGTGGGCGCCATTTTATTTAAAAAAAAACGCTTGAAAATCACAATTTAGAACAAAATCTACCGTTCTAATAAAAACGAATTTTAATGAAATTGTGTTTTATAAAAGTTGATAAACATTAAAAAAATATTTGAATTATCTGATTAAAAAACTCTTCAGTCGGCGCGATTTGATTGGGTCGGTCGCGTTAGAGGAAACAAAGGTATTTTTTTATTTTGGCCTGAATCTAATTATTACATGTGCTATGAAATCCCTAAGCTATACTTAGTTTTTCTTTGACTTTACATGCATGCGCTCACAGGCTTACTATGTGTTTTTAGCTCTACTGGCTAAGAGATTAGAAGAGCTTATGCGATAGTAAGGTGTCCGTCCGTCTGTCTGTCCGTCCATCTGAAAACAATTTTTCAAAACGCTACTCCTCCTACAGTTTTGGTCCGATTTCAGTATAACTTGGCACACAAGTAGACTACACTGAGATACATAATTCTGTGTATCAGTTTTTGATTTCATTGAACGATGTTGCCATAGTTACTAAAAATAGAGATTTCTGTGAAAAACAAACGCTACTCCTCCTACAGTTATGGTCCGATGTCAGAATAACTTGGCAACAAGTAGACTACACTAAGATACGTAATTCTATATATCGATTTTTAATTTCGATGAATGTTGTTGCCATGGTTACTAAAAATAGAAATTTCCTGAAATACCTTCAACATGCCACTCCTACAGTTTTGGTCCTATTTTAGTATAACTTGGCACACAAGAAGACTACACTAAGATACATAATTCTCTTTACCAGTTCAGTTTTGGATTCCGATGAACAGTGTTGCCATGGTTACTAAAAATAAAATTTTGTTGAAACACTTTCAAAACGCTACTCCTCCTACACTTTTCATTTACAAAAAATATTATAGTAAATATAGTTAACTATAGTATCAAAGTAAAAAACTTTGGAACTTTGATTAAAACTTTGGAACTTTGATATACTATAGTAAAAACTTTGGAACTTTGATTTTTAAATATCGTAAAAACTTTGAAACTTTGATTTACTATAGTAAAACTTTGAAACCTTGATTTACTATAGTTAAAACTTTGAAACTTTGATTTACTATTCCCAATACTTAAGATTCCCATTCCCATTCTTGACATTTGATGATATTTCATGGTCAAAATTCATAAAAGCTCTAGAGAACTTTTTATAAACCCGACCACTCCCCTAAAATAAACAAGTAATAGCTTTTCAAAAAGCTTGCCTGACTAATCAATCAATATCTATGGAACGTATATGCAGGAGAGGTGCTAAACGTTTCCGTCATCAAGGAGCGACATAGTTGCAATACATCACTGTACAAAATGTACAGTTGACTTTCTCAAATTTCATAACCAAATACTACAGATTAACGAATATCTAAGACATGCCACTATTTGGTCATTTATTAGTTAGCCCACGGGCTGACTAGTTACGTTGGGATGAAACTGCAAGTGCGCTAGCGTGTCCCCCCCCCCCCCCCCGTTTGAATTTTTTGTATGTAGAACTTATATGTTAATTATCCTAAAATCAAGGAAAAAACACCTCTTATTTGTAAGAATTCGTCAGCTTCCGGGGGTTTGCCCCCGAACCCCCATCAAGGCTTTGCTCTGGACCCACTGGGGTTTCAATACAGCCCCAGACCCCCTGCCTTCTACTGTGCTCTCCCGTCATGAAATTCCTGGATCCGCCACTGATAATTCTGGGAAATTTATTTAAAAGAAATTCATATTACATGTACTCTCTTACTAGAGGGCGCACTTCTTCGTGGTCAGTGATAGATTGATGAGACGGCCTCTATTTATAAGACTGGTCTGTTTTCCGTCGTTCTCGACGACGAAGTAAATTATGAACAGTTTTATCTGGGAAAGTTGTCTTGAAGTGTTTGAGACAAAAATGCTTCGATGCTACTCTAGAAATCAAAGTAAATAACCTGTACACTTTATAGCTAACGCAAAACAAGATGCTAATAATACCCCCCCCCTCCCCCCGGACAAAACTCACGCGATGATGGTCTTACCATATACAAGTACATGTATTATAAATGAGCTTAAAATACATCTTTATTTACAGTTATGAAATTGTTAGTTTTTCTTTTCAATCGATTTCAGGACCTTTCTCATAATTAAAATAACGTGTTTTTTATGAATTGAAAACCTTTGCCGATTCTTTACTTAGAACCTTACGGGAGTGAAGCCCATTCCTCTACGGGTACTGACCTACACTCTTGTCACTGTATTAAAAGGAAACCCTTGTTCATCACAAAGCATGAAATAATATGCTACTCGCTGACTTTCTAAGCTTTTTTAAAAAAAAAACGTACCTTGTAACGTACATTATTAATAAATGTAATGTTGAGAGAAAGGCTAGGTGGAAAACAGAATCAAGAAGTGTCAAGAAGATGTCCCATTTACTGGGTAAAGGGAGTTTGTTTATGATTAGACTAGTCCATTTATGGAATAAACAGTAAGAATAATCAGCAAATCCATTTCTTTAGTGTTGCCTGTCCATATACAATGTGTTCTCTTTAAAAAATGAGATAAAATTTACTGTTAATAAAAAATCTGGAGCTTAAGAATCATGTTAAAAGAATAAACTTTATTTATTTCCACAGAAGTTATCACACCCATTCAATAGAACAACCCAAGAAAAAGGCGCGAAGATAATTTACATGTGACACTTGGCGCGAAATGATTGTGTCACCCCTTTCGTAGAAGACAAATGGACTGATCCAGTAGTTTAGAAACGTAGAAAAAGTGTTACACGGACATGTTCGTACAAAGAATCGCAAAGAATAAACTTGTACATGCAAAAAAAATTGAAGGAATTAAACACATCATTATTTTGCATCAGTTATATGATTCTTTCTTCTGCAAACTGTATTTGTTTAAATGCAGGTAACAAATTCCGATGTAAATCAGCTTGCAGAAAATCTAGTTCATTAAGAATGATCGCTTAGTTTCGGATCCCTGAAATATTAATCCTTATACTGCCTGACGCACGTGGCGTCAGGCAATTAATGTACAAGAAATGAATTTTAATGTAAGGTTGTCTCTCGCGCCAATAGATGAGCAACATTTATTTAAATGTATTTAATTTAATTTAGTGCAGATGTAGTGTAATTTTTTTTATGGAGAAAGGAAAATAATATACTACAAAATAAAATTTGTGTCATTTAGAACCAAAATACCTGCTCCATCAACTTCAGTAAACATGTTTTTTTTTAAATTTATAAATGTAAATATTGCATTTGAATTAACTAATTTGTAAATTTAAATTAACATGTATAAAAACTCCCAGCCCCAACCTAACCCCACCTCCACCCCCTAAAAACGGCAAAATAAGCAAAATATTATTTAAATACTTTAAGTTGATAAACTATAATGAAAACTTTGAAACCCTGATTGGCTATAGTAAAAACTTTGAAACTTTGATTTACTATAGTAAAAACTTTGAAACTTTGATTTACTATAGTGAAAACTTTGGAACTTTGATGAATTATATTGAAAACTGGAACTTTGATTAACTATAGTTAAGTATAGTAAACTATAGTTTACTATAGTATTTTTATACCACACGCAACAAGTTGCTTGAGGTATAATGTTTTTGACCCGTCCGTCAGTCAGTGTGTCAGTCAGCCAGTCCGTCAGTCCTGTTTTTCTGTCAGCGCAACTCCTCAAAAACCGCTGCACAGAATTTCGTCAAACTTTGCAGATATTAAGGACACAATGTGTAGATGTGCATATTACCAGGAAATTCCGATTCCTTTATTTTTGCCCTAAGAGTTTTCCCTATTATTGAAGAAACTTTCCAGCTAGGTAATAAGGAAATCCACCCACTGGAATCAGCTTTTGTAATGAAATTTCATGTGAAATATTTTATGACCTTAAAAGACCCCTATTGATTTTGAGATCAAAATATTTATGATTAAACACACACACAAAAATCTTGGATAGTTCTGTTCCCCCCTCTCAAATTGGTGCTTTGCATTAAATAATTTCATAAGTACAGCATATAAACAAATTCATATGACAACATCATAATTTTGTTTCCATCAGTTATTCAAATGTGTAAATTGTCATGTGTTGGACATGGACTTACACTCATGAACAAATCGAAATCACTGAGGTATTTAAATAACAGTTTGTCAGCATAACTCTGCACTGAATTTCCTGAAACTTTGTAGGTATTTCAAACATAATGTATAGATTTGTATATTACCAAGAAATTTTGATTCCATTATTTATCTAGAAAATTCAGCCCATTTAAATTTGTAACATACAAAAATTTGAATGTCCTTATATGCAAGAAGTTTTGATGTGATGATTTTTTGCAAGTAATGCCTCTTTTTGAATTATACTGTGTATTTAAAATGCACTGTGCTATTCATTACGTGTTGCATTGTCGAGTTTTGGGGGAGCGTGGGGTATGTGAGCTTGCTCACTTTTTCTTTCATTGTAATAGTCTTTCGATATATAAATATATTTACAACATACACTAGACAAAATTGCTAAGGCACCACCTAAATAAATTAACATTTTTCTTTTCAAAACTTGTTTATGATGATTTTGATATATAATTATGTTACTTCATTAAAAAATGAGACTTTTAAATGTTTTGACTGATAAATAACAGCAATGTTTACTGAAGCGTAACCACTTCATAAAAAAAATTAAAATCCTATCCATACTTTTTTGGTGGAATAAATTTTTAATTTTTTTCTTTGTGGTTGTGTTCTTTATGCTTTTACTAATTAAAAACTCAGAAAAAAGTTACACCATATGCGGCGTTTGACTCTAGAAGAGCCTGCTAAGGCAGCCCGTATGGTATCTGCAGGGGGTTCTTTTGAAGAAATTTGTGAAAAATTGAAACAATTAAAAGATTATGCATTTCTCTGGTGAAAAATTGTTGAAAATAAATTAACGATCATAAAAATGTTCACAATAGATATCGACGGCATTAAGTAAGTACCACACAATAAATTCAAGATTGTTCCACAAAATTAGGGCAACCGGAAGTTGGGTGGATTTGGTAGGGAAACCAAGGCACTGGATGACTACTAAGCGATATGGTAGTCAATCAGGGTATATAATTTGATTTTTAAGTGGGAAAATGCTCCCGTCGGAACCTCAGGGATCACCATCGGTAATCAGCAACTTCACATCTTGGCAAAAACGGTGCGCAGTGCACGTCGGGACATTGGTTTTCGGAGAAGAAGGTCCTTTAAGGGTTTTGACATGACACCAAGACATTTGTCAATCCAACTGTTTGGGAAAAGATGGCATATTTTATATACTAGTACCAATCAGGAAAATGATCAATTCACAAATAAGAATAATAAGTGGGGCGTTAGCAATTTTGTCTAGTGTATAAGACCTCTATAAAGTACCTCATTACTAGAAATGATAGGTCAGTCTGGCAGTACTGGTCTGTGTGTTGTTCTAATGGCAGAGCCAAAATTTCAATTTCTGTTTCAGACACATATACAGTGTCAGAGGTAGGAAATCTCCAGTAAAATCTTTTGTATGATGCTACTGTCATAATAGATTGATTTCATGATGAAGTGCAAAAAATTTCAAAATGTAATATAGAGGAGGTAAAATCTGAATTTGATAAATGTTTTCTTTGTACCATGAATCTGAAATTCCCAATTGCAAATATATACATTTTTAAATGTTAGTACATATATATCTACATATACAATTTATAACATGATCATGATGTTAGTACAAATATACATACATTTCAATCTCACCAGTTCGGTTTGTGCCCAAGTCTTTATTCATTTCATGGGCACAGTTTTTCCAATATTCATTGGAAATGGGATGAACTGGGATTTTTTTTCTTCAAATAATTGATACATAATTTTTCTCTTCATCGGCCCATCTTTTAGAAGGAGAACCTCATGAACATTGTAACATTCATTATAATGAGTAATTTAAATTACCCTGCTTCAGTAAAGATATATCTTCTTATATGTTGTGGAACAGCGCTAAGGGCAGCTTGATTGTTGTAATTTGTTTACTGTAGTTACAGTAAATTTATAATTACTTTTGTTTCTGTTTGGTTGGGTATATGATAGAAAAAAATTGAAATTATTCGTGAACACTCCCAGAGAATATTGGCAGTTTTGAAGTGAAATGCTGTCAATATTCTAAGAATAAAATGATGCCTCTATTTTTTTTCAGAACTTCACTTAATCAATCAAGAGCAACTACATGTATTAATGAGTGTGTTCCCTGGTTAGGTGAAAGAACACATCAAGGACTTTTGAAATGTGCATTTGGACTTTTATGTGAAAAATGTGTGTGGGAAAAGCAATTTTTCAATAATATAAAGGGAGATCAAGTTACCCGAGAGAGATTTTCTGGTGCCAAGAGACTACGTGCAGCATCGATCACACCAGAGGAGAGATTTGAACATGTTTCATCAATCACGTTTGAATTTTTCCATCTGCAAATGTCAATTTTGACTCTTTTCTACAAGCTTCTCTACAGGAAAAGTGGAACTGCTTTGGGAACATTAAATGCCGAGAAAATCACATTGGGACGCACAAAAGCAAATGGGGATGACGTCAAAAACCAATATAATGACTGCAAAGAACTTGCAGACTCTTTCATTTCTGGGTATGTGGTTAAGGCTGTTATGCATTTCTTTGAAATGGAAGAGATTAACTCACAACCAGACAGAGCCTTTGCGGCAGTATATATTTCTTCAGGAGCAGAAGCAAAGAGAAACTTGTTGTCAGTTCCCTTAGAGAATTTGTAGATAGATTAGATTTAACTTCTTTCAATATGAACTTAACAAAACAAAACAACTTAAACAAATTACATGTATGCTTCCAGATGGACAAAAGTTAATCCTGAATGTTCCAGTGCATGTTTCTCTGTATGTTCCAGAGAATAGAGATCATTGTGTGTTCGGCTATGGAAAAACTGTTTTAGAAATTGGAGTATTATATCAATGTTTAAATCGTATTATTAAGATCCCAAATCGAGAAATCTTTATATCACTTATAAAGTACATCATGTGTGTAGTAAAAGGGAACAACAACCAGTCCAAATATGCATTAGAGATAGTATGATTCCTTTTTATGCAAACTTCACTGCTCGACCAGAAGACTGCCAATTGAAAGAAACTTTCTATAGACTCTTTGTTTACCAGAAAGGCAAAATGGACACAAACATTCCTGTAGATCTTCAAATGGAGTATTTTGTAAAAGAGATAAAAGAGCACCTTAAGTCGCTTCATGCAAACAAGACAGAGTCTTCAGTGCAGTCCCGATCCTCTGCCATAGCAGGAATGCGTCAAATATAGGCAAATTATGAAGAAACGACACATGTACTTTACAGAGCTAAAAGACATTGCACACCTTCCTCAGAAGAGGATGAGATCAGAATAATTCACAATCGATTACGTGTTAGGCCTTCGGATATTGTTGATGGACGTAGTCTAGAATGCTACACAAAACCACTTGCAAGTCCACTTGCAAATATTAACTTGGAACACTTACAGAAATGGACCAGGAGTCATCAGTATGGGATTCTTCATGCCTTTGGCATCTAATCTGGTTTGAGATTTACAATTCAATATGTATCCAACCCAGCTTTCTAATTTAATACTTAGTTAACCCTGTTTAAGAGACTAAATTTTCAATTATGTTTCTTTTGTGCGACAGTGGAAATGTTAAAAGACTGTCAATACATTTCTGCCATATTTAACTTTGTCTGTGTCATGTTAGTTGAATACCTGTCATGTGACCATTTTCATCCCTGCAATTGTAAGTCACTTGGACCAAATATTAAGCTCACCTGAGCTTTAAGTTCAAAATAGCTTTTCTGATTGTCCTATGTCTGTTTTTCTGTTTGTTTGTAATTTTATAAAATATTTTACTTCTTAGTTTGTGCACTCTACATACACATTGAGTGTTAGTATCCTCTTCTTAGTTTTCAGAAAAGATAATGATTGAAAGTAAAACAAAAAAAGCAATGATTTTTTCCTCAAATATTTGTTCATTTGCTTCTTTTTCAAATAAGCAATGCAATGTATTTCATGATACCAATATATAGTAGCTGTAACAAGTGGTCTGTTGAAAGGAATTTTAACATATAAAATATATGTATTAATATATGTGTAACATACAAGAGGGCATCAGTCAATAAATTATAAATGTGAGAGTTATAGATTCATTTGAAAAAAAAGTGGTGATTATGATTTTTTTTCTTTGCATTTCCCCCCAAAACTATTGCATATGATTTTATTTTTAAAATAATGCTGTTAAGTAATGAAGCTGAATCTAAGTCAAGATTTATACAGTTATACTGTAATGTAGAAATGCCCCCAGGATTTGAACCTTGTCCTCCTCATTGCCATTTTAAAGAGGAAACCCTATAGCATGAAGTGTTACCAATTACACCAAGACATTCTATGTCGAGTAAGCTTTAAGGTAAACCTGTACAGAAACATAGAAAGATGAAAAATGAGATAGCCAAAGTATACACATTATGACAAATATGATTAAGTTTAGACAAGCAAGCCAAGCAGCCCACAGAATTAATAATACTATTAGATACACTGAAAAAATGAAACAGAAAAAACACACAGTAAGCCTGTGAGCACATGCAGGCTTGTATAGTCAAAGAAAAATTAAGTATAGCTTAGGGATTTCATAGCACATGTAATAATTAGATTCATGTATGTATTACTTTGATTTGAAATTATAGGGATTATATTGATTGATTGTATGTTGTTTTATGTCCCATTCAAGAATTTTTCACTCATATAGAGACGTCACCATATACCGGTGAAGGGCTTCAAATTTTGACCTTTACTCGGCACTCAGGGCCATTGAGCAGTGAGGGATCTTTATCGTGCCAACGACTGCCGTGACACGGGGCCTCGGTTTTTAAGGTCTCATCCGAAGGACCCGCAACTTATACTTCAAAGTACCGAGCGCATGGCGAAGGAACAGTTGCTACCCATTTTTTATCGACTTAGGTCAGTCGCGGCTGAGATTCGAACTCTCGACCTCCCGATCTCGGAGCGAGCGCTCTACCGACTGAGCTACCGTGAACGGTATAGGGATTATAAGACTGTGAAATGAAATGCCTCCAGGATTTGAACCTGGTCCTCTTCAATGCCAAAATATATAAATAAACTCTAGCATGAAGTGTGCTAACCATTTACACCAAGGCACTACATTGTATACAGTGTACATGTATGTTGCTGTATATGAATCAATAGTTACACATGTAAGAACATTATGTGCTAAGTGTCTCCATGATTTATATAGTATACTTCTATCATACATTGTACTTATCAAGATATTAAAGAGAACATGTAAGAATTTACATGTCAACATAATTTTCAAGCATTTTGACATAAATTTAAGAAAAATAACTTGCATGCAAGAGTAAAAATAATGTCTATATATAATATGGATGTTCACATGATGCTTGTATGTACTGTTCAAGTCTTGACTTAATCAGGGAGACAGGCTTCACACGTGTTGTGATACCGAGCGTTAGGTAGGGATCGCTTAACACTCGAAATCGGATATTTACTCGTTGGATCAAGCTTGTATAAAGCTATAGAAGTGTAGAGAAGGTTTTCTTAATGCTATCTGTGTAATTGATTTGCATATGAACCAGCAAGAAAAGGCCAAACTCCTCCAAAGTTGAGTGTTTATGTTATTTTACCTTACTAGCCGCTATCTTGGATTCTACATAGAGCGTCGACATTGGACAGGAGATTCCAGGCCTTCGTGCTTGCACTCGGAAGGCCTCGGGTTCTAGACTAACCTATGCATCTCCACTCATAGAGTAACTGTAATAAAATTTCGGTGTTGATTTCAACGCAGTACAAGGGTGATAATTTAAAGATCATCTACGGTCAGTATTAAACTAAGATTACCAAGCTCTGAATGATTCATATTTATTCTTACTGTAACTGAATAAACCAAAAAATCTGAAATATACTGTTGTGATTTCTAGATAACTTTAACTCATTGCCAACTACTGCGTCTTATTATACAAATATAGTCCTTTCATGAGGTCGGTCCATAGATATATCGACTTCACAGATCTAGAAAAGCATATTGACCGAGCATGAAGTGCGAGGTCGCTATGATTTTCTGTGAAGTCGATACAGTGCAGGGAACTAATTTTGTTACATAAATCAGCATAAGCATTAGTAGCATCAGGATCGAGGTAGCATCAGGATCAGCATTTAAAAAACAGCATTACCAGGATCATCATCAGCAAGCATAGGATAAAACCAGCACTGACCTACATAAAACCAGCATTATCCTACTAGCATCAGAAAATCAATGAGTTTTAATTCAGTAAAAAATTAAAAAAGAAAGAATATTGGTTAAAGTATTCACATTATTGATACATAGTGAGATATTATGATCAAATAATTGTAAAAGGCACTTTTATTGCTTTAAACGGCAATGCTGAAATTCATTATCTACTTCCGGTAGCATGATGCTGCTTCCGGTAGCATTGACTTAATTATAAAACAGCATCAGGATAAGGATTACTAGCATTAAATCAGCAAGCAAAGGAAGCATTCAAATCAGCATCGATGCTGTAACAAAATTAGTTTCCTGCACTGTATGTCTATGGACATTGATAAAACAAAATTTGAAAATAATAGGAACAAGCCACAAGTTTTCTCTTTAGTCTTTTTTTTAACACAGAGAGACTAGAAAATAAATTAGGCTGTTTTATATAATTATGTTTCCTTTATACTGATAGAATAATTTAGGGAATTTACTAATTATAATTGGTTTGTTTTGTTTAATTATGTTTTGTATTGATTTATAAAAAAAACATATCTAATATGTTTTAATATGAAGTAGATCCCTTTTCAAGGCATTTTTACGTTTTACCAATGATTACAGAACATCAAAATTATAATTAGCAGTTGAAGTATATTTTTTTCAGAAACATCGTCATTCACTGTATTAACTGTTGTGAAGTAGGCACTATTGTGGTTTTACAGAAGATTATTTCCATTTTAGAAATCAAGTCGATATGCATTTCAGAATCTTTAAATAGAAACACAAGTCTATATGCTGTTATATACCTGATCATGTGATAAAGTTTTACCCAATTAGAGAGCTTGGAATTAATGAGAAGTAACATTAATAAATAAAACATCTATCATTGACCTTGTATCCACTAAAGTCAAATACAGTGGTAACTTGAATGTTATTCTCAAGAAAAAGATGACTACCAAAAACTAAATCATTAATTAGTAATAAAGATTTACTGTTATTAAACTATGATATTTCAAAAATTAAATATCACCTGTTATCACAATAAAAGGTCACCTCAAACTTTTTATATATATCATTTTATATAGAGAGTTCAAAAATTTGAATTTTGAACGTAGGCATTTAAAAAAAATTCTCATAACTTTTGATTGCAGGATCCAACCTCCTTAAGTGAAATGCTGACTGAAGTTTTTCAATTTTATTGTTAGGCGATTATTTACACACTGAATTGCCTACGGATTTTTTCGCTTGCCCAATCATGCATGACAAGGAGCACAAGGCAGGTGTGACCGGTCGAGATGGGATGCTTACTCCTCCATGGTACCTGATCCCAATTCTTATGTTTTCAGAGATGTTTGCTCTACTCCCGATTTGTATTGTTTCAATGGACTTCTGAGCTTGATTACTCTTCGTTTTCTCCATAACTCATTCCATCTGAGCTAATTTTCATGTACAAAATACTATACATGACTAAAAGACAAATGAAATAAATGAGACATCTAGTATCATAATCACTAATAACGGTAGTTACAAATGTGATATACGAGTTTTGTCCCAGAAATAAATACATCATTGACTGCAGGAGCAGTCGGGCGCACCTAGTTATGATGCAGTACTGCGCTAAATGAGGTATAACTCCTGTCAATACGGGGGAAGAGATTGAATCGATGGAACGACATAAACACGTCTCGAACTCTGGTTTATACATGGTGAAAAAGGTAAATTTCTTTTTTTTCCCCACACAACACTATATCATTTATCATCGGGGTCCTTCGGATGAGACCTTAAAAACCGAGTCCCCGTGTCATGGCAGGCGTTGGCACGATAAAGATCCCTCACTGCTCAATGGAACTGAGTGGCGAGTAAAGTCAAAATTTGAAACCCTTCACCGGTATATGGTGATGTCTCTATATGAGTGAAAAATTCTTGAATGGGACATAAAACAACATACAATCAATCAATCATTTATCACCTGTTGCTACGATTTAAATGACGCTATGTACCATTTCCCTATTGAGGACTTCTGACGCATGCATACACAGCTCTAATTATCTAGGTAATTTTCCAGTTTCTAGAATATATTAAGATCTAAATGACAACCCCCGTCAGGTTAGCTCATTTGGTTAAGCGCTCGCTCCGTGATCGGAAGGTCGTGCGTTCGAATCACGGCCGCGACTGACCTAAGTCAATAAAAAAAGGAAGCATCTATTCCTTCGCCACACAATCTAAATGACAACCAATCATGTTTAATAGACATGAGGTAATGTTACCTTATTTGGTAATGATACGAAATGTGCGCGATCACGTGAGAATTTGGGGTAGAAATCCTGTGTTGAAGTGAAAGGAAAATTTTGCGTCCTCGGATGAGTACGACTCCGATTAACATCGTATTTTGGAATTTTTGATGCAGATCCTGGCTTGGAATTTTCTGGTTTTTGGTAGTGATAACATCGACACGAATTCAGTCAACGGTGATATACTGAATGTAAACGTCAGGAGAGACTGACGGGCCCATAATCAGAACCATCCAGCAAACAACAACGACAGGGACGATGTCCTCAGGTGTCCCTGCGTGCCCAATGATCTCCATGTTGATACAGTAGTGTCTTTGGTTTTTAGTTTGTTTGTTTTCAAAGACATATCAGAAACGAACGTTTATTCGTCTCCCGCACAGGATGAAAAGCCAGGTTTCCCAAATTTGGAAACCCGATGGAAACATATGGGAATCGTGACATCAGTAGTTTCCATATAGTTTCCATTTTATGGAAACCACATAGTGGTTTCCACGTATATTCCCGATATGGAAACAATCAACCTATGGTTCCCGTAAGTTTCCCAATATGGGAAACCGTGGAAACATGCAGTAGTTGTTTCCACGTAGATTCCCGATATGGAAGTATTCAACCTGTAGTTTCCAGCATGTTTCCCAGATATGGAAAACACGTATGCTGTGGTTTACACCTATTTTCCCGATAATAGACATTTTGGAAACGTGTATCAAAAGAATAATTTAAAAAAAAAACTCTTTGTGTAATTCTGTGTAATAAAATTGAGCATTCTGTCACCGTAAACCCAAATTAAATAATTTTTAACATTTTAGTCTCGGTAAAACTCATTAAGACACGTGGATTGGAATTAATAGAGAAAATTTAATACAACATTTATTTTTGAAAAATCAGTGTAAACTGGTCAGATAAAATTCTCAATCATTCCGCTGACCCTTGTAATCGCGGGCACCTGTTCTCACGTGCCACAGCTAGGTGGAGACACGTGTCGCGAAGACACCTGCGACTGTATATTTCTTGTATATTCTATGTTATTTGAGAGGATTTTTTACCTAAGGGGAACAATAGGCTGTGGTCAAGCATGTACATACACCTAGTCTCCGCAAACTCAGTTTAAATCTAGGTGATAATTGTTGGCCATTGATTTGATTTCAAAAAAATAATTTAAATTATCAATTAGATAACAAAATATTGATAAAATAAGCTACATTAATTTTAAGATGTTCAATGAGAGAAGGAAAAAAAAGAATTGTATTTCAATTTTCATTACTGATTAAAAAAGAAAATTTCCTAACCGTTTAAAAATCATATATACTTTTCTATCGGTCTAGAATAAATCTAAATTCTCGTTATGTGTTAAATCATAATTCTTTTTTAAAGAAATTTGTAAGTGAATAGATAAATGAAATTAAATCTTTTAATCGGTAATTAACGATCGTCCTTGTTTGACATCAATGTAAACTTCAGATATTGAAAACATAGAAAGAATGATTAATTATCAATTTTAATGTGTTGCCTGTAAGACATTGATAAGATAAAACAGCAGAATAATATTCGTATACAAAATTAATGAGTGTTAACTAAATAACTTATATTTTTTATATCTGTACACAGACCCTGATGTAGTAAATGTCTTCTTCGCATGAAATAACAATAATGTTGGTCTTAAATGCATACATGCACGTATAATTAATTTAGCCATTTTGTACACAAAGACCAATGCTGGCTCTAAATAAAAAGTCTATGATATTTATTTAAATGATTTTCTTTTCCTTAAGAATAACGTCTTCTGAAGAACTGCATGCTAAGGCGATTCATTGAAGAAAAAAACCCCAATAATTTATTAATTGTTTTACGCGTAGATGCTTAGCGAAAATATTCTTTTAAATCGTGTTAAGCAGAAGGTTACCCCTACAAATTTAAGCCCCCTCCCCTTCTTCAAAAAATGGAGAGAAAATAGTTTCTTTCGATATATAGGTATTATATACTGATGTGGTGATTGTCAATACATGTACTACTACATGTACAAACATTTCTTTATATACGCCGTCCATTTCTTGATTTTTATACGCCGACATGTAACATTACTTATTTAAAGAAAAAAAAAACCTGCACCTAAAACTGTCTACTCAATAATTCTGGGCTTATTTTTATCATGTGTTTCAGGTCTGTAGCAACAGATTTCAGGTCTGTAGCAACAGTTTCAAAAGGGGGGGGGGGACTTCCAAAAAAAATCTGACAAGCCAAAAAAAAAAAATCATTTAATTTCACCCCCTCCCCCCCCCTCCTCGCATTCTACGGGCCGGTGTTTTTCAAATTAAAATACTGCAAGTTTTCCCTACCTTTGCTTAGATATTGGTTCGTTTTTTCCCTTTGTGTTTACTCTCCTTTTTTATAAATCAATTTTCAAATTAAATGTGAAAAATTCTGATACATTAAAACGGTGTGCACATGAGAAATTTTTTAACTAAAGGCAAAGATGTTTCAAGTAAAATATAGCAAATAGGAAAAAGTCCAGCAATTTGTCCACTGATTCTTATTGATAACTGAGTGAGACTCAAAATCGAAACCAAAAAAGGAAGGGGTTCAATAAAGTATCTAATTAAAAGCCGAACAAGAGAAAAAACTCAAATCTTTATTATTCTTGAACCGTCCTTGGAGGTAATTAAATTATTTTATCTTGAATTTCACAAGTGTATACTAGTCTAACATATCCTAATTCCTTTTACTAAACAGCAATTTTTGACGCCGAACTTTTCCATCATCACTAAAAATAAAATATTGTTCTGTATACATGTCATGTAGTTCATTTGCATGCCAAATGCCCATCGAAATTTACGGCAGACTTCAAAGGACAACACATTCTTGTCACAATATAATAAACAGCTGATAAAGAGTCATATTTTGTTTATTTTGAGGGTCACAACAGGAAATAAGCTTTGTTTCCTATACTGCAAAAAATATAATTAGGGACGTATGGCACGTCCACAATGCCCCCCCCCCCATTTTCTACGGTCCTCAACAATTATTCATTTTCTGACGGTAGTTCCTTCTAGGGTTCCTGTTGAAACTTCCAATTTGAAACATGCATACATGTATAAAGGTTTAACATCTTCCGTTGTGACATTATATACATTAATCAGAATAATGAATAATTTAATGAAAAAGTAGTGTGGGAGGGGAGAGGGCAAGCTGACATTTTCTGTTTGGATGGGCACTACGTTCCAAGCCCACGCCCCACCCCCAAGTTCATAGAATTTGAGGGGTCACACCAGACACATAAACTTTCTCTGGTCACCTTCAGATAAACGCTTCGTTTTCTATAGTATACTAATTATCAGCAAATTTATTGAGGAGCACCCCCCTTTCTATGAACAGAGAAGAACTTCATTAAGGATAAGAACTCATAATCACCGTCACAGGGAAATTATATTATATATAAAAACTTTACCCTCTAACATAATTAAAGTAAATAGGTTCTGTTTCCCATAATGCATCGCTCTGCAGAGGCTTTATTCATTGGTCAATTTTCACGAGGCGCCATTTTTGGAGTTGAGCAAGACGGAGAAGAACTCGGGTGTAAGGTGCAAATGTGAAAAGTTAATGATGTTTTCGCCACCCAGTGTCTTTAAAACTGTGAAAAATGCAATGATCAACAACCAAGGATTAGTGTACGTATATTTTTATATACTTTTTTACGGTAAATAATAGTAACAATGGGCAGAACAAATCTTTCCCATCGAAGACCACATTCGTTTTGACGCCATTTTGAAATGTTTGATATCTAAGTTTTAAATATTTTAGTTTACGCATTGCAAAAACGAAAAGAGAAACTTGAATTATACAATATTTAGTGTTTTACGATCAAAGATGCATAGATAGTAGACTATTGTATAGCTAGACCCTATGGCACCACATTTGTCTTTTTCCATGCTGTACGTTTTGCATTTTTAGATCATTTTTTTTTTAGTGAAAATGAATGCCTTCTATAATAGTTCTCTCTCTCTGTATATAAATGAAAAGTGTATGAATTTTTTTTTTTCGTTGTTAAATCGGATAATAATGTTTGTACCGAATATGGTTTCCTTGTTAAAACAGACAAAAGATATATCCGGTTTGAATACATGTGTTCTCGGATCGTCAACTTCATGAACTTGTTAGACTTTTGGAACTTTTTATGATGTAACGACAAGGTATAAATGAATTATTTCTGCTACTAAATTACGATTAAGTCATTAATATTTAAACAAAAGGTGTCCGCAATCTCAACTTATCAGATTATTCACGAAGGACATCATCATCAATGGAAATTTAAAAGACAGCTGAAAGAGAGAGTTCTGACTATTGTAATCCGACACAGATAAAACGCCTTTATGTGGCAGATATAATTACAAATTATGAAGAATCATAAGAACAATTTAAATAGATTGTCTGTAACTAGAGTACATATACATCTTACAAAGCCATAGCACAACCCTTATTGATATGCATAGTGATGATTTGTATAGGGAAAATGTATTGGTTTTAAAGTACACTGTCTATAATAATATAACAACTGTTTAACAAACAAGTGATAGATTGTAAATTGAAACAGTTTACTGTTCAAAAGACAAAAATTCTCATATGTGACCTGCTGAGAGATTTACTGAAAATGTTAAAAATAATAAGCCTACATGATGTACAAATATTGATAATTTTTGATAGTATTTCAAGTAATGCAAATGAATCATCTAAATTACAATCATCAGTTATTGATGGCGGTAGCAACATCGTAGAAGCATAATGATAAAAATAAGTAAATCTACATTTGTTTGAAATTTTTGTTTGTTTATTTTTTTTCCTCCCTGGTAGTTGTTGAAGTCTAGGCCATTATTAAAAATACTTTTGTTTGATGTACTCTGACCCACATTTTGCAAAATGAGTAGGTAGGTAGGTAGATTTTTTTGGCAGTATCTAACAAATTGATTTTTGTCATAAAAACACAGAATTAGAAATTTATTGATGTTTCATTACGTACACTGGACAGCTAGACAGATTTAATATTCATTTCTCCATAAAACAAGTGTCTTGGAGAAATTATAAACCTCAACTTTGTAATGAAACAAAATTTATTTCAATGACCCCCCCCCCCCCAAAAAAAAATTGAAATAAAATTTCAATACTAAAAAAATGATTGGGTAGGGGTGATTTTGATGGGTTATTCGGAGTACATCAAACAAATCATTTTTAGCACACAGAGCCAAAGGCTCAAGTGAACTTTTCTGATCGAAATTTGTCTGTCGCCGTCGTTTTCGTAATTTTTTCACATTTCAATCTTCTCAAGAACCACTGGGCCAATTTCAACCAACTTGCTATAAAGTATCCTTGGGTAAAGGGGATTCAAGTTTGTTCAAATAAAGGGCCATATCTTCTTCTAAAGGGAAATAATTACAAATAAATGAAAAATTAATGGCATCATTTAAAAATCTTCTTTTCTGGAACCACAGGGCAGTGAAAGATTCCAACTTATTTGGAAGCATCCTCAGGTAGTGTAAATTCAAATTTGTTCAATTCATGACCCCCAGTGTAGGGCGGGGCCATAATGGATGATCAATTTTACATAGGAATACATAGGAAAAAATCTTTTTAAATCTTCTTCACTAGAACCACTGTATCAGGAAAGATGACACTTATGTTGAAACATCATCAGCTAGTATAAATTCAAGTTTGTTCAAATCATGACCTCCGGGGTAGGACGGGGCCACAATGAACGATCAAAGTACATAGGAAAAATCTTAGAAATTCTTCTTTTCAAGAACAATAAAGCCATGATTGGTCATATTTATATACACAGGCGATGAAGTAATGTAGATATAATTTATTTAAATCGTGACACCCCCCCCCCCCCAGGAGAATAGAGGGGCCATAACAGGGGATGATAGTTATACAAAGGAATAAAAAAGATTTTCTTCTTAAGACCAGCAATGCTAATATGTGTCATATTAATTCAAAAGCATCCTTAGAAAGTGTAGAATCCCCCCCCCCCCCAAACCACTTTTATATCTAAACTTTTGAATACTGAACTGATTTATATTTTTTCCTACCCAAAGTGCTTTGGTGAGCAATGTGGCCCCTGTGACACTTGTTTATTGTTGGTCTTATAGGTGAAATCAGAATGCAATAGTAAATGTACATAATATATTCTTTCAGAGAGAAGAAAACTGACATTAAAGAACCAGCAAGATGTATGATGAATCAAGATGTGATCATGTGGTAAGTGGTAATTAATTCAGTCATAAATAGGCATGTATAACAATTGCATGAAAAGAAAAGAACTTGAGTTTAATTGGAATGTTGAAATACCAATTGCAAACTAAAAGAGGTTATGTAAAATTATGACTTGGAGTCTTCCTTTTCATTCCTCTATAAAATTTCTGTCTGGATGATATCTCGCATAATATACACCATGCAGTGAGGAATTTAGTTCACCCGAGATAAAAACTCATGTGAACTTTTCTGATCACCTTTTGTTTTGTGTTTTGTCCATCAAACTGTCTATCCATCTGTGAGCTTTTCACATCTTTAACTTCTTCCCAAGAACCACTAATTTTAACCAAGGTTGACACAAAGTAAGGATATTCTAAATTGTACAGAGGAAGCCCCCCCCCCCCCCCCCAAGGGGAAATGATTAACTCTCTTAAATATTATTGATATGATCATTGTTGAGCAACTTATAATTTTGTAACCTGTAGACTTTATTTTAAGAATAATGAATATTTGTTTAAGAGTCCTTTTGCCATGGTTCAAAGTTCAATTCAATCATTGAAAATATTTTGAGATATTTGAGGATTCAAGATATCAGGAGTAAAATGCTTAAAGAATACTTCCAAATTACTTCAACATACATGTATCTATGATATTCGAAATGCCAGAGTTCAACTGTATGGCTATGATAAAGTAGTAAATATTATAACTTACTAAAACTTTTTAACATTGAAACATGTTAAATGAAACAATACAAAAATGAAAAATAAGGACATGCACCTTTACTGATTTCTGGCTGGTCAGTATTTTGATGACTGTAATTTCTAAAATATTCAGTGAAACACATTGAAACTTTATTAGTAGGTATATGTTAACTAAATATACTATAAGGTAATATTTTTAAATGGGAAGTCTTGAACAAACAATACAACATGCATGTATGTAAATTGGGGCTAAAATTGGTTAATGGCTATCGCCTTAATTTTCAGTGACATAAAACAAGATTTAGAATGCAGGTAAATAATACTAGTAACTGTCTGTACATATGGTATAGCATATAGAACTTGTACTGAATGTTGATTAACTAAATCTTGAATGGCTGTTATGTTGGTCGTCTTTGATGAAATTTAGATTATTTGTATGTAAACTGAGTGTACATGCAATTTGAAATTAAACATGATTAAAGCATGTATATGCAATGCAATATATGATGAATTCATATTGACTTATATGGATATAGCTTTACATATATATGCATTGATTTTTTAGGGTCCTGTTCTGTGGATGCCATGAGATGATCTGTCTGTCCATCTGATATCACTTGTCCTGAGTATATTTTCTCTCCTCATAGCCCAATCTCACTCAAATTTAACTCGTAGAGTGCCTGTGGATGGAGGGTAAAAAGTGACCTTGGACAAATTATCTAGGTCAAAGGTCAGTATCAAAATACACTATATATCTTTATTTAAAGTCCTCGTCCAGAGCATAATTTTTCTCCCTTGGTATGATCTGGATTGTGTGCTTTGGGATGAAGGGTGTGTAGTGATCTTTAACCAATTTTCTAGGTCTAATATCAATTAATAAGAAAAAAAGATTTGTAATATCCTTGTCCAGAGCACATTTCTCTCCAATTGACTCAACTAAAAGCAGTGTTCTATGAGATGGTCATTTTCTCAATCATACCTGCTTTGATATTTATCTGGCTTAAAACATTACATGTACTATGTAATGTTCATTATTCTGATTTCATGGTCATTAAATTTAAAGACTGAAATTAATCACTGATATTGGTACAATAAAGGACATTGAGTGATCTTGTCAGATTTCTAAATAATATTCAAGCATACAATTCTTACAAAAATAATTTTTTATGAAAATATATTGCAGATCGCAGATGATGGAAAGAAAATACAAGGGAAGCTGATGTTGAAAGAAGTACTGAGTATTTAATCAAGTTTATGAATGGACTTAGATGTGAAAGACTACTACATTGTTTACCTAAGATATATGATTTTATTTATTTTGATATAATTTTAAAATAATGTTTTTGTACATCAAATGAATTATTAAACATATGATTTGATAATGCTTTTTCTTCTTTATACATTTTTTAATAGATTTTGAAAAGAAAACACAGTTTACCAAGGAAATTAATAATATGTATTTTGATTTAAAACTGCTGTTCTCTTTTCACATTCTAGAAAAGAAAGATTTACCATGGAAAATACAGGGATCCTTGAGCTTCCAGTTGCCTGTCAATCATTTCCCAAAATTGAAATGCTCAACCTACCCTGTAGTTTCCATGGTATGGAAACTATTACACCACAATTCCAAATTGCTTCTCGTCTCAGAAAAATAAGGGAATCTTGAAGTTTCCCTGTAATTTCCTTTTAAAGGACACCAGATAATTCAACCAAGTTTCCATAACACGGAAACCGCTACGCTCCAATTCCATGTAGTTTCCTGAAACATGGAAACTTGAGGAATCATGAGGTTTCCTCTAGTTTCCGTTCATGGGAAACCTGAGGATTCCATCCAGTTTCCCAGTTCCATGGAAACCACTACGCTCCGATTCCACGTAGTTTCCTAATTATGGAAACCAGTGGAATCTTCAGGTTTCCCATTACGGGAAACTACATGGAAGCTTGGGAAACTTCAGGTTTCCCGAGGTTTCCGTGGTTCGGGATACCTAGTGGAATCGGAGCGTAGTAGTTTCCATGCCACGGAAACTTGACGGAATAACCTGGCATCCGCTGCGGAAACCACTGGGAAACATGATGTAAACTTGAGGTTTCCATGTGGTTTCCGTATAGTTTCCCATGGTGGGAAACTGCTTATTTCACCCAGTGCCGGTGACGAAATTCGGGCTTATCTTGAACATACCGTTTTGATGGGCCCTTCTCCACGCCACTAATACAAGGATTAATGGAAGGATGATGATTTTCTCGGTTCTATGGGATTCAAAATGGTTACGTCCAGAGACAGGTTTGCCAAACTTGCACAATACCTTCACGTGAATTCCGGGGACTGTTCGGCAGCATAGAAACGACCCCCATTATCAACCCCATGAACCGTGTTTAGCCACTCCTTGACATTGCCAAAGCTATAACTTCAAGACATTTTACTAACATTTTACAGAGATGGCCATTGACGAAGCCATGAAAGGTTACGATGGTAGAACAGAATTGAGAGAGTACATACCAGCTAGATCAGAAATTAATTTGGAATCAAGTTCTTGGCCCGCTGTGATGGACGAACCTCGTACATAAGTGACTTCCGCCTTTACATTGGAAAAAGAGATAGGACACCCAGACAGCAGCAACACGAAGTTGTGCAGTCTAACGAGGGACTTAGCGGGTATGCACTATCGTGAATATCATAATTGTTTCCTTACAATTGTTAGATTTGTCAATGACCTGTTAGAGGATGACATCTACACATTTGAAACAGTAGTCTGAAACCGGAAAAATCTGCCACAAGCTCTTCGTCAGAAGAAATCCATAATCAAGAGACAGCACATCCCCCAGCTTGAAAAATGTTGCTTATGAAAAGGACAGTCTAACGCTTACAGCTTGAATCAACAACAGTTTTCATCCTTCATACATGTTACAACAGCTCGTCAGGTAGGACATGAACGTGTCATAATTTCCCAGCTGAAGGCCATTTCCGAGTACAAAACATTCATTCATGGAGTCCACATTCACGACCAACTGAGGAAAAACTACACATGTGGCCGTCCCAGCAAAAAATATTGTAAATATATACATGTATTGTGATTTACCATGGACTGTAGAAGTGTGAATTTTGACGTGTGAATTCCTTCCTGTTGTACAAAGAGTCGTCTTCCAGGACCATCGAAGTAGAAGAGATTCATTTATTTCGACTTTGTTGTAGGACTTGGTTGTGGCATGGTGGGAAAATTCTGTTCGAGAAAAGAGTGTGTGTTCGTGAGGCATTTTCACCAATGGCTGTCGAGAAGATCGAATGAAACATTCATGCATTGTTACGTATGGAAGGCAAGCGTCGTAGGTGTGAACACTGCTGTGTGGAAGCTGTTCGTAAAGAAGTCGTGTCTGGATGTCCAGTATGTAATCTCCACGTTTGAACCCTGTTTTAGTGTAGATGTAGGCATGTAATATGTGATGCTCTGAGTATGTTGGGTATCAAAATAAATCTGTTAATCTTGTATTAGTAGGTTTCTAAAATCAGTCAAAAAAGCCTCAGGGGGAAGGCAGAAAAATATTATAGGGAATTGGTAAGTGCGTCGGTGGGGGGAGGGGGGGGTGTTAAAGGATACCTGGACTGGTAATTTCCCATTAAAGAATTAATTTCTTATCTTTGCAGGTCCGTTGCAACGTTTTTTTAAAAAGGGGATTAAAACAAAACCAAAAACAACAAAAAAAAACTACATTTAACAGCCCAACCTAGAAAATCCTATATTGTATGGTGGGGTATGTGGAATTAGTCCTTTCTCTAACTTTTTGATACATTTTTTTCTACAAATACTGAAATTTGCCAGTTATAGACCTTTCAGCAACAAGAAGTGGGGGGGGGGGGGCAGTATTAAGATATTTAATATATATATATATATATATATATTAAAATAATACCAAAACACTCTACTCATTCCATGTGCCTGCTTTTGGTTTAGTATGTTTGAGATGGATAACTCGGTACATGAAAAATGGAGATATCGAATAGTATTCAAGCCCAAACTCCATTCAGGCAATACAAATCGGTAGCAAATATGGTGGGATCAGGTGTCATGGAGGAGTGAGCATCCCCTGCCGACCGGTTAAGCCGCCGGGGAACGGGAAAATTCATAGACAATTCAGTGTTTAAATAATGGCCTAATAATTAGTATGAAAAACGGCAGTCAGCATTTGACTTAATGGTAGACTGCATTTGCTGACAAGGTCATTGTATCGGCCATAAAACTTGCGAAATGATGACTTCTAACGAGACTGTTGAAATCCTTGTTTCATCAATTGGTTTGTCAATAGCTTGCCTCGTTTTAGAAATTGTTCATAGGTAGAGCATGCTCTTGCGTATCGAATAAACTGGGAGACAAAAACCCCATAAATATATGCAGGTGATAAGGTTATATTGCTACACAAGTAAGAGTTGACGATTGAAAAATTGAAGTCATCACGTTTATCATAAAGCTTTGTTGCAATGGTACGATTAAAGTCTCTTTCTAGTAAAATATCCAAATATGAAACAGATGTGTCGGACTCTGTGTTGTCTTTTATTTCAAGCTCGCTTGGATAGATCGAGTCAACTATGAATGGAAGAAACTATTGTAAATTGATAATACATGTACGTCGTCGATATATCTACATGTCAGTACATTAAACTAAAGAACAATAATATGCATTGTAGAATTTATAGTTCAAACGAATTTTCAAAGACGCACGATTCCTGAACATACTCACAAATACCACGATACATTCTGGCGTTGTACCGACAGCTAGCTTTCAAGATTCACGAGAGAAAAATGTTATTTATAGAATATATCCTAATTCTTTTTCTTTTGGGCAACATAACTTCATCTGTCGGATTATTTTGTTGTTTTTTTATTTTACTTATATGGATCTTTCACAGTGTGGTATTATACTCAGGTGACCATTGAGGCCCCTGGGCCTCTTGTTTACGCCATTTTTTTTAAAAAAGTCTTTCCTTGTTGGGGACGAAAAAAAAAATAAATCGTACGAAGCTTGGATAGTATTAGAATAGATTATGGTGACCTACAGAATGAGCACTACAAGTACTTAAGACTTATAAACAACATTTGTGTGAGATTTGAACCAAGTCTTCATTTAAAAAACATGTTGGATATTTGCAGGTAAATACATATGCTGGATATAAGGATGGTGGGGAAGACAACAGGCAAAAAAACACAGATTGATCACCATAGCTTTAATTTATAGGTGAATTATAACATGTTAACAGTAATAACATCTAGATAAAAAGGTGCAGCTCTGAATCTGGGGGCTAAATTTGTCAAAACTATGTCAGACCAAAAATGAGATTTGTATGATGAACAAAACCTTTCTATATATCAAGTATATGCAACATTGGGTCAAACCGCGTGTTTGTCGTTTAATCGTGATCTATTTTTTCTTCTAAAAATGAAGGAATATTTACAGTGACATCTTTAGGAGCAAATAAATCTTGCACCCCAAATCCTTGTATGTACCGAGAGAGTTGCCAGGTTCAAATAAATCCGCACTTAACAAAGGAATTCTTTCAACCAGTTGCATATCACAGATTCCTAACAACCAGAGGATATCACCTCAATGAGCCAACAAGAACTTTAACAATGCCCTTTTTGTGGGAAGGGTTGCTTGTTGAGCTGGGGGGGGGGGGGGGTAGGTTTCTTTACTTAAATCTCGGTATCGATATGTACTCACGTAGAATTTTTTTTCTCCAAAAGTATTTACCAGTCCTAATTTTATGCAGTAAAAATACTAAGTTTTTATTAATTCGTCTCCTTGCGCTGAGGGAGTGAGAGCCTTTGTTATTTATGTATCCTGCCTACATGCGTACATGCAATGTACGCATTTATCTACCTGGAAAATCCGCGACATGTTTCTGAGGAGTAGATCAGGGCGTCAACAAGTCCGCCAGGATCAGGTGTTCAAAGACTAAGTTTATGAACTGCCTTTATTATTCAAAAGAAGGTTTTGTTTGTTTAAAAGGTACAATAAAATAAAACGTGCATCTTATAACGTATGCACGATAAAGAACTTACGTTTAATTTCAAGTGTCGGATATTTTGGTATCCGTGTTGTTTTTAAATGAAAATGTAAAAAAAATTCAATAGGACCATCGCATTTACTTGCAATTATTTTATTGTTTAGCTGCAGAGCAACTTTAGTATCCTCAGATAATATGTGTAGCTGTACTTGAAACTTCTTTTTAGTATCTATTTATTTTAACAGTTTTAAGTAACTATGACAACACCAATAATCTAAATTGCATACTTCAGTTTGATCTAATTGTGCACAAAATTAAATTGAAATTGGTAATATGATATACTGTTCGTCAAAATCAGATAAAAGAATTATGTATCTTCGTGTACTTAACATGTATAAAGTCTTCAAAGCGGACCAAAATCGAAGGAGGAAGACTCGTTTTGAAAAACTTGCACAGAAAAGTTTATATTTAGTAAACATGGCAGCAGCGTTTGCAAGAATTAAAAAAAAATACGATAAACAGAATTATATATTTTAATGTAGTCTACTTGTTTACCAGGTTTAATTTTGAGAAATATTAAAGACCAAAAATCACTTATTTTAAAAGGGCCTACTTGAAACAAGAGGCCCATGGGCCACAACGTTCACCTGAGTAACTTTGGCTGCTGTTCTTCACAAGATTTCCCCCCTTGTAATACCTACTGTGGCCCCACCCTACCCCAGAGGGTCATGATTTGAACAATTTAGAATCTACACTTCCCCAGTATGCTTCCACTTAAGTTTCAGCTTTTCTGGACCAGTGGTTCTTGAGATATATTTTAATGTAAAACGTGAGACTCCCTACTGTAGCCCCGCCCTACCTCCGAGGGTCATTATTTGAACAATTTAGAATTTACACTACCTTAGGATGCTTCCACTTAAGTTTCGGCTTTTCTGGCCCAGTGGTTCTTGAGAAGAAGATATTTTTAATGACCCCACCCTATTTTTGTCTGTTCTAGATTTTCTGTTCTTGATTACCCCCCCCCCCCTTGTAAGGGGGCTTGGCCTTTCATTTTAACAATTGAAACTCCCCTTCAACCAAGAATGCTTTGTACCAACTTTGGTTAAAATTGGCCAAGTGGTTCTTGAGTAAAAGTTGAAAATGTGAACAGTTTACAGACGGACGGACAACGGGTGATCAGAAAAGCTCACTTGAGCTTTCAGCTCAGAAGAGCTAATAAGGGAACCTTGATCTTTCAACTGGCTTCAAAATTTCAAAAATATTACGAATGTTTGGAAGATTACGCCAGGCGATGGGCAAATCATGTAAAAGAAGACCTTAATAACACTTTGTTAGAATTCATTAAAAATATAAGACGGATGTTGAAATCACATTTAACGGTGGAGGAGCAATATGAAAACCATCTATCCTTCTGTCTTCAATAATTCTGAAGTGAAAAAAGAATGAGATAGATTACATCATCAATGTGTACTGTTCACAGCTAATAAAGTAAGAAACAAAATTGTCTTTGTTTGCAAGGCTAATTATTTGAATTGTATTTTAGGGGAACATGAATTTAATTCTGCAAGTGGGTAACCAACCTATACTCATAGTTCTCTTTCTAAGGAAAAAAAATCTTCAAAATCATATGTCAGTTTTTAATATTTTTTACTTTCCCAAAATTCAAATTGAATTTGAATAACCATACCTATACTGAATTCCTAAACTGCATAAAAATCATTACAAAGATGCATAGCGGTAAATGTTTTACCAAGCCTCTTTATTCCTCACCAAAATATTAACAGTGAAGAAGAAACTTGAGGAGTACTGTACAACAACATATTCGATATTACTCTGAAGTGGATACTTAAAAACTCCAAGGAACTTTTAAATTTTTTTGAAACAGAATCAAATACATCGAAACGTACTACTTTTCAACACTTTATACAACCCTATCCCATGATAAATTAAAGTCCAGGGGCCCGTTTTACAAAAGAACTTACGACTAAGACCAAAAACTTCAGTTGATTGTAAAATTTTTCAAAATTAATGATTTTGTTTAGAATTGCTAGCGTAAAAATATCTTACTACATTCCTTTTAAAAACATTGAAACATTTTCAATATAATGTAAATTAAAAAGTTGTAAGCAGAATAAAATTTTGGTCTTAGTCATAAGTTCTTTTGTAAAACAGGCCCCAGGCTTTTCGACACCATAAACACCTACCTTTGCAATAAAAATGAACTAGTAAATTTACATACCTTGTCATTGATCATTCGCAAAATTATTGTGTTGAAACACTCTGATTATACACACAAGAACTCCGAAGTTGATATTAAAAAGATGCTTGAGATTCTGATGTACAATATCTATGTAGTTTTTTGTAGAAGGTCTTCCAACAATCTGTTGGAATTCTAAGGATGCCATTTTCACTCCGTTATAAGCAGACCAAATTTTATATTCATATGAAGCAGAATGTATTCGAAAACTAGATGAAAAGAAAAAGTTTCTCACTGTGGCCTTAAATTCACTTGTTGTGATTTTTTTGTCAAATGGCATAACATTCACAACAAGCGAGAGACGACTAGAAAGGGTTAGGGGATGGATGAAATATATGCCGGGGTCCTATGGTACCGGTGTACTTAACTTTGAATGTCAAGTAATCGGGCAAAAAAGTTTTATATAATCATTTACGATGTTGTGTCAATAAAAAAATAAATAAATTACCTGTCTATGATGTTGTAACTGAATTGTTTACATATTTTACCGTAATAAAGACACAAATTTAACCGAGTCTAGCGTTTGAGTATTCAAGGGACGTTACTCTGGTATCGGTGCAAATGTATGGTCAGCTAGAAATGTCATAAAATAAACAAAATACGCCTTTGATTTTTTGTTAATCAACAGATTTACCAAAACAAAAACATGTTGTTGGGGGAAATCATTTTATATATTTTTATACTAATGAACATTTTTTAAGTTAAAAAAATTAAAACACATTTTTTAAAAACAACTTTATATAAATAATTGTATTTTGAAACCTTTTTCAGGCTAATTTGATTGATTGATTGTATATTGTTTTACGTCCCATTCGAGAATTTTTCACTCATATAGAGACGTCACCATATACCGGTGAAGGGCTTCAAATTTTGACCTTTGCTCGGCACTCAGGGCCATTGAGCAGTGAGGGATCTTTATCGTGCCAACGCCTGCCGTGACACGGGGCCTCGGTTTTTAAGGTCTCATCCGAAAGACCCGCAACTTTCACTTCAAAGTGCCGAGCGCATAGCAAAGGAACAGTTGCTACCCATTTTTTATCGACTTAGGTCTGTCGCGGCCGAGATTCGAACTCACGACCTCCCGATCACGAAGCGAGCGCTCTACCGACTGAGCTACCGTGAACGGTCAGGCTAATTTGAAGCGATGTCATAACAAGTTTCACTATTATTTCGCCTTTGAAAACTGTATAATTTTAACAGGAACAGCGTTCCATATATTTTTTTGACATGTCACGTGACGAAAAAACATCAGACGACAACAAAGCTGAAGGCTGTCTGGAGAAATGGTTTACAATTTAATTGTTAATAACACTTTATCTGTGTCTGGTACGAAGAGTGGTGCAAAATAACACAGAAACTATGGGTCTTGTGAAAAATAGCTGATTTCTTACCAAACGACGTAACATTTCATACATAAATTAAATAAATCTTGACAGCAGGGTATCACTTCTCATCTCTAAAAATAGCCGGCCACCAGGTGTCGTTTTTTGCACGCGACAGTTAAAAACAGAAATACACCGGTACCAGAGAACCACCGGTATCATAGGAAGCGAGTATACAGATGGTTATAGATTATGTCTAAAATTAGGGAATGAAAGGAAGTTGATTGACCAATTCTGGAAAGTGGCGAAATACATCCCCAAAGTGCGCAGAAAATCTTGCGCCGTAAATTGCACAATATTTGCATTACGGGATCTGTAGCCTTATGGTCAAAGACTAAAATATAAAATCATAACGCTAGAGTTCTGCAGCTATGATATCAACAGTCCAGTTTGGTTATAGATTATGTCTAAAATTAGGGAATGAAAGGAAGTTGATTGACCAATTCTGGAAAGTGGCGAAATACATCCCCAAAGTGCGCAGAAAATCTTGCGCCGTAAATTGCACAATATTTGCATTACGGGATCTGTAGCCTTATGGTCAAAGACTAAAATATAAAATCATAACGCTAGAGTTCTGCAGCTATGATATCAACAGTCCAGTTTGAAGTCAACATTTCGCAAATTCTATGGTCGATATAAGGACCTTGTTAGCAAACACGGTATATCGTTAAGTGGCATGTTGTTTGACGTTTTTTAAACAAATTGACAGGCCATTATTTTCACAAGGATTTGTTTATGGATTTTTCCGTTTGCTCGATCATGACGAGGAGCACACAGCCGGTGGGATCGGTCGCCAGGGGATCCTTACTCATCCAAGACACCTGATCAAACCTCTTATGTTTTTAGAGGTCTGTGTCTGCTCTGCTCCGAATTTGTATTGCCCCAATGGACTTTTAAGCTTGATTACTGTTCGTTATCTTCATATTTCATTTCAAAGTACGAAAAAGAGTAGGCTTATTGGGGGCCGCCAGAGAAACCCAAAATCTTTCAAACCAGAATGTAAATTTTATCCGCCGAAATATGGCTGAAATATTACCGAGTCAGCGTTTAACAATAACAATCAATTAATCAGTCAGTTACAATAAGATGTCGAGATTACAATCCCTGAAACGTTCTACTTTCCCATTTTTCCTTTCGCTCACCGTTCGTTCACCGTTCGTTCAGCGTGCGTTCACCGTTGGTTCAGCGTGCGTTCACCGTTCGCTCTCCGTTCACAGTTTTGCGTTCAGCGTTCACCGTGCGCTCGCGTTCACCGTTCACAAAGCGTTCAGCGTTCGCTCTTCGTTCCGTTCACTTTGCGTTCACCTTGCGTTCAGCGTTCACCTATCGTTCAGTTTTCATTGTCATTCGGAACTCCGAAGTGAAAGGACTTATCTTTTTGTAGGGAAGGAGTTACAGGTTTTTTAATTTAATAACTAACATATCGTGTTTGAAGAATCATTATTTCATGTTGAAAAATATCTACGATATATATTTTTATTATTCTAACTTAGCTCTTAGGTTATTTATTAAATTACTCTGGAAAATAAATGTTGTTATAAGCACATTCTGTACCTATGTAGAACGATGCTGAAATATTAAATTTAACTAAGGGAAATGTGCAAATACTTCAAGCACTGCAACATTTTGTTGTTTTGTTAAAGACGACAAATCGTTAATGGTGATATAATTATCCAAGTCAAATAATTACGCAGCAAAATTACGAAAATATTTATTTCTAACACGTTTTTTTTTTTTCAATTACTACAAAAAATATGATAGAACTAGTTCTGAGAGTTATACATAGTACTGCGGATATCCTGTTAATTTATTATCTTTGGAGCGAACTAAATTGATAGTGTGGTTAAAGGAAATATTTATTTGAAATGTACTGCAGTATTCTCTACTATAATATGTAAAGTCTATAGTTTTAGAGAAAAAAAATCTTTCTTCACCGTAACTTTATATGTTTGCAATTCGATATGATTAATACCCCCCCCCCTTTTTCCCCCTAGATTGGTCACTTAGTCAGTACAGTATTTCCAGAATATTTTAATTAACATTAAAAAAAAAAGTTATGGTCTTTTTTAGAACAAAAATTTCAGTCTCAAAACAAACATGCATCTAAAAAAGTCACAAAACAATAGTAGTTCAAAATGTACACGTGTCGGCGGTGGCAGAGAGTGTTTCAAATTCAAGTGTTAATGCCCAATGTATTTTATTCATTTATTATTCAAATGTTGGGATCAAATCTAGAAATGATAAAAATAGATGTTATAACTTGTTGAAAATACTCGCACTTCGTCTTCGATGTGACGAAACTTTCACACCTGCACAGTGTCGAATGATTTTGATTGACAGGACAAGCACGTGGACTTCGTGTGAACTTAAAGCTTGAAAATAAAAACGAGTATGACTGTCAAACAAATGGATATGATTTGTTGATAAAAAAAAAAGTTACATTCACTGTCTGATATATTTAGAAAAAATATCAGAGTTTTTGTTTGATATAGGTACAAACATTTAGTGAAGCCTAAAAGGAGGGGGGGGGGCTAAAACGGAATCTCTCTCTCTCTCTCATTTGTTTGTTTAATAAAAACTATAACAGCATATTACTTAAATATCAAGTTCTGAAAATTGAATTTATAACAAATAATATGAATATGTATCTTTGTATTATCTTGTCCGAGTATAACCACGGCCATCTACAAATACATGTAGAAGTCAGCTCAATAAATCATCATGAAAAATAGAAATGACACATAATATATTATTGTATTAAAAATTTAAAATACGAGCGTTTAAATGCAAAACGTCCACTGACCTTTGTAATTATTTTTTTTTTTCATTACTTTACACGAAATCGGCCTAACACGGAGAGATATGAATGGATGTTACAACCGCTTTAATTCATTCTATAAGTCAGAAGTTTTCTCTGATTTGTTTATACTTCATCGTTCGGCAACAATTGCAATGTTTTAATGCAATAAAAATCGTGTGATTAAAAACTTAATCTGCATGCATCGTCTTTCTTAGGACAATTTTGGAGAATTTATTTTATTGACTTATTTATTCATTCATTTATTGGTTTTCTTATTTATTTTATTTTTTTTTAATTTTTTTAATTTAATTTTTTTTTTTTTTTGGCTCCTGACATTATAATACAATAAAATAGTTTCAATGCAAGGAAAAGATCAGAGGCATTCCGAATATATCGTTCATCTTGCGTTCTCCGTTCGTTCACCGTTCACTTTGCGTTCGCGTTTGCGCTCCGTTCGCGTTCTGCGTTCGCTCACCGTTCAGCGTTCACACATCGTTCACCAAGTTGCGTTCAGCGTTCACACATCGTTCACTCACCGTTCGCTCTGCGTTCGTTCACCGTTCGTTCAGCGTTCGCTCACCGTTCAAGTGGGAAAGTAGAACGTTTCAGGGACTGTATGACCAACACGTGTTGCTTGATTACTGTTCATTATCATCAATATAATGAGATTTCGAGATTATGACCAACACGTATAAATAGCTCCAAACCGTCAATTATCATGTTTTCTACCATTAGAGTGAACTGCATGTATTAACTACTAACTTTGTCAAGGTCTTCTCACACTGTTTTCACTTGGATAAGGTGATTGCTGTGGTACTATTGACTGGCTTGTCTGCACGCTTAATCATGCATGTTAACTCTTAAATTTAAAAAAGTAATCATCTTACATAAGTTGTAAAATTTACATTTTATTGTACAGTTATATAAAAATGCATTTTTATGCGCAGGAACATAGCATTAATTCATACACTTGTCACATTATTTTTTCCTTTACACCTGATCCTCGAGACTGCTTGATGTCTCTGCGGGAATATGTCGCATTTTTCGAGTAAGATAACTGCGTACATCGCTTGATGTGCAACTTCTCTCGCAAACAGGTTGTCATTCAATGCAACCTACTTCCTTAGTCACTTTATCACGAAGAATATCTGAAATGTTGAAAACATCTTAAGTAATGCACAAAGACTAGAAAAGGTATTTTCAAAAGTGGCTCACAATACATGATTCATTTCACAAGTTTTAAGGAGTTATCGCTCTTTGCTTCACGGAGGCATCGTTATTTCGGTGCCAACAGTGTGACGTCATGCCCTACAAAAAAGGAGGCAAAAAACACTTGTCCCACGAAAGTCGTACTTAGTCTAATATGTCTTCCGACGTCTGTCGGAGGAAAATAATATAATGCCGAGTAAATATATGGTTCGTGTTTATCATGCATGTTTTATTAAAAAATACCAAAGGTCAGCAGGGTATACACGAGTATCAGCACTGTTATAAAAATAGAAACTTTTTCAAATACTACTCCAATATTACTTGGTAATAATACAATTAGACAATTGTTTAAACGTATTAAGCAAAAGACCCTGTCAAAATAATAATAAAAAAAGGGTCCTCTTTTCAATTTAAAAAAAAAAGGAGATGGGCGAACATAGCGTGCAGAAAGCCTATAGCTTCAGATATATAAAAATCATGTTCAGTTTGTGAATTTAGTATTTAGACTTAAGTTCTCATTATTGAAATTTATGAAATTATGTTAAACAAAACTTTTCTGAGGAAAATTTTCTCGGCACAATTTATTCTTTTTTTAAAAAATTAATGTGGTATTCTTGTGGTTCGAACCCTAGCAATAAAAATCCTAAGTATCATTTTCTTTCGAGACTAGTACGCTAACCACTAGATTACGCAAGTCCTGATGAAGTGTAGCATTTAAATCATGTTAGTGATATGACCCTTGACTTAATGGACTTCAAGTATTTCTCGAAAAGCTGCGAATGTTATGTCATAAAAGTATATTTTTAAGGTATAGTGGGTCATTGCTCCATATTTTTGGCGGCCAAAAAATGTATATTTTTTTGCAAACTTTGAGGATTAACTTCCAAAAAGGTGGAGCGAAGACGCACTCATATCGAAAAATAGTATTATAGTATGAGAAAATGACTCTTTTAGCCCGCTTTTGTGTGTGTCTAATATTTCACAGGCAAATAATTTCAATCTTTGAGGGATTTTTGCAAATTGTAGAGATTTTACATAAAGTATATTTTAATGTTAGACGAAATATCAAGGAAAATTTTGATATAATTGAAAATTTAATTTTTCATCTTCATGTCTGTCACACTACAGGCTTATCGCTCGTCATGTTCACCCATCTCCTTACTGAGTTTTTTCAAGAAGCTCTCAAACATAGGATAAATATGTAATGTTTTTCTTCTAATAAAGAAAATGTCTTCTATATGGATTGCATGAGCAATCAAATTAACATGTTCAGCAGCGTGTGTTAATGATAAAAAAAACAAGATAAGGTTCATTGTAAGACTATTTTTTAAATTTAAAAAAGATACTGTGCCCATTACCGCTTCCCATATCAAACTCGCATAGATTTTTTTTTTTTTTTTTTTTTTTTTGAAAAAGAAAATTAAAAAATATTCTACATGTGGAGCGGCCGGTTTCCGCACTCGATATAACTCTGATACACTGTGGCGATGTGTGCTTAAAATAAGCGACCGAATTAATAATCGCTTATAAATCACTGCAAATTCCCTAGAATTCAGTAGCTGCGGCCTGTAACAGGGCTGTTCAAGCGGTCTGTGTCAGACTTACAGTAATTACAGAGAAGACATTTTCTGTCAGAGGAAGCTTTAAAGCCTCCGTTAGGCAATGGATTGTCCAATATGGTTCTAACTACCATGTCCTTTAAGTTCCTCGGGCGCCTGTATGCAGCCAATAAAGGTTCCTTAAAGACTTCTGCCATTCTTTTGTTTGAGTGGAGAATTGGCAAGTTCTTTTAAAGAATAACGCTGAGGTTCTCAAGGACGGGATGGTATGTGGTTACCAGAGGGACCCTGCTGCTATTTCCTGTAGCATCTAAGAATATGTTTTTGTAATTAGATATGTCTACAGTAAATTTGGTAAGACTGGTGGAAGGTGTTGGCAAACGAAATGAATGCTTCGAGGCTCTCGCGGCATTCCACCCTATTCATCTCTATTTTTTCAATGAAACGCAACCAGCTAGGGGGCCTAAATGGTGCTTGAAGTAACACGTTGCGTTCAAGTCTGCCTTCATGAAAATATTGGCATAAGATGGGGCCATTTTCGTCCCATAGCAGTGCCATAAACCTGCAAGTAATGTTCTCCATTAAACATGAAATTGTTACACTTAAGAACATGTTCAAGGAGCTTTGCAAGGGACTCAATAGAAGGAGTTTGTATTGATCTACTATCCAAGATTTCTCTACAGGCCTCGATATCCTCATCGTGTGGAACGATGGTGCACAAAGATGTAACGTCCATAGTAGCGAGAAGGGCATGATCTGGAGGACTAGTAGAGGGGGTCTTGTTGATATAGTCTGTGGTGTTCTTGAGATAGGATGCAAAATTCTCTACATGTGAACGGAGATGCAAATCAATGTATACAGAAATAATCTCCATGGGGTGTCCGATTGCGCTAACTATAGGGCGACCTGGCATGCCTTCTTCATGTATCTTAGGAAGCAGGTAAAATTGTCCTGTTCTACAGTCAGTAGGATTGAGCGTCTCATAGACGTTTATACCAATTTCGTTATTTTCAAACATTTTGTCAAGTGTTTTGATGATAGAGGTGGAGAATTCTTTAGTAGGGTCAGAGTATAGTTTCTTATAGAAACGTTCATCTGAGAGTTGTCTATGGGCCTCCGCCATGTACGTCTCTTTGTCAATTAATACTACTGTAGAGCCTTTGTCTGCTTTGTTGATCACGATGTCATCCCGATTCTCTAATGATTGTAAGGCGGATCTGTCTTCCTAACTTAAATTCAGTTTGTCTGGCATGGAAAGGAGTTTCTCAATATCTGACTCAACGGCGTCAATGTACGACTCAAGGGCTCCGCATTTTCCCGGTGCAGGTTCCCAGTTGCTTTTGGGCCGATAGAGTTTGTGTTTCTTTAAGCCGTGCAATTGTGGCTTGGAAGAGTAGTATGCACCACAATCCAAAATGGACCGATGATCAGAGAAAAAGCAATGAAAAATTTAGGATGCACAGACTGAAGTCATTCCGCCCGAATGGTATTAACATACTGAATGACTTCACCAGGATGAACATGTTCTCGTCCGTGTTTGCTCTGCTCCTATTTTGTATTGTTTAATGGACTTTTGAGCTTGAATACTGTTCGTTATTTCCATATATTTCATGAGTTAGGCTAAAATGTTTGATGATAACAATCAAGACTTTTCTCTCCACATAGTTTTTACTATCCTATTTAATTTCTTTTATAAATGCAATGATTATTAGTCAAAAAGTTTTAAATAAATATTTCAAAATTTTAGAGGGTTCTTAAAATAAATTATTAGTTTTGTTCTCATCATGTTCTACTCGTATTCGATTTCCTTCATTATTATTTGTTTCATTTTAGTATCTACATGTATGTCTTTATGTAATAATAGTATGTGAGAGAATACAACGTTGTACGGTTTAACACCTTGCAGTGATTCATAAGCGACAATTAATTCGGTCGCTTAATTATTTAAATCACACATCGCCACAGTGTACCAGTGACAGAACGTGCCTAACGGTGGTCCATATACATTTTCTATACATCGAAATTCAAAATGCAAGAGTGTAAATAAATAGGGTTTAGTAGCGTAGTTGTAGTGCTAGATGTTTTTGTTTTTATTTGCTCTGTTCTTTCGTGACTTTTTTATTAACATTTTCTATGTCCTGAGGAAGGGACAGAGCGTCCCGAAAATTGACAATTTCTGTTCTTGTCGTTGGTCATATTTAGTGCTTTATATAAATTTTATACTTGAACTTGTAATTATTTGGTAGATCCGAATTTAGGATAATTTATACAGTGTTGTTGTTTTTTCCTTAATTTTTTTTAATGCATAGTTAAATATATATATATATATATATATATATATATATATATATATATATATATATATATATATATATATTAAATGTACATGTAGGGCAAACTGCATGCACATAATTTGTGGGAGATCAAAAAAGAAAACATCTGTATATATTATAATTTATTCACTGTGGATTCATGATTCAGGGTCGAGACATGATATCTTGTGTGTTGGCAATTTCTGGGTTCTGGTGTTAGCAATATCATTTGAGTTTGTTAAGAAGTGTCCGAACTCTCTTAACTTTGGGGAAGTTGGCTGGCCAAATCGGTACTGCTTTTCAAGATGTTTGTCCCACCAAAATGTTTCCTCATCAGACAGGCTTCCACATCTTTTCCACTTGGGGAGATCTGCCATCATGGCATTAAAGGCCCCCTGCCTATTTCTGGCATGGCATTGATGGGAAATGGTGTAGCATCAAAAGTTCTAGCCAAATCCGTAATGTCCAGCTGCTGGAAGGCTGCTCTCTGCAAGGGCCATTCCTTGTAGGACTTGATGACCCTGTCCTCTTGAAGATGGAATCTGAAGCAGTGAGGTGACTTGTGGCCAGACAGCTGAATGGGTGACTTGAGTGCCAAAGCTCGATAGTCCCAAAGATCATCCATGCATGTATTCTGTTGTGGGCTGGAGATGGTAGGCAACTTTATTTTCTCATGGAGGGTATCTAGGGTCATGATGGCCATCTTCCGTATGTGGATGGATATCCGTGAAAACATCTGATCCTCATCCTCGTAGGTATGCCTACCATCAACAAGGACAGTGTCACCTACGGACAAGGAAGACTTTAGAACCATATGCATACTTATCTACTGGTACTTTATGCTTTTGTATACAATGTCAGCAAACATGTTGTTACAATATCTTGAAAATCCCTTTGAATGAGATTTTCTTAAGCTTTTGACCACTCTATGGAATTGGTAAAAGAAAGAATACCTTTTTAAATATTTTCCTGAGAACCAAACTCCCGAGGAATCCCATCATGGTGAAGTTTGTCTTGTCTTTTGCTGAATTGTCAGCCTGCAGGTATAGTGTGGGAGACAACCGTCTATGCTGCGATGAAAGGAATATTTAAAGTCTAATTTGACTGATATAATAAACAAAACCATGCTGTAAAAATGATTACAGTAGGGAACGTCGGGCAAATTACAAGTAGATATAACTGATGAAACTGTGATACTGGGTATATTATATTTTAAAACTGAATGAGTAGGTACCACAAGTAAATATCAAGAGTAAAAAAAAAACTGATTAAGTGCAAATAGTATATAGTGTCTAGATGCATACCTGTGCAATGTCATCAGACTCTCGGCAAGCAATTCATTGTATTATTAGAATAACAGGAAACTTTGTCTATGTGAAGAAGTATGGTTTTCCTTGTCCGTGGGCTAGGGTTCCTGTAATATGGTGACGAATCTTGGTGATGCTTACTTTCTCTGTTAAGATAAATTTCCAATGGGGAAAAAAAATTAAAACAACAAACAAATTGTACAGACATGCATAGAAGGAAAAACAGATCTACAGCCAAGTTTAATAACTAGTTGTCTGCTGCTTTGGACTAGAAATGATTTCGCTAAAAAGGGATTTCATAGTCGATTAATTAGTTTTAACTTTTGAAAAGACAGAGGAGAATTTGTTGTTGTAATAATGAAGGGTCATTTTGCTTTAAAACATGTAATCATCAAACCTTACTTCAAAAATACAGGCAAAATTTTGTCTGTCTTATGATATGATGGTAACCTGAGTATTTTAGTCTTCGCCTGATCCATATTGTCAATGATGATCGAACATGCAATACTTCTGTGGATTGTCTGTTTGCTTCCTTAATGTGTTTGTAACACTTTTCTTTGGCAATTCTACATTTGTAAGACATAAAATTACATTATCAATCAATGACTGTCATTAGCATAACATACCCTGACATTTCCATTGTCACTTCTTTTGTCACTTCTTTTCAAAAGAGTCGCCCGCATGGCGTAGTGGTTAGAGCGTCTGCTCTAGAGTCGCGGAGTAAGGAGTTGATCCTTACGTCGCGGGTGCGAATCCCACTGGGGGACGTGGAGACCGGTCCTTCGGACGAGACCGTATAAAGCGAGGTCCCGTATCGCAGTAGGTGCTGGCACGACAAAAAGATTTTTCATTGCTCAATGGCCGTAAGTGCCGAGTATAGGTCAAAATTTGTAGCCCTCAACCGGCAAGTGGTGGCGTCTCCATATGAGTGAAAAATTCTCGAGAGGGACGTTAAACGACAAACGATCAATCAATCTTTTCAAAAGAAATGAACAAAGGACTCAGTTTTGACTTAGTAACAAACAGTCAAATGTTAAGATAATTTGCAGCTTAATTTTAAGAAACTTAAGTTTTTGTGTTCAAACTGTCCTGCTTAAAGAGATTTACATATACAAATATATTCTTGCAGTATAATTGTATTTTTAATTAAATCACTGGTATATAAATATGTTCCTTTCTCCGGGTCTATGAGATATGCCCGTGTGCAAATGATTACTGAAATGAAATTACCCTTAACAGGGAGAAAGGCTCTCTTTTTGCTCTTCTACCAACAAAAACTGCTACTTAAATAGGTTACCAGTCTTTGCATTTCGAATAATGGAGTCGCCCGCGTGGCGCAGTGGTTAGAGCGTCTGCTCTAGAGTCGCGAAGTAAGGGGTTGATCCTTACGTCGCGGGTGCGAATCCCACTGGGGGACGTGGAGACCGGTCCTTCGGATGAGACCGTATAAACAGAGGTCCCGTGTCGCAGTAGGTGCTGGCAGGAAAAAGATCCCTCACTGCTCAATGGCCGTAAGTGCAGTATAGGACAAAATTTGCAGCTCTCCACCGGCAAATGGTGGTGTCTCCATATGAGTGAAAAATTCTCGAGAGGGACGTTAAACAACATACAATCAATCGAATAATGGAACACTCCTTACATTCTGTAAATGTGGTTCTCTATATAACATATTTGACCAATTAGATAAGTACTGAATACATATAGATGCAGATTACATAAAGTATTCCATGTAAGCATGAAGACAGATGTAGTGCAGTGGGCCATTGGCAACGTAAGATACATGTTATAATTTTAAAAAAAGACGAAGGAAAATATTGTAATTTTTTTTATTAAATTATCTAACTAATTTTACACAACTCTTAATAACATGCTGAAACCTTTGGATGAGTCCAGCATTTTACCGTCTTTTATGGCCAGAGTACAAAAAAACTTGATCTGCGTTACTGTAGTTTTCCATTTCAAATCATATTTCATGAAATATATATTCAGTAGATTCAGTATTTACTAGTTTAAATATATTCTTGCTTATCTTGAACTTCACACATGTTTGTATATTCGAGTTTTTCTTAATTGGGGAGGGGGGGGGGTCGATCCACACTTGGTGTTCCGATAAAACACCGTGTCTTTAATTCGAATAAGCATTTTCCGTTTTTTAGCTCATCTGAGCCGACGGCTCAAGCGAGCTTTTCTGATCAAAGAGTGTCTGGCGTCTGTCTGTAAACTTTTCACATTTTCGACTTTTTTTCAAGAACCTCTGGACCAATTTCAACGAAACTTGCCACAAAGCATCATAGGTTAAGGGGATTTTAGTTTTTCACAGAAAGTGCCACACCCTATTTCAAGAGGAGATAATTAAGAATTTCGTGAAAATAATTGTGACATTTTAGTTTTGTTTCAGAATACATATTTTAGATTACGATAATTTGAGCGTACATGTACACTTTAGTAAACAAAGTCATAAATTGTTCATAGAAGTTTACTTTGATCGTTTACAGAACAGAACAATAACTCTTACATCTAAATCCACATAAGGGTCAGTCAGTGTTATGATTAGTTTTTCAAGCAAACCTTTTTTTGTAATTCTTACTATGTAATTTCACAGTATTTTTTTTAAAAGAAATATATAACATTTTTCTATAGTGCTTTAATAACTTAACAATAAAGTAAATAAAATGAATAACAAAAAAGAATAAACTAAATATTATGAAAGAGTAAAACCCATAGTCACATAAATCTGTTTCCAGGCATGGGTGTACCCAAGGCCCCTTTTTATTTTTTCATTTTTCAAAGAAAAATATTTTCACACAAAAGCATGATTATATGAAAGCATAAAACAATTAAAGGAAACCGAAAAACTGCCCATGGCCAGATAAAACATTACAAAACCAAACCCTACCTTACCAAAGAGCAGGCAGTATTTTGGGACACACCTCTAAATCACTGGGATAAGGAAGCAGGAATTTTAACTTTTTGATGGGAGTGGAAGTTGGTTATTTTTGACTCGTTTGACCTGACCAGATTTAAAACATATTCATGCATTTTTATGCCCCTGGATCGAAAGATCCGGGGAGTATATTGTTTTTGTCCTGTCTGTCTGTTTGTTCTATTTCACATGTGTATTCCTTGGCCGTAACTTTTGAATGGTTGGTTCTAGGGCTTTCATACTTCACATATGTAATCCTTGTGACAAGACCTTCCTTTGGATACCAACAACTTTGACCTTGACGTATTATTTTCTTTTAATAAACTTTATCCTTCGCCAAAACTTTTGAACAGTTGCAGCTAGGGCTTTCAAATTTCACAGGTATATTTCTCGAGACATGTTGGGAAGGTGATGCCAGTTCAAAATTTCTCTTGCCATGGCACTCCTGAATCTCCTTTAGGGGTAAAATTAACCATTGAGCTTTATTTTGCTTATCATTGCCATTCTGAAATTATTTTTACAAAGAAGAGGAATTTTAAAATTTCTTAGTCTTGGGTGAAAAACTTTCTCTGATAAGGTTCAAAGTAATCTTTCTGCCAAGTATTAAAAAGCTAAAATGTCTTGATATGTCTAGACTAAACTTGTATAAAAAATAACCAATAGGAGAACGACTTTCTGAAAGAAAGTCACTGTAAGGTGTTAATATCCCTTCCCAGTATAAAAATAAAATAAGAAGTGTTTGTGAAACACTGATGCCCCCGTATGGCAACTTACAGCAAAAGTTAAACTTTCTAAAATGCAAATCAAATATGTTGGTACCCAAAGTAAAGTCTTGTCTCGAGAAATAAACCTGTGAAATATGAAAGCCCTAGCAAGTTTTTTTTTTCAAAAGTATGTCAAATATTAAGGTCAAGGTCAGATGTTAAAAATTAATGGTGCCCAAGGAAAGGCCTTCTCACAAGAAATACATAGGTCAAATATGAAAGCCGAATTTTTCACCAAGGTTAAAGTTTTCCAAAAGTAGGTCAAACTCAAAGGTCAAAGTTGTTGGTATCCAAAGAAAGGCCTCACAAGGATTACAAATGTGAAGTATAAAAGCCCTAGCACCAACCGTTCAAAAGTTATGGCCAAGGTTAAAGTTTTTCAAAAGTAGGTCAAACTCTAAGGTCAACGTCAAAAGGTCAAAGTTGTTGGTATAAAAAGGAAGGTCTTGTCACAAGGATTACACATGTGATGTATGAAAGCCATGACACTAATTGTTTAAAAGTTATGGCCAAGGATAAAGTTTGGTAAAATTTTGCAAAACTGGCCAAACTCCAAGGTCAAATATGGTGGTACCCAAAGAAAGGTCTTGTAACAAGAAATACTCATGTGAAATATGAAAGCCATAGCTCCAACCAATCAAAAGTTAAGGGCAAGGTTAAAGTATTTGCGGACAAACAGAGAGACAGACGGACGGACAGGGCAAAAACTATATACCCCCGAATCTTCGATACGGGGGCCTAAAAATAACATTACAGGAGATGTGCTTTTTTCCTTTCCCTAAAAAATGGATTTGTGTAGACCATTGTTGTTATATAGCTAGCTCCTAAATTAAAGTCCTATCATTCCCAAACACTGAGTCATTTGAGGCACATTCCTATATTTCAAACAATTGCCCGTCAAAAAACAAAAAAAACAAAGAGAATTTGGTGGCTTTAGATCATTGTTTGCTATAATTGATTCTATGAATTTCTCCGACTGCCATTGATAATTGCACTCTGTTTATGGCCAATTGTGGTTTTTGATTTCCTTCATACTTGTATATATTTTTCATACTGAATGTCCTACGTTTCTGGAACATTGGTAATACCATGTTTGAGAATTGGAAATTGGAATTGGTAACTTGCCATCCTTCACCCCCTCCCTAATAATTTTCTGCTGTTAAACATTTGTTCGTTTGTATGATTGCTTTGTATTTTTTGAATTTCCATGACGCAGACACCCTTTCTACATTCCTGTATAATTGATACATTTTCAAAGTTTAGGATGTTTGCAGGAATGTTTGTAAATTATGTAATACGTCTCGGGCAGTCTTGAGACTGATTTTGAGTAGTATCTTTTCATTACATAAATTTCTGAGGGGTCTGGTTGGGGATAAAAGGGAACTGTTGTCTCTTTTCACTCAGTAAACTTAATAGCTTCTTGTTGCTTTTGTATAATTTGTCCAAAAGTTGCCTTTCAAAATGTACTTTACTGTTTTAAGACAATTTCCTGTCCATGACCAACAATCATTAAAAAATTTTCTTTTCTGGTTTTACAAAATTGGCTCGAACTGCAGTTGCAATGGAATTTGTTTTCCATTTCTGAAATTAACATTGCGTACAAAGCATCGACAGCTGGGGGATCTCTTCAAAACTCTATTTGCTTTCTTACTTCCTTGTCCCAAATCATCAAGCATATTGATGCTATAGTACGCTGGATTGATTGATAGTATGTTGTTTTACGTCCCATTCGAGAATTTTTCACTCGTATAGAGACGTCACCATATACCATTGAACGGCTTCAAATTTTGACATTTTCTCGGCACTCGGGGCCATTGAGCCGTGTGGGACGTTTATCGTGCTAACGCCTGCCGTGACACGGGGTCTTGCTTTTTAAGGTCTCAGCCAAAGGACGAAGGAACAGTAGCTAAGGCAAAAGGAACAGTAGCTACCTATTTTTTAGGTCACCTGAGTCACTCAGGTGACCTATTGCTGTGCGTTTACTTTTGAACATTTTCAACTTCTCTAGAATCGTTCAACGAATTTCAACCTATTTTGGCATATAGCATCTTTGGGTGAAGGGGAACAAAAATTGTGAATTTTATGGTCCCTGCCCCCTGGGGCCCCAGGGGTAAGGCTAAAACCACCAAAATTGATGCAATCTTAAAAAATCATCTTTACTCCTGGACTTCAAGCAGTCAAACTGTTGGCATGATTGTAATAAGCATTGGGCTCTCTACCTAAATTGTGAAATTCATAGCCCCTGGGTCAGGGGTTCTGGTGCTAGAGAGGGGCTATATAGATCATATAGTGAAAGTGCATTTTTTCTTTGAAAATCTTCTTCTCTTCTAGGTATAATTTAAACAAACTAAGTGCATGGTTATGACAAGCAATGATGCCTTTTCCAAAATTGTGAAATTCATGGCCCCTGGGTCAGGGGTTCTGGTGTTAGAGCGGGGCTCTATTGATTACATGTATATAGTGAAAATGCATTAATTCCTTGAAAATCTTTTTCACCGCTCCTGGGTATTATATAACCAAACTAAGTGCATGGTAATGGTGCACAATTGTGCTTTTTTCAAAATTTTGAAATTCATGGCCCGAGGGTCGGGGTTTTTGGTGTTAGGGTGGGGCTCTATTGATTATATAGTGAAAATTCATTAATTCTTTGAAAATCTTCTCTGCTCCTGGATATTATATAAACAAACTAAGTGCATGGTTATGATAAGCATTGCTGCCTTTTCCAAAATTGTGAAATTCATGGCCCTTGGGTCAGAAGTACAGGTATAAGGTCGGGGCTCTATTGATTATATAGTAAATAATAATTAATTCTTTGAAAATCTTCTCTGCTCCTGGATGTTATATAAACAAACTTAGTGCATGGTTATGATAAGCATTGCTGCCTTTCCCAAAATTGTGAAATTCATGGCCCCTGGGTCAGGAGTTCTGGTATTGGGTCGGGGCTCTATTGATTATATAGTGAAAATTCATTAATTCTTTGAAAATCTTCTCTGCTCCTGGATATTATATCAACAAACTAAGTGCATGGATATGACAAGCAATGATGCCTTTTCCAAAATTGTGAAATTCATGGCCCCAGGGTCAGGGTTTCTGGTAATAGGTCGGGGCTCTATTGATTATATAGTGAAAATGCATTAATTCTTTGAAAATCTTTTTCTCTGCTCCTGGATATTATGTAAACAAACTACGTGCATGGTTATGATGTACAAGGATGCTTTTTTCCTTTGTGAAATTCATGGCCCAAGGGATGGGGGGGGGGGGGGAGGGGGGCTCTATTGATTATACAGTGAACAAGCATTAATTCTTTGAAAATCTTTTTTTCTGCTCCTGGTTATAAAGTAAACTAAGTGTGTAGTTATGATGAACAAGAGTGCTTCTTCATGAATTATGGCCTCTAAATCAGAAGTTCTGGTGTAAGGGTGGGTTGCTATTGATAATGTAGTGAAAATGCATTAATTCTGTTAAATAATCGTGTCTGCTCCTTAGTGTTGAGCAGATAAATAAAGTGCATAGTTATGATAAACAATTATGCTTCTTACAAAATTTTAAAACTTGTGGTCTTCAGGTTTTGGTGTTTTCCGGGGGGGGGGGGGGGGGGCTATATTTATTAATAAAATGACAATGTGTTAATTCTTTGAAAATCTTAAACTAAGTGCAGAGTTATGATGATGAGGGTACCTCTTCCAAAATTGTGAAATCCATGACCCTGGGTCATGGGTTTTGGTGTTAGGGTAGGGCTGTGTTGAATCTGTAGTCATGGTACATATAGTAAAAATGCATTAATTCTTTGAAAATCTTCTTTGCTCCTTGGCATATCAGAGGCAAACGAACTAAAAGTTTTAATAAAAGGATATTTTTACCAGATTTTTAAACATCTGGACCATTTGGTCAAGTGTTCTGGTCCTGGTCAGGGCTCTATTAATTTGTATTCTACTGAGAGAAGTTATTCCCCTTTGCAATTCACTTTTGATAATTAATCACTGCAAATGATGTATTTGAAAAGTTATAGAATAAGAGAATTGTGCAAGAAATTTTATGGTATAATACAAAAACTACTTTCATAGTTTTAATGATCAGATAGACTTCTAAATAGTAGAATAATAAAACTGAGACAAAAATACCTTATTGAAATGTTTTTCAAAGACCAAGAGAGGCCAATGTGAGAGATTACAAGTTGGGGTTAAAAATAGTACAGAATTGCCAATAGTTTGTTAACTGTCTGCATAGTGATAAATTGGGGACAGATTAGAATTTAATTTTAATATGATTTGTTACTAAATATTAGACTAATTAATTTATTGATCCTGATCATCCTATTTCTCTTGCTTTTGGGCAACAAAGCTTCATTTACCAGTTTATTTTATATTCTATGGATCCTCTAGGTTGTTGTATTATACTCAGGTGACTGTTAGGGCCCTTGGGCCTCTTGTTACACTTTTAACTCCATTTTACCCAAGAATTCCATGTTCCATTTTGGTTAAATTAGCCTAGTGGTTCTTGAGAAGAAATTGAAAATGTAAAACATTTGCAGAAGGACGGACGACGGACAACAGGTGATCTGAAAAGCTCACTTGAGCTCTCGGCTCAGGTGAGCTAAAATTAATGCATTTTTACGATATAATCATCAGAGCCTTGCCCTAAAACAAGAACCCCTGTCAAGGGCCATAATATTCACAATTTTGTAAGAGTTACCATTACTTATAAAAACTATGCATTTAGTTTGTTTAAAACCCAGGAGCAGAGGAGAAGATTTTCAAAGAATTAATGCATTTTCATTATATTATCATTAGAACCCAGCCCTTACACCAGAACCCCTGACCCAGGGGCCATGAAATTCACAATTTTGGAAAAGGCACATTGCTCTTCATAACTTTGTACATAGATCATCGGCTTAATACCTAAGAGCAGAGGGGAAGATTTTCATAGAATTGATGCATTTTCAGTATAAAATCATAAGAGCCGCGCCCTTACACCAGAACCCCCGACCAAAGGGCTATGAAATTCATAATTTTGGAAGAGTCATCCTTTCTGATCTGGTCGCCCGCGTGGCGCAGTGGTTAGAGCGTCTGCTCTAGAGTCGCGAAGTAAGGAGTTGATCCTTACGTCGCGGGTTCGAATCCCACTGTGGGACGTGGAGACCGGTCCTTCGGATGAGACCGTATAAACCGAGGTTCCGTGTCGCAGTAGGTGTTGGCACGAAAAAGATCCCTCAATGCCCAATGGCCGTAAGTGCCGAGTGTAGGACAAAATTTGCAGCTCTCCACCGGCAAGTGGTGGCGTCTCCATATGAGTGAAAAATTCTGGAGAGAGACGTTAAACAACATACAATCAATCAATCAGTCAATCCTTTCTCATCATAACTATGTATTTAGTTTGTTTAATACCCAGGAGCAGAGGAGAAGATTTATAAACATCTAGACACTTAAACAGCTGTTATAAAAGATAATTGTATCTTATACGAATCTAATAAAAACTACAAACTGGAGCACTATTCCGTTGATATTGATAAAGTTACCAAAAAATTATCGTCCAGGAATTCGGCATGAAAATTAAGGTAATAAAAGTTTCGTTCTGACAGAAGATTTCACTTGTTAAATATGCTATGCATTTTCACTTTAAATTCAACAGAGCCCCGCCCTAGCACCAGTACCCTGACCCTTGGGCCATGAGTTTTATTAACAATCATTCCAAAGTTTGACTGCTTGATGCCCAGAAGTAAAGAAGATTTTTATGCATTAATTTTGATGTTTTAGCCCCATCCCTCAGACCCAAGGTGGGGGGGGGGGGGGGGCAGGAGCCATGAATTTCACAATTTGTACTCCACTTCACCTATTGATGCTATATGCCAAAATTGAGATTGGTTCTGGTTCCAGAGAAGAAGATGAAAAATCTTCAAATGTTAATGAAAGACAGACGAAAACAGATAGCAATAGGTCACCTGAATAAGGTCAATTGACCTCTAAAAAGAGACAAAAGCAATGTTGTCACTAATGGAAAAAACCATATATATATATATAAATCGGCTCGATAGCACCTTTGACAAAGCACGATATATTTTTTTCAAAATCAGAAACTTTTGCTCAGTTATTAACTTTCTGACCACTGCCTGGGTTCGGACAATGAGGAGTCTTGTACACACACACACACACACACACACACATATATATATATATATATATATATATATATATATATATATATATATATATATATATATTAGAGAGATAAAAGAATATGGATGAAAATCGTCATCTACATGATAATTATCTCTGCAAAATAAAGAATAGGGTGTAAGTGAGGAGCTCCTAGCTACCTCCCAACCTTGTTCTAGCTCCTGGAGTCTCTGCTGAAAGATAATGTCATTTTGCATCCTAATTTGAACAAATATCATAATTATGGCTAGGACCTCATATGCATGTTAATATACGGGGTTTTTTTTTAATTCCATTGCATATTTTGCAAGATTTTAAGGACATTGGCAAGGTTCCTGGTTATCGTAGAGTTTTTCAAGAACTCTTGAGTAGGTTTAATTGTACTAAATAGGCTATATTCTGCATTGTTTAACCTACCAAGCCAGCTTTTTTTTTTTTTTAGATTTTGTCAAATCAGCGTTTTTGCAATTCGCAATGAATTTCCTATGTAAAATGTTGAAAAAGGGACCTACATATTTTTTCATCATAATATTTCTCCAAAACCCACGTATTTCATATAGTTTTTGTAATATATACATTATTGTATCTTCATTTCCTTTGACTTCTAGATATTTTGGCTGAAAATATATATGTAGAAACAAGACAATGACATACCGGCACCAATCTTTATTTTTGAGTTACTTCCCTTAACAGCTATAATTCCATATTATTCATAATGATCAAGAGAGCCAGACTGGTTGATTGAATCTATCATGTAATTGAATAAATTAATAAAAACACATTGTCATAAAAATATTGGCATGGATTTATTTCAAATTTTATTCGTAGTTACTAAATGCTGCTTCCTTCATACAACCTGAGAACTGATATCAGTCGGTCTACCTTTCAGCATATGTCACATCTTTGCCCTTCCTAGCACACTGAGCATAACTGGTAAATGACGACCTGTTGGCTCTTTGTCCCCTGGATACAATTTACAACAAAGCCATTAGTACTTTTCTTTCTTGCTGTATAGATGATTCTACCCGCTGAAGGAAGTACACGTGCTTTTGTTTGCCTCTGTAAACATACGCTTTATTGGTTTTCACCGCTTAGAGAATTCTACACGGGAGTTCACTCTCAATCACTATTTCACAAGTGAAAAAACCCATGCATTAAATTTTTTTTCTCAGGAAAACCCTTACTTGCCAATGTCCTTAACGTGTTTTATATATGTGATTTCAATTGAATCATTGTCATCCTTTGGTACTTTAATAATTATTAGGTCTTCCGTTCACAACGGAAGACCTATAGTGATTGTATTGTTTCTTTTTATCATTATTATTATTATTCCTCCCAAATTTTGTGAGCGCGATTACTCAGAGATGTTTCGATAGATTTTCACAATTTTTTACAGGATAATAGGTTGATATATGAAGTTTATATAAAATTCCGTTTTTTGAAAAATTCACTTCCGGTCCGAAGTTTTGACCGAATTTCAAATTTTAAAATGCACTTTTGTCCGGTGTTTTTCTCAGAAGGGGTTTGAGGTTTAGATGTGAAATTTACAGAAATAATAGATCATCACATTCTTTTTGTTTCTACGTGATTTTTGTTTGTGTCTGGAACTTCCTGTCCAAACCGGAACTGAATTTGTGTTTCAGTTAATTTTCGACTTTTTTGTTTTTAAATATTTTTTCAAGATATTTTTAGGCATAATAGAGATACATCCATAAGTGCCAAATATTTGATTTGTTTTGAAATCAGATCACCCGTTTTGTAGATTTCAGCTATTTAAAAAAATCAAAGTACTGAAAGTACTGAGAGGGCATTTCTTACTTTAACTTACATGAAGGTTATGTTTACATGTTTCTCTGCATACAAAAATCAATACATACAGTATCATATATCAGAATGAAGACCACATTTAATTGCAGTAAATATCAAAGTACCTGAAGTACTGAGAGGACTGTTTTAGATACCCACTTTTTTTCTTACTACAGTATAGTATAAACAAGCATGTTTTTCTATACATAAAAATCAATGCACACAATAAGTTATCTATGGAAGCTATTTTCATTAGCCATTAAAAATCAAAGTACCGTAAGGACTGAAAGGATATTTAGTATTGTTTTTTACTTTGACTTATATAAAGATGTTTCTCTAAATGCAAAATTCAATTCATACACTACATGTTTTATAATTTCTCATGTTTATATATAAGTACGGTGGATACTTTCATTTTAGCAGTGAAAATCAACTGACAGGTTGTTTTCTAGATACCCCCCCCCCCCCCATTTAACTTTTAAATTTAAAAATAGTTTAGATATGCTTCTACTAATGAAAAAATATGCATACAATTTCATATATAAGGACAACAGATACATTAATTTTTGCAGTAAAAATCAATGGATGACAAGTACCGAAAGGACAAATTTTAGATTCTTTACAACTTAATTATTACATACTGTACACGTTTCTCTACAGAAAAAAAACAATGCAAACGATATCATATAGGAACGGAAGACCTTTTTGTTGCCATGGCAACAAGAGTCTAGTCTCTCTCTCTCTTTCTCTGTCTCTCGAATTTTTCCTTTTTTTGCGAGAGTCCTTAAAATATTATATTTACGTAACATTCGAAAATAGTTTTTTTTTAATCAACAACTCACACAAAGCGTTCACATAATATGTTAGCAGAAAAATATTTTCAGGTACTACAGTGTAAATATGATAAAAGTAACTTTTTTAGGTTTAAAACACCTGTTTAATATGAAAGCCCAATGTCATATGTATGGTACTCGCTTAGTTACAAATAAATATAAATATGAAATTTCTTGATAAACTAACTTGAGACAAGCACATATTTTTCGCTTCATTTTAATTTCGAAAAAGCGGATATATTCTGTAAAAATGTCTTTGTTTCATTCGAGACCGTAGAACACAGCTCAAGTGGACTGAAAATGAATTTCAAACTAAAATTTCAATCCAATGTTTCTCGGACGTCCGTGTCGAATTGTACCGCCCATATTCATTGTCTATCATTAAATGTTTTGAATGTAACAGATGGAAATGACGTAAGCTGCATATTTCCAATTTTGCCAGTTAATGTTCCGCGGTCTTAAGTGTATACTTGCACATAATTATTTTTCCTATATTTTTTCTTTGTCAAAAAATCGCTATATATACTGTAATTATCATCTAATAATTTAGAAGTCTATGTACATGTATGTAAACTTACTTACGTTTTCTGTGTGTATGTATTTACAAACTGAATTTTTAAATTGTAACTGCAAAAATATTAATATTAGAAATTGAACAGAATCAGTTTTGCGAACAATCGGGGGTATTGATTTTTTAACTGATCAGTTTGTGCACGAAGTGTATAAATATTTTCAAATTGCAGTCGTAGAGCCAAACTGTTACAAGTATCTGCACCGTAACACTACAGTGCATGTATATATGTATTCGAAATGCCGGTATGTTTTTTCCATGTTTTTTTTAATCACTATTTTCTTTTTTTATAGCAGAATTACGATGATGTCATAAACTAGTAGTCCATTTCTATATCGTTTTAATTTCAGTCCTCGGGTTTCAGATTGCAGCCAAAGACGTCGCCTCTGATGAAAAGCTCTCGTTTTCAGTTGCTTTCCTAATAACGACTAGTTCAAACATAGTCGACTGCATTGTAGAATCAGAAAGTTGTTCTGAGAACATCATCAAATTTATATCCCTTAAAAATGGCTGAAAGTATCTCGATACAAGAGGCCCAGGGGCTTATAGGTCACCTGAGTATCATGCAACAACTTTCTAACAATTGAATTTGGTTCGTGTTTTAAACAAGAGGCCATGAAATTCACAATTTTGAAAGAGACACAATTGCTAATCATAACTATACACTTAGCATGCTTACTTTGATTACTTAATACCCAGAGGCAGATCAGAGGAACAAAGAAAAAATGCATTTCCACAATATAATCAGTAGTACCCCACCACACAGGAACTACTGACCCTTGGGCCACATATTTCACCTTTTTGGAAAAGGCACCTTTGCTCATCATAAATCATTATGGTTGATTTAAACCAAAGAGCTGATTTCAAAGCATTAAGTCATTTTCAGCATATGATCATTTGAACCCCCCCCCCCCCCCGACCCAGGGGCCATGCTATGCATCATTTTGGACGATGCATCTTTCCTAATCATAACTATGTACATGGTTCATTTGTTTAATACTAAGGAGCAGAGGAGAAGATTATTTTCAAATAATTAATGCATTATCACTAAATATATAATCATTAGAGCCCCGCCTAACACCTAAACACCTGATCCATGGGCCGTGAAATTCACAATTTTAGAAAAGGCACCCTTCCTCATCATAACTATGTAAATAGTTTATCAGCTTAATATCCAGGAGCAGAGGAGAAGATTTTCAAAGAATAAATGCATTTTCACCATATTATCATTAGAGCCCCGCCCTAACACCAGATCCCCTCACCCAGGGGCTGTGAAATTCACAATTTTGGAAGAGGCACAATATGTACATGGTTCATTGATTTAATACCCTGGAGCCGAGGAGAAGATTTTCATCATATAATTAACACATTTTTCACTATATAATCATTAAAGCCCCGTCCTAACACCTGAACCCCTGATCCAAGAGCCGTGAAAATCACAATTCTGGAAGAGACACCTTTCCACATCATAACTATGTGCATAGTTCATCGGCTTAATACCCAGGAGCATAGGAGAAAATTTTAAAGAATTAATGCATTTTCACTATATACTCATTAGAGCCCCGCCCTAACACCAGAACCCCTCACCCAGGAGCCGTGAAATTCACAATTTTGGAAGAGGCACCCTTCCTCATCAAAACTATGTACATAGTTCATCGGCTTAATACCCAGGAGCAGAGGAGAAGATTTTTTGAAGAAATAATACATTTTCACTATATATTCAACAGAGCCCTGCCCAGCACCAGAACCCCTGACCCTGAGGCCATGAATTTCAGAATTTTGGTAGAGGGCTCAATTCTTTTACAATCATGCCAACAGTTTGACTGCTTGATGTCCAGGAGTAAAGAAGATTTTTAAAGATTGCATTAATTTTAGTGGTTTTGGCCCAACAGCTCAGGTCCCAGGGAGTCAGGGACCATGAAATTCACAATTTTTGTTCCCCTTCACCCATAGATGTTATATGCCAAAATTGGTTCAGCGGTTTCAAAGCAGAAGTTGACGGACGACGACGTACAAAAACGAAAAGCAATAGGTCACCTGAGTGACTTAAAGAGGTTAAATCCTAGTGTTAACAACCGTTTCGTATGACCTTTAGACATATTCTTCAGTCAACTGGCAAATTATTAAAAACTATGACCACTATGGGACGTGGAGACTGGTCCTTCGGATGAGACCGTATAAACCGAGGTTCCGTGTCGCAGTAAGTGCTGGCACGAAAAAGATCCCTCACTGCTCAATGGCCATAAGTGCCGAGTATTCATTTGGACAAAATTTGCAGCTCTCCACCAGCAAGTGGTGGCGTCTCCATATGAGTGAAAAATTCTCGAGAGGGATCTCAAACAACATACAAACAAACAATAAAAACTATGAAGTGTTTAAAAAAGTACAAATCTATGCATATGTTTAGCTTTTAATGATTTTTCAAAGAAGTATTTGTTTTTTAACGTCCCTCCCAAGAATTTTTCATTCATATGAAAACGCCACCACTTGCCGGTGGAGGGCTGCAAATTTTGACCTATTCTCGGCACTCATGGCCATTCTTTTTCGTGCTAGCACCTATGGCAACACGGGACCCCTGTTTACACGGTCACATCCGAAGGACCGGCCTCCACGTCCCGCAGTGGATTCGAACCTGCAACGTAAGATTAAATCCTTACATTGCGACTCTAGAGCAAACGCTCTAACCACTGCGCCATGCGGGCGACAAAAAGTATCTGTATGTCCTTAAAGGGAAATATAGTAAAATGTTTAATACTGTCATATATTTCTAATTAAAAACAAGATGTGTTTGTGAAACACTGATGGCAGCTTATGGCGAAGGTTAAGGTTTCTCAAATGCAAGTCAAAATCCAGGCCAAAAGATAAGAAATGTTGAATTTGAAAGCCCTAGCTGCAACTGTTCAAAAGTTATGGCGAAGGTTAAAGTTTTTTAAAAGTAAGTAAAACATCAAGGTCAAGGTCAAAGTTGTTGGTATCCAAGGAATGTCTTGTCACAAGGATTACATACGTAAGGTATGGAAAGCCCTAGCACCAGCCATTCAAAAGTTATGGCCAAGGTTAAAGTTTTTCGAAAGTAGGTCAAACTCCTATGTCAAGATCAAAGGGTCAAAGATGTTGGTAACCAAAGGAAGGTCTTGTCACAAGGATAACATATGTGAAGTATGAAAGCTCTAGCACCAACCATTCAAAAATTATGGCCAAGGTTAAAGTTTTTCGAAAGTAGGTCAAACTCCTATGTCAAGGTCAAAGGGTGAAAGTGGTTGGTATCCAAAGGAAGGTGATGTCACAAGGATTATATATGTGAAGTATGTAAGCCCTAGCATCAACCATTCAAAAGTTATGGCCAAAGTTTAAGTTTTTCAAAAGTAGGTCAAACTCCTAGGTCAAGGTCAAAAGGTCAAAGTGGTTGGTATCCAAGGGAAGGTCTTGTCAAAAGGATTACATATTTGAAATATGAAAGCCCTAGCTCTAACCGTTCAAAAGTTATGACCAAGGCTAAAGTTTTTCAAAAGTAGGTCAAACTCCTAGGTCAAGGTCAAAGTGGTTGGTATCCAAGGGAAGGTCTTGTCAAAAGGATTACATATGTGAAGTATGAAAGCCCTAGTTCTAACCGTTCAAAAGTTATGGCCAAGGTTAAAGTTTTTCAAAAGTAGGTCAAACTCCTAGCTCAAGGTCAAAGGGTCAAAGAGGTTGATATCCTGAGGAAGATCTTGTCACAAGGAATACACGTGAAGTTTTAAACCCCAAGCACCAACTGTTCAAAAGTTATGGCCAAGCTTAAAATTTATCAAAAGTAGGTCAAACTCCAAGGACAAGGTCAAAGTTGTTGGTATCCAGAGGAAGGCCTTGTCACAAAGAATAATCATGTGAAGTTTGAAACCCCAAGCACAAACTGTTCAGAAGTTATGGTCAAGGTTATGGTCAAGGTTAGAGTCTCATAAAATTTTGCAAAAGTGGGTCAAACTCAAAGGTCAAGGTCAAAAGATCAAATATGATGGTACCCAAAGAAAGGTCTTGTCACAAGGAATACACATGTGAAATATGAAAGTCATAGGTCCAACCAATCAAAAGTTATGGGTAAGGTTAAAGTTGACAACAGACAGACAGGACAAAAACAATATACCACCGGGATCTTTCGGTCCGGGGGCATAAAAACATCGTATATAGTCGAAATTGTGAAAGTTTGCCTTGTCCGTTGCACTTATTTACTTTTTGAATTTGTAATATCTACAAAAAAGTAGCAAAACATTATACACGCTAAAATGGGCTGGTATGCAGATTAGCAGACCTATTTTTGTATTCATATGAAGCAGAATTTGTTCAAAATCTTGTACGTTTAAAGAAGAAAAACACTTTCTGTGCCGTTCAACTCGACATTTAGATATATCGACGACGTACTGTCAATTAACAATGGTTATTTCCATCCGTACATGTATATCGATACGATATATCCCTGTGAGCTTGAAATAAAAGATACCACAGAGTCTGACACATCTGTTTCATATTTGAATATTACTAGAAAAAGACGTTAATGGTAATCTAACAACCAAGCTTTATGATAAACGTGATGGCTTTAACTTTTCAATCGTCAACTTCCCTTATTTACGCAGCAATATACCTTCAGCGCATGCATGTGGGGTTTATATCTCTCAGTTGATTCGATACGCAAGAACATGCTATACACGTACAGTGTATGAACAATATCTAAAACGAGGTAAGTTATTGACAAACGAGTTAATGAAACAAGAATATCAGCAGTCTCGTTTAAAGTCGTCATTTCGTAAGTTCTATGGTCGATACAATGACCTTGTCAGCAAATGCAATTATCATTACATGTAAGTATTTACTGACTGACGTTTTTCGTACTAATTATTAGGCCATTATTTAGACACTGAATTGTCGACGGATTTTCCGTTATTATATCAAAGAGCACAAGGCGGCTGTGACCGGTCGGCAGGGGATGCTCACTCTTCCATGGCACCTTATCCCACCTCTGATGTTTTAGAGGTCCGTATTTGCTCTGCTCCAAAATATGTATTGTGTAATGGACTTCTGAGCTTGAATACTGTTCGTTATCTCCATACATTTCATGCTTTATAATTCGCAATGAAAAAACTTGTTTTCCTAAAAAATCACATTAATTATAGAAAAAAAATGCCCAAGAACATAATGTCCGCTAAACTGGGTTCAGATACGTTACCGATTTTCAACCATATCTTATCTAGCCTTTAAATAAGGAATTCAGTTGTCTAATGAGCCTTTTAAAAAGTCTAAATAATGTTCTAATAGACCAGAAGTCTCTGACGAGACTGTAGCTCTACTGGTTGTATTTATAAAGGAAGATAAAAGTAGCACTTGGACTTGAAACTTTGCAACAGCAATAAACAGAATAATGATCCTTGGTTTAGTCTCTTTTGTGGCAAGATTTATTATTATATCAGACTAAAACTGTAGGAGGAGTAGCCTTTTAAAACAATTTTACAGAAATTTTGATTTAAGTAACCATGGCAACATCATTCAACAAAATCAAAAAACAATAACACAAATTATGTATCTCTGTAGTCTACTTGTATGCCATATTATACTGAAATCAGTCAAAAAGTGTAGGAGGAGTAGCGTTTTGAAAGTATTTCAAGAAAATTTCTATTTTTAGTAACCATGGCAACACTGTTCATTGAAATCCGAAACTGGTACAGAGAATAATGTATCTTAGTGTAGTTTACTTGTGTGCTAAGTAATACTAAAATCAGACCAAAACTGTAGGGGTAGCAATTTGAAGTTATTTCAAGGAAATTTCTATTTTCAGTAACCATGGCAACAATGTTCATCGAAATCAGAAAATCAATATAAAGAATTATGTATCTTAGTGTAGTCTACTTGTTTGCCAAGTTATATTGAAATCAGATAAAAACTGTAGGAGGAGTAGCATTTTGAAAGTATTTCACAGAAATTTCTATTTTTAGTAACCATGGCAACATCGTTCATCGAAATCAAAAAACCGATACACAGAATTCTGCATCTTAGTATAGTCTACTTGTGTGCCAAGTTATATTGAAATCAGATCAAAACTGTAGGAGGAGTAGCATTTTGAAAGTATTTCACAGAAATTTCTATTTTTAGTAACCATGGCAACACCATTCATCGAAATCAAAAACCGATACACAGAATTATGTATCTTAGTATAGTCTACTTGTGTGCCAAGTTATATTGAAATCAGATCAAAACTGTAGGAGGATTAATATTTTGAATGTTTTTCACAGAAATTTCTATTTTTAGTAACCATGGCAACACCGTTCATCGAAATCAAAAACCAATACACAGAATTATGTATTTTAGTATAGTCTACTTGTGTGCCAAGTTATTTTGAAATCAGATAAAAACTGTAGGAGGAGTAGCATTTTGAATGTTTTTCACAGAAATTTCTATTTTTAGTAACCATGGCAACACCGTTCATCAAAATCAAAAACCGATATACAGAATTATGTATCTTAGTGTAGTCTACTTGTGTGCCAAGTTATATTGAAATTAGACCGAAACTGTAGGAGCAGTAGCATTTTGAAAGTATTTCACAGAAATTTCTATTTTTAGTAACCATGGCAACACCGTTCATCGAAATCAAAAACCGATACACAGAATTCTGCATCTTAGTATAGTCTACTTGTTTGCCAAGTTATATTGAAATCAGATAAAAACTGTAGGAGGAGTAGCATTTTGAATGTTTTTCACAGAAATTTCTATTTTTAGTAACCATGGCAACACCGTTCATCGAAATCAAAAACCGATACACAGAATTATGTATCTTAGTGTAGTCTACTTGTGTGCCAAGTTATACTGAAATCAGACCAAAACTGAAGGAGGAGTAGCATTTTGAAAAATTGTTTACAGACGGACAGACAGACAGACAGACAGACGGACGGACGACGGACACCTTACTATCGCATAAGCTCTTCTGGTCTCTGACCAGTAGAGCTAAAAAGCAAAAGGTTTGATATTAAGAAAAAAATTGATTTTGCTTTTTTTGAGATCATAAATGAAAGAAGATGGGCGTGTGATCTGCAGGAATAAGGCGAACGAAACATTTATAGTTTAAATGTCTACGATTTGGTCGGTTGATCACAGCTGGAAATACTTTACAAAGTTACGCACATGGAAAAATGTTACATTTAGTTTGAAATACTTTTATATGTCAAATTTAATATATCAGTCCGCTCATCTTAATTACATGTACATGTAAAACTAAGTAACGCTTCACGTGAATAATAAAGGGCATAGTTAAAGGTCATAGGAAACGATTCTTAACATTAGGATTTCACTTTTTAAACCTAAAGCTGTATATGAAAGAATGTTAAATTACGAGTAGTAATATTTTTTGGCCTTTGTTCTACTGAAAAATGAAGGTGAAAACTTTTCCACTTGTTACTTTTCTTACCCGCTTATCGTAGCTCAGTCGGTAGAGCGCTCGCTCCGTGATCGGGAGGTCGTGAGTTCGAATCTCGGCCGCGACAGACCTAAGTCGATAAAAAATAGGTAGCAACTGTTCCTTCGCCATGCGCTCGGCACTTTGGAGTGAAAGTTGCGGGTCTTTCGGATGAGACCTTAAAAACCGAGGCCCCGTGTCACGGCAGGCGTTGGCACGATAAAGATCCCTCACTGCTCAATGGCCCTGAGTGCCGAGTAAAGGTCAAAATTTGAAGCCCTTCACCGGTATATGGTGACGTCTCTATATGAGTGAAAAATTCTCGAATGGGACGTAAAACAACATACAATCAATCAATCAATCTTACCCGCTTATCGTTCTTGATTTTGTGGTTTTATGACGTCACAAGAGCCCACTGATGTAAACAGAGCATTAGACTAATGTATTTGTACCATATTTTTATCTAGTTAATTTAAGCTATTTTTGTAAATATAAATGTGTCTATGTTTTCAGGTGAGTTATCTGATTTCGTAGTTCAGTCAATTCAGTTTGAACGAGTCGTTAATTAGGCACGGCAACTCAAAACGGGGGCTTTTTATCGGATGATGATCCTGATGGATATCCTATATAAAATTACGCTTAAATTAAGCTACAACTTCGATTACCTACTCTGCATCAAACCTTTAGAAACAAAAAATATTTCCCTGTTTAATACACATATACGACATTCCAAAAGGATTCCATCGTCATTTTTTATTCCAAGAAAAATCGTATAATGCAACATAAAATAGAATAATTTATTAAAAAGTGACCTTTTCTGATATGAATAAAAATTTTGATTAAGCTTATAATATTCTGTTAAAGAAAGAATATGACACTTATATAGGGAATATCCCTAACGTGAATCCCCAAAATAAACACGGGGCCGGTGGTATTGAAGTCCATGATAAGCGTGAACAACTGAAAATGTCAGCGTCTTTGAAGTTTCGTTTTCCCCGATCCGAAACACACATATTGCTGTAAAAACGATATAGCAATAGAATCCCTGAGTTTATGACATGATTGTATTCTTCTATAAAAAATATATATATATAAAGAAGAAATGTTGAGCCCAGAGCAAATGAGATTGTTATGATGCCGATACTTTGTGCAGACACGGTTTGACTCTACAATATCGAATTTCGAAATAATCGGTATGTAGTAGTAAACAGTACAGTCCATGATCAGTTTGCAAATCCATCCGTCATTTGCGAGACTGCAATTTTAATATTAATGTTCTTTTTAACAGATGAGAAAACTTTTGAAATTATATCCTTTACAGAAAAAAAAAACATAAATATAATACACACTGGAAAAATAAACAGGTTTGTATACGATGATAAGTACTGATCTTTGATAAATATTTGGAAAGATACCTACCTTTTTCGTATTTTATGTATTAAATTTTACTAAATTAAAAAAAAAAGTTGATTTCTAATTCATTCAATATCTACATTTGGTAGAATCCTTATTCTTCATAGAAATATTTCCACATGTCAGAGCTGCTTTTTTTTTAAACGTCGTTTGTACTAACTCCCATACATACAAGTTTACGTATAGTTCTTGCCAGAGTTGTTTTTAACCCATCTGCAGTGTGTTTAAAAACGACACGATTATTTCAAGAACTTTCAATTACAAAAAGAAAGAAATAAGAAATAACAAGGGGGGGGGGGGCGCCAGAGTTCGGGTATTGGTGGTGATGTTGTACATGAGTAAGTGAATATTAATACAATGTCAAATGATAAGAATTGATTTAATTACATAAAACAGTAACACAAGAATTTTTTTTTTATTTTTTTTTTAAAGTCATGTGATACTTAACGCAGCAGGTACGTATCGTTTGTCAAGAAAAGTGTCATACTGACAGCGTTGGACTCTGTGTGAAAGTAAAACTATGTTGTAAATAAATGATTTCAAAAAAACAACTGTCCTGGTTATGAAAAATGAATTCATTCTCACTCTCCCTTCTTTCTCTCTTCCGATTGCTTTATTTTTTCTCTCAATAGATCGAAGTGTCTAACGATGAAAATGATCACATTTTGATTGACAAAACATGCAAACATCTTGCAAATATGCAATGGAATTTTTAAAAAGAAATACTTGCTTGTTTGAAGATCGTATATTTATACTAGGTTTTAGCCATGATTATGATATTCTTTAAAATTAAGCTGCAAAATGACATGATAGTTTGTAAACATTGCATAGCTTTGAACAGCGATTGGGCTTTACTGACGTCATATGCTAAGGGAGATAAGCAACGTTAGTCAAAGTGAATTTTCACGACTGAGTAATTTTGATCGACTGTGCTGTAGCTATCTTGCGTAAAAAATCCAAAAAACAATTTGAGTCTTATTTTACCAGCTCATATGAACTTATTCCCGTATGTAACTCAATATGTTCAGGTAATTGTCTCCTATGACCTTTAAATACAATAATTACAAAAGTATCAGTAGGTTGGAAGAATTGTTTTCACTTTCGGTGCAACAGAACCAAAATTTATCTATTTGAAAATAAATAAGTTCATAAAATTATACTGGCAAAAAATTGATTGTTTGTACTAAATAAAAAAAATAACGCTCCATGCGAGGATGGAACCAAAAATATTTCTTTTTTATTGCACTGGACGGGTAAGGCATACTACTGAGCTATCACCGCTACACACACTATATGGTTTTTAAGGCGACAACAAAGCACCGCATTTACACATTGGAATTTTTTTTGCGGAAAAGTTCATTTTTTTTTTTATCGTCTCTGGGTCTTCTCTCCATTTTTTACAAATGTTTGTTAGTTTCTTTGAATTAAAATGCACATAAATAACGTTTCAAAATCATGGAGAGATGACCCAGAAATAGAAAATTGTTAGAAAACCGTGTTTAAAAATGTATCATTTTGTACCAAATGACTCATCTAGCCAATTTTCAAGTTCTTATTTAGCAAATCAAAATAAAATATCGGGAAAATATTTCCCTATCCTATTGCACTGACCCGATACATGAAAAGAATGCTAAAATTTCATGTGACAGATCAATGAAATTTTCACTTTTCAAGTGCCCCCAGATTCCTGCCGAATGCCAATCAAAAGCGCCTTTCTTCTTTTGGATCGGGCACTTTCAGATTTCATCAACAGATACGTTCCATATGTCTTAGCCCGTAAACACGAAACTATACAACATAAAAATAATCCTGTTTTGTACGAGAAGAAATGTTTAACTGAATAAAATCATCATAAAAAGCGATCGTTCATATGAAAATTTGAATTTTCAAAAATTAAAAAGAAAACCAACAACAAACACGTTATGAACAGATTCGATAAAATGCTAAAATCCGAAATTTTTTTTTTACCGTAATTGGTTATCAACATGCATACCCCCCCCCCCCCCCCGATATATCCTGTTTAGTAAAATAAGCATCAAATAATATCTTCAGCATTTTTACTTTTAAATTGTTTTATTACTTGGAACATGATAATAGAAGCCTTGGTATTATAATTTTACTTTATGAATGAAATATGGCTAAAAATAGAGGAAAGAGGGAGGAAAAAATAAACGATCCACATATTTGGCCAGAGAAAGAAAAAGAACTAAGCAAAATAGGCTACAGTTCCAAGGAATATGGTAGTTAGACTTAAATTCAAACCTAAGAGCGCACCAAAGAAAAGAAGATCTGATGCTCTGCAACGTGTCAGAAAGCGGAATACTCGCCTTACAAAAAAATAGGAGATCAGAAAAAGATTGCTGAAAAATGGAGAAAAAGTTTAAGAGAGGATGTCTAGTTCCGGTTCTGTTCACCTCAGTCCTAATCCTGGTCCTAGTCAGATAATGACAACTTGACACCTATTTCAAAAACAAAAACAGAGATAAGTAAATTTGGTTAGAGTCCAAGAGCGTTGCCGAAAACGTTAGTGAAGCGATTAGAATTCAAAAATTGTTTAATAAATGAAATTGTGCCAAGTCTGATAATAAAGGTCAAAGGGAGAATAAATAATCAACACAATAATATCCGGAAGAGTGTCAAAAAAGTATCGATAAGGTTCATTATTCAATAGAGAATTGAAAGTTCGACATTCTCGTTCGAATGAAGCTACCAAGAAATCAATATCACCAGGAGGCGTAGGAACCTTTCTACATATGAAAACCTTAAAAGGATGACATGCCTTTTTTGAAAGATGATGATGTTAATTAGTAGGTGCATGCCAGGAAAGAACGATACTGCTAAGGTAGATGAAAAGAAAAAGACAAACAAGGATACTTAATGCTTACATGTACATGAGAAATTTACATGAAAAGTTTCTATCACAGGAACCAGGATAAAGGATGTCGTTTGCTTCTTTTTGCAAAACGAGACCAAAAAAACATTCTTACAACATCGCTCTTGTCCAGAAACACGTGCCTCTGCACTATTCACCAGAACATGGCCATGAAGCTTAAATGTCTCAGATCTTACGGTATAAACATTTTTTCCAAACCCAGAATTTGTAAAGGTTCCACATTTACTGCTCATATAAAAGAACAACTTAAGCAACTTTCAGAAGAAAATGTTGAATTCGATCATTGGAAGTGGTTAGATATTTTTTTGGAAAAAGAAGATGAGGGTAGTTAAATATCGACGATGTTGAAACAAAATTTCATTGTTTTAATGGAAAAAGAGTATGGAGATTCCCTTTCCTACACAGATAGAATGTCAAAGCGGTATGCAGCAATAAGACAACTAAAAAAATAAACTTTTCCATTAGGACATATCCTTGTGCAGATGGATTTGACAGAGAACTTTTAATGTCAAACGCTAGACGAGATCCAATCTGCTTACTGGAACGCGACCTACGTCACATTCCACCCTGTCGATGCCGATTATAAAGATGTTGAAGGAGACTTACTGCACCGAAATATGGTGTTTATTAGTGATCTTAATCACACAATAGTGCTGCCCTTGCCATTCTGCGTCAGCTGGTTCCAAATTTGAAGGAACTGGTTCCAGATGTTTTACAATACACTAACTGGACCGACAGTCCATCATCTCAATATAGAAATCGCTTTATATTCCATAACCTAGCAAAACGCAATGAGATCTTTAACTTACTAGCAAGATGGAACTTCTTTCACACCGGACATGGCAAAGGCCCATGTGATGGTATAGGGGGTACATGGTAAAAGACGCAGCCGAGGCTGTGAAGCAAGGCAAAGCAACCATAAACCCTCTTATTCCCAAAGGCATAATTCAAAAACGATAAAGAGCAAATTTCAGCCATTTGCAGATTACCTTCTTGATATAATTTTCTCTTATAAAAAAGGCATTTCATAGTGTTATGATAAACCTTATTTTTTGACAGTACGAGTTTTGAATTCGTAAATTTACTTAAGAATGTACCTTTAAGTTAATTTTAAAATTCAATTATTCGGACACTTTCTTCTTCTTAATAAACATTTTCATTTGTATGTCTTTAAAGCATTTAAAGAGGTTATCAGATGCTGATTATCTGAAGCATACACATTTATACCTTATATATATAGGTCATTTCATCCACAAGTGACAAGGCTTCACCCAATCCAATACTGTACAGGTACCGGAAATGAAGAGGTGGTATATGGAGCAGACAACCCTTTCTCCATGGAAAAGAGATCTTAATACGTGTATTCCCACATATGATCAAGACCGTCAGAAACAATGTCAACACGTCACATACTGGTGGGACTAGATAACTTTGGGTGAGTACTTGAGTAAATGTAATGCAACTTCAGGAGGGGAGTTGATTAAGATATTACTTATCACTGCATGAATATCACTAAATCAGCTCTTCACTTTTTTAAATTCCAAATAAGAAAAATACTCCCAACCTGTGGTCACATGTTGAAAGAGTCTACAACGATGATAAGCAGGGGCAACTTTATAAGACAAAACTAAGATATGACCATGTCTATCTCACTCCTTCTGCCACTATGAATGTCCATCTGGCAGTACAGGCACACAAGTGCTGTATTAAACATTTCTTGCCAAAATTGTTTTAGATATCTTGTATTATCATTTCAAATCTTCAACAAAGTAATCTATCAACTTCAGGTTTTAAGCCATTCAGTTTCCACAGTTATGTCTGCATAATATGGCCCAGAAATGAGTGAAACATCCTTATTCTTCAAGTTAGTGGACAGATTCTTTGATTGCCATTCTTTGCACGAGATTGTACGTACCAGGAAACCTGACCTTGATCCGTATACAGTGCCCAGTGACCCTAGATTTGAGGTAAAGTTTGTGTAGGGGAACCTTTCTACGTTCCATTTGCCTTCAATATATTTTCATTTGGTTTAAGTAAAAGCCTCATAAAATCTTCAAATTTTAAAGACTTTTGTTTATGGGGTATCTGGATGAATGGAAGGAATCTGTCAAGGCAAGGCAAGAATTTTCCAGAGTGTAAAAAAATAAGATGTTCCTCTCCAGAGCAGGCTCATGAAGGAATACTCATGACCGGTAAGACAATTTCATTATGAAACACTTCAAACTGAATAGTAATATTCTGCAAAATTCTAATTACTGACAAAAACAGTCATTAATAAGCTGCTCTTTTGCAAAAGAAGACGACCTCAATATATGTTTCAATTTGCAGCAAATGCCTTTATTGATGCCACCAAGTTTCTGTTGGAGCAAGGTGTTCTTTATATACTCAGTCAAAGGTTTCGTCAAGACCACCTTAAGAGCATTCTGGGAGGCATAGAGGTCTTGGAGCTTGGCACGACAACCCAACAATTCATCAGTTCAGGTATCTACAAAATAAACATAAAAGTAAAACAAATAAATTAAACCAGAAAATTTAAGGTTCTCTTATTTTTAAATAATAATAATTTAAAGCAAATTTAGTTTTATGTATTTTTATTAGATTTACAGTACTTCTTAATTCAATTAATATATAATGAAAAATGGGGTGAAATTTCTATGAAAGATAGGACTTAATAGCACTAGGCAATCCCTGATATCCCTATACAGGCAGATCAACATTTTCGATTCCAACAGAACTTGGATCCAAAATAAAGTATAATGTCGAACACACAGCCTCAAAAAGTTCGAAAAGGGTATCAAAGCAAAGGTATCGCTCGACCCATCGTCTTTTACACAACCTTTTCGGTTTCTTCACGTTTGATGACGGTGCGCTATGCTCAATTAATGTTTTTAATACTCTCTGTCTTTTGGGTGAATTGCCGAAAAACAAACTTATTTCTTATGCATGGCAATTTACAAGATGAGGCTAGTGTACTTAAGTTAAGCACATGACTATTGCAGTGTGTATATAGTGCTATAGCGCTGTACTCCCTAATTCGACTCTAAACTCCTACTTTTTCCGAGGACATAGCTGTTGCACCATCATAACATTTACTAGTGGGATTTCGGTAATGGCACCTATGCGAGTAGGTCACACTTAGTGACAGAGAGGTAGAGTTGTCCTTATTGGATAAAGTGTATGATAGTCAAGGGCGTCCAGAGATTCAGGACTGTAATTTTTGGAGACCTAATGTGTAAAACGACGTTTTTGTATGTGACTTCAATCCAAAATTTGACGTGAGTAGTCATTGCTAAGTCACTGGTGACTTTAATCTGGTCCAGGACAGAAAATTGGACTACTATAATTATACTAATATAAATAACAAAAAAGAAAGAGATATCGTCATAAATATGAAAGATATTCATGGTCTGACTGATCCTTGGAGAGAAAAACATGAACAGAGAAAAAGGTACACATGGTTTAAGATTAGCCCTACAAAAAAAAAGAAAGACGATTTTTTTTTCTTACTTTCCAATGAATTGATGGCATTGGTAGATAATTTGGATTTGATTGATTGTTTGTTGTTTAACAACTCATTTGGAGACGTCACCACTTGCCGGTGGAGGGCTACAAATTCTGACCCATACTCGGCACTTACGGCCATTGAGCAGTGAGGGATCTTTTTCGTACCAGCACATACTGCGACACGGGACCTCGGTTTATACGGTCTCATCCGAAAGACCGGTCTCCACGTCCCACAGTGGGATTCGAACCCGCGACGTAAGGATCAACTCCTTACTTTGTGACTCTAGAGCAGACGCTCTAACCACTGCGCCACGCGGGCGACTAGATAAGGTGGATGTAAAGCCAGGGTACAGGTCTGACCACTCCTTGATTAAACTCTAGAGACATAATTAATTCTCACGAATTTTCCTTTTATTTTTAAATTTAATTTAGTGATGTAAATATACGCGAGAGTAAAATTTTCGCCAGTACGCGGTCGAGCGTGAATAAAGTTCTTGGGAATAAAAAAGTGATTTTCACCATCATAACATTACCCCCTACATTTTGTTATATCGATTCGATGTTTCCTTAAAGTTTCTAGTAATGCCTTTGCAATTGAAGTCCCAGTAATTCCATCTAACTAAACATATACAGTAAAATTTCGAAGATTTGGATAGTTGGTGACATAGACACGTGTCTAAGACAGAGTGAAAGAACTTTATTTGAAATATCTTTAACTTCGTCTGCAATCAAACTAAACACAGAGTCATTTCCCGTTTACTTTGACCATTCATGGTAGGTCAGTCGGTAGAGCGCTCGCTCCGTGATCAGGAGGTCGTGAGTTCGAATTTCGGCCGCGACTTACGTAAGTCGATAAAAAATGTGTAGCAACTGTTTCTTCGCCATGCGCTCGACACTTTGAAGTGAAAGTTGCGGGTTCTTCGGATGAGACCTGAAAAACCTAGGCCCCGTGTCACGTCTGGCGTTGGCACGATAAAGATCCCTCACTGCTCAATGGCCCTGAGTACCGAGTAAAGTTCAAAATTTGAATCCCTTCACCGGTATATGGTGACGGCTCTATATGAGTGAAAAATTCTTGAATGGGACGTTAAACAACGTACAATCAATCCCGTATGCTTTGCAAAACGTTGTCACGAATGAAATTCTCTTATTAAAACATCTGAATTATCTCAATTTGAATAGTGTGGATGTGTACTTAGAGGTGTTTTCTCAGAATGTCATCATTTTCTGCGATAATTATATAAAGGAGAGCATTGTCATCAGATTGCCTTTATATTTTGATTCGTTTGTATAATCGTATCTATGCCCTCTTTGGCTAAAGACTAACCATGAATGTTTTTAAAACGAACAGGTTTGAAATTTAAGGTAGATAGCGGATTTGCTGACGTCACAATAGGATTCGACGTAGAAAACCTAGCGCGTTTACCATATCAAACTACAAACAAGCAAAAAATATCTTCAGCGGTATAAATTGAAACATACAGTAAAGCATGTCTGTAAAATATTTATTCATTTATAATTAAAAATAAAGGATAGATCAATAATTAAATGGAGAGTTTTCTTTCTGTTGGAAAATGTAAGGGTTAAAACTAATTCTGTTTATCAAAGTAAAACGCATTGAATAATTCATCTTCTTTGCAATATAATTGTCATTCAATTTATTTTGGCGGAATTTAAAAATTACGTCATTTTTAAAAAGAAAATTGCATCACAATCAACAAACCATCAAAACCTTTAATGAATATAAAGGAAAGTTTGTGTAACAGAAAAGATAGCGAGCTTGAATAACTTGCTTTTTTAAAACAGAACACAACAAAAAGAAAAGACGGAAGATGCCCCAGCACTTGCAAAACACTGCACGGACGAAAATTCATGGGAGGCAGGGAGGCGAGTAGTTGCAGAAGGATTGAAAGAGTGTGTATTTTGCAATGAATTCTAACATCTCTATTCTTGCACTAGTGAAAAAAAAATACGGCTTGTCATGCATTTTCTATATAGAATGTCAGGAGTGCGGCAATGCGAATTCCGTGCCCACAACACAAATGGCAAAGGACTGTTGCTTTGACACATCAAACTAGCAGTGGTTTCGTGAATTATATTATTTGATTTAGTTTTTTCAGTTTAATACAGATTAAAATTCCCAAAATGGAAGCCTTAACAACAACACCCACCTCACCCCCGGAATGACGTGCCAGCGATGTTGAGGTCAAGGCAGTCTTTTACATGTAGTCTTTTTCACATGATATACGTATGTGTACCCTTCTAGGATACGGATCCAGCACTGGAGTGTCAAGAACCTGCCCTCCAATTTAATGTTTTGTGTCATGGTGCGGTACTTTTTCTTTTATGTTAGCCATACTTTAAATCCGATAGAAAACCTTTGGCTGAATTCCAACGTACTATAACTTCTAGGGGGCGGAGCTTAGCCGTACAATAACTTCCAATGTACTGTACAATAACTTTCAAAGGAACTCAATACTTTTGAAATTTTTTTTCTTCAATTTCTGTAAGCATATACAACCTATCCAGAGGAAAAATAAGAAACCTCACAAAATCCCCCCCCCTTTTCGATCTGAAAATGCATACGTGAAAACCATTTTCATGAGGATTACATGTAAACTCATTAGTTAACTAATTTAAACAAATATTTTAAAAATACACACACTTTCTTGATATACATGTATTCAACTAAAACAGATAACTGAAATCTAACAATATTGAAAATGCGCAGTTCGATGATTCCCTTAATAGCAACTGTTTTCTGAGTTCTTTGAGTTACATGCAAACTGATACATGTTCGTATATAATTATATCTGGACTATTTCACACTACATTCCATAATTTTGATACCTGTGGCTACAGTACTTGACTCGGATTTCCTCGGGACATGCAAGCGTATCCCTAGTAACAATGTAGCGGGTCAAAGTGCGGGCGGATCCAGGTTTCCAGTATTGTGCCTGTATTTGTTATGGTTTTTGAAATACTCATTCTGCTTAAATTAATCCATCAAATACAATTTCACACTCGTTTAACATTGCTCGATTTTTCAATGCAACCATCTCCTTCGTTCTTTCTGCTTTGTTTGAACACCGGGCCTGTTCACTTACGATGGACCTAGGCCTATGACGTAATGTCGCGTGCAGTTTGGTGCTGAAGGAGTGACTATGCAAATGACCATGACACAAAACATTTACAGACACTTTCTTTCGTTTGTAAGGGATTTATTGTACAGAGAGGCGTGACAGTCTCGTCGCTGCGCGACTCGACTACAACGCCTCTCTGTACAATAAATCCCTTACAAACGAAAGAAAGTACTGTAAATATAACTTATTCTGTACTTTTGTAAAATTTATTTTGTTTCATTTTAGTCTACATGCTACTTTACGTGACTAAATAATAATTTGTTTTACACATAAGGTTACACATCTCTAAATCATTATTACAAAGTACATGTATTTATTATCTTGATTAAAATTGCACCCCTCGAATTTGTTTTATTTGGAAATTTGATTTTTTTTTTTTTTTAAAGATCGACACTGTTGTCTGAACCATGTACAGGTATGGGGAAAAATTAGTATGGTCATATCTACATGTACTTCCTTCCGTTTTTTTTGGGGGGGGGGGGGGGTCAATGATGAATTGGATAATTCTCAAAAAGGAAGACGTTCATCAATATAGATCTGAGGTGATATATTTTTTTTAAATTATATGTACTAATCGATTCTAAAAAAGAAATAAAAGTAGTTACTAGTTACATCATGAAATAAAATATGTGTACGTTCTAAATCGCCAACTACAACCCCCACCCTTCTATCCTTTCCGTTATCCAATAGTGATTCGCCTTAGACCTGCTGATAGTGTTGGGGGGGGGGGGGAGTCAAGGCAAGAGTTTCTCCCTCTCATTCTGTACTGTAATTTCCGGATCCGCTACTGTAATACTTGATTTAGTCAGAAGTCATAAGCTGAAAACAAACATGCTAAAATGATCAAAATTTGGCAAAGTTTATCCTTGGATAAGACGTCCTTTTTTGTAGAAATTTTCCGCATTGCTTGAGTTTATTGAGGAAAAAAGTCATATGACTTCGAATTATCTCCTGTATTTCATTGAAATAGTGCCACACTGTGGCTAAACTATGGCAACGTTTACATGGACATTATCATCAATCAATAAATAATTGAATTTACGGACTACATGTTTTATTTTGAGTGAATTGTTGATTAATTCATTTTTTGGGGCATACAGGCATACGAAAATAATGACGTCGCACTAATGTAATATAACATCGTGATGAAAATATAATGCATTTGATGGAAAATTGTAAAACTTTAAAAAAGATTCTGAGAGAAATTGAGTTAGAATACATTTTTTTTTCTTAATTGTTCGATTCTAAATCTACTTCACATTCATTGTGTTAAGTAATATAAAGTTTCATTTTAACATTATGAGCATGTTTTTGAAATGCATATAACGGCGTGAAAGGCGCATTTTACTATATATTTCATTGAAACAGCGTCACCTGTTCTCATCAACATTAGTGCATTTGAAATACAATTACGACATAAATACGGACGAATCTCAAAAAAAAAAAAAAAAAAAAAAAAAAAAAAAAAAAAAAAAAATTTCAGAAAGAAAATCTTGAAACGAAAGGATTTCAGACAAACAGTAAACCTGGCATCTACCTCAAGAGTGTAAGTCTGTTTCTTTTTACCCTTTGTCAGTGTTTCAGTTGATAAATGAGCGTAGTTTTGATTTGGAACAAAGTGGTCTTTTAGATGAGTAACCTTTCCTGATCAGTCGATACTCGACCTGGTGTAGAACCCCCAGCAACAAGCTCTCCGACATCAACAACAGGGTGATGTGTGAATAATGTCTGGAGAGCTCTGCTTCCTTGAGGTACTGTCCTTTTCTACAACTAATGGTCTATTTGTATGTCGATTCCGTCACTCCACTGGCACATGTAGCTGCCAACTCTTTATTTCGTAAGGCCTTACATGATCCAATTTTTTTTTATATATATTTTATCAAACTCTTCAAGTAATTTCTCTTTGTCAAGTTCCATAGAAACAAATATTGGGGATTCTGAGAGCGTGTCTGCACGGTCACTGATACTGTAAACATGCGATGAGGCTTAGAATGGCCCGACAACAACAGAGCAAAATGTTTATGCTCATAGAAAAATCCTGTCCAATTATCCAGAGTTTAATTTCTTGACCAGAATATTCCTATTCGGGTTATTCTTAAAAACTGGTGATAGCAAAGGATTTTTTTTTTCTGTGAAATAGTAGGCGTATATCATGATTTACATTCGGATAGACAGAGTCGATGGAAATTTGCAGAACATTGCTCAAGGCTATAATGTGAATTATATATGACCAACGAAAGTCATTGCAGGTCAATTCTGCCTCTATAAAAAGCAGAACAACGATCTCTACATTCATCAGAATGAGCTGAAGATTCTTCGGTCAGGAAAAGTGAAAAAACATATCTTCAAGATCAGTAAACATGACACCTTCTTCAAGGGTTTCTGACAAAACCGGGTGCTGAACATACTTTTCAGCCTCTTTATGTAACTCAGCGCTGCCACGCCCTCAGGATATTGCTACAAGAAATGTCACTGAAACAGAAATAAAATATGTTCAAGTTAATGACAAATTTACAACCCTTTACTGCAAAATACATTTTTAAATATCTATCCATAAAAGTATTCAAGATCAATAGCTGTCAATATGAAACATATACCCAGTATAATGTCGCTTGATTTCGTGTTTTTCTTTCTACTGATCATAAAGTTAAGGAGAGATTCTTCTCATATTTCTTGTATTTAAAAATTAATGAAATTTTCATAGATTCAAGAAGACATCATCATTAAGTGATGGTATCAGTTAGATTAAATTTGACCGTTTTATTTTAAAAGCAAGGTCAGGTCAAGGTCATTATGTACTTCCTTGACGTTAAGAATAAAAAAAAATACTGTTGCTAATCATGCGATGCCTACTTCTATTTCAAAAGAGTAAATGTTTTTCTTTTTGCATGAAAAGATATTACATATAGGGTCTATTAGATGATACTACCAAATTGACATAAATAATTTAACTAAAATAGATACTGGCTAATCCTAATTTCCTCTATTTCCCCTAGATTTTTACGAGAAATTAGTTATTTTTATATGCTTTGTATATTTTAATTTTTCTTATTTTCACATATGGTAAGCAGTCACATAAAGTTACAAATTGATACAAAACACAAAGTTTTGACCGTTTACTAAGAGAGAAAAAACACTTCTTACGGATTCTCTGCTCAAATCTGTACTTGGATTGGAAGCGTTTAAAAGCTAACAAAATTGTAGCTTATTTGGAAAATCATGTTTATTTGCTCTATTTTTAAACTTCAGTCCATTATTATTGACTTTACTTACATTTTAAATTTTCTATAAGTCTTTGATTGTTTAAAATTTTTAACAAAATTCATTGTTCCATAGTAATTTCGAGAAGCAGAAAAGGAGATATTTTCATACGCCGCTGTTCCACCAAAAATATAGTCCCTGCTAGAGTTCAAACTCAGTTTACCAATTCTATTTAAAGTTGTACAATTATGATGAGGAAAGAAAAATATGATCTTTTAAACCCCTTATATCTAAGTATATAAGACGTAAAAGCAAATATACTTTGAATATTTCATCTAATCAGAAACCAGACAAGAATCCCTCCTTAACAAAAAGTTTCAAAAGTATTAAAAGCAATAAACCCCTATAACATTCACTACATAATTTGGATTTCTAAATTCAAACTTGGATTAATGTTATATTGTAAAATTACCAGAAGTAGATCTGTCACTCTTGATTTTAAAACAAATCCCGTTTTAAAATACATACCAATTTACTCAGTCATTTTTTTTTTCAAAATAAAACGAAACATTACAGATACAAACTATATAAAATCTAATTTAAATCAATTTATGAATACCTGGCGGAAATGTAGACGCACTATTATATAAACAATTTCGATCGCCTGTGATTTTAATAACTCTATCGTCTTTTTTAATGTCGTCTGGTATGAACGCGCTCCCAAGTTCGTCAATGTCTATTCATCTGGACCCAAACAAAGCACACGTTTGTTAAGCCCTTGTTTCAGTTCTGTATAAGGATCATATAGGGCCTTGTTATTAAAAGCAGAAGTCAATTTCCTTTTAGTTACTCGTAAAAAATCCATGAAATTATCTGTAAAAACACAACGTTTTTGGACTTTATATAATTACTTAAAACCGGAAAAGCTTCGATCCACGGAAAAGTATGTGGTAAAACTAGACAAAACCAAAAATGTTTCCGGAAAAATTAAACAAACATTCAGTGCTATGAACGAGGGGTAATCAAGATTTGCACATGATGTATTTTTACTCTTAATGCAAAAGTTACGTCTATATAGCCAGACTAGGTGCAAACTGACTTTTACATATGAGTAATTTACTTCTGGTGTATTTTCAAACATGTAACGCATAGCAAAATCAACACAAGACTAGAAATGTTGAAACTAGCATCATCGATTTCATTAAAAAAATGCATCTTTTTCTTAACAGTATTACATTAAAAGTTTAAATCTAAAGTTTAAACTTATCTATTAGTTACAGAAACTATCTAGATAGTAATAGATAAGCTTAAACTTAAGATTTAAACTTTTATTGTAACAGTAGAGTTAACATTGACCTTCTATTGTATTATTAAGAATAATTATTATTATTTTAAGTAGCATTTAATCAAGAAATGGCAAATGGGAAAAATATTGAGTCGAGGAGCAACTAGAAAACCCAAACAAGTATTTACAAAATATTTTGAAATTGGCAACTTAATTCTAATTTACATACAGTTTGAGAATGCATGTAAACGCATCGCAATAATTACGTGTACACGGAGCATGTCAAAGAGCTAGGTTCACCTTATGCATAAAATGGCCCTGTCCTTATATCAATTAATTGACGATTACCCTCTGTCCCATTTCTTATATCAAAATAAAGGAGAGTTAGTCCTTTCATTTCCAATAACAAAATTCCTTTTTGAGAATCTGGATATTGAAAAACAGGATTTGAGAAAATGCAATGTTCTTGAATTTTGAAGAAAACATACGTATTTGACTACCTTCAGCAAAGAATTAAAATATGAGCACAGCCCACGATCCAAAAATTAAAACATGTTTTGTGATCTTCAGAAACAGATCTTTCATTATGCGATTATATGTACATATTTTGAAGTCGCCCGCGTAGCGCAGTGGTCAGAGCGTCTGCTCTAGAGTCGCGGAGTCAGGAGTTGATCCTTACGTCGTGGGTTTGAATCGCACTGTGGGACGTGGAGACCGGTCCTTCGGATGAGACCGTATACACCGTGGTCCCGTGTCGCAGTATGTGCTGGCACGAAAAAGATCCCTCACTGCTCAATCGCCCTAAGTGCCGAGTATAGGACAAATTTGCAGCTCTCCACCGGCAAATGGTGGCGTCTCCATATGAGTGAAAAATTCTCGAGGGGTCGTTAAACAACATACAAACAAACAAATTTTGGATCAGAAGTTGTGCTCTGTAAGAAAAATTTAAAAAATACCTAAACTTTTGGCAATTTTTAAGGGAATTTAAAGGATATGGAAAAAATGACGCATTTTATGACGTCATAATGCATTGACTAGAGATAAAATTACGTCATGGTCAATGAGACCGGTCACCAAGGGTCCAATGAAATATATGGAGAAAACGAACAGTATTCAAGCTCAAAAGTCCGTTAAACAATACAAAATAGGAGCAGAGCAAACACGGACCTCAAAACATCAGAGGTGGGATTAAGTGTCATGGAGGAGTGAGCATCCCCTGCCGATCGGTCACACCCGCCGTGTGCTCCTTGTTATGATCGGGAAATAACCGAAAAATCCGTCGACAATTCAGTGTATAAATAATGGCCTAACAATTAGTTTGAAAAACGTCAGTCAGCATTTAACTCGATGATAAATTGTATTTGCTGACAAGGTCATTCTATCGACCATAGAACCTAAGAAATAATGACTTTAAACGAGACAGCTGATATTATTGTTTCATCAACTTATTTGTCAATTATTTACCTCGTTTTAGAAATTGTGCATACGTAAAGCATGCTCTTGCTTGTATCGAATCAACTGAGAGATATTTACCCAGTATGCAGGTGATGAAGGTACATGTATATTGCTGCACAAGTAAGGGAAGTTTACGATTGAAAAGTTAGTCATAACGTTTATCATAAAGCTTGGTTTTTAGATTACCATTAACGTCTTTTTCAAGTAAAATATCCAAATATGAAACAGATGTGTCAGACTCTGTGGTATCTTTTATCTCAAGCTCACCAGGATATATCTTATCGACGTAAGAATGTAAATAGTCATTGTTAATTGACAATACGTCGTCGATGTATCTATATGTCGAGTTGAGGGCTACAGCAAGTTTTTTTTTCTTTTCACGTACAAGATTGTGGACAAATTCTGCTTCATATGAATACAAAAAAGGTCTGCTAATAACGGGGCGCAATTGGTACCAATGGGAATTCCAATAGGTTGTTGGAAGACCTGGTCTCCAAAAACCACATAGATATTGTCAAGCAGAAACTCAAGTATCTTTTTAATGTCAACTTCAGAGTACTTGTGAGTACAATCAGAATGTTTTTAACAAAATAATTTTGCAAATGACCAATGACAAGGTGAGTAAATTTACGAGTTCCATTTTTATTGAAAAAGCAGCTGTCAAAAAGTCTGGACTTTAATTGATCGTGGGGAATGGTTGTGTATAAAGTTGAAAAGTCGTAAGTTTTTAAGCTGTTGATTTTGGTAAAGTCTTGTGATTTCAAATTTTCCAAAAGTTCCTTGGAATTTTTAAGTATCCACATCTGATTTACACCACTTCTCAAATATATTGTTGTCCAAGTTATAAATATTGCATTTTCAACCAAAATTGAGCAAATTCTCAGGGCCAAAAAAGGCCCCAAGTGGCTCCTGCTCTTTACACCCATAACAATAAATGAGCGTATGTGAATGGGGCTTAAGGGAAGTTAATAAAACAAATAAATGAAAGTCTCAATACCTCAACAGCTTTCCACCTAGCACAGAATTCCTTCTTCGGGTACCGAGGACAGTCCTTCCCGTGGGTGGCTTTAGGGTCGATGTGTAGAGTTGTCAAAGATTCAAGTACGGTTGACTGTAAAGAAATGTTTCATAATGACTGATAATGAACTTTAAGAATTTAAACAAACATCCAATAGACGAAGGGGCATGTTTTCAGACTAGAATATAGATTACTTACGCACTTTTTTCCCTCTCTCTCTCTCTCGTTTAAGCAAATCCAAATGATGGGGGGGGGGGGGGTTGCAACCCCAGTAACCCCCCTCCTCTAGATCCGCCATTGGCATTACTTAAAAGAAATAAAATATTTTTTTTTAGAATTTTATTGGGATATGACAGGAAATTTAGGTCATATGGTCAATGTTTGATAACATACCAACTTTTTATCAGATCCAAATAAAACTCTAAAAAAAAATGATATATTATTTCCTATATTTTATTTTTATTGTTCAATAAATTAACAGAAAAATACTATTTAGACTTTGTTATGGAAATGCAACATAACGTACATGTACGACGTATTGTGACGTCACAGCTAGATCTTTTTTTAGAATTTTTTTCAAATTGCTTTCCTTGCGCATTAAAGACTGATTGACAAACTTCATGTCATTGAAAATTAAATGTCACCTGTATATGATGCTTTTTTTTCGGAGACAAAAAAAGTTATAAGTGTTTAGAGCTTCATTAATATTTCAAAAACACACAAGTAAACACGTTTACGAAGAGATTTTTAGGTCACCTGAGTTTACTCACCTATAAACTCAGATGACCTATTGCTATCTGTTTTCGTCCGTCGTTGTGCGATGTTAACATTTTAAGCTTCATCTCTGAAACCGCTCAACCAATTTCAATCAATGTTACAAATTAGCATCTATGGGTAAAGGGGAACAAAAATTGTGAATTTCATGGTCCCTGCCCCCCTGGGGCCTGAGGGGTGGGGCCAAAACCAATAAAATAAGTGCATTCTTTAAAAAATCTTCTTCTTTTCTCCTGGACATCAAACTGTTGACATGATTGTAATGAGAATTGAGCCCTCTACCAAATTTATGAAATTCATGGCCCCAGGGTTAGGAGTTTTGGTGTTAGGGCGGGGCTCTAATGATTATATAGTGAAAATGCATTAATCTTCGAAAATCTTCTCCTCTGTTCCTAGGTATTAAACCTATGAACTAAGTACATAGTTATGATAATGAAGAGTGCGTCTTCCAAAATTGTGAATTTCATGACCCCTGGGTCAGGGGCTCTGGTGTTAGGACGAGACTCGCATGTTGTATAGTGAAAATGCATTAATTCTTTGAAAATCTTCTCCTCTGCTCTTAGGTATTAAGCCCATAAACTAAGTACATAGTTATGATGTGGAGGGGGGCCTCTTCTAAAATTGTGAATTTCATGGCCCCAGGGTCTGGGATTCTACTGTTAGGGTAGAACTCCATTAATCATATAGTGAAAATGCATTAATTCTTTAAAAAATCTTCTCCTCTCCCCCTTTATATAAAGAAAATAACTTAGGTGCATGAATGATGATCAAGGGTGCCTCCTTCAAAATTTCTGGTCCCAGAGTGAGGGGTTCTGTGGGAGGGGGCTCTATTGATTATATAGTGAAATTGCATTATTTCTGTGAAATTCTTCTTCTCTGCTCCTTGGTATTATGAAGATAAACCAAGTACATTGTCATGATGATCAAGGGCGCTTCTTCCAAAATTGTGATGATCTTGACCTATGGGTCAGGGGTTTTGATGTTAGGGAGGAGCTCTATTGATCATGTAGTGAAAATGCACGAAATCTTAAAAATTCTTCTTTTCTCTCACTGTATATATAGCAGATAAACTAGAAACATTGTTATGATGATCAAGGTGCCTCTTCCCAATTTGTGGTCCCAGGGTGAGGGGGTTCTGTGGGAGGGGGGGTCTATTGATTACATAGTAAAAATGCATTATTTCTTTAAAAATCTTCTCTGATCCTAGTTATTATGAGAAAGGGCGCCTCTTCCAAAATTATGAATATCTTGGCCCCTTGGTCAAGGATTCTGGTGTTAGGGTTGGGGCTCAATTGATCATATAATGAAATGCATTACTTCTTTAAAAATCTTCTTCTATCCACCATTATATAATAAAGATAAACTAATTGCATGGTTATGATGATCATCAGTGGTGCCTCTTACAAAGATTGTGAAATCTTTTACCCCAGGGTGAGGCCACTGAGGGGTTCTCCGGGAAAGAGGGGTGGAGGGCTCTATTTATTTTATAGTGAAAGTACATTATTTTTGTGAAAGTCTTCATCTGTGCTCCTAGGTATTAAGCAGGTAAAACAAAATATATAGTTATGATGAGCAAGGGTGCTTCTTCCAAAATTGGGAAATTTGTGGCCCCAGGGTCAGGGGCTCTGGTGTTACATTGTATGGGTTATATAGCGAAAGTGCATTTATTTATTTCTTTGAAATCTACTTCTCTGTCCCTGGCCATTTAGCAGATAAACCAAAAATATAGTTATGATGAGCAATGGTAACTCTTTCAAAATTTTGATTATCTTGGCCCCTGGGTCAGGGGCTTTGGTTTAAGGGTGGGGCTAAATTGAATCTATAGTGAAAATTGATTATTAATTTTCCTTGAATATCTTCTCTGCTCCTGGGCATCTAGAAGGTTAAAAAGAGTACGAAAAGATGTAATAAGCAGGGATGTTTCTATCAGATTTTGAAATTCTGTACCTTTTGGTCAATTAATTAATTTCTTAAAGAAACTTATTCCCATTTGCTATTCACCTATTACACTTAATCACTTTAAATAATGTAACTTAAAAGGTCAATTGAATAACAGAATTGTACAAGAAATTTAATACAAAAGTACTTTCATAGTTTGTAATGGTCAGAAAAAAAGGTTTTAAATAATAGATAAATGAAAATGGTACAAATACCATATCTTTGTATAAAACATGATCTTTAAAGAGCAAGAGAGGCCAATGTGAGGGGGAATGAAATGTGTTAACTGATAGTTTTTTTATCTAGTCCGCATAAGGATAGTGACAAATGGGGGGAAGTTCAGGCAAATAAATAGATCACATTTCATTAAGTTTTGTTATTCAGTACTAAATTTATAATTTGCTGATCCCTGATTATCCTATTTTTTTGCTCTTGGGCAACATAACTTTATTTATCAGCTTATTCTGTTTTAATCTATGGATTGTTACATTATGCTCTGGTGACCGTTGAGGCCCTTGGGCCTCTTGTTGTTTGCTAGCTGTTTTTGTTTTCAAGTGGAAATTTTCCATCATGTCTGCATTTCGTGTGACATCTGATTTTGCGATAAAGAGACAAAACTGTTAAGAACAATTTCTCCTGTGACTCAGATTTTTACTTTGAATAAAATAAATTGTAACATCCTCATTTTTTAAACAAATTGAATCAGTAAATTGCTAAAGTGAAAAAACTGACATTAAAGTACGTAAATTTATATTTAAGGTATGTCACTCGTGAAATTAGTTATATCAAGGATTTTTTGAAAAGTTATTTTTGATAAGTACTCATATAGCATGACTCAAAATTGCAAAGAAAATGGGGGGTCATTGTGCATCTTACTGAACTACAGTACAATGAAGTTGACCTTTTTGCACTTAAATTGTAACTCTTAGGTCAATCACTTTAATCTTTATCATATTTTATCAGATGAAATTATCGCAATAAATATAATCTTATTTTACGTAAAGTAGTTTGAATAATATCTATCGTTGAACAAATCGTGCAAATTAATGCGCAGAAATTATTGTGTGACCTTTTTGCACTAAAAATGTATCATATTTGGGGTATAAAAATCTAAATAGGCAACAAAATATTTTCTTGTATCAAACTTTTTATGACTTAAGTGCTGATCGGTTGAAAGTATCGTGTTGTTTAAAATAATGAAAGAAAAAGTTGGGGTGAGTGATGTAATTTTTGAGATATTGGTCAAAATGTGCGATTTTCAAGCAAAAAACGGTTTAAATTTTATTTTGACTTCTTTAATATATCTTCATTTCTTGGCAAAGTCTGTGGAGTGAATGTGTAAAATTTGTTCTAAAAAGATAAATTGAGACTTTTATTTAATATCCCTAGCATATCATAGCGGAAAATATTCTCTAAGGAAAAACATATGGAGCTAAAGTTCGAAGACATTAAATTTAACAAATGTGTAGATTTGAAGAATTTTCTTCTAAATATCCTTCCACCACAAGAAATAGTCCGTCTTTATCTTGCTTCTTTATGAATTTGTGAGCAGTTTTTTAATTGAATGTTGAATAATTTGCATTGTTTAATTTAGATATGTTATAAAAATTGAATTGTAATAAATAGTTTTGAAGTTAAAGGTTCTGACTGAATTTTTCTAAAAAGCTGACGAGTGACATACCTTAAAAAAAAACAAACTTTATAATCACAAAAAAGCTACATTTTCATGGGATGGCAGTGTTAACCTACCTCTAGACTTGACAGAGATCAATTTAGTGGTACCACCTCTATGAGTTCGAAAAGAGTAGGCTCACTGGGGGCCACCAGGGAAAGCAAAACCTTTCAAAAACCGGTCATGTAAACAATATTTTCCGCCGAAATATGGCTTAAATATTGCCTACTCGGTGTTAAACAATATACAATCAATCAATCTTTTAGTTTGTTTTTTTTCTGTACATTTTTACAACTTCAGGAAATGAACTAGTTTTTTTTTAATCGAAACAACTGAGAGCCTGCAATGTATCCAAATATCACTCTCTCTCTTAAGATCTCAACTCGTTTGATTTTACAGTTGATTGACAAGAAGTTGAATTTTTTCATGATTTCTTCTGCTGTTTTAAGAGAAAGTAAGACTGACAGTTAGCGATGTTTGACGATTTTTCAGATTTCATCCATCAGTGGAGGCTGCAGAAGGTGATAATTGTGCCATACTTTTTCCTTGGCTGAAGAGAAGAATTCAGCCTTGATAATGGAGTTGAATAGTTTCAAGATGAAATCGACTGGTCAGCTGTAAAAATGTGTTATGTATTATTTAAAACAGTTGTTAAGAAATTGTTTGCATTATTCTCTTTATATAAACAGTAAATAAAATACAATGTTCGAAGCTACATGTAAGATTGACATGAATATTTTATTTTTTTCTTTAGATTTTAACATGAAAACAAAACACACACACACACACACATTATATATATATATATATATATATATATATATATATATATATATATATATATATATATATATATATATATATATATATCCTTGTTGTTTTGTAGCACTAGGAACATTCTCTATTCCCACAGAAGAGGGAAAAGTATCCACTTTAACTGTTGAAAACAGATATGGAATAGTTATTTATATTTGAAACCATGCATTATTTAATTTCACAAAAAAATTAATATCATTTGATAAGTATTAAGAAATGTTAATGTAAAACCACAAGTATTATGTTTTTGGAAAAGTATTGCATATAACTATATTTTCTTATTTCAGAATAATTACCAGCTTCACCTTCTACAGTTTTATTCCCTGCGTCGTTGGACTCCTCTGTTCCAGAAAATAGTTCATGCATAAGAACATCAAAGCTATCGGATTGTCGTGCATGTCTCTCCCTTAGTTCTTAAGAAGGCAACTCCCTGTTGGCTGGTATGAAGTACGAGGAGGAAGAACTTTCAACCAAAACGGCAGAGGACACCTCTTCCTCCTGAAATGCAAAAGTGTCCGTCTCTGCATCTGTGTTCACTAAAAAGAAAGGAAAACACTGTATGGATTTACGGAGAAGGAATTCAACTGCGTTTTAGAAATACGGAAGTTTGCCAATTGAAAACACTGCAAAACATACCAGGCTTGATTTCAAAAGATTTTACTTGGGACTCTGATGCCTCTACTAACCCTGCCCATCTATCAAAGAGTGGAGTTGGATGGCGTATTTAAGATGTAAATGGATTTCAAGTGGTCAAAGAAGCCGTTGTAAATATTCGACTTAACATTTGCCCTCCATATGATCTCGGCAAGATGACCCTTATCTTCAGTTGGTTCCTGCCATCCGTCTAAAATGGACTTTCGCAGGCTTCCAAGCCCTATCTATCCTGTTTGTATGGACCTCTTCGTTTGTTACTTTGTTAATGTAAGACTTCTTAAAAGCGTATTTGTGTAACTCTTTAAAGTGTTGGTAACCGAGATCATTCAGAGGGCAGTATGCAGACCAACCATCGCTCTAAATTGATCTATGCTGTTCGTGTCCCTCTCTATCATACAAAATATCCATATCTAAAATAAAATCCTGCTTAAGCAAAGTTGGCCTATAAATGACAATGCTTACATAAATCAAATTTGTACTCATCTGAACTGAAAAAGAATGTGTTGGAAATTAATGTGTGAAAGGGAGGTAACTTACCTTCAAACCACGATTTTGGTTGCCTTTGTTGAATTTTACTCGCCTTCCAATGAGAGACTCGTCAATTTCAACTGTGCCCTGAAATTTGCGGTGGCGGAGGGTGATGTTAAAATGTTCTTTAAACACTTCTCTTATAAAACATGCCCAATTTACCGCTGTTGTAGTGTATGACATTCCCGAAAAGCGGGAACACTCAGCAAGACTATTTCTTTCCTAATAACACTTAATGAAGAATATAAAATCCTGCAATACCAAGTTGCTTCTGTCAAAAAACGAACATTGAAGACTTTGTGTGAAGTCTGTTAAAGGAACAATGGAAAATGACCCCAGCGGGAGCACGCAATAAATTTGCTAATGTCATGTCCCCACCACAATTTTTAACAGGGCAAGCAAAAGATGTGAACAGCAGATTATTTTGCTTACAACATTGGTAAACCTCATTCTCAGACCTTGGAAAAAGTTCCATGGGTTGACGAAATCTGCGGGTGTTATGTCCAGAATGTCTTTGTACGTCTCTAGCGGTAGCTCCCGCCACTCTTCCTTGTTTCCGACATTTTATAACAAGAAGGGGGGGTTACCAGTTACAATGGAATTTAAAAAACTGAATATGAATAGTTTGGGGCGGGGTATTGACGTCATGCCAGAAATTGCACGAAATACAGCTAATTTGAAATCCCTTACAAACGAGCTGAGAGAGAAATAGAGAAAAAATAATTGTTCAAATATACAGATTTTAATGTAAGTGTCTGGTACATCTTCTAACCCGTCCGTCTATGTACACATATCGCCTTGCACTGACTTTCCATGCGTAGAGATTGTAATTTCTCCCATTGGAGAATGATCTACAAATGAGCAATTAAATGTTTAAATAATGTTTTGGAAGTAATGTGGAAATGGGTTTTTTTTTAATTGCAATTGCATTTCTTTTTACATTGCATTTAACCTTACATGAAAAGTGCATTAAAGTGTTTAATACATGTAGCTCAGCAATCTCTGGCCAGTCCCATTAACGCAACCCATTCCATAAAAATACATGGATTTAATCCGTTGATAAAAACGAAAGCACATTTAATAATTCTCTGAAAGTGCTTCAAACATGGAGTCCAAAACGATCATCTAGTGGACATGGCCATTCCTTCTCTGGTCCTACGAAATCTTGCATTATCATCCATTTTTAGCTCTACTGGTCAGAGACCAGCAGAGCTTATGCGATAATAAGGTGTCCGTTCGTCTGTCTGTCCTTGTGTAAATAATTTTTCAAAATGCTACTCCTCCTACAGTTTTGGTCTGATTTCAGTATAACTTGGCACACAAGTACACTACACTGAGATACATAACTCAGGACATCAGTTTTTGATTTTATTGAACGATGATGGTTTGGTTTCTAAAAAAGAAATTTCTCGAAATTCTCTTAAAACGCTACTCCTCCTACAGTTTTGGTTTGATTTTAATATAACTTGGCACAAGTAGCACAGGATGAAAAGCCAGGTTTCCCAAATTTGGAAACATATGGGAATCGTGACATCAGTACTTTCCATATAGTTTCCATTTTATGGAAACTACAGTGGTTTCCACGTAGATTCCCGATATGGAAACAATCAATCTGTGGTTTCCCGTAAGTTTCCCAATATGGGAAACCCCGGAAACATGCAGTAGTGGTTTCCACGTAGATTCCCGATATGGAAGCAATCACCTGTAGTTTCCTGCATGTTTCCCAGATATAGGAAACACGTATGCTGTGGTTTACACCTATTTTCCCGATAAAAGACATTTTGGAAACGTGTATCAAAATAATTTTAAAAAACTGTTTAATTCTATGTAATAAAATTGAACATTCTGTGATCACCGTAAACCCAAATTAAAATAATTTTTTAACATTTTAGTCTCGGTAAAACTCATAAAGACACGTGAATTGGAATTAGTAGTAAGAGAAGATTTAATACAACTTTTGATTTTAGAAAAATCAATGTAAACTGTTCAGATAAAATTCAATCATTGCGCTAACCCTTGCAATCGCGGGCACCTGTTCTCACGTGCCACAGGTGGAGACACTTGTCGCGAAGACACCTGCGACTGTGTATTTTTTGTATATTCTGTGTGATTTGAGAGGGTTTTCTTCCTAAGGGGAACAATGGGCTGTGATCAAGCAAGTACATACACATAGTCTCCTCAAACTCAGTTTAAATTTAGGAGATAATTGCTGACCATTGATTTGATTAAAAAAAAATAATTTAAATTATCAATAAGACCACAGAATATTGATAAAATAAGCTACATAAATTTTAAGATGTTCAATAAGAGAGGGGAAAAAAAAGATTCAATTTTTCATTACTGATTAAAAAATAAAATTTCCTAACCGTTTAAAAAGTATATATACTTTTCTATCGGTCTAGAATAAATCTAAATTCTCGTTATGTGTTAAATCATAATTCTTTTTCAAATAAATTTGTAAGTGCATAGATAAATGAAATAAAATTTCTTAATCGGTAATTAACGAATCGTCCTTGTTTGACATCAATGTAAACTTCAAATATTGAAAACATAGAAAGAACTATTAATTATCAACTTTGTTGCCTGCTTAATTCGCAAATTGTTTACGAGAAAGGATGCAGATGGATCTTTTAAACAACATAACAACTAAATTACTAATGTTTTTTGTGTGAAATTCGTATATAGTCCTCTACAAAGACATTGATAAGATAATACAGCAGAATAATATTCATATACAAAATTAATGAGTGTTAACTAAATAACTTATTTTTTTTTATTTATATCTGTACACATATCCTGATCTAGTAAATGTCTTCATTTTTAGCAGGAAATTACAGTAATGTTGGTCTTAAATGCATACATTCACATATATTTAATTTAGCCATTTTGTACACGAAGACCAATGCTGGCTCTAAATAAAGAAAAGTCTATGATATTTATATAACTCGATTTTCTTTTCCTTAAGAACGTCTTCTGAAGAACTGCATGCTAAGGCAATTCATTGAAGGGGAAAAAAACAGTAATTTATTAATTGTTTTACACGTAGATGCTTAGCGAAAACCTAATATTTTTAAATCGTGTATTGTGTTAAACAGAAGGTTACCCCTTTCAAATTTAAGCCCCCTCCCCTCCTTCAAAAAATGAGAGAAAATAGTTTCTTTCGTTATTTAGGCATAATATACTGATGTGGTGATTGTCAATACTACTACATGTACAAACATTTCTTTATATATGCCGTCCATTTCTTGATTTTTATACCCCTACATGTACCATTACTTTTTTTTTTTCTTTTTTTTTTTTTAAAAACTGCACTTAAAACTGTCTACTCAAACCACAGGTCTGTATAATTTCAGTTTGGGGCACAATCTTTACCAGAAAGTTCTTAACTAGCAAACCTTACCAGAAAAAAGTTATATATGAAAGATACAGGGCGGTACTGGCTGAACGGCTAAAGCCACGTATTTATATACAGCCCTGCATATCAACGAGTATACACCGGGCATTATTTTCCAACAAATCAGATGATCAATTATTGACAAATTGTTACCAGTCACGACTAAAATTCTGAACGCAATGGACATGATTGTAGGTTACCTACAATAGTTCTGGGCTTATTTTAATTATGTGTTTCAGGTCAGTAGCAACAGTTTCAAGGGGGGGGCTTCCAAAAAAATCTGACAAGCCAAAAAAAAAAATAAGAAGAAGAGCATAACCATTTACTTTGACCTCCTGCCCCCCCCCCCCCTTCTACGGGCCGGTGTTTTCCAAATTAAAATACTGTTTTCCCTACCTTTGCTTAGATATTGGTTCGTTGTTTTTTTTTCACCTTGTGTTTACTCTCCTTTTTTTATAAATCAATTTTCAAATTTAATATGAAAAATTCTGATACATTATAACGGTGTGAGAATTATTTTTAACTAAAGACAAAGATGTTTAAAGTAAAATATAGCAAATAGAAAAAATTCCAGCAATTTCGTCCACTGATTATTATTGATATCAGGCTAAAAATCGAAACCAAAAAAGGAGGGGGTTCAATAAAGTATCTAAAGCTGAACAAGAGAAAAAAATCAAATCTTTATTTTTCTTGAACCGTCCTTGCTGGAAATTAAATTATTTTGTCTTGATTTTCATAAGTGTATACTATAGTCTAACATACCCTGATTCCTTCTACTAACTAGCAATTTTTGACACCGAACTTTTCCATCATCACTAAAAATAAAATACTGTTCTGTATACATGTCATGTAGTTCATTTGCATGCCAAATGCCCATCGAAATTTATGGCAGACTTCAAAGGACAACCTTCTTGTCACAAAATAATAAACAGCTGATAAAGAGTCATCATACGTTTATTTTGAGGGGCGCAACAGGAAATAGGCTTTGTTTTCTATACTGCAAAAAATATGTTTAGGGACGTACACGTCCACTATCCCCCCCCCCCCCCATTTTCTACGGTCCTCAACTAATATTCATTTTCTGACGCTTCAAATTTTAAAACATGTATACATGTATAAAGGTTTAACAACTTTCGTTGTGACATTATACATTAATCAGAATAATGAATAATTTAATGAAAAAGTAGTGGGGGGGGGGGTATCCGTAAACAGGTTCCGTTTCCCATAATGCATCGCTCTGCAGAGGCTTAATTTCATTGGTCAATTTTCACAAGGCGCCATTTTTGCAGTTGAGCAAGACGGAGAAGAACTCGGGTGTAAGGTGCAAATGTGAAAAGTTAACGATGTTTTCGCCACTCAGTGTCTTGAAAACTGTGAAAAATGCAATGATCAACAACCAAGGATTAGTGTACGTATATTTTTATATACTTTTTACGTAAATAATACTAATAATGGGCCGAACAAATCTTTCCCATCGAAGAACACATTCGTTTTGACGCCATTTTGAAAAGTTTGATATCAAAGTTTTAAATATCTTAGTTTACACATTGCAAAAAACGGAAAGAGAAACTTGAATTATAAAATATTTAGTGTTTTAAGCCGTTCAATCATAGATTAGTAGACTTTGTATATAGTTAGGCCCTATGGCACTGTATGTTGTATGATAACGTTTCGCCTTTGTAGATTTTTTTTAATGAAAATGAATACTTACTATAATAGTTCTCTCTCTCTATTAATAAATGAAAAGTGTATGAAATTTTTTTCGTTGTTAAATCGGATAATAATGTTTGTACCGAATATGGTTTCTTTCTTAATACAGACAAACATATATCCGGTTTGAATACATGTGTTCTCGGAATGCAACTTGTTGCACTTTTGGACTTCTGGAACTTTTTATGATGTAACGACAAGGTAAAAATGAATTATTTTTCCTACTAAATTACGATTAAGTCATCAATATTTAAACAAAAAGTGTGCGCAGTCTCAACTTATCAGATTATTCACGAAGGACATCATCATCGATGGAAATTTAAGAGAGTTCTGACTATTGTAAGCCGCCTTTATTTGGCAGATAAAATTAGAAATTATGAAGAATCATCAGAACAATTTAAGTAGATTGTCTGTAATTAGAGTACATATGCATCTAACAAGTCATATCACAACCCTTATTTATATGCATAATGATGATATGTATAGGGAAAATGTATTGGTTTTAAAGTACTGTCTATAATATTAATATAACAACTGTTTAACAAACAAGTGATAGATTATAAATTGAAATAGTTTACTGTTCAAAAGACAAAATTTCTCATATGTGACCTGCTGAGAGATTTACTGAAAATGTGAAAAATAATAAGCCTACAAGATGTACAAATACTGATAATTTTTGATAGTATTTCAAGTAATGTAAATGAATCATCTGAGTAACAATTATCAGTTATTGATGGTGGTCGCAACATCATAGAAGTCGAATGGTAAAAATAAGTGAATCCTCATTTGTTTGAAATTTTTGTTTGATATATGTTATGATAACGATAAATTTTTGTTTGTTTATTTTTTTCCTCCCTAGTAGTTGTTGAAGTTTTGGCCATTATTAAAAATACTCGTTTGATCAGACGTACTCCGACCCAAATTTTGTAAAATGGGTAGGTAGGTAGGTAGATTTTTTTTGGCAGTATCTAACAAATTGATTTTTTGTCATACAAAAACACAGAATTAGAAATTTAGATTTAATATTTATTGCTCTCAATAAAACAAGTGTCTTGGAGAAATTATAAACCTCAACTTTACAATGAAACAAAGTTTATTTCCCTGAACCCCCCCCCCCCAAAAAAATGAAGTAAAATTAATATACTTAAAAAAAAATGATTGGGTAGGGGTGATTTTGATGGATCTTTCGGAGTACATCAAACAAATCATATATAGCTCACCTGAGCCAATGGCTCAAGTGAGCTTTTCTGATCAAAATTTGTCTGTCGCCGTCATTGTCGAAAACTTTTCACATTTAAATCTTCTTCTCAAGAACCACAGGGCCAATTTCAATCAAACTTGCTACAAAGTATTCTTGGGCAAAGGGGATTCAACTTTATTTAAATGAAGGGCCATATCTTCTTTTAAGGGGAGATAATTACAAATAAATGAAAAATTAATGGCATCATTTAAAAATCTTCTTTTCTGGAACTACTGGGCCAGGAAAAATTATTAAACTTATTTGGAAGCATCCTCAGGAAGTGTAGATTCAAATTTGTTTAAATCATGACCCCCGGGTGTAGGGTGGGGCCACAATGGATGATCAAGTTTTACAAAGGAATACATAGGATAAAATCTTTAAAAATCTTCTTCACTAGAACCACTGTATCAGGAAAGATGAAACCGATGTTGAAACATCCTCAGCTAGTGTAAATTCAAGCTTGTTCAAATCATGACCCCCGGGGTAGGATGGGGCCACGATGAACGATCAAAGTACATAGGAAAAATCTTAGAAATTCTTTTATTCAAGAAGAGCAAAGCTGTTCGTCATATTTATATGGAAGCATCCTCAGGTAGTGTAGATGCAAGTTTGTTCAAATCATGACCCCAAGGGGTAGGGTGGGGCCACAATGGGCGATCAACGTTTTACATAACAATACTGATACATAGGAAAGATCTTTAAAATTCTTCTCAAGACCAATATCATTAAAATTGGTCATAATGATATAAAAGCATCCTGAAGTAATGTAGATTCAATTTATTCAAATCATGACACCCCCCTCTCCCCAGGAGAATAAAGGCGCCATAACAGGAGATCATAGTTATACAGTAAAATTTGTTTAGTATGAACAGGGATATTGCGAATTCACGGATATTGCGAAGCTTTCTTGGATCCGCAGCTAGATATATTTTACTAATTCTTTATACGAATATAACGAATTACGGATATAACGAATTACGGATAAAGCGAAGTAATTTCACAGGTCCCCGTGACTTCGTTATAACCGAGTTTTACTGTACAAAGGAAGAAAAAGGATATATCAATAAAAATTTTCTTCTTAAGAACAGCAATGCTAATATGTGTCATATTAATTCAAAAGCATCCTTAGAAAGTGTAGAATTCATACCCCCACCCACCCACCCCCTTTGAACCACTTTCATATTGAAACATTTTAATACTGAACTTATTTGTGCTTTTTCCTACCCAAAGTGCTCAGGTGAGCAATGTGGCACCTAGGACTCTTGTTTATTGTTGGTCTTATAAGTGAAATCAGAATGCAATAGTAACTGTACATAATATATTCTTTCAGAGAGAAGAAAACTGACATTTAAGGAGAACCAGTAACTAAAGATGTTAAATGAAGATGGGATCATGTGGTAAGTGGTAATTAATTCAATCATAAATAGGTATGTATGATAATTGCATTAAAAGAAAAGAATTTGATTCCAATTTTAATTGGAATGTTGAACTACCAGCTGCAAACTAAACAGGTTAGGCATAATAAAAAAAAAAAAATGTTTGTTTAAGGTTACCCGACCGACCCTATATCTAATAGCCAACCGAAATTTTTTTTCCTCGTAAAAATCCAGAAGTCACTCATTCATCGGTTTAACTTTTACATGCATCTTAATCGGCTACGCGTTTGAATCGAAAGTACTAGAAATAGTTAGTGCAACATGGAATTAAAGAAGAAATACAAGACATTTTTTTTTTCATTTTGTGGTACATGTAGCTGTAAGGCAGTTGGCAAGAAAGATATTGTCTATCGCCTATATGGCAAACCCAAACAAAAGTAAAGCACCACACAATGGTAAAACTGTTTCGTATTTCAACAAATACATGTGAATTTGTGTATAAAAAAATTCAATAAAATACAAAAAAAATCCTACCTACCGACCCTATTTTATTTCAACAGTAAACAAACATATTTTTTTGTTTGGCCTTATGAAATAGTATGGCTAGGAGTCTTTTTCACTTCTCTATAAAATTTTCTGTCTGGATGATATCTAGCATAATATACACCATGCAGGGAGAATTTTAGTTCACCCGAGCTAAAAACCCAAGTGAACTTTTCTGATCTCCTTTTGTTTTGTCCATCAAACTGTCTATCCATCTGTGAGCTTTTCACATTTTCAACTTCTTCTCAAGAACCACTAATTTTAACCAAGGTTGACACAAAGTAAGGATATTTTTAAATTGTACAGAGGAAGCTCCCCTCCCCCTCTTCACCCCAAGGGGAAATGATCAACTCTTTTAGATATTATTGATATGATCATTGTTGAGCAACTTATAATTTTGTAACCTGTAGACTTTATTTTAAGAATAATGAATATTTGTTTAAGAGTCCTTTTGTCAAGGTTCAAAGTTCAATTAAAATTATTTTGAGATACATTTATTTGAGGATTCGAGATATCAGGAGTAAAATATTTAAAGAATACTTCCAAATTACTTCCACATATCTATGGTGTTCGAGATGCCAAAGTTCAACTGTATGGCTATGCTAAAGTAGTAAATATTTTAACTTGATAAAACTTTCTAACATTGAAACATGTTATATAAAACAAGACAATAATGAAAAAAAAAAAAATTACTGATTTTTGGCTGGTCAGTATTTTGATGACTGTAATTTCTAAAATATTCAATGAAACACTTTGAAGCTTTAACTGTAGGTACATGTTAACTAAATATACTACAAGGTAATATTTATAAATGAGAAGATTTGAACAAACATTACAACATGCATGTATGTAAATTGGGGGTAAAAATTGGTTAATGGCTATCGCCTTAATTTTCAGTGACATAAAACAAGCCTGAATATGAATTTATTCATAAGGTGTTAAACATGATTAAAGCATGTGTATGCAATGCAACATATGACAAATTCATATTGACTTGTATGGATATAGCTGAACATGTATGTGCATTCTTTTTTTTAGGGTCCTGTTCTGCTGATGCCATGAGATGATCTGTCTTTCCATCTGATATCACTTGTCCTGAGTATATTTTCTCTCCTCTTAGCCCAATCTCACTCAAATTTAACTCATAGAGTGCCTGTGGATGGAGGGTAAAAAGTGACCTTGGACCAATTATCTAGGTCAAAGGTTAGTATCAAAATACACTATGTATCTTTATTTAAAGTCCTTGTCCAGAGCATAATTTTTCTTCCTTGGTATGATCTGGCTTGTGTGCCATGAGATGAAGGGTTTTTAGTGATCTTTAACAAAATTTCTAGTTCAAATGTCAATTAATTAAGAAAAAAAATCGTAATATCCTTGTCCAGAGCACATTTCTCTCCAATTCACTCAACTAAAAGCAGTGTTCTACATGTATGAGATGGTCATATTCTGAATCATACCTGCTTTATTATTAATCTGGCTTAAAACCTTACTATGTAATGTTCATTATTCGGATTTCATGGTCATTAAATTTAAAGACTGAAACTAATCACTGATATTGGTACATTAAAGGACTTTGAGAGATCTTGTCAGATTTCTAAATAATATTCAAGCATACAATTCTTACATCAAATAATTTTATATGAAAATATATTGCAGATCGCAGATGACTTGAAGAAAGTACAAAGGAAGCTGATGTTGAAAGAAGTAAAGAGTATTTAATGAAGTTTATGAATGGACTTAGATGTGAAAGACTACTTCATTGTTTACCCAAGATATATGATTTTATTTATTTTGATATCATTTTCAAATAATGTTTTTGCACATCAAATGAATTATTAAACATATGATTTGATAATGCTTTTTCCTTTTTATACATTTTCTTGATAGATTTTGAAAAGAAAACACAGTTTACCAAGGAAATTAATAATATATATTTTGATTTAAACCTGTTGTTCTCTTTTCACATTCTAGACAAGAAAGATTTACCATGGAAAATACAGGGATCCTTGAGCTTCCAGTTGCTTGTCAATCATTTTTCAAAATTGAAATGCTCAACGTACCCTGTAGTTTCCATGGTGTGGAAACTATTACACCACAATTACACATTGCTTCCCGTCTCAGAAAAATGAGGGAATCTTGAAGTTTCCCTGTAATTTCCTTCTATGAGACACCATATAATTCCACCAAGTTTCCATCACATGGAAACCGCTACGCTCCGATTCCATGTAGTTTCCTGAGTCATGGAAACTTGAGGAATCACGAGGTTTCCTCTAGTTTCCGTTCATGGGAAATCTGAGGATTCCATCAAGTTTCCATTCCATGGAAACCACTATGCTCCGATTCCACATAGTTTCCTAATTATGGAAACCAGTGGAATCTTCAGGTTTCCCATTTCGGGAAACTACATGGAGGCTCGGGAAACTTGAGGTTTCCGTGGTTCGGGATACCTAATGGAATCGGAGCGTATAGTAGTTTCCGTGGTACGGAAACTTGACGGAATAACCTGGCATCCGCTGCGGAAACCACTAGGACACATGATGTAAACTTGAGGTTTCCATATGGTTTCCCATGACGGAAAACTGCTTATTTCACCCAGTGTAGACTTTACTTTGATGCATAAGTTTTAAAAAATATCATATAAACATTACTTTCCAAACAAAACATAATCTTGTTAGCTTTTGAAAACTTTCAATCTAAGAACAGATTAGGGCAAAAAAATGTGTAAAAACATTTTTCTTTCTCAGTAAATAGTCAAACGTTTTGTTTTTTGTATCTCTGAAAGATCCCCTTTACCATGTGTGAAAATAAGAAAAATGTAAATATACAAAGCATATAATAATAACTAATATTCCCTAAATATTCAAGGAAAGTAGAGTAAATTCGGATTAGCCAATAATTAATTTAGTTAAATTTTGAATATCTGTTTGATAACATCATCTGAAAGATTCTATTTGGTTACATTTTTTATGCAAAAAGAAAATAAAATAGCTTTTGAAATAGATGTAGACATAAAATGAACTGCCACAGTAATTTTATTCTTAATGGCAAAAATAAAACGATCAAATTGATACCATCGCGTAGTGATATTGTCTTCTTTAATCTTTGAAAACAGTGCTCCAAGTCACACTTACTATCAGGTCGCTAAATGACGACCAGCAATTTTTTTGGTCGCCATTTCAGAATTTTTGGTCACCATCAAGAAATATTTCACTCGCCATAATAAAAATTTTTGTAAATAACACAGGTATATCAGAAACAAGGAATAACGACTCATAAGTGTATTTTTTATTATTAAAACAAGATCATTTATTAAATTTGAACCTACTTTAGTATGCAGGAGGGCCATGACTCCACATTATATCTGATTACTCTTGTAACAGCTGGTTATCATAAGGCCATCCTGCATATTTTACAGCACGTTTCTGCGAAAAACATCTTTCAACACAAGGATTTGTTTTGAAATCCTCTATAAGAGGAACTACTAATTCTTGTGAAAGCCTCCACAGTTGTGGGATCTAAACAGCTACGGACATCATTCTTTATGCGATTGACAGCACTGAGAGCCCCCTCACGTTGGGAACTGCTGACTGGAATCACCATAAGTATTCTCATTAAATACAATACATCCTGTAATAGATTTTAAAAAAGATTCATTGGCATAAATTTCTTGCACGTTTTGCATCAGAAATCGGCAATTGTTCTCTGTATAAACGTGTTAGATGAAAACCTTCCGGAGACTTCATTCTTCGCCTTCCTTAGTTGATGTTCAGGCTCCTGTAGTCCTCATTTATTGATTGATTGACTGTACGTTGTTTAACGTCCCATTCGAGAATTTTTCACTCATACAGAGACTTTACCATATACCGGTGACGAGCTTCAAATTTTGACCTTTGCTCGGCACTTAGGGCCATTGAGCAGTGAGGCATCTTTACCGTGCCAACGCCTGCCATGACACGGGGCCTCGGTTTTTAAGGTCTTAACCAAAGGACCTGCAACTTTCACTTCAAAGTGGCAAAGGAACAGTTGCTACCCATTTTTTATCGACTAAGGTCAGTCGCGGCTGAGATTCGAACTCACGACTTTCCGATCACGGAGCCAGCGTTCTAACGACTGAGCTACCGTAAACGGTCTAGTCCTCATTGAAAACATACTTAAAAAAGATAATGTTTGGACTATCTTTCCAATGAACAAGATCTCCATTTGTGTCCTTTTTTCTGTTTGAAACTACAGCTGAAACACACTCTTTAAGGAGGAAAAGGACCTTGAGCTAAAAAATATACTTGTCATTCAATTTTTTTTTCATATTTTGTATATTTCTAATTATTAATAAGTATGTCCCACATATCTTATAGCAGTTATATCATTAGGTTTCTTACCTTATTTTGGAGATATTGGTGACAAATACTATGCCCTACCGTATCTAATTGGAGTTTTTATTCTCCATGTTTCCGGTCTCATTATTCTCTCCATAATAGGATTTTTTAAGCATATATAAAAAATATCAAAGTGGACATGTGACTTTTAAATTATTTCAGAGTATAACTAGGATTTAAAATTCGAAAAAGCACGTTTTGTCTATCACACTGCATCTAGATAGGGAAAATTACGCACTTTTTAAGACAAGTTAAACAATAAAAAACGTAATTTACAAAAAAAAATCCATCATTCATTATTTTTTTAATTTACGTTGAAATGCATATCCTTCAAATTATTGATTAACTGTACAAAATTTCGAATGATGAAGCTGACCTCATTATTTCACAGGACATCGTTAAAGAGGACATAAGCATGAGAAAAACGTGTAATGTTACATTTCTCGAGTACGAGAAAAACCAACTATGACGTCACACGTAAGCGAAATAAGATATACCTACAAATGATTTCCGTCATCAGCCATGCAAAAATAATTTTTGTGTTCCCCGTTTCTCAAAATATTTCATCATATACTGATTACCTGTTTAGATAACAATACCGACCCTGTGTTCACCGAGTCTGATCTTGCTGTACTAACAGTTCGTGTATGACGTCACCGACTTGTTGGACGCGCAGTTTAGGGAAACAGAGGAGTGGATCAATCTTTTTCATAATTTGTTAATGTTTACAAGAATGTTAACATTTTTTAATTTTTTTATATAAGATGGTAATTAAAGTTAAAAAATTGTCAAAAAATTATACAAGAATTGATGCTTTACACGTTTTGCATTTACATAACCGGAGACCATGACGTAGTTAAACAGAGTCATGTGACCATGTGTCCTTCATCTCCTTAAAGTCTAAAATCCTTGAGTGTTCTATTTCGTGTACAACATATTTTTGAGACGTCTGCTTTGCATTTTTTATCCACGAAATCCAATCATTTGGACTATACATTTCTAATCTCTTTGTAGAGTTTTTAATTGTCGCATGTACTGAATCGCCTTCCATTTGCGAATGTCCTCTCTCAAAATTGTTGTGTGTTATAACTTTAGTTAATTACACTAAGCAAGCACATGACGCAGAATTGTCTGAGTAATATATTATTTCATTTTTTTCTCCAGCCTCTCTGTTATGGATTTATAGGCAGGTTGAAGTCTCACAACTACCACGCTTAGCTTCAGTTTCATCCCAAACATAACAGTGAACATTTGTCAATGCAAGATTGTACGTGGTGAAGTTGTGAGTAAATAATTCTCTACTATTACATGTAATATGCGTCACTGACGAACATTTTCTGGAGGTCAAAGTTTATAGCCAGAATGTTTTCATCTTTTTGTTCTCTGTCTTTGTCTTTTCTCTTTTGAGCTGCTTTCTTTCCAAATGTTTGTAATGTTCACTTTTCCTATCTTCTTTTTCTTCTTATGTCAATTTGTCATAAGCATCGCACAAAGTGCAAACATCTTTTTTTGGGATCGATGAAATCCAATATTGTACTCAGTGCTAAAAAACATTATGATCATATAACCAGTACTTTACAGGCTCTCAATCTTCTGACAAACATTTTTCTTTCAATTGTATAAATCATATATTTTTCTAATTGACAGGTGCTTTTCAAGATATTATCTGCTTGTAGTTTTCCGACAATAGTGAGATTCAACTGTTGAGAAAGACTCAATGTGCTGTCGTACAATATTTTTATCTTCCTCTGACACTCTCTGACTCCCAGTTTTCCTGCCTTTTATCTTTGCACCGTACCGTTCACGGTAGCTCAGTCGGTAGAGCGCTCGCTCCGTGATCGGGAGGTCGTGAGTTCGAATCTCGGCCGCGACAGACCTAAGTCAATAAAAAATAGGTAGCAACTGTTCCTTCGCCATGCGCTCGGCACTTTGGAGTGAAAGTTGCGGGTCTTTCGGATGAGACCTTAAAAACCGAGGCCCCGTGTCACGGCAGGCGTTGGCACGATAAAGATCCCTCACTGCTCAATGACCCTGAGTGCCGAGTAAAGGTCAAAATTTGAAGCCCTTCACCGGTATATGGTGACGTCTCTATATGAGTGAAAAATTCTCGAATGGGACGTAAAACAATATACAATCAATCAATCAATCTTTGCACCGCACTAAATCACTTCTGCTTAGCGTAAACGACACCGTTTTTAGGTCTACTGGTCAGAGACCAGAAGAGCTTATGCGATTGTAAGGTGTCCGTCGTCCGTCCGTCTTTCTGTCTGTCTGTCCGTCTGTAAACAATTTTTCAAAACGCTACTCCTCCTATAGTTTTGGTCCGATTTCACTATAACTCGGCGCAAAAGTAGACTACACAAAGGTTCATAATTCTGTTTATCGAATTTTGATTTCAATGAACGGTGTTGCCATGGTAACTGAAAATAGAGATTTCTGGGAAATACATTTAAAATGCTACTCCTCCTACAATTTTGGTCTGATATCAATATAACTTAGCACACAAGTAGACTATACTAAGATAAATAATTCTGTGTGTCGGTTTTTAATTTAAATGAACGGTGTTGCCATGGTTACTAAAAATAGAAATTTCTGTGAAAAACATTCAAAACGCTACTTGTCCCACAGTTTTGATCTGATTTCAGTATAACTTGGCACACAAGTACACTACACTAAGATACATAATTCTGCGTATCGTTTTTTTTTTTATTTCAATGAACGGTGTTGCCATGATTAATATTATTGAAAATAGAAATTTCTGTGAAAAACTTTCAAAGCGCTACTCCTCCTACAGTTTTGGTCCGATTTCAGTGTAACTTGGCACACAATAGACTATACTAAGAAACATAATTCTTTATATCGATTTTTGATTTCGATGCATGGTGTTGCCAGAGTAACTAAAAATAGAAATTTCCTTGAAATACCTTCAAAACGCAGCTCCTCCTACAGTTTTAGTCTGACTTTCGTATAACTCAGCACACAAATAGACTACACAAAGATACATAATTCTCTGTACCAGTTGGATTTCGATGAACAGTGTTGGCATTGTTACTAAAAATAGAAATTTTCTTGAAATACTTTCAAAATGCTACTCCGACGACACTTTTTGTCTGTTTTTAGCTCTACTGGTCAGAGACCAGAAGAGCTTATGCGATAGTAAGGTGTCCGTCGTCCGTCCGTCTGTCTGTCTGTCCGTCTGTCTGTAAACAATTTTTCAAAACGCTACTCCTCCTACAGTTTTGGTCCGATTTCAATATAACTTGGCACACAAGTAGACTACACTAAGATACATAATTTAGTGCATCGGTTTTTGATTTCAATGAACCGTGTTGCCATGGTTACTAAAAATAGAAATTTCTGTGAAATTCCATTAAAACGCTACTCCTCCTACAGTTTTGGTCCGATTGCAATATAACATGGCACACAAGTAAACTACACTAAGATACATAATTTAGTGCATTGGTTTTTGATTTCAGTGAACGGTATTGCCATGGTTACTAAAAATAGAAATTTCTGTGAAATTCCATTAAAACGCTACTCCTCCTACAGTTTTGGTCTGATTTCAATATAACTTGGCACACAAGTAGACTACACTAAGATACATAATTTAATGCATCGGTTTTTGATTTTGATGGACGATGTTGCCATGGTTACTAAAAATAGAAAATTTTGTGAAATTCCATTAAAATGCTACTCCTCCTACTGTTTTGGTCTGATTGCAATATAACTTGGCACACAAGTAGACTACACTAAGATACATAATTTAATGCATCGGTTTTTGATTTTGATGGACGATGTTGCCATGGTTACTAAAAATAGAAAATTTTGTGAAATTCCTTTAAAATGCTACTCCTCCTACAGTTTTGGTCCGATTTCAATATAACTTGGCACACAAGTAGACTACACTAAAATACATAATTTAGTGCATCAGTTTTTGATTTTGATGGACGGTGTTGCTATGGTTACTAAAAATAGAAATTTCTGTGAAATTCCTTTAAAACGCTACTCATCCTACAGTTTTAATCCGATTTCAATATAATTTGGCACACAAGTAAACTACACTAACATACATTATTTAGTGCATCAGTTTTTGAATTCAATGGATGGTGTAGCCATGGTTACTAAAAATAGAAAATTCTGTGAAATTCCTTTAAAATACTACTCTTCGTACAGTTTTGGTCTGATTTCAATATAACTTTGCACACAAGTAGACTGCACTATCATACATAATTTAGTGCATCAGTTTTTGATTTCAATGAACGGTGTTGCCATGGTTACTAAAAATAGAAATTTGTTAAATTACTTTAAAATGCTACTTCTGCTACAGTTTTAGTCTGCTTTTAATATAATTAGGCATACAAGAAGACTATACTAAGATACATAATTTAATGCATCAGTTTTTGAATTCGATGAACAGTGTTGCCATGGTTACTCAATATAGAAATTTTTGTGAAATTACCCATAAAACGTTACTCCTCCTACAGTTTTGATCTGATTTCAATCTAATTTGGCACACAATTAGAATACACTACGATACATAATATGTATTTCCGTTTTTTTCATTTCGGTGAATGATGCTGTCATGGTTACTAAAACTAGAAATTTCCATGAAATACTTTCAAAACGCTACTCCTCCTACAGTTTCCGTTTGATTTCAATATAACTTGCACAGAAGTAGAGTACATTAAAATACATAATTCTATCTATTGTTGCATGTTGCAAATTTTCAAATCCAAGTGCTACTTTTCTTTTGTTATACGTACAGACCAGTAGAGCTACAGTCTCATCAGAGACTTCTGGTTAGTATAACGTGGCATACAGGTAGACTACACTGAGATACATAATTGATGTTATTGTTTTTTGAAGTTGTTATATGATGTTGCCATGCATGGTTACTTAAATTGAAATTTCTGTAAAATTGTTTAAAAAGGCTACTCTTTCTACAGTTTTAGTCTGATTGCAATAAATCTTGCCACAAAAAGAGACTAAACCAAAGATCATTATTCTATTTATTGCTGTTGCAAAGTTTCAAGTCCAAGTGCTACTTTTATCTTCCTTTATAAGTACAACCAGTAGAGCAACAGTCTTGTCAGAGACTTCTGGTTTCTCCTATATTGTGAGTATTTAAGAAAAATGTCTTGCACACACTCTCTCTCTACAATCATCTTTATCACGGAAATATTGATATGAATATTTCCTTCTTGACTTTCTTCTTGTGCGTTTAGCCTTAGTTTCCTTTTTCACATTTTTCTAATGTAATCTCGTTGTCCACCATAGTTTAAACTCCAATATTGCCTAAAAATCTTCTGCTGATCTTCTTTAACTTTCTGAAAGCATTTGAATCTACATTTACAATCTTCTCGATTTAAGTGTCGTCGCATAACCATTCCACCCTTGCAGGAGGTATATTCTTCCCCCGCATTTCTCCTTCTTTTTCGCATGTTTTGTTTTCACATTTCAGGATTTTTCACTGGACGCCTAGATCTATTTATTTCCTCTTGTTCACTTCCTGATTCAGATGACTTTTCATTTTCAGTGCTGGAATGCGGGTAAATTATACTGTCCCCAGACACCTTATCCTGTTCTGTTTCGTTTTCTAATTGCACAGAAGCAATTTCTGAGGTTTCATCTTCATTTGTTTTGTGTTCAATAATAACATGTACAGTTTCTGCATTTGGTTGGGCATTTTCTTTAAACAATGGCATTAAAATATTCAAATTCTAAAGTTCTAATTAATCATTTTGATTGTTGACGACAAAGATTTCGTTGAGATAAAGAAAACCATCACACTCCATGCAAAGATGTTTTCATTACATGTAGCATCTGTGATTGTTGAAAATAGAGATTCTACTACATGTAAGTTTAAATCTTCTGGGCCCGGTTTTTCAAAACGTGGTTAACCCTAACCTGGTGTTAACCTGTTGTTAACTTGTGCGTTAAATTTGACCACATGGTTAAGTGTTTTTCAAAAGTTTGTTAGCGTTTAACCATGTGTTAACAATGCGTTGACTTTAATCCACCCTTAGTACATGTGTTAAAATTTAACACAGTGATTCAAAATGGCCGTCCGACTGGCACTTCAGCCACCTCAGAGGAAAAAAAGATGCTTTGGAGCTGCTGCTGACCCCTTACAAGGCTAGTCAGATGATGGGTTGCGAAAACGGTACCGTTTTAGTCGACGAGGGATTTGATTTATAGTAGAGTTGTTGCCGGAAGACTTGGAAAGGGCCACAAAACGAAGCCATGTTCTGTCTGTGGAGCACAAATTTTAATGGCCCTTCGCTTTTATGCTAGCGGCAAGTTTTCTGCAAGCTATTGGTGACACAATAGGCAAGTATATTAAATAATTCTAAAATTATGATAAATGAATTTAAAACTTGCAATCTTTGTGTGGTTTTCATCTCCGTTCGTCAAGTATATATCTAATTTGCCTACTTTCCTGTAAATCGGGCACTTACACTGACTAGCTAACAGGCTAAGGGAAATTTAATGTGTCGGTGACTTTATCAACGCTTCCACTTTCTTACCTTAAACATACTCTGTAGGATTTGAAAAGAGTACAGTATCTAAGGCTGTTAAAGACGTCACCAATGCAGTTGATGACAAGGCAGGGCAATTTATCAAATGGCCGGTTACTCAGAGTGCAAGGGCAACGAGAAAGACTGCATTTTACCAACAAGCCAGATTTCCCAATGTCATAGGTTGTATAGATGGCACACATGTCAGAATTGTAGCACCCTTCACTGACGAGAACGCCTGTCAACAGGAAAGGATATCATAGTCTCAACATCCAAGCTTCTGCGATCATGCAGGTAAATAACGAGAGGCCTTGACCTTGTACTCCTTGCATCATTTAAACTATTAAACGTTTTCAGTGTTCTAAGACTTAATTCTTAATTTTTGTGACAGATTAATTAGTTTCATGAGTAAAACCTATAAAAAATAGATAAAATTGATTGATAAATATTTTGATCATTATTTGTGATATTTTTATCAATGATATTATGATGAAATAGATTTATGTCCCTTCGTGAAAATGAAGTGGTGGATTTAATAGAAATTTTACGTCTCGGTGCTTTAAGGACATACGCAACGTACCTTACCTACTGGTAATTTTTCAATATATTCTTAATTTAAGATTGTAGTAATATCAGATGTTCATAGACAAAAAATCAGCATGCATTACCAGGGGTTTTGAAAAGATATCAATTGATGAAAATTCTTGTATACTTCAAAGAAAAATATTCAAAAATTACTAAACATATATTCTAGATGTTTTGTTTATCCAAACTTGTTTTAGAAGAAATGTACAACAGCATATACAGACGTTAAAATGTAGCACACAGTTCCTTTAAGTATTGGAACTCTTCAACTCCAGGGGAAAAGACAATCAAGTTCAAACTACGTTGCGTATGTCCTTAACAGCTGTTTTAAAAGACAAGTTAAGTTGAAGTTACAACTTCATAAACACTAAACAACAGAATAAATTTACTCCAAGTTTTATAGTACATCTACCTTTTCAATTTTTAAAGTAATTTTTAAAGTGATATAGTTAGTTTGTAATATTATATTTCTATTTATTTTCATGGAAAATATACATATAATAACGGTAACAGTCTTGTGAGCTGTGCCCACAGCATTGACTTTTTAGGCCCCCGGATCGAAAGATCCCGGGGGTATATTGTTTTTGTCCTGTCTGTCTGTTTATCTGTTTGTCTGTCTGTCTGTTGTCAACTTTAACCTTGCCCATAACTTTTGATTGGTTGGAGCTATGACTTTCATATTTCACATGTGTATTCCTTGTGACAAGACCTTTCTTTGGGTACCATCATATTTGACCTTTTGACCTTGGAGTTTGACCCACTTTTGCAAAATTTTTATGAGACTTTAACCTTGGCCATCACTTTTGAACAGTTGGTGCTTGGGGTTTCAAACTTCACATGTGTATTCTTTGTGACAAGGCCTTCCTTTGGATACCAACAACTTTGACCTTGACCTTGGAGTTTGACCTACTTTTGAAAAACTTTAACCTTGGCCATAACTTTTGAACAGTTGGTGCTTGTGGTTTTAAACTTCACATGTGTATTCCTTGTGACAAGACCTTCCTCTGGATACCAATAACTTTGACCTTGACATAGGAAATTGACCTACTTTTGAAAAACTTTAACCTTGGCCGTAATTTTTGAACGGTTGGAGCTAGGGCTTTCATACTTTACATATATATTCCTTGTGACATCACCTTCCTTTGGATACCAACCACTTTGACCTTGACCTAGGAGTTTGACCTACTTTTGAAAAACTTTAACCTTGGCCACAACTTTTGAATGGTTGATGCTAGGGCTTTCATACTTCACGTATGTAGTCCTTGTGACAAGACCTTCCTTTGGATACCAACCACTTTGACCCTTTGACCTTGACATAGGAGTTTGACCTACTTTTGAAAAACTTTAACCTTGGCCATAACTTTTGAATGGTCGGTGCTAGGGCTTTCATACTTCACATATGTAATCCTTGTGACAAAACATTTCTTTGGATACCAACAACTTTGACCTTGACATTTTACTTACTTTTAAAGAACTTTGGGTACCAACATTTTTATCTTTTGGCCTGGATTTTGACTTGCATTTGAGAAACTTTAACCTTCGCCATAAGCTGCCATACGGGGGCATCAGTGTTTCACAAACACATCTTGTTCGGTTATGTTTTTCCACACGCTTGTTTCTTCTGATTAGTAACCGTGTTAGAGTGTTTACTTTCCAATATAGGATTTTGTTTTACTTCATTATGAATGGTGCTAATCTCCATAATGCTGAAATTCTGACTTCTAGCCCGCTTAGGTTTAGAGCAGAAGTCAGTGCTCTCCATGTTCAGATGGGAAGTAGAACTGGTTATGGGTAACCAAGTGATTACCAAGTGATTAATTCAGTTAACACAGTGTTAATTAACCATTGCGTTAAATTGCTTTTGATCAACACAATTTAACCCCTGTGTTAGCTAATCACTTGATTAGGATTTAACACATTGTTAACCTTACCACTGTGTTAAATTTAACCACCTTTTGAAAAACCGGGCCCTGTTGTATTTCCTAAATGCTTTTCATCATCACAACTCTCTCCTATTGTTTTGATCAACCTCCTGATATGTTCTTGGCTTTTTGTTATTTTGATAATCTTTTTTTTTATTCTGGTTCTTTTATCTCATTTTGTTCTAGTTCATTTACAACACTAAATGTAGAATTCTCTTGCCTCACTTTGTTATTTGATTCTTTAATTGTCTTTGCTAAAATATTGAGAGGAATTTCATCTTCATTTGTTTTATTCGATTGTAATTTTTCTTTTAATTGAGTGAAATTTCCTCATCGTAAGATTCATTTTCTATAAACGATGCCATTTTGAGCCGTGATTTTGGATTAGGTGATCTTTAATCTCTTTGTTCAGTACCTTTTCCCTGTGTTTTAAGAGATCAATACGATTGACATCGTTCTGCAGGTTACAAATCCAGAGATTGTATACATGTATATAAGGGTGTACATCTCTTTCCTGTATAGCAGTGTATGATCTGTTATAGTTATCTTGTAGTAACAGTAATTCTTTTTCGACTGTTCACTGAAGAGCAAAATTCACAGACATTATCTGAAATACATGTATTTCAAAATATGAAAAGTCGTAAGTAATTTTTCTACATTGAAGGATTCTTTTGTTTTGTGTTTAAAATAAAGCATAACTTTGTAATCTATATTTTATACTATGCTATTTTTTACAAAACAATTATCATTTAAAATGCCTAACCTCACTTTACATTGAAAAACTAATTGTAATAAAATTATGATTTTCTTTAACGACGTGATTACCTCACTTTTCAGATTTTACATTGAACGATTATTTAACTTTTCTTTGAAGTAATATAAAAACCTGACAAAAAGCATAAAAATAAGGAATGTAATATAATAGGATATTAATTTGTCATTTTCTAGTAAGTTTTCACTGACCATTCATCACGTTTTATTGTTTTTTTCTGCATGCAGCATCATAACTTTGTATTCGCGCATGCAATAAGTTATGAAAAGTCGTAAGTGTCACATACGATGTTTTTAGATATTGTTTAATGTGTTTATAATGTCGTATGTGATACTTCCAACCTTTCATATCTCGCCACTTTAGATACGACCAAATAATTTTTTAAAGTTAACATGAAAATAAATAAAATACGAAGTTGATTTTTTAAGATCATTCAATATAAAAATAATTGTTTATTTTTAAATTTACAAAAAAGCTTAAATAGTCGTATCTAACACTTACGACCCTTTAATTCTACAACGTCTTCAAATTTTTTTTTTGGTCATACAGGCATACGAAAATTATGACGTCGCACTAACGTAATATAACATCGTGATGAAAATATAATGCATTTGATGGAAAATTGTATACATACATACATATTATTTTTTCTAATAGTCGATTTTAAATTTACTTCACATTTATTGTGTTGAGTAATATAAAATTCGTCTGCTTCATTTTAATATTATGGTCATGTTTTTGAAATGCATATAACGGCGTGAAAGGCACATTTTACTATATATTTCATTGAAATAGCGTCATCAACATTAGTGTATTTGAAATACAATTACAACATAACCACGCAGACGAATCTCAAACAAATTTCAGAAAGAAAATTTTAAATCGAAAGGATTTAGTTGACAATTTTTCAGCGTATGTTTTCAGACAGACAGTAAACCCGCGATCTACCTTAAGAGTGTAAGTCTGTTTCTTTTTACCCTTTGTCAATGTTTCATTTGGAAAAATGAGCGTAGTTTTGATTTGGAACAAAGTGGTCTTTAAAGATGAGTAACCTTTCCCGATCAGTCGATACTCGACCTGGAGTAGAACCCCCAGCAATACGCTCTCCGACATCAAGAACAGGGTGATGTGTGAATAATGTCTGGTGAGCTCTGCTTCCTTAAGTTACTGTCCTTTTCTATAACTAATGGTCTATTTGGTCTGTTCTGTCACTCCACTGGCACATGTTGCTGACAACTCTTTATTTCGTAAGACCTTACATGATCCATTTTCTTTTATATTTATCAAACTCTTCAAGCAATTTCTCTTCGTCAAGTTCCATGGAAACAAATAGTGGGGATTCTGAGAGCGTATCTGCACGGTCACTGATACTGTAAACATGCGATGAGGCTTAGAATGGCCCGATAACAACAGAGCAAAATGTTTTTGCTCATAGATTGATTGTATGTTGTTTTTACGTCCCATTCGAGAATTTTTCACTTATATATCACCATATACCGGTGAAGGGCTTCAAATTTTGAACTTTACTCGGCACTCAGGGCCATTGAGCAGTGAAGGATCTTTATCGTGCCAACGCCTGCCGTGACACGGGGCCTCGGTTTTAAGGTCTCATCCGAAGGACCCGCAACTTTCACTTCAAAATGCCGAGCGCATGGCGAAGGAACAGTTGCTAACCATTTTATCGACTTAGGTCTGTCGCGGTCGAGATTCGAACTCGCGACCTCCCGATCACGGAGCGAGCGTTCTACCGAGTGAGCTACCATGAACGGTTTTTTGCTCATAGAAAAATCCTGTCCAATTATCAAGAGTTTCATCTCTTTGACCATAATATTCCTTTATTAGTATCCGGGTTATTCTTAAAGACTGGTGATAGCAAAGGAATGTTTTTTTTCTGTGAAATAGTAGGCGTATACCATTATTTACATTCGGATGGGCAAAGTCGATGGAAATTTGCAGAACATTGCTCAAGGCTAGAATGTGAATCGTATATGACCAACGAAAGTCATTGCAGGTCAATTCTGCCTCTATAAAAAGCAGAACAACAGTCTCTACATTTGAATCTTCAGATCAAAATGATCTGAAGATTCTTCGGTCAGCAAAAGTGAAAAAAACGTATCTTCAAGATTAGTAAACACGACACCTTCTTCAAGGGTTTGTGACAAAACCGGGTGCTGAACATACTGTTCAGCCTCTTTATATAACTCCAGCGCTGTCAAGCCCTCAGGATGTTGCTACAAGAAATGTCACCTGAAACGCATATATAAAATGTGTTCATGTTAATGACAAATTTACAAGCCTTTACTGCGAAATATATTTTTAAATATCGATTCATGAAAGTAGTCTTGATCAATAGCTGTCAATATGAAACATATTAACAGTATAATGTCGCTTAATTTCGTGTTTTTCTTTCTCCTGTTCATAAAGTTAACAAAAAGTTTCAAAAGTATTAAAAGCAATAAACCCCTACAACATTCACTTGATAATTTGTATTTCTAAATTCAAACTTGGATTAATGTTATATTGTAAAATTATCAGACGTAAATATGTCACTCTTGATTTTAAAACAAATCCCGTTTTGAAATACATTCCAATTTACTCAAGTCATTTTTTTTTCAAAATAAAACGAAACATTACAGATACAAACTATATAAAATCTAATTTAAATCAATTTATCAACACCTGGCGGAAATGTTTCCGCACTATTGTATAAACAATTTCGATCGCCTGTGATTTTAGTAACTGTACAGTCTTTTTCAATGTCGTCTGGTATGAACGCGCTCCCGTCGATGTCTAGTCATCTGGACCCAAACAACACGCGTTTGTTAAGCCCTTGTTTCAGTTCTTTATAAAGATCACATAGGGCCTTGTTATTAAAAGCAGAAGTAATTTCCTTTTACTTACACGTAAAAGGTCCATGAAATTATCTGTAAAAATACAACGTCTTTGGTCTTTACTTAAAACCGGAAAAGCTTCGATCCACTAAAAAGTATGTGGTAAAACCTGACGACAGCAAAAATGTTTCCGGAAGAATTAAACAAACATTCTGGACTCTCTTTCTCTCTCTCGTTTTAGCAAAGCCAAAGGGGGGTGCAACCCCAGTAACCCCCCTCTATATCCACCATTGGCATTATTTAAAGAAATAAAATATCAATTTTTAGAGTTTCATTGGGATATGACAGGAAATTTAGGTAATATGGTCAAAAATGTTTGATCACGTACCACCTTTATGTCAGATCCAAATAAAACTCTAAAAAATGATATTTTATTTCTCATATTTTATTTTTATTGTTAAATTAATTAACAGAAAAATATTAACTATTTAGACTTTGTTATAGAAATGCAACATAACGTACATGTATGACGTATTGTGACGTCACAGCTAGATCTTCCAAAATTTTGTGCGAACTGCTTTCCATACGCACTAAAGTCTGATTATGTGACCAACTTCGTGTCATTGAAAATTAAATGTCAATTTAATTTTTACTGTCATATAAGGAAGGACATGGAGAAATGTAAATATTTGCAATTAATTAAGTAAAAACAGATTTGTGTTCACCAATACTATGTTGTCTTTGATCATTTCTCCTGGAAGTTATATGGCAAGTACTCCATTTTGAAAGTGAAGTAGATAAACAGTTAAAACTCAGGATGTACACCTGTATATCATGCTTTTTTTTCAGAGACCAAAAAACAAATTAGTAGTGTTTAGAGCTTCATTAATATTTCAAAAAAAAAACACACACACACACACACAAGAAAATACATTTATGAGGAGTTTTTTGTTTGCTAGCTGTTTCTGTTTTCAAATAGAAAATTTTCATCATATGCCTGCATTTTGCGTGACATCTGATTTTGTGATAAAGAGACAAAACTGTTAAGAACAATTTCTGCTGTGACTCGAATTTTAACTCTGAATGATATGTACAATCAAATAAAATTTGTAACAGCCTCATTTTTAAACAAATAGCGTCAGTAATTTGCTAAAGTGAAAGAAATGACATTAAGGAGGGATTCTTGTCTGGTTTCTGACTTAGATGAAATATTCAAAGTATGTTTGCTAATATGTTGTATATGTTTTGAGGCAAGAGATTTAAAAGATCATATTTTTCTTTCCTCATCACAATTGTACAACTTTAAATAGAAATGGTAAACTGAGTTTGAAATCTATCAGGGACTATATTTTTGGCGGAATGGCGGCGTATGAAAATATCTTCTTTTCTGCCTCTCAAAATGATTATAGAACAATGAATTTAGTTATAATTTTTACACAATCAAAAACTTCGAGGAAATTTCTAAATGTAAGTTAAATTAATGATAAGGAACTAAAGTTTTAAAATATATCAAATAAATATGATTTTCCAAACAAACTATAATTATGTTAGCTTTTAAGAGCTTCCAATCTAAGTTCAGATTTGAGCCAAAAATTGGTAAAAAGTGTTTTTTCTCTCTTAGTAAACGGTCAAAACTTTTTGTTTTTATATCATTTTGTATATTTATGTGACAACTTTACCATATGTCAAAATAAGAAAAATTTAAATATAGGAAGCATATAAAAATAACTAAGATATCTTAAAATTTTAAGAAAAGTAGAGAAAATTCGGATTAGCCAATATCCATTTTAATTAAATTATTTATGTCAGTTTGGTAATATCATCTTATAGACCCAATATGGTAATATCTCTTTATGCAAAAAGAAAAACATTTAATTTATTGAAATGGAAGTAGGCATCGCATGATTTGCAACAGTATTTTTTATTCTTAATGTCAAGGGAAAAGGTAATGACCTTGCCTCTAATATAAAACGGTCAAATTTAATCCAACTGATAACATCACTTAGTGATATTGTCTTCTTGATTCTGTGAAAATTTCATTGATTTTTAAATATAAGAAATAAGTGTTCTTATGAGAAGAAACCCTCCTTAAAGTACATAAATTTTCAAAAAATTAACAAAATAACTACAAAAAGGGCTACAATTTCACAGGATGGCTGTGTCAACTCACCTCTAGACTTCACAGAAATCAATTTAGTGGTACCATCTCTATCAGTTAGTTTTTTCTATACATTTTTCAATCTCAGGAAATGAACTTTTTTTTTTAATCGAAACAACTGACAGCCTGCAATGTATGCAATTATATATTTCTCTCAAGATCTCAACTCATTTGATTTTACAGTAGATTGACAAGAAGTTGAATTTTTTTCATAATCTCTTCTGCTGTTTTAAGAGAAATGAAGGCTGGCAGTTGGCGATATTTCACACTTTTAAAGATTTCATTAATAAGTAGAGGCTGCAGAAGGTGATAATGGTGCCATACTTTTTCCTTGGCTGAAGAGGAGAAGATTTCAGACTTGATAATGGAGTTGAGTAGTTTTAAAGCTGGAATCAACTGGTCAGCTGTAATTATTAAATATGTGTTATGTATTATTTTAGACAGTTATTAAGATATTGATTGCATTATTCTTTTTAGATAAGCAATAAATAAAATACAATGTTCGAAGATCATTTGATAAGTATTAAGAATTAACTATATTTTCTAATTTCAGAATAATTACCAGCTTCATCTTCTATAGTTTTATCGCCTTCGTCACTGGACTCCTCTGATCCAGAAAATAGTTCATGCATGAGAACATCAAAGCCATCGGATTGCCTGGCATGTCTCTCCCTTAGTTCTAAAGAAGACAACTCCTTGTTGGCTGGTATGAAGCGAGAGGAGGAAGAACTTCCAACCAACACTGCAGAGGTCACCTCTTCCTCCTGAGATGCAGAAGAGTCCGTCTCTGCATTTGTGTTCACTATAAATAAAACACTGTAAGGATTTACGGAGAAGGAATTGAACTGCGTTTTAGAAATACAGAAGTTCACCAATTGAAAACATTGCAAAACATACCAGATTTGATTTCCCAAGAATTTACTTGGGACTGATGCCTCTACCAACCCTGCCTATGTATCCAAGAGTGGAGTCGTATAATGGCACTTGGGTGGAGCATTTAAGGTGTAAATGAATTTCGATTGGTTAAAGAAGCCGTTGTAAATATTCGATTTAACATCTGCCCTCAACATGATCTCGGCAAGATGGCCCTCAAATTGTGTTATCTTCAGCTGGTTCCTGCCATCAATCTAAAATGGTCTTTCGCATGCTTCCAAGCCCCCTCTATCCTGTTGGTATGGACATGGACCTCTTCGTTTGTTAATGTAAGTCTTCTTGAAAGCGAACTTGGGTAAAACTGTAAAGTGTTGGTTACCGAGATCATTCAGAGGGCAGTATGCAGACCAACCATCGCTGTAAATTGTAGCACCTTTTTCGATGTGTCTTTCGATGAGAGGTAGCAGGGTTTCTTCGCTTCTGTCAGACACGGGATATAAAAGGATGCTGTTGTTCGTGTCCCTCTCTACCATGCAAAATATCCATATCTAAAAATAAAAAAAATCCCGCTTAAGCAAAGTTGGCGTATAAATGACAGTGCATACATTAATCAAAATTGTACTTACCAAAACTAAAAAAGAATGTGCTGGAAATAAATATGTAAAAGGGAGGTAACTTACCTTCAATTTTACTCGCCTTCAAAAAGAGACTCGTCAATTTCAACTGTGCACTGAAATTTGAAGATTGTTGTGAAAATATTCTTTAAACACTTCTCTTACGAAACATGTCCAATTTACCGCTGTTATAGTGTAAGGCATTCTCGAAAAGTGGGAAAACTGAGCAAGACTATTTTCTTCCAAATAACACTTAATGAACAATACAATGTCCTGCAATACCAAGTTGCTTCTGTCAAAAACGAATGTGTCCTTTGTGTGAAGTCTGTTCAATGAACAACGGAAAATGACCCCACCGGGAGCACACGATAAATTTGCCAATATCATGTTCCAACCACAGTTTTCTTCAGGGCAAGCAAAAGACGTGGCCAGCAGATTATTTTGCCTACACCATTGGTAAACCTTGGAAAAAGTTCCATGGGTTGACGAAATCTGTCGGTTTTATGTCCAGAATGTCGTTTGTTCGTCTCTCGCGGTAGTTCCCGCCACTCTTCCTTGTTTCCGACATACTGCACGGGCAGACTTGGGGCACACTGAGAACAATTCTTAGGAGGGGTCATTTTATAACATGATAGGGGGTGGCCAGTTACAATGGAATTAAAATAATTGAATATGAATAGTTTGGGGTGGTGTATTGATGCCACGCGCCAGAAATTGCACGAAATACAGCTTATTTGAAATCCTTGGCAAACGAGCTGAGAGAGAAAGAGAGAAAAGCATGTTATAAGTGTGCACATAATTTAACTCTTCAAATATATAGATTTTAACGTTCGTGTCTGGGTACATATCTTCTCTAACCCGTCCGTCTCTGTACTCACATCGCTAGCACTGACATTCCATGCGTAGAGACTGTAATTTCTCCGATTGGAGAATAATCTACAAATGAGTACTAAAATGTCTAAATAATGGTTTGGAAGTAATGTGGAAATGTTTTTTTTTTAATTCCTTTCTTTTATTTTACCTTACCTGAAAAGTGCATTAAAGTGGTTGATAGCTGAGCAGTCTCTGACCAATCCCATTAACGAAACCCATTCCATAAAAATACGTAGATTTAATCCGTTGATAAAATCGAAAGCACATATAATAATTCTCTAAAAGTGCTTCAAAACATGAGTCCAAAACAATCGTCTAGTGGTCATAGGCTATTCCTTCTCTGGTCATACGAAATCTTGTATAATCATCCCTTTTTTTCATAAATTTCAAGACGCCATTTTCTTTTGTGAAGAGCGTGTATGTGTGTGTGTGTGTGTATTGACAGTAAAATTCTGCTGTGTAAGCTTTTTTTATTTTCTTGATAGACTTTATTAAAAAATGTAAATGATCTTTGTTTTTTTTACTTAATATTATTTTATGTAATGATCATCTTATGAAAGATGGGTGAATGGCAACAATTATGAAAAGGGGGATTGTCCTAATAATTCCTAGAATGTAAAATTTATTTCTCTCCGAGGAAATTTATAACGGAAAAAACGAATTGATTGAAAAATGCTAAGAATTTAAAACATGTACTTTATTCCGTTGTAAATAAATTTGGAAAAAAGAACATGAAAAGGGGTAGGATTGTGAGTCATTGTCCTTATAATTGCCTGAATGTAACTAATAGATTATTAATGTAAATTGTTTCTTTTCGAGGTAAATTTATAACGTAATAATTTTATTGATTAAAAAATGGAAATAACCTTATTCCATTATAAATAAATTGGGGGGGGGGGTATGAAAAGTAGGGAGGGAGTCTTGCAATTGGTTGTGATAATTTAAATAATTGTTGTAATGTACCATTTATTCCGTAATAATTGTATAAAATATTTTTTCTGACAATTTTTTACACGGAATAAAACTATTGATGAAAAATGGTATGAATTCAAAAGATGTACTTTATTCCGTTATGTATTAATTGAAAAATGAAAGGAGGGTGTCTGATTGTAAAGAAAAAAACATAATATGACTCAAAATTTGAAATATTTATTGAGAATTCACAAAAAAGTTATTTTTCAAAGACCTTAATCTTTTCTTGCACAATGATATAATGTTCATCAAGGAGCGATGGAGTCATTCAGTCATCACTGTAGATTGCACGGACGCGTTTTTTATTTATTTATTCATTTATTTTTTTAAATTTTTTTTTTTTTTTTTGGGGGGGGGGGGTCTCAGTTGTTGTGTTCATATTGATGGTGAAGTTCATCATTCCCTTTGAAATGAAATATGGAAATAATGATGAACAGTATTCGAGCTCAAAAGTCAATTCAAACAATACACATCAGGAGCAGAGCAAACACGGACCTCTAAAACATTACAGGTGGGATCAGGTGCCATGGAGCAGTGCGCATCCCCCGGACATACCTGCTGTGTCGGGCTGTGTATTAAGTAAAAAAAAATCGATACAATACGATATTTTATAAAGCGATATATTGGATTTTTTTTACAAGTCTATCCAAAAAGTCTTGTAAATCTTTTAATGCCTACATAAGTGTTTTATAACCCATTTCGAAGTTCTTGTCTAACTGTCATTACAAAAATACATTTCAAATTCAAACTTTTAACGACTGTAAAACCAACAAGTTATAGTATAATTGTCTATGCATTTTGTAATAGTTATTTAAGGTAATGATCCATACCACGTAAAATAACGCTATATGACGTTATTCACGTCAGTGACTTACTACGTCATCACGTACCCGATGCTTTTTCTAACAAAATGGCAAACGTCAATATCACTTACCGTGACATGAAAGGTAAATTCGTTTCCAAAAAAAGGCAGAAAAATTACAGGATTTTTATAACTTTAATTCAATGCAGCATCATGTTTCGGACAAAATCTTTGATCATAATTATGCCAAAAAAACAGACGTTGTAGAAAATATAGTTAATGTTTACAACGATGACACACTGGTGGCAACCAAAACTACATGCCGATCCGACAGTGAAAGTGAATGGACACTAGGTCGTCGTGTTGTTGAGCTGGACATTTTAGCTGATCAAATGCAGTGCAAACAATGTTGGTCTCTCCTTCACTTGAGGGACATCATTGACGAGAGTCTCTACGGATTGGCAAGTATATTCACGATTATTTGTCGATCTTGCAATACTACAAGAAAAGTTTCCAGCTGGAAGAAAGATGGCTGTGGAGGATTTGAAGTCAACTTCAAAGTTACGATAGGTATGTCAATCAATTGCAAAAGGTGCATGTGCCCTAGAGATCACAAAACACACGATAGCTTTTGCACATCTTTCTCACATTCTCAAGACTAACCCTTAAAATAATCCTGTAGGTACAATTTCCGTAATCTGTAGTAGGGGTTAGCCTACAGATTACATGCCATTGAAGCTTTGGCATATGAATTCCCGTTTGTCGATGTGCATTTCTATGGTTGTCCTTGTATCCAATTGATTCACAATTTCACAAACATAAATACCGTGAAGCACACATTCTACTCCACTTGAAAGAACTTGAATCAAATTATCAACCAGCGACATGTTTTTTTCACGATAAACATGTCAAGAAAATGACGTCAGTAATCAGGGGACACAACTTTTTTCAAGGGAAATAATTTTATACACCTCCAAGTACCCTATTTTTTGAACTAAGAATTTGGACAACTCCATTGGAAAATATCTTATGAATCGCCAATTGTTCAAATCTAAATGAAATATAAACTGATACCGTCTATGACAATGAGAGAGAGAGAGAGAGATTCGTTGGTTGGCTGGCAATATTTGGCTTACAAGACCTTCACTCCGACGTGTTTGACAGTGATACGAATGCATTTCAATTTTTTCTTAATAAGACACGTTTGAGCTAAATAAATCTCGTTTTATTTTTCAAACTTTAATGTTTAGAATTGTTAACTTGTAATTTTTAATGTTTTACTAAAACATGACTGTTAAAATTCAAATTACAAAGAGAGCTCAGAATTCTTTATGCAAGCTCCTGTCATGTTTTAGTGAAAAAATTACTACTTACGACTTAAGCTTTGTTTTTATGACAAGAATTCTGCATCTTGTTTTGATTATGACTAATGGGGTCATAATTTTTATCACGGTAGTTAGAAAATGAAAAAAATGTAAAGGGCATTTTTATTTCTATGGATATGGAAAATGATATATCAAGTGAAAACTCCTCATGTGAAATATTTTAAAAATTTATATTAAAAAAAATGACGTACATGTAAATCCTACTGAGAGCTTCTTTCTGGCTTAGAAACATTGAACATCATTTAATGCATGTGCGGATCCAGGATTTTTCTATAGAAGGGGGGGGGGGGGGGAGGGGCACCCCAGTCAAAAAAAAATCCAACCCAGAAATTTCTTACAAAAAAAAACAAAAACAAAAAAAAAAACGTTAACTCGCCGCCCAAACGTGAAAAACCTATGTGTGGCGGGGGGGGGGGGGGATTAGTCCTTGACTTTTAACTTCTTACCTTTGACTTTTCATACCAACACAGGCCCGCGTTTTCGAGGGGAGGGGGGTCTGCATTTTCTAGGGAGGTCCAAGGTCACTTTTTACTTGGTTTAGTATATAAATTTAGTTAACTCTGCAAATCCCCCTTCTAGATCCGCGCACGTAATGTATTTGACTTCTGACTTGACTCTGTGTTTCCAAGCCCATTCCTCATCCAACTTTTAATTTATGTAAGTTGACTTAATGTATCTGAAGGTAAAATTAGCAGCCTTGTTTGTCAACTTTCCTCAACAGCGATGTTTTTTTCTACTGTCGGTTTTAACAAGCACCTCCAATTTTGATAATTATTTTAAATTAATTTAATTATAAGTTTTTACAAATTATGCTCAAATTCTCGGTCATCATTTTCTATCCCCTATTACTACTTTTGTCAGCTTTGTGAGTTCAAGCAAGAAGTGATTTCCTGTACATTTCATACCCTGAATTCACACCTTTATGTGCATTAAATATCTAAGGCGATATTGCTATATGCACTGAATAAACAAAATAGCTTTTCTAGAATTAGCACATATTTCACCAATAACATTTTATTTTTAACGCTACTTGTACTAATCAAAGCATATAAATGATGTTTTTAGCAAGATGAAAAGTTTTTAACAAGATTAGTACGAACTGGTTTGAAATTATTTAAATAAAAACAAGAGGCCCATGGTCCACAAGGCTCACCAGAGTATCTTTGGCCCTGCTGTTCATCACCAGATTTTCTCCCTTGTAATAAGTGTTGTGTCCCACCCTACCCCTGGAGGTCATGATCTGAACAATTTAGAATCTACACTATCACAGGGTGCTTCCATATAAGTTTCAGCTTCTCTGGCCCAGTGGTTCTTGAGAAGAAGAGTTATATATTTCAATGTAAAAATTGAATCCCTAGTGTGGCCCCACCCTACCCCAGGGAGTCAATATTTGAACAATTTAGAATCTACACTACCCAAGGATGCTTTCATATACGGTTTCAGCTTTTCTGGCCCAGTGTTTCTTGACAAGAAGATTTTTAAAGATTTTTCCTATATATTTCAATGTAAAACTTTGATTCCCATTTGTGGCCCCACCCTACCTCCGGGTGGTCAAGATTTGAACAATAAGGAATCTACACTACCCCTTGATGCTTCCATATAAGTTTCATATTTTCTAGCCCAGTGGTTCTTGAGAAGAAGATTTTTAACGGTTTTTACTATATGTATATATTTCAATGTAAACTTTGACTCCCTACTGTGGCCCCACCCTACCCCTGGGGGTCACGATTTGAATAATTTAGAATCTACACAGCCCCAGGATGCTTCCATATCAGTTGCAGCTTTTCTGGCCCAGTGTTTCTTGAGGAGAAGATTTTTTAATGATCCCACCCTATTTTTGTCTTTTCTTGATTATCTCCCCTTGGAAGGAGGCTTGACCAATTAAATACCCTCTCCACGCAAGGATGCTTTGTACCAACTTTGGATAAAATTGGCCCTGTGTTTCTTGAGGAGAAGTTGAAAATGTGAAAAGTTTACAGACGGACGAACGACAGACACTAGGTGATCAGAAAAGCTCACCTGAGCTTTCAGCTCAGGTAAACTAAAAAATTATAAATGAAAAGAGCAATAAAATATTTCGAGTCGAACTAATTTTCGTGGGTCAGTCGGTTAATGACAAACAAACATTTTTTTTAATTTAGGCCCAATATGGAGTTGCTTCCCATCAATTTTATTGGCTAGACAGTCTTGAATGTCTTTTCTGTTGTATATTTTATATCATTGACTTTAATGAACACGGATCAAAATTCAACATATAATACATAGCCCTCTACTTATATTAAGAATTGTGAAAAGGGAAAGAGGGGTGTCATGGACACCTAAGCAATACATTCGTTGTTGTTTTTCCTATTATCGAAAAGGCCCAAGAAGTTGCGATTGCAAATTTCAATCACCTAGCTCTCTCTCTCCCCCTCTCTTTTTAGGACAGTATTTATGAATCCTTAGTGTTGTAAGTACTTATAAAAGAATTCCCTCATGCATAACTATCAAGAACAATTTAGTAAGTATGGGCAGGAGCAATTCTTCCAAACTGTCAAAATGATATCCACATAACCCTCCTTCTCCTTTTGTCAGCTAAAACTTTTTATGTAGGCCATCTTTAATGGTTTGTAGCTAAATGTCTTGCATTTTTCTTTCAGGCATGATCGATTCTGGTATGGGACCAAGCCATGTAAATTCATTTTTAACAGCCTGCAATATCCCACTCATCAATCAGAAAACCATTGCAAAAAAGGAGAATATCACAGAAAAAGAGGCCCAGAAATCTTGCGCAAGGTCGCTCCAAAAAGAAGTAAAAATGTCGGACACATTGGAGTGCAGCTATGATGCTGGTTGGCAGACTCGTGGAACAGGATGGAATTATAACAGCATTTCAGGCAAGTTAAATTTTACCCTCATCAGTTTGAGATCGAACAGTTATCTGAAATGTTAAAAAAAAGATTACAGGTTACATTAAAGGTATACAATAGATCAATGTGTGAAATTATCACTGAACAAGAATGCCCAATTGCAATCAAAGATGTCAACTGCAAGCATCTTTACTTTATCATTATGTTTTCAAGTAAATCGAACGTAATGAGAGGAGTAGGGGCCACATCACTTGTCTGAGCAACAATGGTCAACTGACATAACTCATACTCAAGCAGCTTTACCAAGTCAAATAAAATAAAAAAATATCTGGTATAAAAGTTAAAATATTACAAACAAGAGGCCCAGGGCCACATCACTCACCTGAGCACTCTGGCTAGGAAAAAGCAGAAATTAGTTCAGTCTTGAAGTTTAAATATAAATTTCAGAGGTGGGGGGTGGGGATGGGGGTGTTAATTTGAACTATAACTTGAATCTATATACTTCATAGGGATGCTTTTGAATTCATATGACAAATAATGGCTTTGCTGTTCTTAAGAAGAAAATTTTGATTGATATATCCTTTGTATTCCTTTGTTTAACTATGATCCCCGTCGCCCGCGTGGCACAGTGGTTAGAGCGTCTGGTCTAGAGTCGCCAAGTAAGGAGTTGATCCTTACGTCATGGGTTCGAATCCCACTGTGGGACGTGGAGACCGGTCCTTATAAAATGAGGTCCTGTGTCGCAGTAGCTGCTGGCATGAAAAAGATCCCTCACTGCTCAATGGCCATAAGTGCCGAGTATAGGACAAAATTTGCAGCTCTCCACCGGCTCCATGAGTGAAAAAATCTCGAGAAGGATGTTAAACAACATACAAACAAACAACTATGATCCCCTGTTATGACCCCTCTATTTTCCTGGGGGGTCATGATTTGTACAAATTTGAATCTACATTACCTGATGATGCTTCCACTTAACTAATCATGGCTTTGATCGCCCATTGTGGCCCCACCCTAACCCCGGAGGTCATGATTTGAACAAACTTGAATCTACACTACCTGAGGATGCTTCCATATAAATATGATCAATCATGGCTTTGCTGTTCTTGAGAAAAGATTTTTAAAGATATTCCCTATATATTCCTATGTAAAACTTTGATCAGCCATTGTGGCCCAACCCTACCCTGGGGGGTCATGATTGGAACAAACTTGAATCTACACTACCTGAGGATGCTTCCATATAAATATGATCAATCATGTTTTTGCTGTTCTTAAGAGGAAGATTTTCAAAGATTTTTCCTATGTATTCCTATGTAAGACTTTGATCACCCATTGAGGCCCCACCCTACCCCCGGGGGTCATGATTGGAACAAACTTAAATCTACACTACCTGCATCTTCGCTAGCCAAGGGTTTCTGATACGCTACTCTCCTCATAAGCCCTTGGCATACGGTGTTAAAAAAAGTTGGGATTTTTTTCTCAAGTTGTGATTGGAGTTGATCGACATCGTTCGACCAATCAGCAATTGTTTTTTGTAAATGACGATATTTGTGTTCGGGATATATCTTGACTCTTAATATCGGTAATGTAAAACGCAAGTAAACAATGATCCGTAAGATAACATGCCATTCTATGAATAGCTATATATATGGTGTCATCCGTGCAAAATATGTGATTAAAAATCTATATTGAAGATGTAGATTTGCATTTTTACATGTTTAAATAATAAATTAACATAACTCGATACCTTCTTGTTAATTATTTTTTTTAAACAAATTTTTTTTAAATACGCTTTTTATTTCTGTCGATGACGCAATCTGTGCGTATCTGGTAAGAATCATGATCACGTGACAAAAACAATCTCGTCTTTTGTCAGCACCGTATGCCAAGGGTTTATGAGGAGAGTAGCGTATCAGACACCCTTGGCTAGCGAAGATGCACTACCTGAGGATGCTTCCATATAAATATGACCAATCATTTGAACAAACTTGAATCCCCTTTACCCAAGGATACTTTGTGGCAAGTTTGGTTTGAAATTGGCCCAGTGGTTCTTGAGAAGAAGATAAAAATGTGAAAAGTTAACAACGACAGACAACGGACAAATTTCCATCAGAAAAGCTCACTTGAGCCTTCAGCTCAGGTGAGCTAAAAACTATTTGGTTATTGAAAAGATCTGAAAACAACCTACCCTATTTCCAATCTTTATCAATTATCTCCTGGTATGCTTCTGGCGCTGTGAAATGTCTGCCTACTGGTGACCCAACTATTGATGAGGAATATAAAAAAAAAATTTTGTATAGTTTAAAAATTCAAAACTTTTACAGCACTACACAAGAGGCCCAACGGCCTTAACGGTCACCTCAGTACAACACAATAATTTAGAAATTATTGGTCTAGTATCAATCTGCCCCCCCCCCCCTTATCACTATTGCCATGCAGACTATTAACAAAATGTCTATTTTTTAACCCCATATTATTACTTCTCGCATTGGCCTCTCTTGGCCTTCGAAGAACATTTAAAAAGATAAGTTATTTTTATCTCATTTTTATTCATCTATTATATCACTAAATTATTAAATAAAGCCCCATCCTTACACCAGAACATCTGACCCATTGGCCATGAACTCACAATTCTGGAAGAAGCACCCTTGCTCATCATAACTATACACTTGTTTCTTTACTTTATAACCAGTAGTAGAAAAATATTTTGAAAGAAATTATGCATTTTCACTATATAATCAATAGAGCCCCCCCCCCCCCTCCACCAGAACCCCCGACTCGTTCACAATTTTGGAAGAGGCAACCATGCTCTTTATAACTATGTACTTAGTTTATTTAATACCCAGGAGTAGAGAAGAAGATTTTCAAGGAAATAATGCACTTTCACTATATGATCTACATAGCCCCACCCTAGCACCAGAACCCCTGCCCCTTGGGCCATGAATCTGTGTTTAAGATTTTTGAAACCAGTATTTAAATCATGTCCTGTGTGACAGATGACATAATACATCTTACTTCATCTGTTAGCATGTCAGCTAAATTTCTCAATCTTCAACATGAAATCAATTTTTCATGATATAGGGCACGGGACACTGATTGGGAAGCAATCAGGTAAAATCCTTCAATATGAAACCAGAAGCAAAAGTTGCAGTGTCTGTGACCACCATGGAGAGGGTCCAATACCAGCCCACCAGTGTTCCAAAAATTGGGATGGATCCAGCAAGGCAATGGAGCCAGATATGGCCATGTCTATGTTACACAAAATGAAAGACTGCGGCCATCCAGTGCAGGTTATCCACGCTGATAATGATTCCACCATTTCATCTACTTTGAAATTGGACTTCCATGGAATTCAATAGAAAGATGACAAAAACCACATAAAAAAGGGAATTTCTAAAAAGCTCTACGCATTAGCTGCAAAATGGAAGGAACTCAGGTCTCAGTCATCTGTCATTCCATACCTGGTTCGATGTTTTATGTATACCCTGTCCAGGGCTAAAACAAGTGATGATGTGCAAGAAGGCCTGTCACAGATTGTACCCCATGTTTTTGGAGAACACGAGATGTGCACTGACTGGTGTTCCTTTAAAAGAGATACTCCAAATTTCAGGTATATAAAATGAAATTTATATTGCATTCATATAAGATATTAAACTCTCTAGGGTAGTCTCTTGGAATTAAATTACATCCTTGGATTTCAATCTAAAAAGATTTTGATCAATGTGAATCTGCACAACTTCTGTATTGCTCAGAGCAAACGATTCCAAAAACTTACATTATGCACCTGATTTGTTGCAACATATATATATATATATGTTTGCCAAGTTAAAATGTATACTACTTTTACATGCATGCAATTTTCATCACAACAAAAATATGTTAAGCACAAAACATTTTTCAGGTTTAAACACCTACTAAATGGGCAGCCACTCAAGGAAGACGGCCTAAGACGTGCCCTTGAAGAAATGGTTGAAACCTACAAAAAGAGAGCGGGTCAACTTGTTACACTGGGGTCAACCCAACCAAATGAAAATTTCAACTTCATTGTTTCCAGCAAAGCTCCAAAAAATCGGTTTGTATATTTTTTATAATATAATATATATCGACAATAAAAGATCCATGGGTTTTGACAGTCACCAGTTTAAAACAAAAACACAATAGGCCCATGGGCCACAACGCTCACCTGAGTAATTTTGGCCTTGCTGTTTTTATTCTGACCCCCCCCCCCTTGTAATACTTATTGTGGCCCCGCCCTACCCCCAGGGGTCAATATTTGAACAATTTAGAATCAACACTACTCCAGAATGCTTCCACATAAGTTTCAGCTTTTCCAGCCCAGTGGTTCTTGAGAAGATTTTTACTACATATTTCAATGTAAAACTTGGATTTCCTATTGTGGCCCCGCCCTACCCTACTGCTCTATTGAATGAAGTAAAAAAGTTTTCTTTTAAAAAAAGAAAAATAGGCAGAAAGAGGAATGATCAAATACTTATTAGCTTCTAATAAAAAAAAATCCCCTTAATTTTTTTTAATTTTCAAAAAAATACATTTGTAATCATAATTTAAGGTTGTTTTTTTCTTTTTACATTTTTCTTAAAGGTATGTCAAACTTTTCTTAAAGGTATGTCAAATTCATCACTCTCTCCTGGACACTATTCGAATATTCTTGGCAAACGTTTGGACAAAAATCGTCTCCGGCAAAACACACGTCAAAAGCTTAGAAAAGCTAAAAAGAGACGACTGGAACTAAAGAAAAAAAAATCCTCAGCAGCTTCTCTGAACACAGTGAGAGAGGGCACAATCTACTCTGAAAATATTGAATTGAGTTCATCAGAGGTAAATACCTGCATCATTCCATCTAGACCAAATCTCAAAGGAACAGACAGCTTTGTTCATTTTGATTTAGAAACCACTGGACTGGCAAGGACCTCCGATATTGTTCAATTATCTGCTGTGTGTGGAACAACCGTCATGTAATGCCCAGAAAGAAAATGTCACTTGCTGCTAGTAAAGTTACCGGAATCAGATTTTCTCTCAATGACAACCAAATGTTCTGCAAAGGTGAAAAAGTTGAAACTCTAACCATTCAGACAGCTCTCCTTGACTTTATTGAGTTTTTAAAAAGCTTTGAAAATCCTTTGTTAGTTGGCCATAACATTTTGAGTTTTGACATTCCTGTCCTACTTCAAAAACTTTCAGAATTTCATCTCCAAAAAGAATTTCTTTCAACAGTCCATCTCTGCATTGACACACTGAAATTATCAAGAAGATTATTTAAAAAAGAAGTTGTTGGAAATTACAAACACCAAACCCTTGTTTCCGTCCTTTTGAACAAGGAATATTCAGCTCATGATGCAAAGGAAGATGTAATGCTCTTACAAGAACTTATTTTTTGGCGTATTCAAAGAAAAACTGTCTATAAATGATTTGTACAATGTCAATTTCAAAGACCTGTTTTCAACATTAACGCCATTAGTGGAAAACAAGTGTGTATCTTCAACAAGTGCCAGAAAACTTGCACAGCAAGGTATTGGTTTTTTCCATTTGCAGACTGCACAGAAGAGAGATTCATCTTCAGGCATTGAAACTATTCTTCGAGGGGCATCTCTGAGCAAAAAAGCAGCATCGAACATCTGTCAGTATCTGAAAAGAGAATGATGTGTTAAAATGACTGGAGCTAATGTGCATGTTTTTACAGCTCAATCTTTTTCAATTAAAACAAGTTCTGCTTTACTAAACACACTTGATAGGAAAGTTGAAAATGTAGGATTTTTTTCTTTGATGAAGTATTTCTTGGTAAATCTCTAAAAAAAAAAAAGACAGCATATATTTATAGGTTTGATGTAACCAACAAAACAAAATTGCATTCAGCACAACAGATCAATTATTACCTTAACTAGAAATATGTCCATAGGACATGAATGCCCCGCCGAGGGTATATTAGTAATACAACATTTTAACACAAATTGAGAAAAGTTAGGTCAAGGTCAAAGGAAAGGTCAAGGTGAAAAAATATTGATCCAGTTGAATAGCTTACATCAGTATGTATCAGCATATGAAGTTTGACACTAATTTAAGAAAAGTGAGGTCTTAGGAAAGGTCAAGGTCAAAAAATGTTAATGCAGTTGATTAGCTCTCAGTATGTATCAGCATATGAAGTTTGATAACGCTATCTTGAATGGTATCTTTAAAACTGAGCTAAAAACATATTTAAGAAAAGTGAGGTCAAGGTCAAAGGAAAGGTCAAGGTGAAAAATATTGATGCAGTGTAATAGCTCTCATCAATATGTATCAGCATATGAAGTTTGTTAAAAATATCATGAATGATTTCATTAAAACTGAGCGAAACACTAATTTAAGGAAAGTAAGGTCAAGGTCAACAGAAAGGTCAAGGTCAAAAAATGTTGATGCAGTTGAATAGCTCTCATCAATATCTATCAGCATATGAAGTTTGATAAAAATATCTTGAATAGTTTTTTTGAAACTGAGCTTTGAACAGAGCTAAACGCAAAGTGTGACGGAAGACGGACATGACAAGCACTATATGCCCCGGCCATATTCATGGCGGGGCATAAAAATTATGTTTTTCATTGTTATGAAGTATATGTAAAAACCTGGTACTTCTTTTCTTTGAGAATGTTATCTTAATATTTATGGCTTGAAATGAATGCTTGTCATTTCATTTGTGTCAAGAATGACATAATGTATAACACTGCATGTGATTGTGGTTGTTTTTCCACAATCAAAATATAAATTTTATCAGTTTCAATGACCTACTTGTATTAAATTCTGTGCAACAATTAACATTTTGTAATCCATCTAATATTGTTGTTATAGATTATTGTTTTAGGAACATGCTCTGGATATCCCCATTTTAGTACATGTCTTGTCACTTGTAAATTTGCACTTTGAAATCCATCCTACATGTGATAAAAATGGAACTAATGTACGAATCTCCATATTACTTGTTTTTATACAAGTGTGTACTGCTAAAAGTTTTGTATATCAAGCATATTTTTGCTTAGAGTTTGAATGCCAGTGACCCACTATGAAGTGTCTATGGAGAGGGAAAGGAGAGAGAAAGAAAGAGTTGTATAAGCTACATGTTATACTTCATAGGTTAAAAAGTTTTTTTTATTATAATATTTTTCCAGCTTTCTGTTACTTAGGTCATTTATTCACTCTTAATGAAATAAGCTTAATTTTATTACATGAGAATTTTTTTTTGGAAATTGTATGCCAGCTTTCTAATACTCTAATAGGGTTAATTTTAAGAGCATTTGTGTGTGAACAATAATAGTTTGAAATTTTGTTTTATATATTTTGTAGTTGTTTTACAGTGGAAATATCTGTAATTGAGTCAGTCAAATATATTGATGTCAAAATAATTCTCTAAATTGAATTTTCAATAGTCCTATCATTCACAATTGTAAAATATTAACTACGTAGTAAAAAATGCTCCCATCATTCGTATTTTCATATTTTTCTGATTTATATTTAGTTTAATCAGGTCATTTTCGTAATGATTAGGGCTCCCCCTATTTTAGTCAATAAATGTGTTATTTGTCAGTTATTTGGGAAAATTTTTTGCCACCTTCTGATTACTATGATTTACTTGTCAACTGAATTTATTATATTATATGTAATAACATGTAAATCTGTTCTGATAAATCACATTTCTTGAATAAATATATTTATTACATTTTCAACAGTAAAATACTGAGATTTATTTATTGGATAAAAGTGATTTTCTCTCACAGTGTGAAAGGATACCAGTGATATTCTCTCACAGTGTGAAAGGATATCAAAGTCAGTAAAAAAAAAAATTCTGGCTAGTCATAAGATATAGTAACTAAACCGTCTTGAAAAAGACTAAAACTTCCAAATTCTTCCCAAAGATGTTGCTAAAATTCATGTTACAATGTTTTTATTTTCACAACTGCTAAGCTGTATGACATCTCATCCGCTCAACTATGACTTCACAGCCTATGACACTGTGCATGTTAAGAAAAGACGGAAGCAAAGGGAAAATCAAAGAAAATGTAATAAACAGAAAATTCAATGTTTTGTAGATGAACATAGAATTTATTTCACTGATGAAAATAAAAAAAAAATCCTGTCCCACTCGTGAAATAAATTCCATATCCAACTACAAAACACTGAATATCCTCTATGTAGATTTTAAATAAAGCTTATCTTTAATTTTCTTGAAAATTAAGAATTTATACACATGATTTTGTGTCTATTAGAGAGTATATGTTTTTATATTTAAACAGGGACCAACTTAGGGGTCAACTATGCCAAACGGTCAACATGAATTACCACTAAACTGCGAAAAATTTCAACTCATTACAGAGATTTATCAGCCTATTTTGGGAAACGCCATTTTGGGGAATTGGGAAAAAATTATTGGCTATTTGATGAATTTGGGAAAAATTAAAAATGTTGCTTAAAACATGTATTCAGGTGTAATTAATAACAAGAACTCTAATTTGGGCAATTAAACAGACAATTAAATATGATCCAACTTCAGCGTACAAGTTCAATTATGAATAATACACTAATAAAAGTAAAATTGACTTTAATGAGTATAAACAACTTGGGTAGTACATGTGTGTATGAGATTCCAATTTAGGTCATTATAGAATCTGTTTCTGGAGATTATAAACCTCCTGCAAAAGATTATACTAAGTACACATTTTCTTTAAGTCATCTTTTAATATTAATTAATGCATTGAAAATATATTTTTCTATCTGAAATAATACCTTTAGTCCTTACCATTCACTCGTAGATCAATTGAGTAGCTGAAAATAACTAAAATAAATCTTATATAATTACACAATATCAGCATTTCCAGAAAAACTGAGGAAATTCGGATTAAAAGTTGGCGATGTTCTTAGTGTTTTTAAACATGCGTTCTGACTGTAACATTCCTAAATGAGTTTAATAGATGAAAATTACAGACAATCTGACAATTTTACTTTTGTGTTTTTCCAAGATAATTAAATATAATAGCATTGTTCACCAAATTGGGAAAAAATACTGCCAAATTGGGAAAAACTGAACTCATTTTCATTTGGGAATGGGGCCGAATTTCGGCCCCTGAGAAGGTATTGATAAATCCCTGCATTACCACTACATTCTTCGAAATTTCGGGTGATCATTACTGCTATATTTTATCAATAAGAATATTGCCAATTACAATTCACTTGTAAACGCTTTAAAACAGTACCAGGTAGTGAGGTTGTAACTTCGGACAATGGTGTTGTTACTTCGGACACATGGTGTTACAACTTCGGACAGTGGGTAAATGAGGAATTGTTTCGCTGCTGTGCCGCACTGATTACACGATGGTCGTGCTAATTACAGCAGGGAACTTCAACTTTTGTCGGGACATAAAAAATAAAAAAAAATATTTTTCATAAAATATAAACACGTTAATGTACAAGTATATATTTTTCAGCAAAAAATATTTACCAAAAAACTGAATTAGCGTGAACTATATATAGGATAAAAACATGTAGCTAGCACATCTATAATTTTCTCAAGTCTCAACTCCATATATATTTTTTTAACTAAATACCAGCATCATCTATTGTTTCCTGAGTATTTTAACCTTTTTTTTTTAAATTGATTCTATAAAAAAAAAATAAGTGGTATAAAATTTTAAATTAAAGAATATCGATGAAGACAGAAATCCTAAAGTGTTTGTATAAATGGGGAAAATGAAAAATAAAACGATAAATCAGTGCTTCAGATGCTAAATATTTTTTTCTCAATGATATGCTCGCAATGACATTGAGGTATTTAAGAAATGACACTGGGATGTTTTTTTTTTTTTTTTAAAAAAAAAAAAAAAACACTTAAAAATCTTTTGCCAGGTAGCCCTACTAAGTATACATGTATTACATGCACTGATTACATGTTCAGCACCTTGTGTTCATGAATCACGTTACGTTCGCCAGTTGTTTTTTTTTTTATTATTCATGGTGAGATTTTATTTTTTTTGGGGGGGGGGGCATATTTATATTTATGGAATTGTATTATGAAAGAAATATTATGTGCAGTGCCTCTGCAGCCCACTGTAAATGAACATCTAAATAGTATAACATAGTTTACGTTTATTTTTTAATAAAGTTTATAGGGACATATATATGGAAATACGACAAAAGACTCTGAATGAGTCAAGAATGGGATAAAGGGTCCCCCAATTTTTTTCTTTATTAAATGACATGGACTTTGTTTGTACACTTAAGAGTTCAAAAATTTTAAGCACTCAACACCTGTACAAGTATGTTACAAAGGCCATAGTGGGTCCTTTCTCTCTCTCTTTATTATGCCCCCCCCCTTTTTATAAAAAAAAAAGAAGATTAATCCTAAAAATAATTAATAAATGATCTTTTTGTTCATTTTCAATAATTTTTATTAATAAAACAACAAGCATACAATAAGTATTGATAATATATCAAATTTTAAACATGTGTTGCCTCTCTGAGAGGTAATTCCGGACACCTCAATTTCGGTTGATTATTTCCTTTAACTACGTAATGTGTCATGAAAATTTAAAGAAAAATATTAATAAAGTCGATTTTATTCATATTTTGTAATTTTTATAAATAATTTTTAGCAGAAAACGACTTATCTCAACCGCACACTTTGCCTGTCAAACAGAAAGTAGACGGATATTAGCGTCATTCACAGCACTGTCGGTGAAGGTCATTTATTTATGGCAACTGAGTTGATTGATTGATTGATTGATTATTGTTTTACGCCGAGTCGGCAATATTTCAGCCATATTTCGGCGGTAGGAATTTAAATATTATAGGAACGGTTTTGAAAGTTTTGGGTTTCTCTGGCGGCCCCCAATGAGCCTACTCTTTTCGAAAACCAGAGAAACGATCTTTAGCGTGCCAAGGGGGTGGCAATCCTTGACACGGGGCACCATTTAACGTCCCATCCGACGGACATGAAATCTAAAAATAAAATGAAAAGTTAAATTGAAAATTATAAAAATACAAATAAAAAATATGTACATTAAATCTTGTTGTAAAAATCAGTTTCTAGTAAGTATTGTATAATTGTACAAGGATTAATGTTTGTAAAAAGATCATGCATTAAAAAGTCTCTTTCGTATTGGTGAAAAATCAAAAGATTGATTGATTGATTGATTGTATATTGTTTTACGTCCCATTCGAGAATTTTTCACTCGTATAGAGACGTCACCATATACCGGTGAAGGGCTTCAAATTTTGACCTTTACTCGGCACTCAGGGCCATTGAGCAGTGAGGGATCTTTATCGTGCCAACGCCTGCCGTGACACGGGGCCTCGGTTTTTAAGGTCTCATCCGAAAGACCCGCAACTTTCACTCCAAAGTGCCGAGCGCATGGTGAAGGAACAGTTGCTACCTATTTTTTATCGACTTAGGTCTGTCGCGGCCGAGATTCGAACTCACGACCTCCCGATCACGGAGCGAGCGCTCTACCGACTGAGCTACCGTGAACGGTCAAAATCAAAAGAATATGGTGTATAGATATTGCACATTCGCAAGATAGACAAGTGTGTCAGAAGAAATTTTAATTACCAGTCCACAAAAAAGTCCAATTGTCAGTGACAGTGAGATTCAACAGACTAAAGTAAGTCCTGATACCACTTCTTACATCCCACCAGAACAATCCGAGGAATTTAAAAAAAAATCTAGCCGACTTTCCAACATACTTACAACAAAATATGAAACTCATTATGATTGGCTTTACTTTAGTGCATCTAAGAATGCCTACTGTTGCAAATATTGTGAAATGTGTGGAGGTGATCCATTGTCAACATCCCCATTTATTGTTGGGACAGTTCTTGGACACCATCCCAACAGAAAATTAAGCAAACATGAGTCTTCCAATTTGCATGCAGAGTCTTTTGCTAAATGTGTGAAGATGAAAGCAACAGAAGCTCAGCCAACTGTCCTTCAACAACTGTTACGGAGACCTGAGTGCAAGGAAATGAACAGAGAATACATGTCTACTTTAATTACATCTGCCTTTTTTGTAATCAGAAAGCAGTGGGCAATAGATAGCATTGGAGATATTCTTCAATTCCTACACAATCAAAAATGTTTAAGTGTTTTGAACTTTATGGCAAATCAACCATCAGTGACCTACACATCATCAACTTCTGTGAGAGACATTGTTCTTTCTATCAACAGTTGCCTTGAGAAATCACTCCTGGAAACAATAAGGAATTCACCATATATAGGTTTTACTAGCTGATGAATCGACAGATGAAGCTAATAGAACTCAGTTTGCAGTGCTCATCAGATGTTTAGACACAGTGACAGATAACACCATCAAAGACCATTTTCTAGGCATGGTCAACGTTAAGAAAACAGACGCAGCAACTCTTATGAGTGAAATTGAAAGATTTTTGATTTCTAAAGAGATAGACATATTAAAAATTCTTTTTGTTGGATTTGATGGGTGTAATACCATGAGTGGTGAAAATACAGGTAGGTCTTATAGTACTATTGGAAGACAAGCATGGAAAGCTCTTCAAGAAAATATAAGATTTCATGATTCCAAATACTATTTTATTTTATATCAATATTTTGTAGATTTTATTTTTGTTCATCGAATCTACAGCTTAAAAATGTGCTTAAATTTCTGTAGGTCTCCAGCGCCGATTTAGACATGTAGTGCCTCACAGTTTGTACATCAATTGTAGAAGCCATCGTCTAGCACTGTGCGTCAAACACTTGATGAAATATTTTCCTGTACTAGAGGATGTAGATCTTGCTCTTCTGGCCATCTATAAGCTGCTTGACAATTCACCTCAAAAGTTTGCTGTTTTTAAGGATGTACAAGCTAGTTATGCAGAAAAAGAGTTGGTCTTAAGAGGAGCAGCTGCTACAAGATGGTTATCACATGGAGATGCATGCAAGAGAGTTATTCAAAGATATGTTCTGGTAAGTAAATCCATACATTTGGTTTAATAATAAGATTTTATGAAGTCAGTTACACACATGTAAAATCTTAAGTTATTATTCATATTGTACACTATTTCTAATAATTCCAGATTGTTGACACTCTTGATGAACTCTTAAGTAGAAAGAAGGAGCCAGAAATAGTTGGTGTACGAGATTCCATTTCAAACAAGAATACTGTAGCAGCTATTCTTGTATTATGTGACGTGCTTCAACCAGTTTCCATCTTCTGCAAGGATCTGTAGATTTCAGCATGGTTACAGTAAAGCTAAAGGAAAAAACCTTATACTTGCTAGAAATTATATGAAAGAATTGATTGATTGATTAATTAAAATAATATCAACTAATCTACACATGAGTCATTTTTCAACTTCAGGATCTTACCGATTCACTTCACAACCTCGTCGAGAGATTTCGGGGAACTCTTACCCACCAAGACCATGATGATGGAATCTACCTTGGAAGAATAGATGATATATTTGCAGAATTAAATTGATGAGAGAACTGTGTTTACAAGGAGGTTAAGGTAATAATGATATGACAGTTCAGAGAGCCAATTTTTTTTTATCAAATATTTAAAAATTCATATAAACTATTACAAAATATAATTTATGTATAGGTAGCACTCCAGTTCAAAAATATGTTGTTTTGAGTTTTGTTTCCTTTGTTATTTGTTACATATATTTTTTAGTTGATTTTTCCATTCAGCAGAGTTGTTTGATGGTTGGGTGTTCACATTTTCAAGTTAGAAGTGGCATGGATTCTTTTAATATTTATTTTACTTATCAATTAAATTATGTGAAAGGCTGTGTAATGAAGAATGATTATAAATAATTGCAGACAAAGGGAGCCAGCAAATGTTCTTAGATGATGCAGTTATGAGAGACACCTTCCCATGCATGTTCACGCTGGTCTTCCTCTCCCGTTTAGTTCCCACCAGCACGGCCTCTGTGGAGAGGATATTCAGCTTGATGAACTGCCTATGCACTGAGAACAGGAACAGACTGGGCCAGGACACTCTATGTGCTCTCATGAGAATTTGCAGACATGGCGACGAAACTGTATATGTTGGCAAAGACAGACATATTCCTTAGACTTGATTCCCCCAGAGAGCACACGTTCATGAAACAGATTTCTGTTGGACATGTTCGATAAGCATGGTGTTGATAAGGTAACAATGATAATTATTAGCAGTGCCTTATATTTTTACAATTTAACATAAATTTAACATAAACAGTAACAGATATCCAAAATCATGACAGGTACATGAAATCTGTATCTGTAAAATAATAAAACTTGAGTTAGGGTCAGCCAATGTAACGAGTTTCACTGTTGTATTTGGCATTATTTATATCATAATTTATTAAATTATTTAGCCAAATGGTATGAATTGGCAGAAACGGTGCCTCGAACATGGACACCATAGGGGGTCTAAGCTTTCTGCATACGAGTTAAATTCAGAGTTGATATTGTCCATTGCTACGCATGTAGACTACATTTTTAAATGTTTAACTTTCTTACATTAGATTTTTCGGTCAGACAACATTCTTCGAGTACACAGGACCAAATGTCCTATATGTGACCGAAAGAACTTGTACTCAAAGAGTGTTTAAACAGAAAAGGCGTCAAAATGACTCATTTCAGAGGTTATGTTTCTTTTTGGATATTTAGTAAAAAGTTCTTTGAAAAAGGTACGGTTTTGGCTTTATTCTACCCTTAAAAAATTATGTTTTCAAGTTTTAAAAAAGTTTTTTTGTTTATTGTTTAACGTCCCTCTCGAGAATTTTTCACTCATATGGAGACGCCACCACTTGCCGATGGAGAGCTACAAATTTTGACCTATGCTCGGCACTCAGGACCATTGAGCAGTGATGGATATTTTTCATGCCAGCACCTACTGCGACACGGGACCTTGGTTTATACGGTCTCATCCGAAGGACCGGTCTCCACGTCTCACAGTGGGATTCGAACCCGCGACGTAAGGATCAACTCGTTACTCCGCGACTCTAGAGCGAACGCTCTAACCACTGCGCCACGCGGGCGACAAATTTGCTTTTAGAACATGAGTGTGATAAATCATGAAAGAATATGGCATGAAGGAGGACCATTTTGGAAATGCGACGTCATTAATTTGTATATTTCTCTATGTTTTAAATAGGGAAGACCTCAAAATGACTCATTTCAGGGGTTATTCCCTTGAGAAAATAGTGTCCACAGCCGTCGCCCACTTCAAAATTAAGATATGATGTGCATGTAAAATTCCTCGAAAAATCAGTTTCTAAAATATTTGTTGGCGATGTATGTGGACTGTGTTATCTGGAAGATAATTCCACTGAAAAGATGTCTTCTGCAACTTTTTAAGAAAATACGGGAAAATGCACAAGTTTATGACGTCACATTTAGCATTTAGGAAGTCATTTGAGAAAAACGATTTGTCTGATCTTTGTGCATGGAATTTCATTAATTCAGAAAGCACGAGTTTTGATTTTTTACATCACTTTCATATTTTAGAAAATTACAGGGTAAGATCTGTATTAAAACCGTACCTTGTTCTTGATTAAGAAAATCTCCATAATACATGTAGGCAATACATGTGCTGCATATTATCGGAAAGAAAATTTCACTGAAAATTAATGTCTTTTGCAACTTCTCAAAAATTAGCATTTGGGAGGTCATATGAGAAAAATAATTTCTTACATTTTCATATTTTAGTGTAGGACCAGACTTGTATTGAAACTGTACTTTGTTTTGTTTTGTTTTGTTTTTTTTAGATCTTTTCTCGGTAATTAAGGCCACTGGGTAATGAGGCCTAGCACCTGATACAACACGGGGCCCTCGCTTTCAAATTCTCATCGAAAGACTCGCATATTTCACTTAAAAGTGCTGAGCACTTTGCAAAACACAGTTCCTACGTATTCTATATCAACTTAGGTCGGGGGTTCAATCAACAACCTTCCGATCATGCAACTAGCGTTTTATCGAGCGAAATTCCGTAAAGGGAATACATGTCTTTGCCTGAAATCTTGAAATTTCACACAAAACGAGAGGTACTGTGAGCACTGAGCTCACAAAATAATACCCTCCGCTCCCATATGAGTACATTTTGGCAGTCAGGAAAGATACAAGATTAACTCTCTGTTGATTTTGGACCAGTGTCGTGCGAGACTGAGAAGGAAAGATGGGAGGACAACATGAAAATGTGGTCTGATGTGTCGTACCCTGACATCTTCACTAACTTGATAGACAACCCCCGGGTGCACACGAAGGACGTTATGAAAGCTTACAAAAGCCTCAAGAGCTATAATTACTTCTTTTCTGAATATGTGCAGACTGTGTTTTACTCACTGGGATTCTGGTACATTTTCATTCCAAAATTTACATATTTACTTCATTTTCTCCCTAGTTACTAGTATTTTGGGGGGGGGGGTGTATTCATCAAGTATACACGACATTCCATAGCTACACCGAAAACGAGGCGCCGCCATATTGCGGGGCAGAACTTTTAGACGCGCTTCAATGAACTGAGACGTAAACAACTGAAAGGGAAAGCGGTGACCTATTACCAGTGTTTAGACACGGCAAGTCAGGAAAGATACAAGAAAAAGCTCTCTCTGTTGATTTTGGACCAGTGCCCGTGCGAGACTGAGAAGGAAAAATGGGAGGACAACATGAAAATGTTGCCTGATGTGTCGTACCCTGATATCTTCACGTACTTGATAGACACAAGAAGGACGCTATGAAAGCCTACAAAAGCCTCAAGAGCTATAATTACTTCCTTTCTGGATATGTGCAGATTGTGTTTTCTTTACGTATTGGGAAGGACAGCCTGCTTTTTAAAGCGAACGTCAACCATAAACAGCGGACAACAGAGCCACCCTGTATAGTATGGTGTGCTGTGAAGATGGCGGGAGCCTTTTGACCAGTCTTTGGGACTGTATGACAGGGTAAGTCTTTCTGACTTTTAATTCAATGCTTTAAAAATTGTTTCAAGTTCATTATTATGAACTTAACTGTATTTATCACAATTCTTATGTTCTGTGACCAAGGGTAAACCTGAAAATTCACAATTTTTTGAATGTGTTTGTATGCACATTTTTTTTTAAATTCTGATTCAATTCATGATTAATTTATTTTTTTATAGTGCAGGGGAATATGCTCGCATGTGGCTGCCATGCTGTTTAAGATTGAAGCCTGCGTACATCTGGGATATGACAAGGAGTCCTGCACGTCCTTGCCATGTAAATGGAATGCCACATTGAGTATAAAGGTACGTTATCTTTTAAGATTTGAATTGAGTTAAAAAAAAATTATATTTGAATAATGCTCTTAAATTGACAATTGCAATTGTTTAAGCCGAAACGTTAAAAACATTTTCTGTAAATGAAAAGCTGTGATGTCCCAGTCACATGTGAACTTCAAAATTTCCAAATGTGGCCTGCGTATTAATCCCCAATTGGCATATTTAGCTGCCACTTCAGACAGAACTGTGTCATGTGATTGCTGTGGGAAAGGCATTGTGGAGGTGAAATGCCCTACAGCTTAATGGACAACAAGGACATCTAAAAGTGTTTCATTGACAACACGTTAAAATATAGCCACCCCTACTTTACCCAGTTTCAGACTCAACTCAGTGTTTGCGATGTGAATCGTGGATATTTTGTGTTGTGGACAGCAAATGGGTCGCTTATTTCTCTAGAGAGAGAAAAAAAAAACAGTGTTTGGTTTAAGGAGAGGGAACGTACCAAACTCGGAGTTTTTTTTGTGAAGTATGTGATTCCCTTACTTATTATGTCTGGTAGGGTTGACCAGCGATGTCCCGCTCTCAAGACTATAACAAACAATAAACATCTGTATTGTGTTTGCAGTGGCGAGGAAGATGAACGTAAAATGGTAGCAATGTAGCAACTTCAGGAGATACAGCAAAGTGTGATTTTATCTTGAGTGTGTCTCCCTTGTGAAAACCTCCAAAGGATATTCGTTGTGTCTTCAGTGAAAAAAGTGACATTATTGACATTTTTTCATGTAACTGTGTCTTGAAATAAACTGATCTGTCATGTACGTTAGAAATAACACAGATCCTGGTACAACTAATGAGAAGAATAAATTAGGTCAACTTCAAAACTTGTATCTTTTTTATCCATTGGAATCGAAAATGTTTCATCACTGTGCAATGATCATAACTGATATGTATGTAATGAAATATAATTAATCATGTTTTTGTATTACTATAGTACATGTATGTACTCAGTTTAATTTATTATTTCTCAAGTAATGCGAGCTTCACTACTGTTGATCACTTCATTCATCTTATGTTTACAATAAAGAATTTAAAAATGGCATTGATTTATTTCACTACATTGCAGTGCGACCTTAAATTGTGCCGGTCAAATGAATTAAGAAAAAGAACAAGCAGACAGCATTCTAGTAAAGGATGACTGCACTTAACGCCTGTTTTTGGGTCCTTTTCGATTGCTTCTGTTGCTTTTATATCTAAATCTTATTTCACTTTTGTATGTTTATGAAAGAATCCTGTCAATTTGGAACCAAATTTAAATCTTAAAATGATTTTAGACTGTGATACAATAAAATGATTCAATGTTTTTTGTCCTTGCTGCTTTTCAAATATAGTGAATTTACACTTACCTGCCCTTGATTGAACATTAGATATGCAAGAGAGGTGGGGCTAACATTGTAAGAATGGGTCTAAAATTAGACTTGATAAATAACAATGACATGTTTGGAAAAAAGAGCGTGATCACTCTTTCCAATCTCCCTCTCCATTCTGTGTGGCACAAATACACTTCTGACAAAGGTTTCAAAACGAAATTAACAATATGAGCACGTTAATGTGATTAAAGCAGATTTTATATCAATGCCAGATGACTTAACGTGTTCGAACACAATGTCCTAGTTAGCACATAACATGCTACCTTACAAGTCACGTGACGGAATCTAGTATTCACAAAGTTACCTGAGGTAAGAAATCACGTGGTGAATTATAATATTCAACAAGTCACAATCCTTGGTTACAACACAGAAAACGAATGTAAGAAGAAGCAGTTTTTTCTCTTTTTAACCATGAGCGCATATTTGTCTAAACACTGCGACATTTAAGTCCGGACACGACATAGTCCGGACTTTTAGGTACCCTTTTGAAAAGACATAATTTAAAAATTTTCCTGGATTTTGGTGGGATTTTTTATTCTCATCTCATCATGTCAATCTTAACTTCCACAATGTTGTAGTTTTCTTATAAACTTCTCCCAAAACTTAAAATCCCATGGGAGAATGGGGGATTTTTCATCCCACCTGAAATCCCACCAAAATCCCATGGGAGAAATAATACTATGGGATAATTTGTCCCATATGGGAAAAAAAATCCCTTGGTTGTTGCAAAATGGGATTATTTCTCCCACAGGACAAAAAATCCCACTAAATGAAGAAGCTAGGATTAAATATCCCATGTCTTGGCACAATATAGGAAAAATAATCCTATAGTAACCTTTTTAATGAGTCATTTGTTCAATTACATCAAACTAATACAATGATGTACCACGATACTTGAATGGTATTTAGATTTCAATTTCCTCCTAAACTTAATTCACAATACAAGTGAATCAATGTATGTTATAAAAAAAATATATCCACCTTATGACAATATAAAAGAGGGATCAACTTCAAAGTTACTATGCTTTTTATGATATTGACATTTTATTCCTAATATATTTAATTTGAACCTTGACTCCTGATCTTGTGACCCCAAACAGGAGGCCTAAGGGCCTTGAATTGCTCTTCTGATAAACTGCACAACCTATCACTTCTATTTGAAACCTCTAAGTATCCTGTATATTTAGATAAAGCCTTGAAATTCCAAAGGTAGGTCATCATGACCTACATTTTTGATGAAACACTGAGAACCCAAGATGATTCTAAGCCAACTAGTGCCTGAGAGTAGGTCATGGTGACCTACTTATCACTTGTCATTCTCTGAGGACCCAAGATACTATCAACAAGGTTTGATGATTCTAAGCCAATTAATACCTAAAATATTTATAAAATTATTACCATAAAATTTCAAAAGTAGGTAACAGTGACCTACTTTTCAGATGACATACTTTGAGGACCCAAGATGCATCAACTGACAAAGTTTGATGATTCTAAGCCAAATAGTACCAGATGTATTTAAATAAAGCCATAAATTTCAAAAGTAGGTCACAGTGACCTCCTTTTCAGTCGACTAACTCTGCGGACTCAAGATGCATCAATTGACTAAGTTTGATGATTCAAAGCCAATTATTTCCTGAAATATATAATTAAAGCCATAAATTTTCAAAAGTAGGCCATGGTGACCTACTTTTCAGTCGATGTACTCCGAAGACCCAAGATGCATCAACTGACAAAGTTTGATGATTCTAAGCCAATAAGTACCCGAAACATTTAATTACAGTCATGTAAAATTGAAAAGTAAGTCACAATCACCTCCTTTTCTGTCGACCTACTCCGAGGACCGAAGATGCATCAACTGACAATTTTTTTGGATTCTAAGCCAAATAGTACCCAAAAATATGAAATACAGCCATAAAATTTCAAAAGTACGTCATGGTAACCTACTTTTCAGTTGTTGTACCCCTAAGACCCAAGATCCATCAACTGACAAAGTTTGATGATTCTAATCCAATTAGTACCCGAAATATCTAATTAAAGCTATAAATTTTAAAAAGTAGGTCACAGTGACCTACTTTTCAGTCAACCTACTCCGAAGACCCAAGATGCATCAACTGACAAAGTCTAATGATTCTTAGTAAATTAGAGCCCGAAATATTGAATTATAGTCATATAAATTGAAAAGTAGGTCACGGTGACCTATTCTTCAGTTGACGTTTTCTGAGGACCCAAGATGCATCAACTTACAAAGTTTTATGATCATAGGCCTTAAAATGTCCACATTATGCCTCTAAAACGCTTTGAAATTGAAAGTTCAAAAAGTAGGTCACTGTGACCTACTTTTTAATAAATATATTTTATGGCCCCAAGATGCATCATCTTACAAGATTTAATGATTCTAAACCTCTCAGTATTCGAATTAATGACCTTAATTGTTTTGAAAAAGATTAGCCATAAAATTCAAAAAAAGGGGTGATGGTGACCTACTTTTTAGTAGACATACTCCGAGGACCCAAGATACATCAACTGACAAAGTTTGATGATCATAGGCCTTAATTGTTCAAAATATGCCTCTAAATCATTTTGAAAAAGAATGGCCGCAAAATTTTAAAAAGTAGGTCACCGTGACCTACTTTTGAGTCAACATGATATGAAGTCCTTAGATGCATCAACTGACAAGATTTGATGATCCTAGTCCTTATAGTAAGCAAAATATCAACATTTTAATAAAATTTAATTTTTGGTCAACTTTGATGTGACCTTGAGACCATGCCCTTTGCCCCAGGGCAATTCTTTGTGCAAATTTTAATCTACAAAATATCTCCTCTTTTGTGTAAGTTTGGTGATAATCTGCCCGTGGTTCTTGAGAAGAAGATTTTTTAGCAACCAGTACTTTTGTTTCTATTTTCCTAATTATCTCCCCTTGTTGAAGGGTCACAACCCTAGTTTTAGTATAAACAGGAGCCCTTGGGCCAAGGATACCCTGTGACAAATTTGACAATAATTGGCCAAGGGGTTCTTGAGTTATGGCTTATATTCTAAAAAGTTTACACACACACTGCACAAATGGCCATAGCATTAGCTCTTTGAGCCTTTGGCTCAGAAGAGCTAAAAATATAGTGGGCATCTATTCTTCAAAGGGTATTATTTTATAAAAATTAAATGTCTATCATGCAAAATTTAATGGTTCTTAAAATATTGAATGGAAATATCTTTTTATGCCTAAAGTAGTTTGTTCATTGGCCTTAGACCTTGTGACCTCAAAATCTGCAGTGGTCATTTACTCATCAGGAGATGCCATTATACCAAGTGTGATTTCTGTCAAGTAAAGGGTTCTTAAGATATTGAGCGATCAATATTCTTATGTCCAGTTTGACCCTTGATCTTTGACTTTGGGACCTCAAAATCTATAATTGTCATTTACTCCTCAAAAGAAAATAATGTACTTATAAATATGAGGTATGTCAAGCAAAGGGTTCTCAAGATATAGAGTGGTCACTACCTTCCCATATCAAGATTAAATCTTGGCCTTAAGAAACAAGTTATTTACATAAATATGTGTATTCTTTTCAGAGGAGTTCAGGATTGAATACTATCACTGTATTAAAGTGCCACTTTTTTGTACATGCTCAACAGAAAAAAAAAAAACATATTTAAGAAAAACTGTGGTGGTCGAAATAGCTTAAGCTATTCTGCATAGCTTATTAAAGCAATATAACAAAATCAATCTAAGATTGTATGAGAACTGACAATAGTATGCTTATACTATACTTATACACTTCAGTTACCAGTGGTTACACGCTGACATATGCATGTAAACTTGCCCCCGTCTCACTGCCAAAAATGACAGCAGAATGGACCCGTTGGTGTTGTTAATGGAGTAATTCACACACGCTAAATCAAATATAGACTGATTTAAAACTTGCATGAATTAACCTTTTTAGAATAAACATCTTTTTTTCACTTTCATCAGCATCTTTCTCTGGATATGATGATCTTGTGCGTGAAGAGGATCTGGGTGATTTTTAAAGCGCTCTACTGACTTGGAATAAGTGTGCACTAATTTGCGATCTTTTAACGGAACATATAGTAAAGATACTTATTGAAAAAGAAAATAAACACGTCACTATTTATGGTTTTTCCATAATTTATGTATGAATGTAACATAATTCCCCGTACATTTTTTTTGTCGTTCTTATTTAATAATCTATTTTTATTTTATTTTACTATTATTTAAAAGAAAAATTGCAATGAAAGCTATTTATGAGTGACTGATCGAGATATATGTGGAAAACAAAAAAATCACGCCTGGGCGATTCTAAATCAGGCCGTGCATTGCTATATCTGGAGTGACTTGGTGAAATCGCGATAATTGTTTGGGTTTTAACCTTATTCAAGATTATATAGGTACCACATACAGGAGTATTAAAACTACATAAGTTATTACCTACCCCCCCCCCCCCATCTCCATGTTCATTTCCCTCCTCAATATTTTATGTTTAATACGTGTACGCCATCGGATTTTTTTTTTTAATTTTACCCGGTTGAATCTTGGAAGCAATGATGACAATATAGAAGCGGGTCGAATATTTTCTAGAGTATAAGCTTTTTATATACATCATGTACATAGACTATCATAGACTATATATTATTATAATAGAAAGAATTGATCTTTTACCTGTTTACACTTCAGGTATAATTTTTCATGTTTTCATTCAGCAAACCAAACTACATATACATTTTTTTCGTACAAATGTAATCCTTGATTTTTAAAAAAAAAAAAAAAATAAAACACGTTAATACCTATAAAGACAATCGAAATTTAAAAATATAAAGAATCACTGAAACACGAGAAAAAGTTTTATGATTAATTCAGCATGGCAATCATGCTAGATTGCCGGCTTCAAACAATTTTCCACAAAAGACCCCAACCCCTATCCTACGAACACTGCCATCGACTGACACCGTAATCGGATACCTCTCTCTCTCTCTCTCTCTCCATGACTTTTTAATCTATATAATTATCTTATACATCTTTTAATCACTATATATGACTGAAATTATTGAGAAAATTTGAATGAAAAAAAATTAAACTTTATGTGGCTTTACCAGGGACCTATACATGTATACTACTAGTATACATGGTATATAGGTCCCTGGCTCAACTTAATTCATTTAAAACATAACGAAGCCATTAAATTTAAAAAGGTGTAACTGTATGTATTTTTTGTAATTGCTTGACCCATATGGGAGTATTATGAATCCAAATAATCAATGATTTAGTTTTAATTTTCATGATTTTTTAAAACCAGTTTCCCTTAAATGAATTATTGCGTCGTAGAATGCAAATTTCGATAGATAATTTTATTTTTGATGAACATTTTTCTTTCCATAATGCAAAATATTAAGGCATTATGATTGCGAAATAGTAAATAGGGATACACTGTCATACATTCAACATGTTCAAAGGATTATTTTTTAATAAAAATTCAGATTGTATATCGTATGGATAAATTGTATCGATCCCTCCAGCCGTTCACACCTTTGAAAATCAATTGCAAAATTCACCACGGGGCTGTAACCTGTAACCTTATAGAGTTTCCGTCCGACAGTCGCACGTATATTCAAGAATTCAGCTTCACGTCTACTGACAATTGCAGTCCCCTGTTTATATTGCGTAACTATCATTATGGAAAGACCTCGATTCCTACAAAAGACCAGTACATGTATTATTGAAAAAAAAAAATCTACCGAAGGCTGAGATTGTTAAGAAAATATTAACATGTTTATTAAAAATGTTATAATTTCATGCTTTAAAATCACAGTTTAACAATTATACCTGAATTTTATGCTGCAGAACTGTAGCTCTACGAAAATAAAAATACTGACAGACCTGAGAGCTACAATGCAACCTACTGAAAAAAAAACTTTACTATGCACAATATGTTACACTTTTCTGAAATAATTTTCTCGAATTATTAACCCAAATACCAAAAAATCCCGATTTCAACCAAATTCTTTAAACCTCTATCAATTGTTCTCGAAGCCAAATTTAATGCTGCCACCCAAAATGGCAGTATAAAAAGGTGAAATTTCCAATGTTCTCAATGTAAGGCATAAGCAGAAGGGCTATGACCAAGGGTTGTAAGGAATGTTTTGTTATGGGAAAAATAAAAGTATATGTTAGAATGTTTTTCGGGCGCGATAAATATACTCTCTAGTCGTCCGACCAATTTTTTTTCAGATCAGCGACCTATACAGCTACTGCTTACCTTAATTCTTATACTATACAAAAGATCGCATGAATGTTAATATAAATGATTTTTAACAGTACGGCTCTATTTTCCCCATAGCTTATTATTAGTAAACCAAGTTTACTATTCCTATGGAATTAATTTTCGAATTTGGAGCATGTGTTAATCATTAAAGTATTCTTTTAAGGAACTTGCAAGACCACTTGATATTACATAGTTACATATTATTAATGCAAGGAAATGCATGACATGAAGGGAAAGCGGACAAGGAAATACCCCCCCATCCCATCCCCCCCCCTACACATACCACCACCATCACCGGCAAAAAATGGACGGTAATTTTCCTTGTACATTCTGTCGAATTTTCAACTGCTTGACAGAATAAACATGACAAAAAGGACAGTCATGTAAACTCGTACAGTAACTTTCAAATTTCTTTTCTGGTATCATAATAACACATACATGTGTAGGTATTATACTAGATAATTTCTATGGCTGTCGTTGACTCAATCGAAGTTCACATTATTAAATATATAGTGATACCTAATATGCTATATACTTATATCAGTTAAGAAAACCTTTTAAAAAGTTATCATGTTATGAAATTGTCTTACCTGGTAACTAAAATATGGAAAACACACTGACAAGAGAAGAAATATAATCCCTTGCAATATAGGAATGTGTTTGTAAAAAAAAAAAAATCACTCGAAAATTTCGCCAAAAGAATATTTCTGCTCCAGAGATCGAAAAATGTATTTTGAATACAAAGTAGCACACTACCTTTAATTTTTCATCCTATAACAATACAGCTAAATATAATTATAATAGGCTGCTCTTAATCATTTTGTTAAATAAATATAATTAAATTCATCAAAACCAAAATAACTGCACGATATTTGTTTTCTTTGACCCAATAAAATTAAAACCATGTTGTTTTTAAAGTGAGTTTAATTATTTACTCTTCATTTAAAGTTAACTGATAATTAAACCCGTTTTGGAGTGACCCCTAACTTCCTTAATCATTCTTAAAAATAACATAAGTATAGTCTTGTTTTCACTGCAAGAATTAGGCATCCTATAAAGGCTTGGGTTGAACTGTAAATTTTTCAATAAATTATCTACATAATTTTTAATAATGTAGCTACTATGTAACTGTAATGTGTCCGCTCAGTACAAAGACAACTACAATCAACTGATTAAAGTCAAGCTGTGCCATTCATTATTATGAATGATGGATGTACATTCGAATTACTTTATAAATATAATATTACATGTATTCATATTTTTTAAAACTATATTCAATGAAAGTTTTAATAACATCCAAATCTGCTCAAAAACTCAATACGATATGTAACAATAAATATGAATATGTAAGCGTTTTTATCAACTTGAAAATCTTAAAGCGTCATTTTAAAGAAAGAGTTTGAGATTCAGTTTCTCCTTTTCCAAAGCCATTGTCACTGTTTCAGCCATGATGAATTAGACTGTGTGTGGTCACCCGTGTATACATCTTCAGACATGCAGTGACTACCCTCTATTGTTATCTAGGTATTAGCTGTATCCCGAGTTTATATACATGTATGTACATATTCACACATGGGTAGTCACTAGAGGAGAGTGGTTACACTGAGGTGCTCGAAGAGAGGCGGATCCAGTAAATTAGTCCAGTCATTGATTCGAAAGTACTTTGATAAGGAGGGGAAAAGAGATCTAATTATGAACTCCCAAATTGCAATTAATCAGTTAATCGCAATATTTAAGTTTTAACGACAAACATAATTTATTATCACATTCACGATACCTCACAGGCATACAAAACACTGTTTCAGGCCCGTAGTGCATCAATGTGTTTCAAAGTAGAGAGTTTGACAAGTAAGCAAAAAAAAAAAAAAAAAAAGAAAAATCCCCATTTGCCGTGATTTTCCAGTGTTTGACCGTAAAACAACAAAAATATGTGTGTGTGTGTGGGGGGGGGGGGGGGGGGGGGTTGGGCTTCCAAATGAAAATTAACTTAGAAAATCTATTATATAAATATATACATAGAGGACTAGTAGATTTCTTTTCTATGGGCCAATATATAATTTTATGTACTGTATTCCAATCCTTCTCTTTATAAACAGAAATTCTTCAAAATGAATTCAATCAAACGCACCCAGGAATCAGACACTTCGAAGCACGTCTACCGACTGGCGATTGAAGTACGCGTGTTCTAGTGTTTTTCAATGGATTTAATACGAAGTTAAGCTGTACATCTTGTGGCGCTGTAAGTGATTGAGAACCATTTAATATACAATTAATGAATTATTGATGGAGGATGCATACATGAGACAAACTTGTTCATACTTCAGGCTTTGCATGCCTAATACAGAAGGCTGATCACTCATTCACTGATCAGCTGTTCCGTTCTAAGATGCTTTCTGTTCACCAGCTTTACAATGTAAGTAAACACACAAACAAACTTTGTCTGTCCCTAAACAGCCAAACACATATTTCAAAATACATATGTACCTTGTCAAGTGGAAACACATTGACCATGTTGAAAATATGACTGCTCTGACAAAAATGATTGACCCCAATGTGAGAGGGTGGGGGTTTAGATAATGTGATTAAAAGAAGTCCATTGTCATTTCATAGGCGAGAGGCTAAGGTTTGTTGACATAATTTTTCTTCTGAAAAAATAGCAAAATTAATGCTTACCAAAAAATTTCATGGAGATCAATGATTTTCTTTTAAAAAGGTCTGACATCTATACAGGGAAAGATGGATGCATGCATCCTAACATTTATTCAGAGTATAACTTTGGACAATACAGCCCATCAGTTTATAATAATGAAAATTACAACATGTTTTACAGAAGTTAAGACCATCAGTCTCTCAATGAGTTTAAAAGGGGTTGTTGTTGGTGGTGGTGGTTGGGGAGGAGGGGGGGGGGTAGGGGTGTTCCAGTAATGGAGCATTTGAACCTTGTATTTCATAAGAGGAAAAAATATTGTTTGCTTATAACCAAAACTCTTTTTATTACTATTATTGTAGTAATTTACATGTACTTAAATTTAAAATAAAAAATAAATTATCAAACTTGTGTATTAAATTAACATGACCACATGAGTAAAATACTATATAATATGCATAAAGTCACAGCAGTGGAACAAAATCAAACTGTATTTTGACTTAATTTGTATATATAAAAAAATGTCAATACATTTTAAAAATAATGTAAACTTTACAATGTTTTACATAATTATTAGTCGTCCGCATGCTCTAGAGTCGCAGAGTAAGGAGTTGATCCTTATGTCATGGTTTGAATCCCACTGTGGGATGTGCAGACTGATCCTTCGGATGAGACCGTATAAACCGAGGTTCTGCGTTGCAATACATGCTGGCACGAAAAAGATCCCTCACTGCTCAATGGCCCTGAGTACCAAGCATAGGTCAAAATTTGCAGCTCTCCACCCGCAAGTGGTGGTGTCTTCATATGAGTGAAAAATTCTCAAGAGGGATGTTAAACAACAAACAAAAAAAACATAATTATTATACTTAGTTTTAGAATTTTAAAAGTTAGAAATCATAAATGAATGTGCCCCATTCACTTACTGTTATAGATCTACATATGTTTATATGTACATGTACAATTCATATTAGTTTCTACATAATGTACTTAAAAATTCAATGCTTAGCCACAATTCAATTGTAGTTTTCCTTTACATGTGTAATTTGCAAATACTAAAGAAGAATTTAATTGAAATATATATAACTTTCTGTATCAACTGATACATTTACATTTTTAAAGTACAAATATAGTCATTAAAATTTACAAAGACTATTTCATTGTCAACATTGCAATAAAAGTTCACTGACACAAAGATTGAAAATGGCTTAATGGTTCAAAAGTGATAAAATCATCCCAGACTGACATATTGCATTCCAAGTGTAAATATCCTTTAACTAGAGTAAAAAAGAGTAATTCCTAGCTCATGATCATTAATCATATTAATACTTCTAATTTGATATTTGAACAAATTAAGGACCTTACTATGATACATATGTAGAGTGCACAGTGAAAGATTGTGAGATCTAAATAAACAATTTAAAGCAAAAATTCCCCCACTTTCACTACTTTTAGAGTTAAGAAACTGTCTCCCTAGGACATGGATTCATGATATTCAAAGGATTGTATCAAATGAAATTAATAATTTTAGATCTTTTAAAAAAAATCTATCTGCAAGTACAAACATTAGCAATTTAACACACGTTTTCTTGTGTTTATCACTATGATATATATACACAAGCCAATGACAGAGGTAAAGAAAAGAGTGATCAGGGGGTCATACAACCTTAATTCTTCCCTTATGTATACAAGTGGACATGAAAGCTATAACTAAGAACTGATTGATAAACTAATTGACCATTTTAGTAATAATTAAGTCCTGTATTTATGTATCATTTTCACTGGAATTTTAAATTTAAAAAGTGGAAATAATAGAGAAATATTGACTACAGTAACATGTACACTACATGTATAAGTTGTATTATGTTGGTAAAGATTGTAAAAAATAGATTGTAAGTTCAATTTAGCTTAAATACATTAATTAGAGTTATGTGTACATATCATTTGTAAATAAGCTATTAAGATTTCTGATGACTTGGGCAGTGAATCCAATATGTGCTCAGGAAAATTTTACCTTAATTTTGGGAAAAGGGAGACAAATTTTGTTTTTGGACTATAAGGTCCTTTTTCCAATATATATCATATATGACAATGACAAAACTTTATTCTTGAGCACAAAACTGTTAACAGTTGTAAAGAACAATATATATTATAACAAATATACATGACAATTGGCATTGTGTGACAGAGCCGGACCAGGGGGACCTATATACATATATCATATACATGCATGTAATAATGCAGCAGATAAATATCCACTTAACAATAAATGCATGCATTTTAAGAGTACATTATCATACAGTGTAATGCATTGTTTATATATCATCAATCCTCAATTATTAGGTGTGGTGGGTTTCACGGTCATATAGAGATGTAATAAAAGGATTTAGTGGAGGAACCAAGCGAACATCCAATTTTTAATTAAGAGATCCAAGGGGAGTTAATAAAGCTCATTTTTTTTATAAGATATATAAGGTCTCTGTAACCTTTAAAAATCTTAGTAAATTTTATGTAGGAAATATTTAGAAAATAAAAAAAAAGCTTTGAATAACAGCAGGACCACACAAAATCCCACAAAACATATGTTGTTTTTTTACTAGGGTGGGGTTTTTAAGTTTAATTTTCATATTTTGTGTATTCATAACAACTTTCCAAATCCTCTGGCCCTTGATTCAATCCACAGGGTGACTCTTAGTATTGATCATATTAATTTTATTGAAAATTCAAATCGACTTTAAAAATCCTGTGGCCCTTGGTTTAGTCCCCAGAATGGGACTGACTAGGTCATATTTCAAGAAATTGTTTCAACTATGAACATTTTATTTTCTATTAAAAAGGACATTTTAAATTGGCAAACTGATTTAAGCATGATTACAGTGCATACATAACTTTCAATCAAAATTTATTTAGAAATTAATGTTACATGCCCCCTTGGTCCAGCAATCAGACAAACTGTTCACATATCATTACCAGTACACTGAATATTTATAATTACCCCTTGACCAAGATGCAAATTTCATGTCTCCTAGTCCATGGATGGGTGGGGGAAATAAGTAATATACTAGTGTACCTTATTTCCCGTAACAATATTACTGGATCACTGAATTTTTTTCTACTTTCATGATAATATTTAATTGACAGTGGGGTAGCTAGACAACAATAATGTGGATGCATGCTTTAATGATTGCGGGGGGTCTGGTGCAGCAATAAACCTCCCTCCCTTTATACACAAAGTGGGTTCAGGGAGGGGATCAAGCCCCCTGAAGTACCACAACAATTTAACTGACAACAATTAATACATGTACTAATTAATGTGCACAGTTTGAAGATAATACATACAGAGCAATTCATTTATCTTTGATTAATGAAACAAATGTTTTGATTCAATATTATATGTTCTTTTTCAAAGAAATTAGCATTCATATATATAATTATTAATTATTATCATTTTTTTTTTGAAAATGAGGATGCTTTGGAATACAAGCATGCATGTACTTGGTAGCTGCATGTGCCACTGATTGATTCAGTGACTGAAATCAAACATGCTATGATTTATGATGCTATGATTAAGGTATATTTAATTCCATATACATCATGTAGAATCCAATGGGCATGATGGGAATGGGGATCAAAATTTTAAGATATTCATTTATTTAAATTATTATATTAATTTCACTGTACTTTAAATAAACATGGAAATTATTATATTCAGGGTTAGAAACTCCCTAAAATTACAACTCGCAAATAATTGCGAGTACCAAGAAAGTGAACTCGCAATTTTATAAGACTACTCGCAATTTTCATATAAAGTTAAATTTATATAAATTAAAAACATGTAACTTAAGGAAAAAGTAACTACTGTACAATACACAAAATACAACTACAGTGCAACTTCAATTTAAATTACTGATTTAAATCAAAAGCATTGTGTTCTGTCATAATATATAATTTTCAATTTCAGTTTCAGTGCCAAAAAAATCAACTCGCAAGTTTTTGCGAGTTACCTAATTTTTAACTCGCAATTTGGGAATTCTAACTCGCATTTTGCGAGTTGTATATAGTGAATTTCGAACCCTGATATTAACTGTTGGAATCCAAAATATTTTTTGGTGGATCAAAGTATATATTTTACTTTCATCATTGAATTCAAAGAGAAACATAAAGATTAAATTAAAATCCATTGTAGTGAGCGGTGGATCCAATGGGAGTGGAAGTGGACATTAAAACTTAAATCAGATATATGCACAAGGGATCTAAAGTATCTAGTGGATAAAAAAATTTCTTCTTCTTTTTCATGGTAATATTTACCTGAATGAAACTGTAAAGTTATTAATAACAGATGACTTATGAGTATAGTTTATACAAGGTGAAATGGGCTCATCATTTGCTATACATATAGTTGTACCGGTAATCCAAAAATGTAAATATTTTTATCTGAGTAGAGTACAGAAGCTATTTGAAATTAATATCTATATGTTGTGGGATATTTAGCTTGTTTGGGGTGTCGGCATCCCAGGTTAAAATTTTTCGAGCAGATTTCTTTTTAAATATACACTGTACTTATATGGCCTACATTAATCTGAGATGCATGGAGGATGATTCTAATGTGTTTCATTGTACCAGACAAGGTTTCAGATGCTGCAATTTCAGCTAAAGAATGACCAGATTAATGTTTTTGAAGCAGGTTAAAATTTTAGGAGCAGGTCTCATTCCCAAGTAATTATGAGCCCTATATTGATCAAACTTGAATGGATGATACTTCTAAGGATGCACACTACCAGGCTTGTTTTGGATGCTGAATCTGACCTACATTTTCTGGATGAGTGACCAGATTAAAGTTTATGAAGCATGTTCATTCTAAACTAACTAAATGCTATATGTTGACCAAACTTACACGGATGACATATCTAAGGATTTGACACTACCGACTTTGGATGCTGGATCTGAACTACATTTTTTCTTATGAAAGACCAGGTTAATGTTTTTTTTAGCAAGTTCATTCTCATTCTAAAGTTACTATTACTATAAACCCTATTCTGACCAAACTTGTATGGATGATACATCTAAGGATGCACACTACTGGACTTGCTTCAGATGCTGAATTTGACCTATATAATATTTTTCAAATGAGTGACCATGATAAAAAGTTTTTAGGAGCAGTTTCTCTTTAAAGTGTCTAAAAGCCATACTTTAACCAACTTTGAATTGAGGAGACATTTATTGATGAACACTACCACGGTTGCTTTTGATACAGGATTTGACCTACATTTTTCAGATGAGTGAACAGGTTAAAGTTTTTGGAGCAGGTCCATTACCAAGAAACTATAATACCTAGAACTGAACTAAACTTACAAGGATAATGCATCAAGGTATAAAAATTCTAAAATTTGATTGAAATGCTGGATTTGACTTACATTTTCTGGATGATTGATTAGATTAGAGATTTTAGATAAGTTCATTCCCAAGTATCCGCAAACTCCTTCAGAAAAAAATTACATAATTGTTGCATTTAGAGATGCTCACCACTAGATTATTAGTTTGGTGTGGGAATTTGCCTTTCTTAAAGACAACATTTGTTGAGGTGAGCTCTGTAATCTCTGATTACCTATGTTTTGTGTGTTTCCTCCAGTCCTATTGTTTTCTTATGGATGCCAGTATAAACTGTGATCAAACAAAGCATTCCCTTCATTACACACATCAATATAGCAAGGTATTTTATATCCTATGGGATAAAAATTCCCAAAATGATACTTCATAGGACTATAAATCCTAAGAATAGCTAATAATGGGATTTTTAATCCTATTTCTCCAATGATGGGATAAAAAATCCCATGGGAGGAAATATCCCTCACAGATTTTTTTCTCCCATGGGATTTTGGTGGGATTTCAGGTGGGATGAAAAATCCCCCCATTCTCCCATGGGATTTTAAGTTTTGGGAGAAGTTTATAAGAAAACTACAACATTGTAGAAGTTAAGATTGACATGATGAGATGAGAATAAAAAATCCCACCAAAATCCAGGAAAATTTTTTAATTATGTCTTTTCGAAAGGGTACCTAAAAGTCCGGACTATGTCGTGTCCGGACTTAAATGTCGCAGTGTTTCTATTAATCTCCTTTTGGCACATTGTTATTTATGCAAATATACAACTACTGTTAAACGTAGAACAATAGACAAACATGCGCTGACTATGTATAAAGTCAGTAAAAAAGTGGGCGTCCTCATTATCGAACGGAGATTCAAGAAATTGTGATGACCCCTGCCTTTGAAAACAGATTCAAACTTCGTAAATACACACTTTTATTAAACGTAATTACATAAAGTTGTAGATTGGATTTTGACCATTCTTGCAATGAAAAGAAAAATGCTTGTTTTGAAAGTTTATTTTGTCGCAAATTTCGCACGTCCTTAAGTGCAGTCATCCTTTATCTTGACCTACTTAAAAATAATCGTTTGCCCTCTCCCGACTCAGGATGAAAAAGTTGTGATGGCATGTGCGTGAGAAATTTTTCAACCAGACAATTTCAATATCCATTCTGAATTTTCAAAATATATTTCCTGGAATGCTTAAAAATTTGCTTCTTGGATGTAAAATAAAGTTTTGTGTCAGTGGTTTTTTGAAGTTGATCAGGAGAGGGCAAACAAAACATTTTTTTTTATAAAGATGGCCTTACTGTTACCATGATTACATTACTGTTACTGTCCTTTGAAGAAAAAAAGGTGTTTGAAGTTCCATCTTTAATGATGCATATAAAATGGACATTACAATTTATGAGTAATAACAATTTTTAAACCTGCAGAGACATACATGACATATTAACACAAAAAGACATCATAAATGACAGGAGTTTCAAATTTAGGGTAATTCGTTGCAAATGTAAACTGACAGATTACAGTCATTTTGTCCAAAATCACAATACGCATACGACACTGCTCACAGTTACTTTGCTTTGTCTTTCACTCTTTTCTTCTGCCTCTCATATCGCGCAAGATCGTCTTCTAGTTTCCTCTGAGGAGTAAGAGAGTGTCTAAAGATTTGTGGTACATAATCTGGGTGAGCAGAATCATCAGATGGTTTACCTGAAATCAAAATTCAATAACCAATTATAATATTTACGGTACTTTTTATTTTTTAATTTCTACACTTGAATCTGTAAAATTTACACTTTAATCTGTATAATTTACACTTTTATCTGTTTCATTCACATAATCAATTTGGCAACTTCATACATGTACATCTTAAGTAACACGCTTTAAAGCCAACAGACCACGAATCCTGCATGACAAAATATAATTTTAATTTTTTATTTAACAATAAATGTGGAAAATAATTACTTATCAGATATTATATGTATGTATTTTTTTTTAAATAATTTTTTTTTTCCGTATTGATGCATTATATATTAAACGAAATTGGAATCACATGCATTTTGGATTACTTATATAAATACCTCTATAGTTTTAAAAATGTTTAAGTCTCTAGTTAATAAATCTCCTTTGTTTGTTTCGGTATAATAAAACAGTTATAGAATGGGTTCTCGGGAAATATCAAATTTATGGTTCCCCTCGGCAGGAAACTATATGTATGGATATGATACACATAGTAAGCAATTTAGTATGACTGATATAAGTGAGACTTTCATGGAATATATGAAAGAATTATGAATTCAGTGGATGCGAAGAGCAAATCACACACATATGAAACGACCCCCAAGGCCAAGTGACACTTTCTGCAATAATGAGTGGTGGGTCCTTTGGACTGAAATACACTTGCAAAAGTCCGAAAACTCAATCAATTACAGAACAAATGCCCAGCTTATCATCAAAATCTGCGATTACTCAATGGGTGTGGGGAGTGAATTTGTCATTAAAATACTAGAACCTAGGTAAGATTTCATCCTAATAAACGGAAAGTTCCCGCAATTACAGTAATATGATTGATTGTTACATATTACTGTTTATATGCATGAAAAACCACATGGGTTTTATATGTCTCTAGTCTAGAAAAATAATAATTTCAACATAATTGCAGATACACGATTCCTGGACGAAACAGTTTTAAGACATCCTCATTCCCAAGGTGTATAGTGATGAACAGTAAAAGTTGAAGAGGAAAATTAAAAAAAGCAGACAAGGTATTAATTATCAGCGTGTGTTCATCCTAAATGATATAATTGTTAAAAATCAATAATGATAAGGAAAATTATGAATGTTTTCATTTTTTTTCCTCTGAGAAAAGAGAGTAATTACTGATACGTATATAATAACATGTGGTACTGTTACTGTGTTAGTAATGCATTATATTTGGTATTATATTGAAGCAATTATAAAATTGTTTACGAGGCACAAACAACCGATGGATGGACGTCCAGGAGAACAGACTTGATTATTACAAAACTGCCATTTTTCTGCATACAGACTGGAGTTGACAGACTTTTATCAGAAAATCACACAGGTAATTACTAATTTATAAAAAGTAAAGGGAAATTAAAATCAATTAAACAAGAAATCAAAATATTTTTTTCTAAGCATTTTTACATTGAACGGTATGATTTCTTTAAAAAACAAATAATTGTAATTATTATGGGTGAAAACATTGCTGAAGTTTTATAACAGGCAGTTAAAAATGAGACCTTTCTTCTAACCCAAGTCCTACAATAATAACAGACGATGCTAGCAAGGCTAGAATTTTCTTTCAGGCTGAGTATCACATAAAAATGTTATATATGCCCAAACACTAAATGTCTCTTAAGGTGAAGCCATATTTTTGTAAGAACAAGAAAGAGTGTTGCCTCCTTTCGTCTTAGCTCTGGTGCAACTGCAAAGTTGAGAGAACAAGCTGGACTCCTACAATTGCCTGCACACAAATTACTCATAGATGTACCCACAAGGTGAAACTCTAGATCTGCGTTCGATAAGGTTTATCGTTTTCTTGAAATGCATTGCGCTGTAACACCAATTCTAAGGATGAATGAATTTTTAGATGCAAATTCTAAAGACAAAGATATAAATTAAGAAATTCACATACAAAGATATAAATTCATTTACAGATGAAGACCTAGCTTTTGCTGAAGAAGTCATGGAATACTTTAAGCCATTAAAAACTGTGACATCTCTCTGCACTGAGAGCATGCTTACCTACATGTCATAATGCCTATACAGCAAACTCTTCTTCTTAAGAAGTAAACAATTTCAGGATCTACGGCACAGGTATGATCACCGGAAAGATATCCTAACTGTGGCAAGCTTCATTGATCCCCGATTTGAATCACTGTCTTTCTTGGAAGATGGCAGCTTGAAAGACGAAGTGCATTCAAATGTAATTAACAAACTTGCTGAACTTGGGTCAATGAAAATTAAAGAAGAACCGGAGGTAACTACAGAGATACAGATCCACCATTACAATCATTACCAAATTTTACTCAACCAAAACAACTGATGATTCCATTCCAGTTGATGTTGACACTGACAGTAGTAATAACGGTCCCAAAAAAAAAGAAAGTAAAACAAATTTTAAGAAGACTTCGTTTTATTATTTTCTGATGTGTATGTTCTTTCTTACACACCATCCACAGAAAAAAAACATGTTTCGAAAATGCAACAAAAATACTGAATTCTGCCTCCTGCACCTTTTACAGTGATACCTTACAAATGTGTAAATACACGATGAAAAAAAAAGACCTTTAGAGGCTTCTTTGGCAAGAAAAATTATTTGTATCCCTCCAACTTCGATAGCATCCGAAAGAGGGTTTTTACGAATTAAGATAAATCAAGTATATGAAAACAGATGTGTTTGTGAAACACTGATGTCCCCGTATCGCAGCTCTTGGCTAAGGTTAATGTTTCTCAAATGCAAGTCAAACTTCCAAAGTCAAGGTAACCAAATCAAAATAAATTGTTGCTACCGAATGGAAGGTATGTTACAAGGAAAACCCATGTGAAATATGAAAGCCCTACCACATACTGTTCAAAAGTTATTGCCAAGGTTAGTGTTTTTCAAAAGTAGGTCAAACTCAAAGGTCAAGGTCAAAATTGTTCGTACCGAAGGGAAGGTCTTGTCACCAGAAATACACCTGTGAAATATGAAAGCCCTCATCACCAACTGTTCAAAAGTTATGGCCAAAGTAAAGTTTTTCAACCTAATTGTTGATACCCAAGGGAAGGTCTTGTCACAAGGAAAACACACGTGAAATATGAAAGTCCAAGTAGCAACTGTTCAGAAGTTATGGTCAATGTTAGAGTTTTTCAAAAGTAGGTCAAACTCAAAGGTCAAGGACAAAATTATTGGTACCAAAGGGAAGCTCTTGACGCAAGGAATATTTAATACTCATGTGAAATATGAAAGCCCTAGTTCCAACCAATGTTGAAGATTTCCAAAAGTAGGACAAACTCAAAGGTCAAGGTCAATATTGTTGGTACTGAAGGGAAATTCTTCTCTCAAGAAAAACACATGTTAAATATGAAAGCCCGAGTTTCAACCATTCAAAAGTTATGGCCAAAGCTAAAGCTTTTGCTAAACTCCAAGGTTAAGGTCATGAAATCAAAACTATTTGTACTCAAGAAAAGATTTTGTCAAAAGGAATATACATGTAAAGTATGAAAGCCCTATCACCTACCATTTTAAAAGTTATGGCCAAGGTTAAAATGTGGTATAATTTTGCAAAAGTGGGTCAAACTCCAAGGTCGATGTCAAGAGGTCAAATATGTTGGTGCCCAAAGAAAGGTCTTGTCACAAGTAATACGCCAGTGAAACATGAAAGCCATACCTCCAAGCAGTCAAAAGCTATGGACAAGGTTAAAGTTTTTGCGGACAGACGGATGGACAGGGCAAAAACTATATGCCCCCGAATCTTCGATTACGGGGGCATATATAAATAATACAAATTCCTTCATTACTCAATCATCAGAAAAGAAGGAGGAGATGCATGCACGTGTGCTGATTTCTGGTCGGTTAACATACATGTTGCTGTATCTCTTTACGTTTTCAAAAAAATTTTTGGAAATCTAAAATGGAGCTCTATTATGGCAATCTATGAGATGATGTACATGATATACGGGTTTTTGAAAATCTAAAATGGAGCTCTATTATGGCAATCTATGAGATGATGTACATGATATACCGTATATACTCGCCTATAAGTCTTTTTTTTTTTTTTTGAGTTAAATTTTGGTCCAAAACTCTATGTCCGACTTATAGGCTAGTCATAAGTGGCATTATTTTGAACGGCAACATGTATTTTATAAACGTTTCCGACGATTATCGTTGAATAAAGTCTGGACATAATATAATTTTTGTATTCTAAGATTATGCATTAAATACAAGTATATTTCAATAATTTTATTTTTATCTTAAGTGTGCATTACTTATTTCTTTAATGATTTAAAATTAAATATTGGCGTCTTTTCCAAAATAAAATTACTTAAACCCAGGTTAAAACATCTTAAAACATTGGTTTAAAATTGTCAGGTTCTTGCAAAAAGTTGTACCGTCTTGCATGCGGGTCAATGGCAAATCCCTCCAAAATAACCTCAAAAATTACAACCGCCTTATAGGCGAGTATATACGGTATGTACGTGGTATATGATAATTGTTGTAATCATGTACATAGACGTGTTTTAATATTATATTTGCTTATGTTCGTTGTATGGTAGGCGTTGGAACGATGAAAGAATTCTCACTGCTCAAATGTCCTGATTGCTGAGGGTCTGAATTTGAAGCCCTTCACCAATATATGGTAACGTCTCTATACGAGTGAAAAATTCCCAAATGGGACGTAAAAGATCATACAATCAATCAATTAATCTTTCATCAACTTGATATTAACAACGTTAACTGTTTATTGAAAGTATCTGCTATATATATATATAATTTTAAAAAGAGTTTGGGGTTATATAACATGCAAATATACAGAAACTATATAAACCATGTAAACATTTACGTTTCACAGTCATTCTACGATAAATGGACCAATTCAGGGTATAAAACATGAAAAAAAAATAATTGTTTAGAATAGCAAAATGAACATCATAATTCTTTAAAGGACATATCAGAGAACTTGAAAAAATTTGAAAAAAAAGAATAATCCACAAATATGGTATCGTAAACTTTTTACAAAAAATTCAATATACCATTGATTTTAAGGTAATTAATGTTACGGAAATTAATGCTGAATCAAGTCTTATTATTTTCCTATAAAGCTGAATTTGACCAATTTTTGTTTCTGATGTTCAGTATAGAATGCTAAAGTATGATTCATGAAGTCTCGCATGAATCCGAAATTATGTCAAAATTTCGGGAAAAATATCGATACGGAAGTTACTTCCCAGCAATAAAAGTTAAAATTCTCGACAATAGTTAAAATCAAAGTTTGATTTAGGATATAAAACAAAATTATAAACATTTTGCTCCCAAAATAAGAAAAAAATTATATCTTTAATGCAAAAACTTTCCTGAATTACCGTTACAGTTAAATTTTTCAGAGAGACAACCGTTTTTAGCTTACCTGAGCTGAAAGCTCAAGTGAGCTTTTCTGATCACATTTTGTCTGTAGTCCGTCTGTCTGTAAACTTTTCACATTTTCAACTTCTTCTCCAGAACCACTAGGCCAATTTCAACCAAACTTGCCACAAAGCATCCTTGGGTGAAGGGGATTCAAATTTGTTCAAATGAAGGGCCTTGCCCTCTTTCAAGGGGAGATAATTAAGAATTAGTGAAAAATGAATAGCATCTTTTAAAAATCTTCTTCTCAAGAACCACAGGGCCAGGAAAGATGAAACTCATATGGGAGCATCCCCAGGTAGTGTAGATCCAAATTTGTTCAAATCATGACCCCCGGGGGTAGGGCGGGACCACAATGGAGGATCAAAGGTTTACATAGAAATATGTAGGAAAAATCTTTAAAAATCTTCTTCTCAAGAACAGTAAAGCCATGATGAGTCATATTTATATGGAAGCATCCTCAGGTAGTGTAGATCCAAGTTTGTTCAAATCATGACCCCCGGAGGTAGGGCGGGGCCATAATGGAGGATCAAAGTTTTACGTAGAAATATATAGGAAAATCTTTTAAAATTTTCTTTTCTAGAACAGTAAAACCATGAAGAGTCATACTTATATGGAAGCATCCTCAGGAAGTGTAAATTCAATTTTGTTCAAATCATGACCCCCGGGGGTAGGGCGGGCCCACAATGGAAAATCAAAGTTTTACATAGAAATATATAGGAAAAATCTTTAAAAATCTTCTTTTCAAGAACAGTAAAGCCATGAAGAGTCATACTTATATGGAAGCATCCTCAGGAAGTGTAGATTCAATTTTGTTCAAATCATGACCCCCAGGGGTAGGGCAGGGCCACAATGGAGGATCAAAGGTTTACATAGAAATATATAGGAAAAATCTTTAAAAATCTTCTTTTCAAGAACAGTAAAGCCATGAAGAGTCATACTTATATGGAAGCATCCTCAGGAAGTGTAGATTCAATTTTGTTCAAATCATGACCCCCAGGGGTAGGGCAGGGCCACAATGGAGGATCAAAGGTTTACATAGAAATATATAGGAAAAATCTTTAAAAATCTTCTTCTCAAGAACAGTAAAGCCATGAAGAGTCATATTTATATGGAAGCATCCTCAGGTAGCGTAGATTCAATTTTGTCCAAATGATGACCCCCGGGGGTAGGGTGGGGCCCAATGGCGGATCGAAAGTTTTACATAAGAACATATAGAAAAAAAATTCTTCTCAAGAGCAGAAGAGCTATGTTAGTCTTATTGATATGGAAGCATCTTCAGGTAATGTAGATTCAAGTTTGTTCAAATGATGACCCCTGAGATAGGGAGGAGCTACAATGGGGAATCAAATTTTTACAAAGAAATAAATGGGAAAATTCTTTTAAAATCTTCCCAAGTACAACAAATTCATTTGTTATGTTGACATGGAAGCATCATCAGGTAGTTTAAAATTCAAGCCCCCCCCCCCCTCTGATTTGTGCCTTAGTCTAGCCAATGTGCTCAGGTGAGCGATGTGGCCCATGGGCCTCTTGTTGTCTTTAGTAATTCATTTTGTTATGTCGAAAATGTAATGGTCTTAAGTAGATGAGTCGCAACTAGAATCGATGATATTAGGTTCCGTGGTCACTTTCAGATAAGTTTCAGTTCTTTTTGAAATCTGCATTCTGTGCGTAAAATTTTAAACAAAATCGTTACTGAAGTTAATCGATTTTCAGTGACATGCTTATGATTTCGCATGAAAGAAGATCCATGTATTTCTTTTCGACAAGTGGTTTGATTTCTTCTTATATAGGATAAAAAGCTTTTTTAACATTCATTGCAATCTATTTGGAACGCTTTTACGGCTGAAAATTCCCTCTTCAAATTTGTAAATAAATGAAGCGACACTAAGCTTTGCCGTGGAATACGTTTTTCAACATTACATTATGTTCATATCAAAACTTTAACTGCATAGATACAAATAATTACAAAACAATGTGTATATGTTAAGTCTTAGAGTTGAAATCGATCTTTAAATTTATAGTTAAGATATAACAACGTCAAATTTGTAAGCGACATAAAAAATTCTTAATTGGCCATGTTTTTGTTGAATGTTCAACGGTAGCAACCATACATAGGCATACACGTTTCGAAGTTTATTCTCGATACTTTGGTCCATTCAGGCTGCACAAACGTTCCTTGGGCTGACTTAGAATCGCGGTTATAAGACGAAAAACAAGGTGTGAAAATAAAACGATCCTGTTGAATATGGGTTTTCTTTTTCTTTTTTTTAAACCGATAAAGCCTTTTGTGATTACCTAATTAGTGATAATTCAGGTGTAGATCGAATCAAGCATCAATGACAGTTAAACAAAACAATAATGATAAGAATTTTGTATGATACTGCGTTTTGTAAATTAACAACTATATCCTTTAGTTATGATGTAAGTGCCCATGATGACTGTTGTACGTAATAGGTCTCTTAGAAATGTGCTCTTTTGCGAGGGTTGCTCCTCTTACGATACCTTTGTAGCTCACCTGAGCCAAAAGCTTAAGTGAGTTTTTCTGATCAAAATTTGTCCGTTTTCTGTCGTTGTTGTCGTCGGCGTTATTATCTTAAGTTTTTATACTTTCATCTTCTCAAGAACCACTGGGTCAATTTCAACCAAACTTGGCAAAAGTATCCTTGGGTGAACGGAATTTAAGCTTCTTCAAATGAAGGGCCACATCCTCTTCTAAGAGGAGTAAGTAAAGAAAAAGTACAAATTTGGTGGGGTCATTTTTCTAGGCCAGAAAAGGTGAAACTTAAGTGAACGCTTTCTGACATAGTGTAAATTAAATTTTGGTCAAATGATGACCTCAGGGGGTAAGGTGGGGCAACTATGGGCGATCAAAGGTTTACATGGGTTACTACCTATATTAGGACAAATCTTTAAAAATCTTCTTGTTGAGAACAGCAAAGCCATGGTCAGTCATATTTATTTGGAAGCATTCTGAGGTAGTGTAGATTCAAATTTATTCAAATCATGATCCCCGGGGTAGGGTGGGGCTACACTGGGAAATAAAAGTTTTACATTGGAATGCATGGGAAAAAAACTGATGTGAAAACTTCCTGACATAGTGTTGAATCAAGATTTTTCAAATCATGACCCCAGGGGTAGGATGGAGCCACTGTGGGTGATCCGAGTTTTACATGGGTATATATACGAAAAATCTTTTTAAAAACCGTCTTCTCGAGAACAAAGAAGCTATGATCAGTCACATTTATTTGGAAGCATCCAGAGGTAGCGTAGATTCATATGTGTTCCAATCATGACCGAAGGGGGTAGGGTGCAAGTATCTGGGCAATCAAATTTTTACATAGAAATGCATTTGAAAAATCTTTAAAAATTTCTTCTCAAGAACAACAAAACCATGATCAGTCCTATCTATACGGAAACATACACAAGAATACGGAGTAGATAATAAAGTTTGTTCAAATCATCTACCAGCAACAAGGGGCAATCTTATAGTTTTTCATAGGAAAACATACAAGAACCATACCAAAACTTAATAAAAATCTTTTTCTGAAGAACAACAAAGCCATGTTCATTCATATAAACATGGATTTATCCACGATAAGTGTATATTCAAGTTTGTTCAAATCATAGGTAGGGTGGGTTACTGAACGGGATCAAAGTTTAACATATTAGGAATACATAGAAAATTCCTTAAAAATCTCTTTTCAAGAACAGGAAAGCCATATCTAGGCACATTTATATGGAGCATCCTCTGGTAATAAAGATTCAAGTTTGTTGAAATCATAACCCCCAGGGGGTAAAATGGGGCTTCAATATGTGATCAAAGATCTAAATAGGAAAAAGAATTTGCTAGCGAAAAACAGGAATGGCCATAGATACTCAGGTAAGCATTGTGACCAATGGGCCTGTTGTTTCTGTTTTGTTTTGGTCACACAGGTCCATATTTTTAGTTCTGATATAGCCTGAGAAACTTACCATGATTGGCTTACTATGAAAGCCTTTGGGCCCCTTTTTTCAATAAACCTCGGTTTGTGTTTAATTGTTAAATTAACATTTAAGAAGCGAATTTAATATTTGGAAAGCTAATACTGTACGTGTACTTAAAAAAGCGGGCTTCATATTTTAGCGGCTTTGGCGCAGACAACGATGCGCTAATTCATGAATTCCGCTAAGAAATCATTTATAAATACAATACTAGTATACGGCACGGACATGTATAGCGCTAAATCATGATTTCGCCAACAACTCCACACCCGGTGATTGCGCTTAATGTTGAATACGCCAATTTATGTACATGTAGAGTACCTTTTTGTTTTGTTATGTGTAAAATATATCTTTAAGAATAAAATACGCAGATAGGGCGGTTAATAACATAAAGGACTTTCATTGAGATTTTTTTCAAACATTGTAGCAAGATGTTTACCTTACTGGGCAGGGGGTGGGGGAGGGTGTTACTTCTAAAGAAGGGAAATACCGTCAAAATCACTTAACGTTACTGAATGTTTTTGATCAATGAGGGCTATTATTTTTATGATAAAGATACATCATTAGGATTAATGTAAACAGAAAAAAATATATTATGCATTGATTTTAGCGATATCTTGAACATAATGTTCAATTGGACCATATGTGGACGTTCCGCCTACTATTTTTCCTCCATGATGATGCACACAAGCTGTGGAAAAGTTTTACATGTACATGTCAAAAACAGCTATAAAACATTTTATTGTACATGTAATGGGAAACTCAATAATAAAAAAACAACATTATATGTTAAGACAGTATCAGTTTTATAATATTAAATCTACATTTGTAGATAAATTTAATGAATTGTTTATACAAATCGTTGTGCTTTAATATTCAGTCTTGGTCCATTTCACTATTGTCTTTGTAAATGCCGTTCGGCGCTTGGTTTTCGGAAATAATTTTTAAGCAGATGAAGATGTTGATTATTGTCATTGTTGTTACTGTGGGAATCTAGTTTGGCCAGTCTGTCGGTGAGGGTGTAACCGGAATCTTCTGATCGGCGAATCGGGTGAAAGTTACAGAACAAATGTACGAATGTTTCACGGAATTTTGTGCTCATAGAGCAATATAGAATGAAGTTAACGGCATTGTTGACCAAAGCTACAATGTCCATCACGTCTCCCAAAGGAAGGTATACTTGGTCAAAGAAATTTTCCATACATGCGCTTAATATTATAAGAACACCTTGTGGAAGTTCTGTTACTAAAAACAGAATGATGACGGCTAATAACATTTTTGTGGTCCTTGAATGTTCTGACAGACGCAGACTGCTAGCACCTGATATCTGCAAGATTTTACGTCTCTGGCGGATTTTTACATGAATGTTGTAGATCAACAGGGAACCGAATATTGACATCAATAGACAAGGGACAAGTTTGGCGGTGAAAGCATATATCCATACGTTTATAAGCACCATTGTCTCGGTGTCATTCTTACCAAGGTTCAAGTTTCGGAGAACATATATGGTTTCATTGTTTCCTGGAAGAACATCAGGAAGCAATTTATTACTCATGTAATTGGGAACGAGAATCAGTGCAGATGAAACGTAAATAACAAGAATCCCAAATCGAGATTGTTTGATTCTCTGCAGTCGCATCGAGTTTGCTTTTGTTGGAGATCGGATATGCAAATAACGAACAATGGCCAACATCACACACAACCAAATTGACACCGTATGAGTTGTAGCGGCAAGATTAATATGAAATATCATGTAAGCCATCCAGCTTTTGCTATTTTTCTCCATTGATTTACTTGCAGCGGGATAAATGCAATAGAAATGCATGGCAAATGGTAAATAGGACAACATGGTTATAATGTCCGATACTGCAAGCCAAGTAAGAATTAAGTTCACTGGTGTCCGCATATGCTTCCTTGTTAATACTGTTATATTGAATATGTTTGTGACGATTCCAAATATGCACACACATATAGATATATAACCGTGGTATGCGGCATAGGTCCGAGCAAATAAAAGCAAGTCGCCTCCTGTTATGCTTTGATTTTCCTTCATGACCTCGTCGCAGCTGGCAGCTGAGAACCTGTAATGATATTAATTAGAATAGCAATTAATATTCACAAATAATCAGAAATTAAAATATTTTTAAAATATATCAGTTTCAACGTTTGGTGCTCTTTAAATAAATAAGTAAATAAAGTAAAAACGATACCCTCGACAAATTGACAGGGAATGTGATTTAAAGAAACAAGTTGATATGAGAAGACGAGATCAAAATTGAGATAAAGAATAGTCCACAGTATACTATTCATCGGGGAAATTGATGTAGTGTTTCCTGATTGGGAAATAAATCATAACATTCGCTTCGATAGCAAATAAATCACAATAAGCATACACCGTCGTCGATATTGTCTTTGTTTTCATTAACGAGTCACCATTTAATCAGCTGGGGTATACAAAGTTCTCTCCAACAGTACAAACACATGGATCGTTTTGCGTTGCTCTCTCACATTTTATTGAAAGGGATAAAATACGACTATTTATCAGCAACCAGTGAGAGTGTGTTTACGTTCTTTGCGAGTATTGTATTTTTAGTAAACAATACTATTACAATAAATCCCAGCCTACTGTTAGGAGGAATGACCCTTTCGGCAATATTGCAAGTCATGTAATATGATTTTGTTTTGACCAAGTAAAATACACTATACATACATGTACGACTATTTTGCTAAAGCTCAAATCATATATCTTTGTCTAGATCACGTATCATGAGCTGCAGCTGTTGGTTGATAGGGTTTGTGACTTGAGATGATGTTTTTGTAAAGGTATTCCAATATACACTTAAAGCAAACAATTGGCGAGCCGATAAATTTACTGAAGGTATTTTTTTTTTTTACATATAATTAAAAAAGAAAGACTGCAAAAAGAGTGCATGGTACCAAAATATGCACAATTTAACTTTGCTTCCAACACATTTTTTTGTTGTTGTTGTATTTAACACAAAAAAAAATATGGTAATAGGATCACAAGGCTTAAAAGAATTCCTTTGAAGAATGTAATAAGTATTACAGCTGGAACAATACAGAATTATCAGTCACGAAACAAACTTTTACGTTTTAATGTTGCACAGCTATAAATTAGTCAAATCTATTGTATCAGGGAGGATGTGACCCTTTTATTTATTTTATGAAAAGGAACTCTTTCAAATACATCATATTTTAAACCGAGTACAAAAATAAAACCAATATCTCATGGTAATAATCAGTAGTAATCATTTCATTATTCTTGAAATATAATTATTAGGTTTTCTGAAACCTACTGAAAATCCAAGTAATTTCAATTCATTTAGTAAGATTTTATGTCATCCTTTAGCATAGAGTCCCATGAATTGAAATTTCACAGGGTAGCACATTATTTAACAAAATTAATTACGTGTTCAATTGATATAAAACTTATCCCCCCTTCCTTTACATACCATGGTGACCATTTATCGCAAACGTTTTGTCCATTTCGATACACTACCGGACGACCATGTTCTCTTCTCCAAGTTAAAGCCATTTCAGAACGTATGAATTAATATTTATAAAATCTTAAGCATTTCGACTTAATTTGTCTGAAGAGAAAAAAGCACAGATGTTCAATACTTAGCACATGTTAAATGATTACGCGAGATTCTGATATATTACACAACACTTACAATAGAAAATTTGATTTATCGATCAGTAATTTGAGGATCGTTACAATTATTTTTCAAAGTTAAATTTGAAGGCCAGACGGTCTCCATAATGTATTTCGAACAAAGGAATTCTCTCCTTAAGGAAACAGGGGGATACATGCACCACCTCGCATCCTCTCACCCACTATTATGAACTGAAATCCAAATTGTACATTCATTAGTCTCATTTCTCTCTAGGGTTTAACATATTGGATGTAAATAATTATAAAGGGTAACCAGTACTCAAGAAATGAGCTGTCATTGAAGAACATAGATATAAGTAGGCAGCACCAGGAAAGTGTAATTTAATTTGCCAAAAAGTCTCCGTCTTACTCTCTGTTCGTGTTGAATCAATTTGCCTCCTAGTTAATCCTGCATCATGCCTGATGTAGTCTTTATTGAATAGTGTTGATCTAGTGACCTACATTTCTCTCATAAATGGTTTTGCGTTTTTCTATATCCAAAAGAACAAATTTCAGTAGTTTATGCTTTTCTCTGCCCTGAATGTTTCATCTTGCACATATTCAAACAATAAACTTTGATGAAGGACTAGAAATAATATATAGAAAATGCTTGTATTAAGATTTTGCCGGAGTAAATTAAAATTTAAAATGGTTTGTCAGTAGATAAAAAAGCATTGATTTTTTTCTATATTGAAAAGACTATGAAATTCAAATGTTTTCACTGTATACTCGAATATATATTATATCTGTGTGTGTGTCTAAAGAATACATGTAACTGTATTTTTATAATCAGTTATTCGAAAATTGTTATCATTGGAACACAGTGTAAATAAAAATAAATAAATCGGGTTTACATTTTAATTTTCAACTCGATAATTTCTTTGAATTCATTAAGTGTTTTAATAAAAAACAAAATAAAGAATACCTGGATTATTTTTATTTAAAGTGTAGTGTATCTTGCTTCAAAGAGAAATATAAGTTGTAATTCTACTTGTGAAGAAAACCAAAAAAAAAAACCCCAAAAACAAAAAAAAAAAAACAAACAAACGCTCATTTTTGGCGAAAAGAACTAATTTGAATTACATGTAAGGATAGAATACGCAAGGACAAACACGGACAACTTGTATATGCAAGCCATACACGCGCATGCACATCTACATACCGCGTTTAAGACAAAACGACTTTCAAGTACATGTACATAACGTTTTACTCCAAGTGGATTTTTCACTCAAAGCTCCATGACATTAAGACAAAGAAGACTTGAAAAACTCTTGAAATTTGGTACTTTAATGAAGGACATTGAACAAATGTCACCAGGCTAATATTTAGAACAATACATGTAGTAGATCTTAAACTGGCTTTGACTTTATAGAACAAAATAAGGTAAGGCCTAGTTAATGTATCATATCCATAAGATTATAACTGTTACTTTTATAATACATTTTACATACATGTATAAGTATTGTCAGTTATGTGTATTTCTTTAAGTCCTTGTGAAACTAGCAACGAGTGTACTTATGAATTTGTAACTTTACATTGTAGAAGAGGGGGACGTCCTTTGTATCTAATGTACAATATGAATTGCATGTATATAATTAAATATTGTTTAAATCAAATTTTATATTTTTTGACTATTATAAGCTTTGTACAGAAGGATGGTTTTCAGGGATATTTTCGGATTATCGCATTGTATTAAATTATGTTTGACTTTTGAAGATTGATGAAAATTTAACCTTTTTAATACATCGGGTGAAAAATATTTGCTCTACACGAAAAGATAAGATTCGAAACTTTGTTAATAATAATAAATTACAACTTCATGGATAAGAAAAGGCTACTATGATTCATTGGATGTTTAAATGCGGACGATTTTCTTCATGAGATCCGATAGTATTAAATTAAGAAACATAAAAGAAAGAAACATTAAAAAGCAGAGAATCCACTTTTAGAAAAAAAAAATAAACAAGCCAATTTTTACACACAAAAAGGTGAAGGTGTTCTCGCTCTACACATTTACTTGTGTGTTTATTGATTTTTATGTGATATCCTCAATATTAACTATATAGTTTGTAACTATCCGGATTATGCCACTCTTGAAAGTGCATTAAATCACCATCAACCTGTAATTTTCATAGAAATTCCGTTTATTACAAATAAAAAAGAACAGACACTCAAATTTTCTAATTTTTTAAATTTTTTTTTTTTGGGGGGGGGGGGGGGGCAGATCCCTTAATTAAGATTGGTTGACTTTATCATTATGCTATATTTTATTAAGAATAAAATTAATTACTCGTACAGTATGTTAATACCACTCTGTCTGAAATCTTTCTGTTAATTCACAATATAGTTTTATATTAAGTGTAAAATGTTTTTTTTAAAGATAAATATATTATAGTAGTTTTGTACACACGTATTCGCTAAACATAAAAAATAGAAATATTGAATATAACTGTAGATTAAAACATTATACAGGATTTTTTTTTTAGTTTTTTTTTTTCGAAAAAAAAATCTTGTAAAAGGTGATTTTATTGTAACATTGATTGACATTTTTTGCACGAATTAGTAATTATCAACTTGTCTACTCTAACGTTATTGTAAGATGCTTTACAATAGGCTATTGATCTGTACCCCGGCCCTTTCATGGTTACAACTTTATACATATTATCACGATATTCAATAGCTTTGTACAATCATCATTCGATAATCTCATTTGAGAATTCTCAATTAATCCCATTCTCGCGCGGGTGATAGTCATTACTCGTGGAACGACACTATGCATATTCATTATCTTTTAACGATGGCCATTTTTCAAGTTAATTGACCTTCAGTTCAATATACGAACTTCCAATTGATATCTTTGTGCATTGGTACATGTACGCGCTGAGGGGAAAAGAGACGAAAATTAACAAAAGAATCTTTTGAATTACATCATCGCAGATAAGTAGATACCCAAAGGGTACATGTAATCGATTTCGATGATTCTAACCGATACAGCAGAACCTTAAGACAGAACTATAAAGGGAGCATAATTTGATAGAGACCACTGAATAAATTTAAAGTTCTAGAATCTGATTCATACTATTTGTTACACAAAATATTTTTAGAATGAATTTTATCGTCATTGTTCGATAGTCACACATATAGCATACAAAATTGTTTCGTTTCATAGAAATACGATTATAAAACTTGCAGAAATTCTTTCAGCAATTGAAAAGAGACAATTAATATTTAATTTATTTATCATTGTGTTATCTATTTGTTTCGTTCAAGTGCATGTTTAAATTATTTTCTGCAAATTTTCTTCAAACCTCAAAAGGTTTTTAAAATAAATAAATAGATAATTACATTGTATGTATGCAATTTGTATCACAATTCTCAAAGCAGACCAAAGAACAGCAAGATGTGACACAACTGTTTCCCTTTTACTAAAACGTTATTTACCTTATTTGTACTTTATGCATGAAAGACTCGTAAACATGCAGACGTCATATTAGTTTTCGTTTCTCCAATATCAGCGATGGGGAATACCCTGTAAATTTCTTTGGTAACTTTCTCTTCTGTCGTGGAAGAGGCACACAGTTACTTTTGTCGCTATCGAGAGTTTTACGATTATAGCTATGTAGAATACGCCCGTTCACTAAAAACTGCTAGAACGGCTTATATAGTGGCCGCAAAGGTAACGGAAAATACAAAGTAATATGGCGGACAAACATTATAATGATAGATCTCTTCCTTTTACGAATCGTGTTCAGCTTTACATGTAACACAAGTACTCGTAACAATCCAGTATGTGTCTTGACCCTGCTTAAATGTTACTTTGTATCTCTCCCACGGCGCCCTTCTTAGACCTTACATTTGTAACTTGATATCAATACACATATCCTGCTGACACATTTACATCAACTCAATCAGATATGAGCCTCCTGCTTAATCTGTGACCAGAACTCGTATGTTTGTTCTTTTTGGTCCGAATTATATCCATAAAAGTTTATACAAACTACACAAATATTAGGTTTGCTACACTGCATTTTACAGTTTTTGAATACGTACAGTAATTAACAAGCAAAGATATTAATCAACATCTTTAAAAAAGTACAGTAATAAACACGTATACAGAAATCAACATGCAAAGATATTGATCATCATCTCATAAAAAAAAATATATCTTATGCGAGAGTTTTGTCAAATTTTTCTAACAGAAAGAAAAAATATGACAGCTGTCTGCTTTGTAGCTCATTTATCGAATCCTTTACAAACTCGACTTAAAGAAATTTAAATAAATCTTCAAAGAGGGAGATCTATATCTGTATTATTTTTCACTTCATCCATCAGCTTAATAACCACGTGTATTAATAAACTGCAGAGCGCTGTAGGATACCACAAGAGCCCATCTTAAGAAAATTACAGTCAGAGTCTCACAGAACCCACATACTTAAGAAAATTGCAATAGAGTCTCACAAAACGCACATACTTGAGCAATCTTATGTCACCGTAATGATAGACATTTTGTATATTTTTGGTTCTAATTGCAATATAGTCTCCTTAATGATATAGAATTGACGTAACCTTGGTTCTTTTGATTACAATATTTACAGACCGTCGTACTCTATCGCGATTTAACGTCTTGTTTCTAACAAAGCATCGGTGACACCCTGTTGATATAGTATTGATTGTCAGCCATTATGAAGACAGCGCTGATCATCATTAAAGGATAACGAATTCCAATTTCTTCGAAAATATCAAGGGACGTAGAATTGTGAGAGAAAATTTGATAAAACCAATTAGTCTTAAGAAAAGCTTTGAAAGCGCATTCATATTTACAATCCGGAACCCATAATATATTGCATTTCATCATTCAAATTTGCTAAGCATTTCTGCAGCAGTATAATATGCAAACAATTTGTACTTTATCAATTAAACTAATCCTCTTCATCTTTAAATGTCATAGGTTCTTCAAAGCATTTTGGGAGTAAATGAACAATCAAAATAATTACAAGGAAAATATAGAAACGCAATTTTATCTATAAATTTCAAATTTAGTAGTTTCGCATTTCATAAAATCCAGTAAATGTTAGGATTGAAAACATAATGCATTATTTGTTATGATAACGTTCATGTAAACTTATGTAAATGAAACATAGTCTGGATAAAAGAAAGTTCCTACCTGTGGGCGCAGTACGGAGAATCTGCGGCCTTAAGCATTTTCCTCTCGATATTTCAAATAATTTGCAACAGTTTAACAAAGTTATTGAAATTTCGGCCACAGAAAATTTCAGATTTTCTGTCTTGTGTGGTGACTATTTGAACATTTAATCTACACTAGCAAGTGATATAATGGGAAATAGTTTTGATCTATTCATTGATTGCAAATTGAATATTCAGTAGAGTCGAAATTACATCACTTTTTTGGCGTAAAACTAGTCCCAAGAGGAAATGCTTTTTGTTCCAATGGCGTGATCTTCCGGACTAAATGTATCTCACTTTCCTAAAGAGCGGCGTTAAGGTTTATGATGTACTACTATGTGCGGTTATTGCGGTCCTCTCGCGCCTTGTGTCAACTTCGATCACCTTTTATATCCATAAACTCTGCTTTTCTTTATTCTCTTCCACGACCCTCGAAACAAAATTAATATTTTTTCTAAAACATTGCTCTTCGTGTATCTTGCTAGTTGGGATCGATTAAGAAATGATTCCTGGACACTCTTTCAAAGGAAAGGGACAAATCGAATAAGCACAGGGGCAGGGAAAGTAATAAATTATCCGTTACAATCAATATAGGATCTGCGGATAGAGTAGAATAATAGAACAGTATTTAAACTGATCCTGTACTAAAAGTAAAATTTTATCGCAAGAGCGAGGGATCCTGTTTTGTAGACTTGTGCATTGCGATGTCTTACCCAACCAAATGATATAGTCTGAATTACAAGCTTGATCAGATGTTACTCGTATTGGCAGGATATGAAATTATTGGCAGGGGACATTTTCCTTTGTGGTTGCATGCAAATATCTGTTAATATAATCCCAAACATGCGGATTTAGTCTGATCCATTATAGACATCATTATAGATGATAACTTGGCCAAAATAAATTTGAAAATGGTATTAACTGAATACTCTTGCTGACATTGGTTATTCATGAAATTTGCAAATAGGGGCTAACGTCCTCTTTGAGTGCTAAATAGGCACGTTTTCTCTGAGAAATCTCGCCCCAGATTTTGTTACCATTTTAATATGCATTCTGGTCATAGATACAACTAAAGAGTATGGCCAATGTTTAAGCACTTATTTTTGGCATTGAATTTTCAATTAAATAAAATATTGTCAAGAGTTCGATTGTTTGGTTTAAAAAATGCATAAAGGAAAAGACAGCTGTTTATGGTATTTATTTTATTCAGATTGCATGAATATAATTCCAATTGCATATCAACATCATTACGATAATAATTGTTATTTGATGCGATAATGGACGATAATGTAAAGTTGACGATATTGAAAGTGAAATTAAAAGTTTTACATGTCGTTCATTTTTGCTCAAGGATGTCCCAGTGATCATTTCAGACTGTTTTTATGTTTTTTGCTTGAGGGGTATTGGTTCATTAATATTATCTAAAGTATTAAACAAGGCAAACTAACAACGTAAATGTCAGTAGTGATCAGATCGGTTTGTCGTGGAGCTCTTCATTACCGAGATCTGTATTCCATATTTCAACTTACATCGTGATACAAGATTATACATTTTTTTCTGAGTCTTGGACGGTGTCGCATAATTTACGTTCCGGGTGCTTCGCGTTCCGGCCGGAACCTTAAAATCATAATATTGGTTCCGGATTTTACTGTAAGTTTGGTCCCGGCCGTGGCTGCAATCTTCGAATCGCGGTATCTCTCAATTATTATCTGCCAGTTTTCATTCTACACTGAACCATAGAAGTAGTTTTTTCCTTGAGGATTAAGCATGGCGCAGCGGCATGCCATTTTCATGTGGCGCAATGTTCTTTATATAAGGCGTCATGCCCTTTTTGTACAGCCATTTTTGAAAATAAATGAATAAATAGCCCAAGTAACTGGTAAAGATCGTGAAATACGCTTTCTGATACATATACACCGAATAAAATTTGATCGCATGAAAGACTTTGTTTATCTAATGCATACAAATTAAGTCCCTTTGTTTATTTAGTGCATGTCAGGTGTGAATTTCTCGCTTGAATGCACGCAGACCCGGTATTTACAGGGTAAAGAGGATAGAACATAAACTAGACTGAGATTTCAAAAGCCTAAAAAGAAGCACAATGTCAAAGATAAATTTGATCAGTAAATCTTAATTTTATAATCTGATAAAGTAAAGAATTAAATACAAAATGGTATATGTATTTACAGAGATGCATTCTCTGTTTAAATGATATTACAAGTGTTGCAAATTCCACAATGTCGAGCCTCGAATACATGGCTTCCGTTCCTCGTAGATATTATCACTTGGCATGAAAATATGATTTATATTCCATTAGAAATAAACAAACATAAAAAATATAATTCACTGATGAAGATAGTTATGTAGTTTTTGTGATAAATTAACAATGGATATTTCATGAATATGTGGTTTATTCTGCAATGAAACAAACATGAAAACATAACGATATGGTTTATTCCATCAGAATAAACAAACACAAGTAATTAATGAAAATTACGTTGTTGTTGTTTTTTAAAGACCGTAGGAAGAAAAAAAAGCAAGGTTGAAATATGAAAAGTAAGGACCAGCAATGTTGATCGTGAAAATAGCAGTAAGGTAAACTGAATATTTTAGTAAAATCAAGGTTTTAGCATATTTTAAATGATTTTTTTTATGTTTTAAAGGCCTTGAAATGCACTTTTCTGTAACTTCGATGCATGTCCTACCCACCCACCCCTTAAGATATTTAACTTTTATTCCTTGGTGTTTTTTTTTTATACATAAAACACAATAAGAAAATGACAATTTTTCTGACACTTTAAAACTTTATCGTTTTATACACACCATTATGTTTAATGAATATCAAAATTTGTGGAGGAAAAAATTCAAATATATACTTGTAGGCAGAAGGCAAGCTGCAATATTGAAACACCCCTCCATTTTTTTAAATCTTAGTCCCCTCCCCCAAATTTTAAAAAAGGAGCTCAAAAAAAAAAGTGTTAGTTAATTATCTGAGCCCCCCCCCCCCCCCCCCCAATGAGGAGTTTAAATTATAGCATTTGCAAAAATGTAAAATTGTTAATTCATTTTTTTTATCATTTGCAAATTAGAAATAATTATTATAATTCCAGGTTACAATATCTGAGAGTAATATCAAGCATTTTTGTTTCCTGTTCATTGTATTCTACCTTATAAAAAGATAATAATAAAGTTGTTTCTGTTCCACTTTATAACGAAGATAAAGTAGCCCGGAACCATAATTATTGTCAGAATTAACGTTCCGGGTTACAATTGCGGAGAGTATTTTCAAACATATCTGTTACACGTTCTAGTAAGGTTGTTTCTTTTCCACTTTATTACGCGTACGAAGAAAAATTAATTAATTTATTACGAATAAAAATTAGATAACGTTTCGGGTTACAATAGATGTGTATTTTCAAACATCTTTTGTTACTAGGCTGTTTCTTTTTCACCATAAAACGAAGATAAAGTAGCCCGGAACTAAAATTATGGTCATAATTAACGTTCCGGGTTACAATTGCTGAGAGTATTTTCAAATATTTCTGTTACTAGGTTGTTTCTTTTCCACTTTATTACAAAGAAAAAGTAGCCCGGAACTAGAATTATGGTCATAATTAACGTTCCGGGTTACAATTCCTGAGAGTATTTTCAAATATCATTGTTACTAGGTTGTTTCTTTTCCACTTTATTACAAAGATAAAGTAGCCCGGAACTAAAATTATGTTTATGATTAACGTTCCGGGTTACAATTGCTATGTATTTTCAAACATCTTTTGTTACTAGGCTTTTTTTCCACTTTATTACGAAGACAAAGTAGCCCGGGACCAAAATTATGGTCATAATTAACGTTCCGGGTTACAATTGCTGTCTATTTTCAAATATCTATGTTACTAGGCTGTTTCTTTTTTACTTTATTACGAAGATAAAGTAGCCCGGAACTAAAATTATGGTCATAATTAACGTTCCGGGTTACAATTGCTGAGAGTATTTCCAAATATTTCTGTTACTAGGTTGTTTCTTTTCCACTTTATTACAAAGAAAAAGTAGCCCGGAACTAGAATTATGGTCATAATTAACGTTCCAGGTTACAATTCCTGAGAGTATTTTCAAATATCATTGTTACTAGGTTGTTTCTTTTCCACTTTATTACAAAGATAAAGTAGCCCGGAACTAAAAATATAATTATATCTATGCCTCTTCCGTTAGCCAGTCGGGCTAAGTTTTCTGCCCCCTGCGGGGGGAGGGGGTAGAATTTTGCGCAGACTTAATAATACTATTCATTTCTCAGGATTGTAAAATACAAATCTGTATCTGTATTACATTAAATTTTCCTCTTCAGAGTTATTATTACAAATGCTGATACGTGCACTTACCAGTATAAATAAAAATGAGTTGAGTTTTATTCAATAGTTTTTAGCTGTGCCGTCGAAACCTTTGCTAGAGTCGGGAACTTAGAAATTTTAAAGTCCGTCATATTTTGCTGGCATTACATTGATTGTTTAAGAAATAAATTATATCCGAGAAAAAAAATCCACAATTTTTTTTTTTTGAATTATTACAGAATTGTTTTTCTTCATATTAAATGCTTTATAATTTTTCCGCTGAAATTAATGTCTCTTCAAACCTTTGCAGGTCCTCCTATTATGTTCATTCATGTATTGTGATTTAATTATATACTTGGCTTTACAAAAACGCAATGGGTGTATGAAAAATATATATATAAAGATATTAAAATATTATCCAAAATTTTTTTTAATCGTAAATATAATTCATCTGTAAGCATTACCAGCTGATCAGGGTGCCCTTTGCCTAAAACTCATTTAAAATTGCGGAAATGACACAGCGGTTCGCATGACTGCATATTGACTGCATAAAACAACATGATGGGGTATGTATATGTATACAAGTTTCACACCTTCGCGTTCTTTTGTTTACAAAGAAACAACATAATTACGTATAATTCCATGGATTATAGTATTGGTACATGTACATGTATTAAGACCGGATATTGGGGCTTCTTCTAAATCGATAATTATACGTTTAAATCTTGCTGCATCGTATAACACGTTAAGATAAAGAAAAATCCAAATTATTTGTAAATATTAATTATAAATAAAGTTTTTAAAAGGGTGCTTGAATGCCCGTCACGTTTATTATGGCCGGAACCAAACTTACGCGGGCCGGAACGTTTATTACATGTATAACCCGGAACCAATATTATAGGTATTTAGCGTTCCGGCTGGAACGCTAAGTTACCCGGAACGTAAATTATGCGACACCGGCCCCCAATTTTTGGAAAAAAGTCTGTTTTCGTAGATTACTATGAAACGTTTCATTTATAGGCTGCATCCTCCCCCCTTCCCCCATTTTTTTCTTGTAGTATAGTCGGATTAAAAAATTGAATCCCCCCCCCCCCCATGAAATAGGATTTTTCGAGTTTCGGCAGTTTAGATTTTTTTCCCCTTATTTGCTTGTCACTTTTTGGAGGCTTGCGACACTCTCTTTGAAAAACGTTGCTACTGGCCTGCGTAAAACGACAAAAATCAAACCGCTTTGTGTTAAATGCTTAACTTGCTTGCTACATTTTTTTCCTTGTAATTCTTTATTTAATACACAATCTATAAATATTACAAAAACATGCATTTTTATAGTGTTGAATTTTGAAAGAGAGAGAGAGAGAAATGGCCTGTTAGCACATAATCAGTATATATATTTAAGTTTTAATTTAAATATATAAATACTAAATTTCAATAAAACGGTTGATTCCATCGATTCCAGTTGGTGTCAAAAATTTCTTATATAAAATATATTGTTGAGTTTCATCAATTTTTTTTTTATTAATACCAATTGACACATACATATTTATAATATGGCATTAAAACATTATATCATTAATGAATATTTATAATAAACAAATACAAAAAAATATGATAATAGTGACAATTGAGAGAGGGAGAGAGAGAGAAAGGAAGAAGAAGAGAGAGGGGAGGGGGTTGAGAAAGGTAAAATAAGAGCCTGATCATAGAGAAATGTCTGTTCTTTAAAGTACTGGTAAGAGTATGTCCTAGCATTGCAAAATGTCTTTAAAGTGCCTAGTCGCAGGGTCTTACATAAGTGAAAGCCAATTTTTCCATTCATTATTAAACTCTTTAATTTGATTACGTTTTGTTGCACTATATTTTATGGTAGATAGTAATGTTTTAACATCTCCACGTAATCCTTGTAATCTCAAAACCTCATTACGACATTTATTTCTGTATATAAATGATTTAATACATAACAGTATTGTATTTAATTCCTTACTATTGGGTATTGGGTTTCCAAATATGAATGTACAACTATCTATTGGAAATTCTATATTATGAGCTTCACAAAGAATGGTAAAACTATTTATGAGTTCCTGAACCTTCTGGCATTCCCACATAATATGAAAAATTGTTTCCTCACATGTCTGACAGAAGCTACACAATTTAGTACATGTCTTTCAAACCCATTTTATATAAAATTTTATTTGTAACTAAGATATGTTGGTTTATTCTGAATTATAGCCATTGTAATTTAGAACTTTTTGTACATTGAAAAGGAATTTTGTATAGCATTTCCCATAGGGAATCTTGAATTTCAAAATGTTTACTCCATTTCAATTTTGAGAAAGGTACTACATGTTCTGTGTTCAAAATATTATACATAGGTTTTGTTCCTTTTTTAGATAAGCAGAATAATTTTAAATAAAAAGGTAGGATGTGCTTTGGCTTGATCTTTCTTCGTTTACTTTTTCTACAGCCATAGCTACTTCTATAACTTTCTGTAGACTCGCATAGGTTAAAAAATTGGTTTCTATATTAAATTTTGCTTGAAGTTCTTCTAATTTTAGAAAAATTCCCTTCTCATCTAACAAATCTGAAATAAATATTACACCACTGATAAACCATTTAGAGTAAAAATTGGGCTTATTGTCGATTTTGAGTTTTTTGTCGTGCCATAATGGTTGAGAGATGAAATATTTTCAGGAATCTATTTTCATTCTGTCTTCTATATTTTTGAAGGCAATTAATGTATCTTTCCAAAAATTATTAGTTATACTTTGTTAAATAAGTTCACTATAGTTTGAACCAGTATTAAATAGTTTTTCAATATTAAAAGTTTTTTGAATCAGTGATCTTCATTTCGAATCCTGGCCATTGAGTAGTCTTTTTGATCCAAGATGATTTTAAAACAGTGCGACATTTAACTCCGGACACGACATTTGTCCGGACTTTCGCCAACCACTTTTCCAAAGATACATGGAAACCATTTATGTCTTCTGGTGGGATTTTTTTAATCGCACAACATGGACTAACCTTTACACCTGAATATCTTCTAGATTAAAAGATATTACACCTGCAATCAAGAAATCCCATGGGATTATGGTGGGATTTTCTCTCCTAACTAATATCCCACCATTATTCTGTGGGAGAAAAATGAGTTCTGTGGGATTTTTTCTCCTATAGAAGCAAAACTCCCATTTTTAACCTTACATGGGATTTTTTATCCCATAATTTGTGAAATAGGACAAGAAGTTCTATAATTGTCACTAATAGGATTAAAAGTTCTCTAACAAAATGATTTATAGAATATTTTATCCTACAGGAGAATGGAAATTGTTTTTATCTCTTTAATGTACAGGGAAAAACAGTCCATCTTCTTTTAATCTAATACAGTCAAGGGTCAAAATTATTTTTGAAAGCTTTTTGCCATATAATTCATTGCAAACTTAACATTTTAAAATCATTACTTTAATATTTCTACTCTAGCTTTATATCACTATAAAAAAAACTTTACTGTCATATTATATACATGCTGTGGTCTAGATATAAAATTGTTATTCTTTACTTTTATCAGTGTTTATCATAAACCTTAAATAGACTTCTGCATGGATCTATCTTGAAATGATTTCATAATGAATGGTAACTAAAATATTTTTGTAGATATCATTGAAATAGGTTTGTAATGGGTTATAATTATAAGTGCTGAAATACTTCCGACCTTTAAATGTATTTTATGAAACCACCTTCTCGGGTGCTCCTTATACATAGGAGGGAATTCCATAACTGAACTGAAGCACCTTTCTTTTTGACTTATTAATTGCGCTGAGGTGATTGTGGACTAATTCAAGCATTAGTATTAAACCAATAGCTCAATAAAATGAATATAAATGAGACTAAATTGATTTAAAAGTACGTGAATTAATCCTTTCAGCAGACTGCATCTTTCCCTGTTCTTGCATCACAGTTGCAACAATGCATTTACAGAATGTGTAATTTTACTACGAATACAAAGCGCAGTGGAGATCTTGATCGGTATTGGGTGGATTCGTCGCGACTATTTGGATTCACTCCGGGCGTTTCGTTTCATTCTAAATAAAGTATTCAATTGTTCTATAACGACTATATTTTTCTACTTTAAATGAATGTTGAATTATTTTTAATCATGGTAGCGTTTTCACTCGGAGAGCGTTATCAAATAAAAGTACTCAGCCAAGTGAATTTGCATGAAATAAAAGGAGAAAAAATTGTAGTCCACTCAGGTTTCACAGATGAATTTAGGGGTCAAATAAATTCATATGTTATATGCATGCAGGTATCTGACTTTAAAAACTTAATTTCTATTTTTGAATAGTAATTATGACTGTATTTATAAGGCAGATAAAGCTCTCCCTTTTCAAATAATTTATTTAAATTTTAAAACCTGGTCTTGAGTAGAAAAAAAGTCTCCCATTGGTCATTTTCTTAATGTTTCAAAAAATATACACAAATTCATTTCTTAGGTTTGATTTACTAAGTGAATGCTATGACAAAAAAATCTATTCCAAACTGGCTAAATTTCATTGAAAAGTACAAAAAGTTATGGTAATTTAATTAAGTGAACACACCAATTCCTATCGATGGAGTATACCATGATGATGGATTCTCCCTATGAAAATTTCAGTCCTTTTACAATTTATCATTTGACATTTAGAAAGTACATGCTATTGCAAGCAAAATAATATCAAATTGGCAAAATTTCATTGAGAAATAAAAAAGTTATGGCCATTCAAGAGAACACATCAGTACGATTGACAGAGTATAATATGATGATGGATTCTCCCTATGAAAATTTCAGTCCTTTTACAATTTATCATTTGACATTTAGAAAGTACATGCTATTGCAAGCAAAATAATATCAAATTGGCAAAATTTCATTGAGAAATAAAAAAGTTATGGCCATTCAAGAGAACACACCAGTACGATTGACAGAGTATTATATGATGATGGATTCTCCCTATGAAAATTTCAGTCCTCTTACAATTTATCAATTGACATTTAGAAAGTACATGCTATTGCAAGCAAAATAATATCAAATTGGCAAAATTTCATTGAGAAATAAAAAAAGTTATGGCCATTCAAGAGAACACACCAGTACGATTGACAGAGTATAATATGATGATGGATTCTCCCTATGAAAATTTCAGTCCTCTTACAATTTATCATTTGACATTTAGAAAGTACATGCTATTGCAAGCAAAATAATATCAAACTGGCAAAATTTCATTGAGAAATAAAAAAAGTTATATATAGCCATTTAAGAGAACACACCAGTATGATTAGGTGAGTTTAATTAACATGGCAAATGTTCCCTATGAAAATTGAAGTCTTAATTTTTACAATATCAGAATTTCTACTCTTTTCTATATCAGTATAACTTTAAATTTTGGGTCATTTTTAAATTTAAAGGATTGTAATTATATTGATAATTTTTTCAAGGAATGAATCAAAGAGCTGAGATGTATACCTATATAGTTTTTCTTCATACAAAAACTTACGATGAAATATGGCACAGTTAGATATTCTTCATTTAATTTATACACTTATTATTATCATTAAATTTCCCAAACAATTAGTTATGAAATGAAAGATACAATTTCTGGTAAATTGAGTCTAAATTCTGTAAGTGATTGTAATCTGCACCATAAAAGACAGTACTGAATGCATTGTAATAGGAAAGGTCATATTATATGTATGCATATATATAAATTGGTAAAATTAAATTGAAATGTTAGAAAAGTATATTTTATGAATATATATTTTTAATCTGTTAAATAAGAAAAAAATAAAATGTTGAATAAATGATGGTTTTTAATTATGAAAATGAGTTGCAACAGATCTTTGAATGAGCAAACCATGAAGCCTCATGTGTACATTCAAATACATGTATTTTGAATTTTTTTTTTTTTTTTTGAAACAGATACCAATAACTGTTTTCATGTGATAATAGCACTAACAACATAATTAGTCCAACATGTTGTTACCTAAACTTAATTAACAAGGTTAACTATATTTACTAATTATTAACCATTGTCATCTTCATTGTTTTGCAGTAAAAAAAAACTATTAATAACTATACATATTTTTGTATGTCCATTAATCAACACTTTAAAATGTTGTTGTTTTTTCTTGGAAAATGTTTTAAAATAATTTTTAGAGTAGGTACTCCAAAACAAAGTATATACACAAATTGATAATAAACAGGAAATGGCTCGAGTCATCATCAGTCGGTGTGGAGATGAATTGTTGAATATATGTGTATATCACTGTTTACATTGAAGTTCTGGGAAAAAAAAAGGTGTGAGAATATTCCCTTCAGGCTAAATTTTACAAAATATTTTCAAAGGTGTGAAATTGGAATCCATTCAATGATTTCAATCTGATCACTCTTTTACAACATTATTCTAAGATTTTCCAGAATCAATAAATTACTCTAGATCTCTTGAAAATTCTTCAGCAAATCAAAGATACTGAAATACAATCAAGCCTTTGGAAGCAATTTCAGTACTCTTTTGAGATGGGGTGGGGTACATGTAAGGAGGTGGGCTCAACTGATGAAGAATTTATAGAAGCAACTTTTATAATTTTGTTGCATAATATTCGTAGCGTAAAAGAGACGTCTGCATATGGGGGCAACATTTCTTCTGCTTGATTTTTTAAAATTGTTTTAATTTTATTTTTTGTTTTACTGAATAACGATAAAATGTGTGAATCGTTAGCTTTCCACTCTTACTCTGTATTTGGTGTTGATGTGCAGTGCTAAGTTTGTACAATCTCGTAAGATTTCAATACATGTATATAAAAAAAAAACCTGAAATAGACTTGAAATTAAACAACAGTGGCCTTATCGGCAGACATATGGCTGCAATTAGCCCTTTGTTTTATTTCACAAGTCCTGCATCTAGTATCTGAAATGTACTGTTAGTACACTTTGAATACAAGATTATTGATAGGAAAGTTAAGTATATGTGTATACTTTTCACACGGAATTTACATTTGGTACATCATTAACTATCAAATATCAGATTATATATTTTTATTCATTTTTACTATTTACAATTTAATCAGTTTGGTTTTCCACGAAAGATATTTTTTAATGCGAATGTGATCTACAGGATAACATTAAAACAAGGTGATCGAAGTTATATAGTAGAATAATATATTATCTTCTTTATATACCAACAGTCCTAAGGGGACCGCTTTGATTATTTACTATAATTTAAATCAAGGATCTATAAATTGTCATTTTTTTCTACTAAACTTTAAAAAAAATTCCTTTTCGTCCAAAGTTTCTTAAAATAAAAGTTACATTGGCTATTATTGTTTAGATGAAAAAAATAAATCACGTAAACGTAAAGACCATAAGTATTTAAAATCTATAACTTACATTCTAGAAAGGGACATAACTCTGTAAAGAGTATCGTATTATGCTATAGTGTCCTAGATCGGACATAGATATTCTTTAAGCTAGAGTTAAAGCTATAATTTTATAAATGATTTATTTTTATTTTATCGATAAAAAACAATAATAGGACATATTCATAAATGCGTCACAAGACCCACTTCGAGATATTGACTCTGCTGACTTCTAAACGCTTTAGCTTTGGACGGGACTATATTTTTGGACGGGGGTGTCGATCCCAAGTTAAGCTCAATCTGATTTTTTTTTTTTTTTTTTTTTTTTTTTTTTTTGGATATTTGTCATCTGAGTTTGATTTCACAGAAAAATAATCAACTTCTGTTGTATTACCTGTTTTTCTTAATCTTGCAGTAAATGTTTGAATACTAATAAAGCAACTTAAGTCTGCTGTTAAACCTAACCCCCCCCCCCCTCCCCTTGCTAACTTCCAAGAAACCAATATCTTCACCCCAGATCTCCATAGGGTATGATACATGTATGTATATACCTAGAGGCATTTAAGAGTCTAACTCTTTTGTTTTCCCCAGGTAGCAAAACTGTCACAATTTGCTTGGAACTAACAAAACATACACAAGGGATATTAACACACAGCAAGTCGATTTAACAAATGAATCTACAATAGAAATTCATGAAAAACAAACTCCATGCTTTTACTAAACCTTTGGATTAAGTCATAATTTTTTTTTTCATTTTCAATTTAAAAATTAAATCCAAACAATTTTACATCGTTCATAATTGATAGCAAACAATTAATATAAAATTGCATCCCCCCCCCCCTTAAGGACAGATGATACAAACAAACGTTTGTCAAAAAATTCGAAAATATAAACTTGAATCATGTTTATGAAAGTAAAATGAATGCTCGTATAGCTTTTGATTTTTCATTCTACGTTTCACAAAAATGGGATTTGAAGTGACAAAAATTTATAGGTTACTATTGATTATCACATGAAGGATGGTTGGTGAATGATACAATTTTGAACATCATAGAAAGTTAACAATATATCAAAATGTCGTGAATTAAAAGAAGAAGAAGGGGCTTTATTGAGGCTATGTACTGACTGGACTTTTAAACTTGTACTGAATATCCCACTGACCATGCAAATAAAATTTTCTTGACTTTTCAAGGGAAACATTAATTTTTATTTTAGAGATACAGAGAGACTACCCACCCGTCCACTACCCCTCCTCCTTCTTATCATGTTCTCAATGATCATGATGATGTCCCATTTATATAAAATGTTAATATTTTTGGTATTGGGCATTTTAATTACCATTATTACCCATGGCAGTATTTACAACAACAACAAAAAAAATCTGAAAAAAATAGGCCTGATAATTTATTTCATTTCTTTGTTTTCTCGTGAACTATGCATTGTTTAAATTAAAAAAAGATAAACCAATAAATAAAAAGAAGCAGTAATATTCTATCTATGGATTCACTTCTTAAAAATTCTGTGCAGACGGATGCATTATATTCCTAGAATTACCCAATACCAACCCAAGTAAAAAAAACGGCGACAAGATTATGAGGATATTGGAATTTCCACATGATGTTTGTAAACAAAATTATGACGAAGACCTGCTCTATTTTTGTAAGTAGATCTAGAATTATTGAATTTGTTATTTATTTCATTTAAAGCATGTTAATACATGGCTCATAGATTCTTTTTTTTTTTTTTTTTTTGAATATTCGAATATTCTCAATGTGTACACTAGCTGATGATTGTACTTAAAAAATTATACTGTCATGTCTAAATTTGTCTGTAATTTGCAAGTTACAATTTATAAGTATCTTGATCACAGTCATCAGCATTACTGATTAGAAAATTAATTATCTTCTCTCAGACATGGTTAAAAGTATCCTACTACTGTAGTGTACTAGGGATTAACAAACATTGCATGTGTTGCAAGTACTATTTTTTTTTTTTTGGTGTCAAGATAAATTTTGAGATATGGGGGGTCAGTGCTTATAGTACATGTCATGATGGACATAATTAATAACCCCCAAAACTCCTACTTATATTGTTTGGAAGTATCCAAATATCAAATTACTAATTCTCTGTTAGAAAATTGGTTGATCCTCTGAAGTTTACATAGGACATGTACCCACATGATTATTGATATAATCAATGTTTTTTTTTTTAATCTCTGAAAAACAGTCTTAAAACTTTGAGTGAAAAATCAATCTTTATACTGCTAAACTCATTTTTTATACCATGAATACATACTTAGGAATATCATTATTAAGTTATGTTCATGTTCTTTTGAGGGGAAAAAATATACATCATGTAGATGCTTATGTGTAAGTAAATTATAAAAGACAAAAATGCTAGGACTTTTTTATTTTACATATTTATTTGTAAAAATATTTTTTCTATTAATTGGAAATGAAATAAAAAAAAGTTCTAGCTTTATTACTAATAATATGATTTTTTATTAGAATTGATAGGATATTGGATGTTTAAGAAATAAAGACTGCATTCTCGTGCATGTTGCAGGATAACCTGCAATGTTAATGTAGACATAGATTTAAATTACACAAGGACTCCCATGCCAATTTCAATAGTCCTCACCCACTGAAGTCAAACACAAAGGTAGTCGCACGAGATTTACATGCATATTTAGCCTCCTTAGCGTCAGACACAGAGACAGGTGCGCACGAGATTTTCATGCATATTAGGCCTTCTTAGCTCCTGACCTATCGACCTGCCTAATTTACATTCCGATAGAATTATCAAGAAATCAATTCCGCTAACTTTCAAAGAGTTACCACAGAGAAAAAAAAAACAGACATGGAAATATTATGGCATGACATCATGAAAAATTCTCAAGGGCATAAAACTACTATATACAGATACCGGTAAATGAATGCAGAACATGCACAAAGTTTCATTTATGGTATATTGATAGATAAAAATAATTTATACTTTTATACTTCGACCTCAGTAGGGGTAAATTTTAGCGTCAGTCATTTTGGCTGGATCGAGAAATTTCAGTGATCGATATTCAATCCATTTTCTAATTTTAGTGAAAAATTTAATCCATGCTTTGTTATTATACATGTAATTGGTATTGTATGATTTATTCTATTTTTTTCTTTAACAGAAAATGAAGGTATAGTAGCTGACATATAGTGTACATGTACCACTTGAAGATTTGTCCCCCTTGTAGATACAAGAAATGCAAAGGTAATTCTTTGTGAAAATAGAGAGAATGAATAATAAAATTTTTCAAACCATACAACAAAAACTACTTTGAATAATTAGTACGCAACCAACCATTTACAATTTAATTTTGCAGTTTTATTTCTTTAACATTGAAAAAAAATCAAATTTGATATTTTTTTTTAGCTCTACTGGTCAGAGACCAGAAGAGCTTATGGGATAGGAAGGTGTCCCTCGTCCATCCGTCTAGCTGTCCGTCTGTCTGTCTGTCTGTCCATGGCGTCTAGTTGTCTGTCTGTCTAGCTGTCCATCTGTTTGTAATTTTTCAAAACACTACTTCTCCTACAGTTTTATTCTGATTTCAATATAACTTAGACTGCACTAAGGTACATTTCAATGAACGGTGCTGCCATGGTTACTAAAAATAGAAATTTCTGTAAAATTCCTTTAAAACGCTACTCCACCTACAATTTTGGTATGATTTCAATATAATGTGGCACACAAGTAGACTACACTTAGATACATAATTCTATTTATTGCTGTCTGTTGCAAAGTTTCAAATCCAAGTGTTACTTTTTCTTTGTTATACATATAGACCAGGAGAGCTACAGTCTCATCAGAGACTTCTGGTTTATCCTTTTCATCACACAGCAACTTTCTTTTTTTTTCAGTGTACACAGATACATACACATAAAAGGAGACATCACCTCATGATCTGTGGATCCATTGAAAACTTTAAGGACAAAACTTTTGATAATTCATTCATGTATAGAGTGTTGACTCGAATATTGAATATCTAATGAATGGAAGCAAGAGAATTAATTTAAGAAGTATTATATTGTATATTACTCTTCTTATTCATCTGTCAAATTTCTTAATTAAAAATTAAACTTAAAGGCTTAAATAAGGATTTTTTTTTCATTATTTTAATTAGAACAAGTTCTTTAATTTATTTTTCTCTTATATAAACGGGCATTTAAGGTCATACGCAACGTAGTTTGCACTTTATTGGGTTCTTCCCTGGAGTTGAAGAGTTCCACTAAATGAAGGACCTGTGTGCAATATTTTTATTGTCTATATATGGATTTGTAAATCTCTTCTAAAACAATTTTGATAAAAAAAATCTGGAATTTATGTTTTGTAATTTTTGTACATTTTTCTTTGAATAATGCAAAATTTTTCAAACTTTAATATCTTTTCAAAATCCCTGGAAATGCATACTGATTTTTTGTTTAAAAATATGTTATATGGTACATGTATTATAAGTTTAAATTTAGAATATCTTGAAAAATTATCAGTAGGTAAGGTATCTTGCGTATGTCCTTAAATGTAAAATGAAGGTATGTGTACCTTTATTCAATGAACTAGGGAACTCATGAAGTGTGCATATTTATATAATAGTGTTGTATTTTGCATGCACTATTCTTAAAAAGTAGTCAGGGTTTGACACATGGTGCACAAGCCGGAGGCTTTAGGTATAATGTACAGATAGTTTTAGAGAATAGTAGTTGAGTGATAGGGTCAATTGCAAGAAACTATTTTAGAAGAATTATTTTGTTTATTTTTCATCTTAAGTGTTAGCTGCAGAACTGTAGCTCTCTGAAAAAATATATATTGACAGACGGGAGAGCTACAGTGCCACCCATAGAAAAAACTGTATATTTATTGTGCACTGTTTCTCGATTTATTTCTCAGTGTTTTTAAAACTGTCATCTCAAAATATTACTAAACGTGTGTTTCTAACATATTCTTTCACTGTTTCCACAATAAAACATTCCTTATAATTGTTTTTAACAGCCCTCCTGGCCCTGAAATTGAAATCATTGAAAATTTTGCCTATTTATACTGCCATTTTGGTCTTCACGAGAATTCGGTCCAACGCACTTAGTACAAGTGTAAACTACGAAAGTTATAGAGGAGTAAGGACTTTTTTGAAATGTAGCTTTTTTTTCAATTGAGGTAAGAATTTCGAAGAATTAATTCAGAACCGAGCGCACTTTTTTGTGCGCAATAAATATACAGTTTTTTCAATGGGTGGCACTGTAGCTCTCTGGTCTGTCAACATATATTTTTTCTGAGAGCTACAGTTCTGCAGCTACTTAAGTGTAAAATATTTGAAACTAAGTTTATATATATTATAGTACATTGATATTTATAACGGCGTCTGTGTTGTAATCGGTAGCGCGTCGGAATGACAATCTCGGGGTTGTGAGTTCGCTCCCAGGCGTGGGCGCAGTCAGTTTTTCTTCAGAAAATGAAGTCGTGCACTATTTCGGCATAGTATGCTTATGCTATTTAAATCCTTAGAACACTATGCAAGAAAAGTAGGGTATGGGTTATGTAGAGACAAACTGACAGGAAGCATAATAATTGACAATATGCATTTATGACAAGAAAATTGAAAATCTTCCTGAAAGAAGTTGAATAAATTTAAGCCACTTAAGTACCAATCTAGTTAAAATTAGATGTTAGATCCGCTCACATAGTCACTACAGTCAGTTTAGCGAGTATGCGTGCGGATCTAACATCTTATTTAAATTACACGTAGATTGCTGAGGTAAAAGTTTAATACATGTACCCAATATCATTCTGCTATATTTGCATCCGCGTGGGTATTAACAGTGAGCATTAACTAACTGTGGCCTGGACCTCTTATTTTATGTGTTATGGGGTGTCCAAAACAAGGTGCATGCTGACGTTTAACAAAGAAGAAACTTGCAATGGCCTAAGGTGACTTGGCTATTATCAGTTGAATACATGTCAATGGTGCATGGTTATTATATGTACCAAAAAATAACAAGTAAAAGATCAGCAGAGTGTTTTTATTAAAGAAGTAACAGAACTAAGGAAAACTTGTTTTCTACTGGATGATATGAAACAATGAGTAGAGTACCACCGCAAATATTTCTGGATCCATGCCCTTTCATCATGTTTATTTTTGAACGGGTTCAATGAACTGTCAAAAATTCTTGATATGTTTAGTAGGTGTGGGTAGAAAGTTTTGAAATTAGTGAAAAGGTTGTTAAATATTTTTAATGCAAACTACCAGTAAATGTGCATAATGAAGATGGTTGAATTTTTTTCAACATTATTTTCTGTTCATTTGTCAGATCGGGTTCGTTATGAGTAAAATAATTTCCAGCTGTCATTGGAACAAAACAAGGCATGATCAGGATCATACAAAGAAAATTAAAAGTAAAAATTAGGTAAATTATTACAGTTTGTGCATCTAAATAAGTTTTAAAACTCTCTTAAGAATCTCAGAGTGACTGATACGACCCAATTTCATGTGATTTTTTAATTGGAAACCTATCAGTTTAGTGCAGCAAACAGGCAAAGATCTAACAACGTGCATGGATCTGATCATGTTGTAAAGCTTGACAAATGGCACTTATGCAATAAATTAACCTAAATGATTAGGAGGAAAATAAACATAAAAAGATTTGTTCTTCCTTAATTGCATTTTTTATTTTTCCCATTCAAAATTTACATACAAGGAATAAAAGAAGGTAATCTACATACAAGGGAAATTGCCTTTTTACTTAAAAAAAAAAAAAAAAAAAAAAAAAAAACCTGAAAGTTATAGAGATAAAACCACTTTTGATTTTTTGATCTTTAATCATTGAAAAAATTAAACATTACCCCAAAATTGGTTAATTTTAAGAAATTAAAAAAAAAATGGTTTAGGAAACACATAACTTAAATGAAAATAAATAATTAATAGTAGTTAAACTGTTCAATAGTTTCTTTATTTGGTTTAAAACTGTTGTTTCTTTATCCCATGGGAGAATTTTTTTCTATTTTGTAATGAATATGGGATAAATCCCACATTTATAAAGAGATGGGAGATTATCTTCTATATACAAGTATATGGGAGATTTTGTCCCATTATAAAGCATTCATGGGATTTTCAAACTTCTATGGGAGAAAAAATCCCACAGAATACCTTTTTCTCCCACAGAATAATGGTGGGATATTGGTTAGGAGAAAAAATCCCACCATTATCCCATGGGATTTCTTGGTTTCAGGTGTAATATCTTTTTACCTAGAAGATAATCAGGTGTAAATTTTGGTTCATGTGTTAAGTTTTAAAAAATCCCATCAGATGACATAAATGGTTTCCACATATCTTTGGAAAAGTGGTTGGCGAAAGTCCGGACAAATGTCGTGTCCGGAGTTAAATGTCGCACTGTTTTAAGTCCTTAATGTAGTTATTTATATTAATCATATTCAATCCACCACTCTTGTAATCTTGAGTAATTTGTTTTCTTTTTATCTTGTCCACTTTAGATCTCCATAGAAAATTAAATATAACATTATTTAGATTTTTAACAAAATATTCAGGTGAAGGTAAAGCAATAAAGAGATGGTTTTACTGTGCTATTAGTAGTGATTTTTTAAGTGAAATCCTACCCAAGGGGGTAGTACGTCTTTTACTCCATTGTAGTATTATATTCTTAATTTTAACCATTTTTTTGTCATAATTTAGTTTTGGAATTCTAGTTAAGTCCACATCAAAATAAATACCTAATACTTTAAATTGTTTTGTCCATTGGAAATTCATTTCATTAAGTAATCTTTCATTTGAATACTTTTTACTTCCTATCCACACTATTTTTGTCTTAGAGAGATTAGTTTTAAGCCCTGATAATTTATAACATTTAATCATTTCTTCAATAATAATTAGTTTCTTAGGGATTGTTCTGTTCCGTCTAGTATAACTAGCGTGTCATCGGTATACTGAGACATTAAGTATTCATCCTCATCAATTTTAATGCCTTTAGATTTTTTTTTTTATTTTTAAAGCTAAAATTTCTGCACATAGTAAAAATAAGTATGGTGAAATTGGATCACCCTGACGACAACCACGGACTAGTTTAAAAGAAAATGGATAAATGACCTGCTTGATTGATAGCTGATTCAATTATTACATTGAAATACTGAAATCCATCTTCTTAAAGAAGGACCAAAATTAAAGAATTTAAGGGCTTTATCAATAAAATTCCATGAAACTGTGTCAAAAGCTTTTTCAAAATCAATCATTAACAACAATCCATCAAAATTTTTAATATGTGATATCGTACGCAAGTCTTATAGCTATTTTTGTCTGTTTATTTTTGTATAAATGAAACATATATTTACAAGGTCAGCAACTTTTGTATATCATCATTAATTTTTTTTTGTAAAAATCCCAAAATTTAAATTTGCTTTCTGAATGATAGTCGTAATCCTGTCTTCAAAAATGTGTACATTGTCACATTCCCATAAATAAAACATGTATTATTGTTTCTTCTGTATGGCAGAAGAAACAAAAGTTTCTCATCTGTTTTCCTAATTTTAAATAGATAGGAATTTTCGCCTATATTATTTAAAATTTAATCTTGAAACAAATGAACTTCTGTAACGTCTTTAATTATTTCATAAAACTGTTTTGCTTTCTTACACTTTGAAAGAGTCGATTTTCTTAACAGCAGTAATTTTGAAACTAGAGGTACTGTGAGCACTGAGCTTAGAAACTGATACTATCAGTCCCATATGAACATAATGGCAATGTCTATGTTTTCCGATAGGAAACCCCAAATATGTATCTCATCAAAGCGTAAAATATGAGGTGATCAATGGCAAGTAATTAAGATTCGTTGAATAAAGAAAATCTCAATAAATTTTATTCATTGGTATTGAAGAAACTGCGGATAAGAGATGGGTACCCCCACGCGTAACGAACAGGCGGACACCCATAACACTATCTATATCCCCGCTTAAAATGGCTGGGGTATAATATCATTAATGTTCGTTGCCCTCGCCTCATTTCTTGCTTTTACAACATTTATTATATCTGCAAATTTTTAGAAATTGAGACATGTATTTGATTGATTGTATGTTGTTTAACGTTTAATGGCAAAATTTTTCCCAACAAAAATATTCACATTTACAGTATTTCATGATTGATTGCTTTTATCGCGATTTAAACCCATAGTGTATACTAGTATATAATCTGTCAAAAAGGCACGCACCTACAGAGTGAAATCAAAATAATCATGAAAATAATAGTGAAATTTTAGCAACACGGAATTAAAAGCGTTTAGTTGGTTTTCATTTACGTGATTCAGTACATATATAATATCAATAGCATGTAGGTTGATAAAGCTGGACAATTTTCAGGTTGATATGTTTTAATAATTATTGTTTTATTCTTTTTAACTTAGTCTTTGAAAGTTAGTTCTCTACTCTTCGAAATTCACACTTCAGAATAAGTATCGATAAAGGCTTATTACTAGGAAAAAAATTAACCTGGCATCTATAGGGCTCATCTATGTTATCAGTCAATTCTCAAACATATTTGTTGTTGCGAAAGGTCACAACAGTGCAGAGAAGCATGCATAGCGGGTGATTTTAATCTTGGTCTGAAATATTCTTTGCTCACTATTCCTCTTCCATCATTTTGTTGCAGATGTAAGGCAAAATAATCAAAGTTATCCTGGCGTTTGACCCTCAAAGAGAGGGAGGATGGAAGAAACCTTTGTATTCAAGGGAACTGAATATCACTTCGATGGTAAACATCGATATCATTGACCAAAAGTAATGGTGCCAGTAGATAACTGGGACAGATCACAGAGGGCTTTTCATAAATATGACGTATAGCTCTAAAAATTATGCGCTCGTTTAAAGAAGATAATGAAACAGGAAAATTAGTCCCGACAGAGATAACACTTAATGCTGAGCCAGCAAATTAAAGTCTATTGATTATAGTAAAGTTCAAACAAAGCTTATTATTTCTGCTTTATCCTGAAGAACTGAGGATTTTATTCTTGTGTTTGAAAGTAGCGATATTTATTAGAAAAAGAAGTTCAGCACAATGATTTTAGTATGTTTTATGGTTTCGATGATACATAAATTTGCTACAAAAGATTCTTGTCTATTTATTCACAAATCATGTGAATAAATCTTAGAAAAATTAACGGTGAAGTGAATTTTTATTGTCATTCGTGATTATAACGTCGCCACAAAAATGACAATAAAATCAATTAAAATTGGTATACATGAGTGCGATATTTCTCCATGAAATATTCATGCAACAATGCAAATATATCAAAGTACTTGTTTGTGAATTGCATTAGGCGGCTTGCATTTAAATAGTTAACCATTATTGCTGATACATTTTGCGTTGCTCCCAAAGTTCAGTCCACATAATTCCATATCTTTATCATCCAGACCCCATCTCATGATACAGTACCCGCATCGTTATTCTTTACAATTCTATCGTGTCCTATCGTGCGTGTATCCTATCGTATCGTGCGTGTATCCTATCGTATCGTGTTTTCCGTTTATCAGGTTTTGCGTTTTCTATCGTGTTTTCCGTTTATCAGGTTTTGCGTTTATCGTGAAGATCGTTTATCAGGTTCTATCGTGTATCGTGTTTTGCGTTTATCGTGTGCATTCGGAAACCCTCGCTTTTTATCTTTACCTTGAGAAGAAACACCCGAGATATCACGAGTTCATTTTTCGTTTTGTTATTTTATTTACGAGTTATTTAATTGCTGAACAGAGAGAGAGAAATCAATAACTAATCAGATTCTCTTGTATATAAATTTAAGAAAATAAATAAATAAATTACTTAATAGATAAATAAATACATAAATAAATGATAAAAAACGTCAAGTACCCGCCGTGACCAAGCAGAGAGCGTAAATCGAAAGTTAAATCCTATTTGAAATATATGAAATAATCGGTCTACTAGTCGTTTTTTTCTTTTCTAATTCAAATTGTCGATTTGTAAGAAATATATTTAATTTGTCAAAAATAGTACTTCTACAATTTCTTTAAACAGTAAGAGTCACAAAAAGGTAGACCTTTATTAACTTTCTTTTGATGATTATAGAAGCATAACACTGTAGGTATGTGTGCAAAAATAAATAAATTGAAAAAATATCAACATCTATATATGGCCTATCGTTTTTATCAATAATGGAATTACTAAATAACAAGTTATTCATTTTTCTGAAACACTTGTAGAAGCACTTTTTTTTATTAATATTTAAAAAGCATCGTCTGGTAACATACATGTAGTTATATTTTTATGCCTCTAGTCTAAATGTATGCACAATCAATTACATGTATTTAAAGGATTGTTTCCAAATGATTCATAACAGCATAAAGCATATACAATGTAATGCATGATCTTGATAACATTTACAAATTTTGTCTGTAGGTGCAAGTATGTAGTTCCTATTTATTTTTTTTCTATTTATTTGTTTCTCTGATGTGTCTAACTAAAAAATAAATTACAATTTATAATGCATGAGCATGCTCTATTCAATTCATCATAATTATGATAATTATATATTATAATGTAGATGTTTAACCATTTTACTTACTACTGCCTTTAGAAAATGTAAAAAAAAAAAAAAAAAAAAAAAAAAATCAGTATACACCTTACCTATTTCGGCGTGGAAATGAACTGAGTATATACTGTAACTGACAGACGGAAGCGCTCCCATACCAAGAGAACTGACACCTATATGTACCTGTCTAATCAGTACACTGTCTCCCTGTCAGGTCAAGACCCAACCCCCCTCCCCATACATGTCACCTTGGCCCGTGTGTATTCAACGTCAACATACCTGAACTGCTCTCTCACCTGGTGTCAAGTATTTACCTTGAACCCTACTGGGTATCAATACATTGCATAAACTCATTTTCTGGATAATGTTCATAATTTGTATGAACAACACTTAAAGATTTTATACACTGTACTAAGAAAATAAAAAATGTACACTTCAGTTACTAATTAAAAATTGAATAAATGAATCAAATGAGATATAGGCGAGATTTGTCCCAACACTCCATTGATTTAATTCATTTGTATACTTTTATATACTTCTTATTGGTTTACAGTCTCAAACATGATTGATCTGATCAAATTTAAAATAAAATATTAATCGAAGAAAATGGTAAATAACTCTAATAGAAAAATATGAACTTTGCCTCGCATGACTTTTTTTTTCGCTATTAAAAGCGCCTCAAAAGATGAATGTAAAAATTTATATGAAATCGCCCGGTTTTGCTTCGATACACAAGACGTGTAAATGCCTTGAATTGAATTTTATTAGTGTTTATCTATTACATTTAATACTTGACTATATTCAAGAAGTCAATATATATTTTCTTTTCTTTTTATTCTTTTTGAATCGGATCTTTTTTTTTTTTTGAGTGGATAGTGTATCCCCCCCCCCCCCCACGCTGACTGTGCCTCAGGTGGGATTAAGACTTTCATAATTTAGAAAGATTTGTTTTATTTTGCCGATATAGTCATATATAAGATGATAAGATTAGTAACAATTAATACAAAGTCTAATAGAAATGATTTACAATTATTCAGTCCGAAATCTTCTTGTCATATTGTGGAAATTTATTTCACATTATTATTTTTGTGTGGATAAGCTTAGCATACATGTAGCTATGGTAGATATAAATTCTTCTTTTTTTTTTTTTGTCTTTACTGAGATTGTTGTCAGTATTCTTTTTGTTTCTATCTCGGCAATTTTTTGCATCGGTTGTAATTGTGGCTTTCCATATTTCATCTTTATCGGTAGGACACATCGTCATTATTTAAAACATTGAACTTTTTATACGTAAATCTATCGTTTGTATTACATATGTCACCACGATTTGGTTCGTTATGAACAATTTCCATGGCATCTAAAACATCACCGACCAGTGTAATATATGATTCATTCAATTTTTATCACAGTGTGGTACTACCGAGTAGAACTTTATAGGGAGATACATGATAATCCGGGTAAATATCGGCAACAGTTTAATGTAAAGTACTTACAGTGACAATTTAAAAATCGCAGAAAGGAAGTATCGATCGAACAAAGGAGAAAACATACAACTTATAGTAAAATTCAATCGCGGAAAAGCAGTATGGGGTAGTCGCGGTAAAGCAGACAGGTTACAAAAATAAATTCGCGGAAAAGCATGTGGGCGAGGCTCGTGTAAAAAGCATTTTCATTTCCTTAGGGACGGGGGGGGGGGGGTTCTAAAAAGAAATGTTTTGACAAGCAAACAAAAGAGGCTTAAGACATTATTGTTGATGGGCGATATTATATAAGCATTATATTTTTACTCTATACTACACATGTAGGTACACGACTGCGTTCTCCCTTCTGGGTCCTATACAGACCTATGACATTTGAAATACAAAAGAATGGGAATGCGATATTCTTTTCGGATACTAGATGATCTAGTGAGTTTATTAATTTTGTTAATTTCGATTTCTTTCGGCCGTTATCCTTCTTCATATATATGTACAATATATATATATATATACAATGTATGTACTTTGAATATGTAAATGATTAATTTTCTATGTTTACCGGATATATATTTGTGACATACACATGTATATTTATATAGGAGAAATTATATAATCACAGTCCAGTGCACAGCCTGTGTCAACGCAACTAGGATATTTCAGCAAGTAACGTGTTTAAAACGTTAAAAAAAATTATATAAATTAAAGCAAATTCATAAACTTTGAGGAGACAGCGTTAACTTTAAAATGTAATTTTTTTTTTTTTAATATTTTTTCCCCTAAACTGACTAGTAAATTATTTTCGTAAGATTTGAATTCTTAAATACCGATTATTAAAATTAATGCGATTTTGGATACATCACAGACTTCTAGCAAAAGATTTTGAATCCAAATATTTCATTTATTACGAAGTGTTCTTCCGGATATATACTCAATATTTGATAATAAATTTATAAGGTTTTATTTGTTAAAATACTGAATATACATGTATTATAGCGTTTCATGAATTATTGCAAACTTCGATTGTCTACAGAATTATTGAGCCACCATCATTAAAATCTCTATTATTAAACGACTAAAATTCAAGTTTAACGATTCGAGGGAATTTGAATAATTATACAAACAATCGCATAATTTCCACGATAGAGTGCAATTTATCTAAAATAATTACAGTTTGAATTTGGTGACGATCCATTATTGACAAAAATAAACTTTCTTGTATAAAGCATAGTTAACTCAAATGTTTAATCATAATATATTTAATATACTTAAGCATTTAGATTTGCGGCTTTGTAAGTGATTAAAATCGTCATACTACAGTGTATCTAAAAGAAGACAATTCGTCTTGTCAAAATACATTTCGCATTTTGAAACAATCCTATCAGGTTTTGCGTTTATCCTATCGTGAAGATCGTTTATCAGGTCTATCGTGTTTTGCGTTTATCGTATTTTGCGTTTATCGTGTTTTGCGTTTATCGTGTTTTGCGTTTATCCTATCGTGCGTGTATCCGATCCTATCGTGCGTTTATCCTATCGTATCGTGCGTGTATCCTATCGTATCGTGTATCCTGTAAAGAATAACGATGCGGGTACTGTAATTTTAGATTATCATTCCAATCCCACAAGTAGACTCTTTTGATATAAATCAAACGAATATTATTATCAAAAGTCTAATAATTTACAGTATCTTTAGATTAAGGGCATTTTCACACCTCCTAGAATACCAGCGATTACTGAATACAGAATTAATCCTTGTCAAAGGAACACTTATTTATACTAAAAGCATTACACTGATGGATGCGTCTGCTCGTCTTTGACTCCCTTTGTCCAACGAATCAATACATTACAGATGACAAATGCAAGTAATTCAAAGGTACCAAATACAGTTCGAAAATGTCAATGTGTTTGGGGGTTTCTATATGATGATATTTACAATCTCCTGACGTCATCTGCATGGTACCAGTTTTCAAAGAAAACAGACGCGACCTCTGCTCAACTAATGAATATAATTATGTTTCTGTACTTGTATTTTTTTTTAAAATAACGGATGATAACGTATTTCCCTCTCAGAAAATGAAAAACGAACAAATGTGTCCTTAACGATGCAAAATTATCAATTTTAGGGTTATCTTTCTTAGCTGAGTTTTAAAGAAGTAAAAATGGAAATTGTTAATCATGACAATAAGCACGAGTAGAATTGAAGCTATTATACACCGAATATATGTAATTGTAGTGCTGTTTACCAATGGCGTTTTAACTTCGAACAAATTGTATTGTTTATATCATGTTATTAAATTTGAATTTATAGGGTGGAGGATTATAACTAATTTACAAAATAATTAATAGTTATATTGTAATTTTGTGTTTACATCCGGGAAGTAAATTCAAAATTTACCACATCGAACTAGTATCACCTTACAAGATCAAGTCGACCCACAAAAATAAATATTCTGTCTGTAATCGAATGTTAATCAAAATCTACTGCTTTTAAATATGAATAAGCTTTTGAGGTGTAAAACTGATGTCAACAAAATGCTTAAGAATAATTTCGATATTATTTTTTCCCTACCAAACGGAAGCAAAAATGAAGATTTTTTTTCTTGTTCCTAAATTTATTACTTTCGTTTTAGAATACATGTATTTCTTTCTCACTCCAAGTAATATTTCTGAAATTCTAACAGAACTCCATCTAAAGTACTATTGATTTTGTATCAAATCTCAGATTACATAGAAACTGTTATTTTTATCTAGAGAAATTCTCAAAGAAAAAATTCTCGACAATCAATTCATATCCGCTGTATCAGAGAGGTTGATACTTAATTAATCCATTTACACAAAATATCTCCTGTTGACAAGACCAAAATTTCCGCAAATCGAATGGATTTATGTTTTCCCTCCAATTAATGTATAATACATTATTGGTGTACCATATAATGCGCAGATTATCTGGATATCAGAATCGTCAATTCTATTTCAAGAATTTGGCCAATTGTTGGCACGGAGAATGAAATTCAAATACGGAGTCCCTCCTTGACGTTTAAATCATAAACTTAAGGTATTCTTATACATAATTATAAACTGTCATATTTTCGAATTGGAAAAAAAGAAGTTATTTTACAAAAAAAACCCCTCTTTCTTTTGAATGTTTTGCTAATACCTATAATACCTTAATTCAAATTTTATTTTATTCCTCTAGTAGATTGTTTAATATACATGTAACATACAATTTTGCAGTTGTTTGGTTATTGTGCGTTAAGACTATACGGACGTATTGTGATGCAGAGGGGGTCGATTTGATACATCAATACATAAAATGAAATATCGATTCTTCTTTAAACTTTCCGATTGTATACTAGTATAATATGCAGATATGGACTTTTTAAAAAGAGCATTTGCGTTTACAAATAATACAAATCAATAAAACCAAAAAGTAAACAAGAATTTCTTTTTCTAACAATAAAAAGGGAAAAGTTTAATTATCTTTATTTTTATTTAATCTTGGTTTTAGAAGGTTCAAAAGACTAAAATTAAAAAAAACGAATTTTTGAAGAAATAAATAATGCTGAAATCTACATGAAACCTGCTTAAAATATAAAAAAAAAATATTGAGAAACCTACAAATGTAAAAACTTGATATAACAAGATATATTGTGATATTTCCCTCAGATATAATATATCGTGATACTTTTCCCCTCGCGATACACTGCCCTATACATGTAGTTAAGACGAGCTTTAAAAATAACTTTCTGGAGTGTGTAAACCATGACAATAGGGTAGGTAAGTACAATCAAGCAAAGTTTTGAGGTACTTTATAGTAATGTCATGCATTAAATAATTAAATACATGTACCAGGTTAGGAAGAAAACTCAAGGTAAAGTGGCACTTGGATAAATGCTTGACTTTCGAATTTTAAGCAAAATTGATAATTTTACTCGAATACCTTCTCTTTTTTTCAAGCCATAGTTAGGCATTTTACCTGCTTACAGGAAATGTTATCAGCTCTAAAGCAGTACATTTTTTTTATTTTAAGCAAGCAATAAGCGGTGACTTTCGATTTTTGTCCTGTCCTGGAGTTATTACCCTTGTTAAAGTATAGATGTAATGGGGTATGTAACAGAAGTTTGGGTTATGTGATTATTTAGGTAAAGGTAAATTTCTGTCAGAACGATTACACGTATCTGTTGAGCGTCTCTTTCATTAACAAAAATCACCATAAAATAGGCTTAGAAACACATCAAAGAGAAGACAATCCGGATTTATGTCACATATTGGATTTGAAATTGTGTTCAACATGAAATGATATTTTCTGCGCTTCTCATACTACAAAAGACTTGAGTCTTGTCTCTGATTACCATTTTATTCCATAACTTGCTTTTGTATGTTGTATGCTGGTGATACTATTTCAAATAACCCAAATAAAGTAGCAAATGTTATCAGATTTTATTATTTATGAATATGTCTCTAGCAAATTGATTAAGTGCTGCATGCTTCTCATGATAAACGGGAAAGTACCCATACAGTGTATAAACCTGGATCCGCCCATGTTAGGTGTATATCTATAAGCGAGAAAGTAACATTTATAATGGCATTTGAAGAAATTACCTTGTAGAATATGCCATTCGACAAAGGTTTAAAAGAATTTAAAGATAAATATTCCTCAGTCGAGTAATTGAGTTGAAGACATCTCAGGCGGGAAACCTTGTTTATTTCTTTCAACTAAATGTCTGTTAAGTATAAATTTGAAGTAATCAAGATCTCGGTACATGTTTTTATTTAAACCTTGAATTGATCAAATTGCAGTCGTTGAGGTTTTGAGTATTTAATTTTAAACAATTATAGAAAATGTTCCCATATGCTTTTCAGTGATTTGATCCTAACGGCCGGTGATTCGGTGAGCTCTAACGGTATCTATACAAAGGTTTCAAAGAGATTATCTCGGATAAAAATCATGCAAAACTCTCCACAAACACAAGGAACAAGAATTCCAATTACAAACTAACTTGTTGATATCTGAAGGTATGAGATCCACATATACGCCACCTCTTTTTCTGTCGGACATATTTGATCTTAAAAATATCAATTATGAAAGACCATTTTATCACAATTTCAGGAGAGTAGAAAATCTAAGCTATAATAATTGTGAAAAAATGTACTTTTAAACACAAAGAATCTAACAATCGCGTTCTTTTTTCTTTGTCCAACTCCATGTGGACCATCTGATATATGGATTTCCCATAAATGCCCAACGTAGCAAATTATGCCTAAATTCTGAGTAAAAAATTTCCTAATATCATTGTTTTTAATATCTGTATTTTATCTTGAAACTCCCCAAAACAGGCCCATGGGCTTTGACGATTAACTGAGCAGCATGATTTTCCCATGCTATTAGTACATGTACTTTGGGCCGAAACGGTAAGGAATTATGGAAGATGTTTGGTAAAAACTCCCACATCATTATCATATTCATACAATTTGTCTCTGAAGTTCAGAAGTTAAGAAGATAACTAAGTTTAATATGACCAACAAAGGCCACGACTTGGGGTCTGTTCCCTGGTCAAAAAAAGGTATCGTTTTTAGAGGGATAGCTGCTCATTATGATCATGCAAACACATTATCCACTAGGTCCACGAGATAAAAATAGAAGTTGTTTCTTTAAATATACCACACACAGGGGAATTTTTATTTTTTAAATGCAATTGTGCATTTACGAATTTAAAACGGGACAAAATTGGTCTTACATGAAAGTGTGAAAGGGCGAAAATAATCTGGGGTGAAAATAACCATGTATACAGTATGACCAAGTTTGCCCCACCTTGGAATCTGCATCATGAGCCAAGGTTTATAAATTTTGAAGGAGAGCAAACATTTTTTTGCAAGATGTCCATGAGTAATTAGGCCAAAGTTTTTATTTTTTTTTTTTGGTTTACGATTTTCTGGCTCATAAAAATGCATTGGGTGGTCGAAAAATAAAAATAAAAATAATTTAGGATTCAACAATTTCATTTTAAAATACCAGCAATGTTGATTTTAATAAAAATAATACACGTCAAAAGTACTTTTTAGATTTATTGACTAGATCACATTACTCTTTTTATTTAATTTTAATTCATTTCTAACTTTAGACTGAATGTCATTTTCATTTAGTTCTGATTTTTGTTTGTCAATCAGTGCTTGGTTCATGATGTTCAACTTCTTTATGTGCTCTTCAGTGATATGTGATGTATTATAAACCTCGGTATCCCCACAAACTAAAAATAAAGGTCCAAATTTAAGTTAAATTTAGATTAAAGAAAAATGCAATTTAATTGTTTAACAATATTAAAAGTAATTGATGTTGAAATAAGGGTTAATCGTTATAATAATTTGATCATGCAGCTATCAAATTTGTTCAACCTGCAGCACAAAAGCCTAATAATTTCTCAATCAAGTCCTTCTTTAAATTTTTTTTATGTACCTGCACAGTAGGCAATGTTCATTATTTACTTAGTAATTCAAAGGGCTTTGATCTTAATTGAGTATCAAATTTGCAAAGATTTGTATATTGAATTTACTTCTATAAATTAACAAATGTTTTTGTTACTTCAACTAAGATGTATTTCTCAACACCAAAATTGGCCTAACTATTATTTATAGGTGTATCCGTGTCTGCTAGGTTAGGGCAGGGGTGTGCAATTAGCATCACCCGACGCCTGGGGCTACCATAGTTTGGGGTCGGACTAGTAGTTTTCTGCACAGAGATAGCCCCTTGGGCTAGTAAAAATCAAAACTACCATTTGTAATGCATGAAAATCTCTGTCAGTATTTTCACTTATGTTTTGCTATTAATTTCCCAACCAATGAAAAATCTCCAGGCAGCATGCTCCTATTTTCACTCATTTTTTGCTATTAATTTCCCAACCAATGAAAAATTTCCAGGCAGCATGCTCCTTTGTTCGAAAATCTCCATAATCTTATCCATTTTGCAGTACTACCTGACTTATTTACGTCCAAAAACGATCGTTTTTTTCTAATCCGAATTTCCTCCATTCCTCTGTTTATTGTAAATGCATGCAGATATCTCATTAAATTATTTACGACCACTCATTCAACTGAAAGATAAATGTTATGTGGTTTACATAAAATATATTTGTGAGAATTAAACTTTAATTTTAAAAAGAATGGCATTAAACCCTGACTTTTTCAACAATAAACTATTTTTTTTCAATATTAGTAGTTATACCCCACTCCCATCCCCTACATTCTGGCTAGTAACTATTCACTTGGGGCTAGTAACTTTATTGTTGCCACTAGCCCGTGGTCTAGTGCTTAATTTTTTTAATTGCACACCCCTGCAGGGTTGGGCATGCACTCTCCAAAATTACAGTTTGAATTTAACCAATTGAGACATTGCAATTGGAGAAAGGGATCATGCATCAAAGATTTTATTCACTTTTCCATGCAGGAAAATTCTTCAGTGAGGAATTACCTTTTTACATGACAGAACCGCCATTTTTGGTTTGCACATGTGTTTATTTACGGTCACCTAAATGTTTGTAAAGGTCTCATATATTAATAAGCGCTTATTTGACTAAGATGCATTCTAAAATTTAAAACCCACCAGTTCAGCTGAGAAAAATCCGGAAAATATGTCGGAACAAAGACATTATTTTTATTTTCATGATTGGTGAAAATTAGGGTCGGCGGAATCGTAAACCAAAAGAAAAAAAACTTGGCCTTAATAAGACTTTAAGGAGTAATGTATTTCAATCTACAACCAACTTGACCCCAACCTGGGGCTGGAACGTTGGACCCAATAGGTATCATAATTTTGGTAATGGGCTAAGTAATTAATGTAATTAATTAATGCAAACAATTTGCTTAATGCATGTACACGTCTATGGGTAAAGAAATTTTTCAAAGTTGTAATACTATTTTCAATGTATGACCAACTTAGCGGGTAAATAATATTTTAAACAAATTCTTGGGCCTGAATGCTAGACCAATGGGATATGAATTAAAGGAATTTGGTAAAGGGTTATGTAGTCATTAAATGAGTGACTCAGGTGACTAAGAATAATCATACCAGCCTGTTCTTTAGAAGTTTTTCAAAGATTTTTCCCAATACGTTCCTAATTAAATTTAGAAATTTAAACATCGATTCCCTTAAGAGGCCCCACCCCATCCCGAGGAACCATGATTTGAACAATTTTGTATCTATACTAGGCTGTTTGCATATCAATTAATATCACTTATCATGTCTTTCTCTTCTTCTTCATTATTCTTTATTTTTAAAGGTTTTCCCCAAAAATGAGTCTGCACTACCTGATCGATGAGGACGTTTGCTTATTCATATTGTTATACCCTTATAAACATTTTTCTGTATATTTATTACCAATATTAAAAAGTCCAAAAAGAAATGTTTATTGCATCGGTCTAACAATTTCATTGTCGACCGGCCTACCAGTCCAACATAAGAATTGTTAGATCAACTTCACTGCTACGTCACAAGTAAGTAATCATCGTTCAATATCGGCGACACGGAAATAGCCGAAATTTAGAGCTGCAAGAGTTGGCGTATGCTATTTGAAAGAGAGTATGTTTTCGGATAAATAATTTTTGTGATATTATAATTTTATTATTAATTTTTCATTCTCTGCTTTTGTTTTATTTTCATTGACAATGTTTTTGTCAGCACATACAACCTATCACTGAGTCAAATGCTGACTAACGTTTTTCTTACTTAGTCTAATTGTTAGGCCATTATTTATACACTAAACTGTCTACGGATTGTTCCTTCTTTTTTTCGATCATGACGAGGAGCACACGGCGGGTGTGACCGGTCGGCAGGGGATGCTCACTCTTACATGGCACCTGATCCCACCTCTAAATTTTGAGGTCTGTGTTTGCTCTGCTCCAAATTTGTATCGTTTCATTGGACTTTCGAGGTTGAATACTGTTCGTTACATGTATCTTCTTATTTCATTTCATTGATCAAGCCAAAATTTTCCATATAAAGCAATTGATTATAATATATTATAACTAATTATAATTTGAACAGATTTAATCAAATTAATATATTATGTTGATATATATTGATATATATACATTTTCACCTTCAGGTCCAACAAATCATATGTTGCCCCCATATCCAGTCAATAACTGTATATTATTTATCAAGGCCTTGCTGTTCATCAAATTTTAAACATCTTTTCAGTATATTACCAGTAAAACTGTGATCTTCTATTGTGGCCTTCACCTACCCCCAGGAGCCATGATTTGTACAAAATTGAATCTGCACTACCTGCCAGTGTTTGCATATCAATATCACTAATTAATGGACTTATTGTTCTAGAGTAACTCGGTTGACCTTAAAATGTCTGAAACAAAAGTTCTACTTTTGCGAGGAGTAAATCAACATTTTGATATTAATTTCAAGCAATCACGTCAGTGATACATATTTTTGCACTTCACTTCTCAAGTGCTAACAGGTTAATGATGTTGACTCTTATTTACATAATGATGGCGAGAACGCATCTTTATTAGTTGATGTTTTATCACTGCCATTATTTTTTTTTGTCAGAATATTTATTTATCTGTCTGAAACAAATGTTGGCTCTTGGAAACAGTGCGATCCAGCATGACTGACCATTAGTATATGGAATCCGAATAGGGCCACGTAGTTCACTTAAAAACCGAGACCCCTGTCACGACAGGCGTTGGCACGATAAAGATCCCTCATTGCACAATGGCCCTAAGTGCCGAGTAAAGGTCAAAATTTGAAGCTCTTCATCGCTATATGGTGACGTCTCTATATGAGTGAACAAGATGTGTTTGTGAAACACTATGCCCCCGAAGGTAACATAATTCTGGAGTGGGACGTAGACTACAGTGCAATAGTTATGGCCACTTTTAAAGTTTTTCAAATGTAGGTCAAATGTCACAGTTGAGGTCACATGATCAAAAATTTCTGCACCAATGGAAAGGTCTTGTCATAATGAACACTCATGTCAAATATTAAAGCCTTACCCTTGACAGCGCAATAGTTATGGGCTAGGTTTAAGTTGACAACAGACAGACAGGACAAAAACAATATACCCCCGGGATCTTTCGATCCAGGGGCATAAAAATTCTCGAATTTGACGTAAAACAACATACAATCAATCAATCAATCATAACCTTTTACTGTTGAATAGGTTCATTGACCCCCCCCCCCCTCCGCACTTGCTGTTGCAGTCAGTGAGATCAGGTAAATGTGGTTATGTATGAATATCTCCCCCCCCCCCCCATCAATAGGATTACGGTGTCTTTAGACAATTTTTTGGTTCTCCATTTTTTTTTCAGGTTGTTATTTTTTTTTTCTGGTTGCCCCCTTTTTTCTTAAAAAAAAAATACTACATGTATGTGCCTGGTCAGCATTTATATGGATATAGGCAAAAGTAAAGAATTCGAACTGAAATTGAATTGAAACTACCAAAAGGCATATACAGTGAAACAGACTTACAACATAGACTCATATCGAGAATTCAATCTAATTGCGAAGTGGCATATATTTTCAAATGAGCGGTAAATAACGAAGTTCTGATTAGATATAATAACAAATAACAAAGCTACATATTTGCTAAACGCGTACCGAGTTCTTATTGTAAGGAATATAACGGGATGATTTTTTTTTTCATGTGGGTCAGCTGATTTCTTTCCCCTCCCTTTTTATTTTGACAGAGGGCATTTAAAACCCCAAGCTTTTGGAATCCTTTTATACATACGAAGTCTTTTCTTAAAGCATACGTTAAATTGAAAGGTTTTAACTGCCATCTCAAAACCAGCTATTTTGGCAAAAGCTGTTCTTACTTTTATTGGTTATATTTAAAAAAAAAAATTTAAACAGAACAAAATATTTTTAAAAATGTTATACTTTTCATATCTCTAGAAAAGATTAACTTTATATTTCTGTAAATTAAATGTCAAATTTTCGTACACACCTTTATGATGCGTCTAGATTCTGTTGTATCTGTACTGAATTTTGGGGTGCTTTTAATTTGTAATTAAGATCGGGCTGGGGTGCCCATATTTCCCTCTCTTCCCGCCAAGGCGGGTGCTGACCAAGATATCAAAACAATCGTTCCTAATCTAGAGATTATTTTTACTTAAAGTGATTTGACACTCTTTATCCTTTTGGGAAATCATTTTATAGCAAAGTATTTTACATACACCTTGATTTATAATAGACTGGCCTTTCCTTTAACTCTAAGGATAAACAAATAAACTTTTCATATCTTCGAAATTGCTCTGTATAATTTGATATGTGTGCTTAGATTACACTTCTTGTTTTAGTCACTCAATATTCTCTACACCTTTTGCAACGAAATATACCTACGAAATAATGTTTGTATGTATACATGTAATGATGTAGTTTTTTTTAGTGTACTGGAAACAAAGGAAAAGCAACTCCCACAATTTCTCAACAAAGATTTTCATATACACCGTGCAGAAACTCGTCATAATAAAAAAAATGACAAATTCTTGCATTCTTTTGCATTTTTTATCCAAAAACGAAAGATTCATTGTGTGTGTGTGTTATCCAACAACAATAAATCGCCGCTTGTTTCAGCGGTAGTTGACTTTTGCTCCTTTCATTATAATAATGCCTTGAGTTCATCTCTCTCAATCAGAATACACTGACTTCAAAATATTAAGGAAGCAGATGCATTCGTCAGAAAGTAACAAGCGTTTCACACATTTTAATCTGCATTCGGTCACAACATGCAGAGTCGCAAATGTATCAACACAAAAGACTGGTAAATGACGCATATGAAGGTGATCCTTAACACCTTTATCAGCCAGCTGTAAGGTTTGATAAATTTGCTGACTTCACATCGATTTTTTCTAGCTCTATGCAAAATACCGATAGTAGATATATATGGTTTTTGGACTTTTAACACAAGTACACATGCTTATTACATGCACATTGTATATATATTCAAATATATCAAATTTTAAACATAAGCATTATATAATTTTCATATTCAGTTTAATAGCACCAAAATATAAATGAAAATTTATTTTAATTTCAAATCTTTTTTTTCTTTGGTATAAAAACAAAACTATACATAGAAGGTGCACCATTATTATAGTTAAACGCATTTAAAATTCTACTTTACAGCTAACTACAAAGCCAACAATTACATCATTTTGTAGCAGATTTGTTTTCTGTAAAAATAAACAACCGTTTTTCAGCAAACATTCAATTATTTACCATTCCGCTATGGGATTCCTTTCATTAAACCTAAATTTACAAAATTACAGAGTTCCCTCAGTATTTAAGAGAAACTTTCAAAAATTGAACGACTCACCACCACTGCAAGCACTGCCTCTCACTTCTGTAAACCATTTTCATCTGCATTTTTTAGAACTAATAATTCTGCGTTTTCTTGGTTTTAACTCAAAATAATGACCGAAAACTACATCGCAAGATCCAGTAAAAGGACAAGCCGCAAAAATTACGTTCAAACGATATCCATTTTCACTTATCTTATACGATATTCATTTCTTTGACACATTTCTAATTTCCCAAGGTGTTTTGCTACACTAAGATCGGTGGTACAACAGCGCCTTTGGGACTCCTTCTTGTATGACACAGTTTGACACCATGTCTTAAGTCTGTTGACTGTTGACACAATTAACGGTAAGACATCCCTCTGAGTGGTGCATCTTTACTTATATTAATTTTAATACTACATATAGGATATAAGCCAGTATTGACCGTTAGCGTTGTCTTTTTTACACCATGTGGTAACATCTGTAACGATTTTCCGAATCACTGCATGCAAATTAATGCCGATAACAGTTAAAAATCATTTATTTTTAATGTAAAACACTTATTTTAATCTAGCCTTTTCATATTAGTCAGTAATAATGAAACAGCTGGATCAAAATTTAACTGAGTCTGTGAACAGCATGAAAGTAAGTGACAACCCATGAACCCAGATAAATTAACCCTTTGTAGCAGCGCAAGATTATTTCTGTTCCATGAAATAAATGCAGACTGAAAGAATTTTTATTGACAAATCATTGAATCAAAAAGCTTGATCAATTTCCAACTCTCCACTTTTGAAAGAGTTGAACAAATAATTAAACAAAAATGTAATCTGCAAATGGTACAGTCATGCATCTGGGATCTGTTTCCGATAATATTAAATCAGTGTTCGGCTTTCTGTACCGAAATATAAACATTTAATTAGATTTCAATGCACTATCTTTCAACAAACATTACTGAATAATCGATATTAAGCTTTCTTGTCCCCAACTTTTTTTTCTGTCCACGGGTTTAATGGCAACAAAAAGGACCTATGGCCAACTGAGAGGGTTCACTCTTTAATAGGACCAAACATGTACACAATGGTAACATATTGCATACAATATCCAGGATGTTGACATCAGATAGTTCAGCATTTTTATACTCTCTGTACAAGTAATTGGGAAAGAAGGCTGAATAATGATCCAGTTCAAATTGATATAATTGACAAGAGCCGTAATATAAACCATTTACAAGAGCAAAATCTTGCCAATATCTACAATCTAAAGAGAGAGCAAATTGTCTCTAGATATTTGATGTTACAGTTAATTTCAAGTACTTCAAAAGACAAAGACATGATTTATTTTCCTTCTTCCCATTCTTTTTTTTTAAATTGTCTCGTTTTCTATGCAATTTAATGTAAAATTTAAGGTACATGTAATTAAACTAGATTTAATTAATCTCAGAAAATTTGTTACAGCATATTTTATTTTGCAAAATGTGACTTTAAAAAATTAGACCGCGGTAACTTGAAAATATAAGATGTCACATTATACCACAGATTGATACGGAACTTTACAGAAAGAGAGGTCGAACTCAGACAAATACATCGACTTTCTTGAAAGTAATAATTTTGCTACAACTTGCCAAGTATGATAACTCTAAATCACTGATCATGTAAATCTTTCCCATTTTTTAAGAAAATTATTTGTTTATTATTATTAATTTTTTTTGCGGGGGGGGGGGGGGGGGGGAGATACAACTCCATCGGATATTCGTAATAAGGCAAGCGTGGGACTCACTCACTAACGCAAAGGAATTTTGGTTCTAATTAAATGTGACTTCCATTTACAATTTTTACCTGCACACAAAAATATAGGTATACAGGACATAAATTGATCATAAAGTATAAATTCATTTTTCGTGTATGTGACATTACAACTTGAATTCAACAGCCAATAGGTATTCCTGGTGAATTATAGGAATCCCCTAATTCTAGCCATACATAACGCAATAAACATTAAATTTCCATTGAAATCGTTTTTATAGGTGCTTTAAAAATAACATCCAGCAAATCATATTTATTTACTTTGATTTAATTATTTTATTAAGCCAATATCCCAAGTCTAAACCTCAGGAAATCACTCGAGACTATCATGACTGCTCAAGAAGATGACTGGTAAATCGTCCGAATTCTTTTTCAGTGTATTTTGTGCCAGTCTTAAATTTTCATGTCATAAACAAAAACATTATATTTTTTGGTGTTTCAATATACAAAAGAGTATTTTATTTAAAAAATACATTTTAAGGCGTTTCCATATACAAAAGAGTATGTTATTTAAAAAATAAAGATATATTAAACCTGCAAAAAATCACTACATGAAATATATCATTTTAAGATATTTTGAAACATAAAAGTATCAAAAGACTTTCAGAAAACTCGTGCCACAAACTGATGATATGAATAGAAAATTGTATCTTTTTGCTAAACAAAGTTATTAATTATACTATTAGCCATATATTTCGTCAACCGATATCGCAGAAGTAAAGTATATTGGCCTAAAAAGACCGTTCAACATGAGTGTTAATGAAATGAAAAGTTGTAATATATATCTCATTTCTCAAAAAGTACAATCAATTACGTTTCGAAGTTATATTGCCATAAAACCCTTTAAAATTTGATGAAGACAACGAACATTAATCGATCTAAAAGAAAAAAAATCTCTAAAAAAACAAATATGTGATGACGGCATAAAATACGAACCCATGGAAATTCCAGAGGTGGGATCAGGTGCCTAGGAGGAGAAAGCATCCCCTGTTGACATGTCGCACTCGCCGTAAGCCCTATGTATTGATACGGTAGAAGGAATATTCAGTATAACATTCAATATAAAAACAAAGGCCTAACAATTGGTATGAAACACGTCAGCCAAAATACGACCCAATGATAAGTTCTTTTTTGCTGTTATGATGTTTTGACGAAAAGATATTGTTTTGTTAGAAAAATGCGTATTTTTCTGTGTTCTATAAATGCAAACAAGATGTGTTTGTGGAACAGTGATGCCAACAGTTACATGTATATCCAAGGTTAAAAAAATCTAAAATGCAACTCAAACTCCAAAGACCGTCACGGTAGCTCATTCGATAGAGCGCTCGTTCCGTGACCGGAAGGTCGGCGGTACGAGCCCCGACCGCGACTGACCTAAGTCGATAAAAATAGGTAGAAACTATTCCTTCGCAAGCGCTCGGCACTTTGAAGTGAAAGCTGCGGGTCATTCGGATGAAACCTTAAAACCGAGGCCCCGTGTCACGGCACGCGTTGGCACGATAAATATCCCTCATTGCTCAATGGCCCTGAGTGCCGAGTAAAGGTATAAATTTGAAGCCCTTCACCGGTATATGGTGACATCTCTTTAAGAGTGAAAAATTCTCGAACGGGATGTAAAACATACAATCAATCAATCAACAAACTCCAAGGTCAAAGTCAAGAGATAAAAAATATTGGTATCAAAAGAGATCTAGAGGTATTGTCACAAGGAATTCAAAGTACTAGTACCATGCGTTCAAAAGCCATGGTCAAGGTTGAATTGTGGCCTAGATTAAATTGGGTCATACTCCAAGGTCTAGGTCAAATACATGCATGTTGGTACCCAAAAAAAGGTCTTGTCACAAAGAATACGAATGAAAGCCTTAGCTAAACCAATCTAAAATTATGGACAAGGATAAAGTTTTTGTGAACAAACAGACAGACAGACCAAATTAAAACTATATGCCCCTGAATCTTCGATTACGGGGACATGAAAATTAAAAATTCTAGTATAGTCTCATAAAATTCAAAATTTACATTTATTTCGAAATTTATACGTCGAATTATTATTATGAGTCGAAATTATTAATGATGTAAATAATTTAATTCATCATTACAATTTTAGAACGCCTTGTTTTTTTTTTTTAATTTAGGGCCAAATAATCATCTGTTATATGAATTACGTTACAGTGATCGATTACATTTCATTCGTAGTATATTGAATTTTCGTTGAATTTCTCTGTTAACGATATACATAACTGTATTTTAAATAAAATCTATCACCCAATTTATTTATCAGGAGTTTAACAAAAAAAAAAATAACTTCAAAAAATGCTCTCTTTTTATTATTTGGTATGAAATATGAAATGAACTAATTAAAACTAAATTTGGGTGAAATATACATTTGTACTTTTGCACAAGTTGTTGATAAATGAAAAATGCCAGTAGGTAAACTTTATTAAATATTTTGCACCATTACTTCTGGAATTGTAGCCCTTCCCCCAAAATGTCAAGAAAAAACTGAGGGGGCTACATTATTGCATTACATTTTTGCAGCTATACTGTTATCAGCTGCTCTCTGTTCCTCTACTAGTGGTCCAGGATACGTCATCCTGTACAAGAGTGCAGAAACTATCAAAAGATCAGATCTGACACCTCGGTATATCTCCATCGCCAACAGAGTCAAATAAGTTCTACAAGTACTTCTCTTTGTTATCCTATTCAGCAACGACATTCTCTTTTTAATCCCCGAAAATAGATGGGTTATTAAGGTAAAGAGCATGCCTAAAAACGACGAGGAAAAAATGTCTCAAATTACCAGAAATTGCATTATTTTTATTCAAAACAGTTCCATAGACATCAGTTTGTCCATTTATATGTTTATCAGGATGTTGCATACACTTTTCTTTCATTTATCACAAACACATTGAAATACAGAGAAAAACAACTATTTTTTCTCTAACAGAGTGGTTTTTTAAATAACAGGATAAAAAGGGTTACACAGAAAGTTTTATTTATAAAGGCCTAAAATTGGATTCAAGACAAATAACTTTTCCTTTATGAAATCTTTCTCAGAAACTGTCCGCCCACATATCTAATGTTGCATAGTGGATAATACAAGGGTATGGAGTAAAAAATCGACTGTTGTAATGTTGACGGCCCGAAAAACCAAATATATTGCGGAGAACATTAAAAACAAGCTAATTCAGAGAATTTGTGTTTTACCTCGTTTTAGAATTGTTCATATGTAGAGCATGCATTTGCGTATCGAATCAACTAAGAGATATAAACCCCATATGCAGGTGATTAAGGAATATTGCTGCATAAGTAAGGGAAGTTTTACATTACTTTTGAAAATAATTTTTTCATCATTGTGATTGTATTTGAATATTTTACAAACCTGCAACTATTTAAGTATATTTGTGAAATCGAAATCAAGATAGTTATCCAAAATCTACTAAAGTTTTGTCTCAGTTTATGACTTTAACTTTTCAATCGTCAACTTCCCTCACATGTACTTATGCAGCAATATACCTTTACCACCTGCATACGGGGTTTATTATATCTCTCAGTTGATTCGATACGCCAGAGCATGCTCTACGTATGTACAATTTCTAAAACGAGGTAAGTTAGTGACAAACAAGAATATCAGCAGGCTCGTTTAAGTCATCATTTCGTAAGTTTTATGGTCGATACAATGACCTTGTCAGCAAATACAATCTATCATTGTCAAATGCTGACTGACCTTTTTCATACTAATTGTTAGGCCATTATTTACACATTGAATTGTCGACGGATTTTTCCGTTATTTCCTTATCATGACAAGGAGCACACGGCGGGTGTGACCGGTCGGCAGGGGATGCTCACTCCTCCATGACACCTGATCCCACCTCTGATGTCTTAGAGGTCCGTGTTTACTCTGCTCCTATTTTGTAATTTTTAATGGACTTTCGAGCTCGAATACTGTTCGTTATCTCCACATATTTCATTTATTGTCTTGGGAATATTGCGATGCTTTAACATAGTCCTTTGCGAATCATATGACATCTTTTAAGTCAGTTTTATTGGTCTTATACCGATAGCATAGAAAGTGGAGATTGAAAAGCCAAATCAAATTTATGTCAAAATATACTTCTGTCAACCCACGTTGACATCATATAGAAACGTTATTTGTACTGAGCTATCCTAAACGTAAAGCACAGTTATGCAGTCAGTGCTAGGAAACGACTATTTCAAAATTGAACGTGATGCAAGTATACTGGTGATTTAATTAATTATAGTGAGAATTTATCCAGTGGCGGATTTAAGGGGGCGCCCCCGCCCCCTAAAACTGTCAAAGCGTAAATCATAGTTTCGTCGAGAAAATGTAAAAATCTCTGTAGCCTTCATTTTTACCCTACAAAATCACTAGAATCCAGGAGCTGCCGGGGGCTTTGCACCTTGGCCCTCACTTGGGCTTCGCCCTGGACCCATTGGGGGCCTCAAGGCGGCCCCAGACCCCCTGCCTACTTTTTGCGCCCCTCTAACTTCAATTCCTGAAGCCGCGCCTGTTATCCATTTATATAAAAAATTATATATATATATATGACTCGCTCAAGTCCGATGGCTCGTTTCCTTTATACACATGCGCTAAAGTGCGATGGCCTGACACGCCAAAGTCCGATGGTGCGGAGAAACAATGAACGTTTATGACGTCACGATATTCCGACGTCAATGATCGGCGCCATAGTCCGTAATTCAAAACCAATAATTTAGGATGATTTATCGAATACAATTTGACTGATTTTACTTAATGTTTGCACTCACCTGAGTTATTAGGATTAGTCCTTGCACACCATGTGTGCGAGGCTAACCCTAATCGGTCAAAAAGTCTGTAACATATCCTGGATGGGAGAGAAACTAACCCTAATCAGTCAAACCTCTTTTGGGGTGCGACACTATTCAAACGAATAATGTACAAGGATTAACCCTTAATGTCTTGGGTGGGTGCAACCCATCACAAACCCTTATCAGCCAAGTCCAAGAGATTAGGGTCAGCCTCGCACCCATCCAAAAGATTAGGGTTAGCCTCGCACCCATCAGGGAGATTAGGGTTAGCCTCGCACCCATCACAGAGGTAAAAATTAGCCTTATTCCACTTAAGAAATTATGGCTAGTGGTACAATATATTTTTTGCGTTTTTTAGTGAACCATATTACTTTGGCGTTTAAATACTTAAAATTCATTTAATTATTTTAAACCGTTTTACCTTGGTGTGGCGCGGCATCGCAATTTGGCGCAGTACTATGACGTCATAAACAATTAATTTTTCTGCGCCATCGGAATTTGGCGTGTGAACCATCGGGGTTTGGCGCAGTCCATCGGACTTTGGCGTGACAATCGGACTTTGGAGTCCCATCGCACTTTGGAGTCACACACACACACAGAGCTATATATACAGTGTATATATATATATATATATATATATATATATATATATATATATATATATATATATATATATATATATATATATATATATATATATATATATATATATATATACTAGTATATAAAGGTCTTTTGCTTTGGAAATGTTGAAGTGCTGTTCAATATTTCGTCATTATTTCATATACGCTCACACTAGTGCAGATGGATGAAGTTTTACTAATTAATAGCTCTTAGTTGTAAACATCAGCAGTTTTTTTGCTTTTGTTTAAACCACAAATATCTGATTTCTGTCCTTTCAAACATAAGTTTTTAAACATAAAATTACACCCCCAAACAATTCAGTGAAGCATAGTGTCATTTTAATAGCTTTCACAACGGGAAACGAAGCACCAATGAAAATCTTTCTATTTAGTTGAGATATCTGGCAATCTACCGTTGTGCGTTTCCTTATGTTTCATGCGATTTTATCAAGCGATGGTGAAGCAGGCAGAATTAATAAACCTTAAGTAAGGGAATCGATGATGAACGATAAATAGCGTGTTGTCAATGATTGGAATGTACTAGTTGCAGACTTACTGCGTATTGTCACATAATATAACCCTGTCGCACTACGTATTTCGGTGTATGATTTGTTCAGTGTTAAATGTTTAAATCTCTTAATATGATGTTCAGGAAGTACAGAGGATGAAGAAACCTATGTAACTCCAAGACTGACAATGACGAATACAGATAATTGAGTATAATAATACATAAGAGTTGCTGTGACATACCATGCCTTGTTAATCGCCTTTATAAGTACATTTTGCAGTTTTAGATGTACCCTATTCATTTGATTTAATTGTGTCTTTTGGTGCATCTTTATTATATAATTATGCTGATTTATTTTTCATCAGTTGATAAAAAAGGAAAATTTGATACGCTCATCAGTTTAAGTTAGGTTTAAAATGAATATTTATGTACACCCACTTTTTCACCCCGCATAGAAAAATCCATTTTAAAGGATCCGAGTCTTAAGATCAAAATCAACAGTCATTTGAACATTTTTTTTTTCAGACCTTCATTGTAACATCTTATAATGGCAAATTTAACATGAGAGCACCTTGGTGAATAGGGCGAATGATGTTACATGTAAATTTCTTCCAATCGTTCTCTCTTAGTCTCAAAATATTATCAAGCAAAAAAGTCGTTATAAAGCTACTCGTACAAAATATCTGTTAAATTACTTGCAAATACTCTTTTTGGTGGTGGGGTGGGGGTCAATATAGATAATTTATACTATTATAATAATTTTTTTTTCGGTACATGTGTTAGCTTTTCAGTCCACCTGAGCTGAAGGTCAAGTGAGCTTTTCTGATCACCCGTTGTCCGGCGTCCGTCCGTCTGTAAATTTTTCACGTTTTCAACTTCTCAAGAACCCATGGGCCAGTTTTAATCAAAGTTGGTACAATGCGTTCCCTGGGTAAAGAGGATTCTTAATTGCTAGAATGAAGGGCAAAGTCCACTTCCAAGGGCAGATAATCAAGAAAAGTCCCAAATAGGATGGGGTCATTAAAATCTACTTCTCAAAATCCACTGGGCCTGAAAAGTTGAAACCTATTCGGAAGCTTTCATAGGTAGTGTAGATTTTTAATTGTTTACATCAAGGTCCGAGGGTATGGTTGGGTCACAATAATCAAAGTTTTACATGGAAATATATATTAGGTTAAATCTTCTCAAGAACCACTGGCCCAGAAAAATTTACACTTATGTGTTAACTTCCTGATGTAGTGTAGACTTAGGAAAATTCTTCTCAAGAACCACTGGACCAAAAAAGATGAAATTTAAGTGAAAGCTTCTTTAAGTATGTTTATTGTAAATGGTTCAGATTGCGCAACCCCCCTTGGGGGGGGGGGGTTAGGGCGTGTCCAAGTTTACATTGAAATATATAAAATCTTCTAATGAAGAGCCGTTCGACCAGAAAAGCTGAAACTTATGTTGAAACTTCCTGAGGAAATGTAGATTCTAAATAATTCATGTCCTCTGGGGTAGGATGGGGCCACAATAGGGGATCAGAGTTTTACACTGAAATGTAAAAGACATGAAAAATCTTTTAAAAACTTCTACTAAAGACCCACTGGCCAGAAAAGCTGGAACCTATGTGGAAGCTTCCTTAGGTTGTCTATATTCTAAATTGTTCAGATCATGGCCCCCGGGGGTAGATCGAGTGGGTTCAAATAGGGGAATTAATGTTTTACATTGAAAAATATACTAGGAAAAATCTGAAAATATCTTCTTCTCAAGAACAGGTGAAAATAAAGTGAAAGCATACTGAGGTAATGTAGATAAGCATCGATGAATCAGTATTCTCTATTATTAGTGTATTCGACTAGTGTATTCGATCCCATGCTACGATTACATGTACAAAGAAAACATTAGAAATATCTCATTTCTTTTTCTTGCAGTAAATTATGTTTTACGGGTTTCAGACAGAAACAAACTTCCGTCTGATGGTTCAAAGCGAAAAAAAACTTACATGCTAATTGCTTGTCAATGTTCTGACATTTTATCATTTAATTTATGCCTTTAATAATGTAGATACAGATATTACAGGACCTTTGCTAAATAATATTTCTTTGAACTCGGAAAATGGATGCATATATCTGAATTTTGTAGTTGATAAACACCCACACTCTTTGCAATGAACTTGGAAACTGACAAATCTGATCTCGCATATATTGATGGCCGAATTAAATGACCTAATAAAACACTTCAGAAAAAATCCAGCTCTTCTACATAGATTTTGAGTTTCTTCACTGGCCAGAAGAACCAAAAGAATGCGACTGAATTCCTGGTTATCGTTTAGTTTTAGTAAAGAATTCTCATTGCATAGTAGGAAAATTATTTAATTATGAAATATACATATAATAACTAGTAATGTTCAATTAAAAATAATGATCTCGAGAAACTGTCAATTAACCAGTCGTTCATATCCCGATTAAGGGTACAGGTTGGGAACTCTTAATTTAAACTAGACGCGTCCTGATTGCGCACCTGCAGCCATGTTAAAATTGTTTAAAAATGAGGTATCCCATGGTGTTCCAGTGTAAAGGAAGGACCTATCTTTACCTGGATCTATATCCGGAAGATGGGCATTGGTATAAACTGCATGTGCTGTTCAATGTTGACAGCAATTGGGTTGTCTTTTGTGTGCTTTTTAAATACATTTTACAGGAAATGAAATAATATTACTGTCTTTAAAATATATAAAATCATATGCACAGGTTGTTCGAAGTTGTAAACATAATAGTTTTTTGCTTGTTCAAACCATAAATATCTGATTTCTGTCCTTTCGAACATCAGCTTTGAAACATAAAACACTTCAAAGCAATTCAGTGAAATATGGTGTCATTTTAATAGCTTTCCCAACAGGAAACGAAGCTCCAATGAAAATCCCTCTATCTGAGAATCTACCGCAGTGTGTTTCTGTATGTTACATGCAATTTTATCAAACAGTGGTGGAGCAGTCCGAAATTAAATTACTGTCTTTTAAATATATATAGTCCTGTGTCTGTTATGCATGATGCGATGTGAAATGATTATTAACCTTTTGATTTAATGGAAGAGAAAGAAACCGAATGTTAATTTTTTTTTTCCCAAGTGATCTTTATTACTGTGTACAGAGAGAGAATAAACATGTTTTCATATCATGCAATTGTGTTTTTAGATCATTAAGATAATCAAATTATTTCCCGTGCAAAAGCTTATAAATAAATTGACTCGCCATTAAAATAATCGAGGGAGAAATTAACTAACAGCGTGAGGAGCAGAAGAGTCATTTGTGGGACACGTAATTGAGTTATCTGGATGTCTTGGGCATATAAAAAGCTAATCGGCTTGGCACTTGAAATCAATCAATGCAAATAGTGAAGAAATAACTTGGGGGATTTGATTATGTCCTAATTACGCAAAATTCACTGGACATTTTAATTGTATTGCATGTTGATTACGCTACCACAAGTACCGTTAATAAAGCGCGTTACACGCAGAGGGTATTCAATCTTATTCCGAAAAGCAGTATTGAACAACCTTAAATGGAACTCATCGTCTTTATTTTTTTTTCATTGTTAGATAATCTGGTGAATTTGTTCAAAAAGAGTTTCATGATACATTTTGTACTATCAAACATGAAGAAAATAATGAGATCAATCTATAATGGAATTAAATTTATTCCATTGAAAATCATTGGGTGGGGTAAACTTGGAGCCACATGACCTTTTTAACTGTACAGGTCAAAGACCAGACAAGATTGTGCATTGTAGTTATTTTTTCAAAATTTTACTCCTCCTGCAGTTTTGGTCCGATTTAAACGAGACATGATATTGCATTCTTGTACACAATTCTGTTCATCAGTTTCGAAAAATGGTGTTGCAATGGTTATTAAAAAAATTAAATTTTTCTGTGAAATTCTTTCAAAACGCTACTCCTCCTACATTTTATGTCTGATTTCAATATAAGAATTCATACACAAGCACTCTATACTTAGATAGTACATTTTTTTTCATCCGTTTTAATTTCATTTGCCATTTTACCAAAAATAGATATTTTGGTGAAAATGCTATTTCTACATTTTTAAATCAATTCATTAAAAATTTGTACACAATAAAGTTGTGGTTTGATTTCAATATGACTTTTTTACAGAAGTAAACTACACTAAGATACGTTATCCTAAATACTGGGTAATGATTAAGATGTACAATGATGCAAAGTTTAATATAACATGATAATGGAATTCTTTATGTTTTCTAATGCTAGGCAAGCTCACCGCAGCTAGTTTTTGCTAAATTTGTATAAAGCAAATAAAACACTTTCATAGAGATGGATTACAGTATTTCATTTATTTAAATGACGGTCTTCTATTTTTGTCCGAGTTTAATGAAACCTGGTTTACAAGGAACAGAACCAAGGATCTATTGGTTTAGCCATGGCTACTAAGTTTCAAGTCAAGGTGCTTTTGTTTTTCTTTATTATAAGTACATACATATATATGCATGTATCAGTAGAGCCACAGTCTCATTAGAGGCTTTTATAAATAAATGTTTAGAATAGCAATTCCAGAGGCTTGATAAAAAAATGAAATTCTGAATAAACCTTCTACATAGTACTGTCCCAATGACCTTGGGTCGTTTGCTGTGACAGACCAACCCTCTGATACACGAAATAAACAACTTTTGTGTATAGATGTATTATTAGCGGTTATATATGTATCTGCTCCAGTTTTTAGTGAAAAGAATATTAGCCATTATCATCTGATAAACTTGTTTGTTTCACTATTTACAGAGATCAAATGACACTCATGGACATTTTACAATTAAATGAGCATTTTCTCATTTTTAATTTTTTATTAAATTTATTAATGAGTTGTCATAATTGCTTCAATCTGTCAGATATTATAATTACAATTAATTCATATTAATACATTTTATGAGTGATTTGACCATATGGACTGTGCTTTGAGGGACATAATTATTGTTTACTAGTGCTTAAATCAGACTTGAATCTTCAGCTCTACTGTAAGATAAATAAATCATTGCATCTGTCGCTCTAATTTGTCAATCATCAATAATGTCTTTAAATACAAATTTTGTTAACATTCCGGAATTGGTATTGGACGCTGTCCCTCATACTGCAAGGACACGGAAAATAAAAGTCTGCGAATCGTAAACCGGTTTTATCTCATTACCAATAGTCCACTTCTATGTCTTATAAACAAGCATACGCATCAAGCCAGGGTGTGACATTATTGTGCAGAAATGAAGAGAAAGGTTATAGAAGATATGAATTTCCGTTTGCAACCAACTTTGTGACCCCAAAGTCTGAATCTTGGACCCAAGGAAGAATAATTTTATGTTTGAGATCGAGTCTGGTATATCAAAACAAAAAATTCCGTTTCCTGTTTATCTGTTCAACGACATTAATGTCACGCAAACAGTTTGTCTGCAAGTTGCCGAAGAATACGTTGTGTAAAGACATCAGATTTTAAAGACACAAATAGACTTTCTTTAATGTGTTTTGTCTCCACCTGCGGTTGATCTGCTTATTTTAACTTCACCCAAGTAAAGGATGCTGTATATCAAAGTTAGTGTTAATCGGAGATAGAAATAGGTCAAATTTGTTTACCGATAAAACCTATAAATAATTCCAACTTCAAAATATTAATAAAGTAAGCATCCTGATGCAAAACATTTTTTTCCTGAAAGACGTGTTATTGAGAGTCTGGCACGTTTGAAAACGTCATAATCATCATCATGTACATTGAATGTAATACTGAACTGTATTTTATGAATTATATTCAGGCCCGTAGAACTCGGAGGCTGGAGGGGGGCTCTTTGAGTATAGTATTTTGCTATAGTAAATTTTTCTTTATATGCTGGTTGGCGTAGGTTTTTTTTTCTTCTTTTTTTGCTTGTCATATTTTCAAACCGTTGCTACTGTACATATTACAAAAATATTAATATTATTACTGTAATTCTTTTAAGTAACTTATAGGTTTAAATTTTGAAATGCAAAGAATTCAGCTCTCTTTTCCTAGACAATAAGTGATATTTACATGACTTTGTTTATTTAATAAGTGGACTAAATGTACATGTACTTATTAAAGAATCGTTTTATTTATTCTTTAAAAGTTAATAATAACCGTGAATTAAGTAATTTCTGACAGAGTTTAAGATAATTTACTGACTCAGAATGATCTTTTATAATGATCCATCATACAAAAAAGAAAATAGAACGGTTAAACTATTCTGATCCTTTAAAAATATAAAGCAAATCCGAAAATTCACGCGCGAAAATGAGAAAAATCTCAAAAGCTTACCTTCAACAAACTTTTTTGTTCAAAAGCATCCGTTTTACAAATTCATTGCTTTTAGAAAATGATCTTCTCACAAAAACAAAATAGCCTATGAATTGTGTCCGGTGTTGGTTCTTTTAATGTACTTCAAACAGCTTGGAACTTTTCTACCTGCCCATTGGATTGTGTTTGATTGTTCGACACTTCCGGTCTTAATGGGTATCTATCGCTTAATTGCCCGATCTCTCAGTTGTAGCCTGATTTTTCAACGAGAACATGTCTCTGACAGCAGTTATTAATTCATGCCACAATGTATATCAATCGATGGACCGAAATATCCAAAGAACATTAAATCCACTTTTTTCCATATACGCAAATGAGTATGTGCCTTATAATGCATTAATCGAGGTGCACTTTATTACAAAGGGGAGCGCCCGAAAGATGTGTATGTCAGTATGGGCTTTTTCGAGAAATAAGGCACCATCAAACAAGAAATAGACTGAAACAGGCAACAAAAATAGGACCATTGATAATTGAGGTGAAAATAGCTTTAGCGTTGTTTCATAACAATTCAACGGGCTATTTGTAAAAAATGGGAAGACAAAAAGGTTTTTTTGGTTGATCGTGAAGAGAAATGAATGTTTTATTTGGCCCAAGGGGAAAAACTAACTTATTTTTATTATGAAGTAATAATGCAAATACAGAAGAAGAAAAAAATTACTGCTTTCAATTAAGAAAACGTCAAGATATTGAAATTTACGGAAAAACTGCATTTCTCAGACAAGAGAACGTGACTTTTTAATATACAGATGCTTAAATTTCCCGTATTGAGAAAGTGTTTACTGCATTCAGTTCTACAGTCACCTTTGATAATTGATCTAATAAATTGGGACGATTGAATTCTTGTTGGGTACATACAACTCGTAAATTGCCTTTGGGTTATCAAAAGTACATGTAAACTATATATATATATATATATATATATATATATATATATATATATATATATATATATATATATATATATATATATATATATTAGGAATGACTCTAATTCTTGGCCAAATTATTCGAGTATAACCTGGTTTGGGTCAGTTTACGCTTTATAATCCGCGAAGCGGATTATAAAACAGCGTAAACTGACCCAAACCAGGTTATACTCGAATAATTTGGCCAAGAATTAGAGTCATTCCTTATAATTTAATTTTAAAATCATTAAATAACTAAGGGTGTAAAATTTGGTTGCTTTTTATTAGTTCAAATTTGCCGCTCAATAATACAACCGTAGTAACGGAAGTAACGGAAGTGATGGGAAGCGAGGGGAGGTAAAAACTGATGCATAGGCCTAGCGGCAGCCTTGTTGTTTGTTTACATATGGTAAGATCGAATTATTGTTAAGTTAAAGGTACATTTATTAAATCTGGAATTTTCTATGAATCCCGAGGACTGGAAATGAGAGGATTGTATGGATACAGATGATTCAGCTGGTTGTCAGGGGGGTGTGTCCCCATACCAAACCAGGTTATACAGAAATAATTTGTGTTCCTTTTTGAATATTAACCAATCAGAGGCTAGAATACAAACAAAATTAAATTATATATATATAATTCAAAAGTATTTCAAAGATGATGTCACACAGTCAAAATAATCGTTAAAAGAAAAAAATGCAGTTTCCAAATTTCATTCAACACAAGCGCTTTCTGGATTTCATAATCTGTCTTCAGGTGTACATAACATTTGAACTGCATTGTTTTGCTTCAAGCTTTTGTTCTACGAAACAAGTGAATCTCTGGATCCTCATCCTATAAAATTACTCGCTACTTCATCATATGCTCAGTACATGGAAAAGTGGTTCAGAAAAAAGAACACATATATGGACAGTGTACTCCATCAGAAGACCATACAACTTGTTTGGAGGAAATTTCACGAATTAGTTTATACAGTCAACTTTTTTTCCGTGCATAGGAGGAATTAAATTTTCCACTTCCCTTAACAGTTGCCACTTTTTTTTATTTTTCGTAAGTTCGTACTCTGTGTGTCACGTTTTTAGCACAAGACTTGTTCTCACTCGCAAATAAAGAAAAAAGTCAGCACATCATCTAATGGAGAAATGTTTTGTTCCATGCTTAGCTGCAATGGGTGTCAAGCGTAGACAGCAGCCGTCTAGGTAAACACTTAGCATTTTTTCTCCTTGCAAATGAATATACTTCTGTAATAACATTGTCACAACCTTACGATAAACAATTTTCCCACGTCAAACCATATTTTAAGCTCTACTGGTAAAACCAGAAGAACTTATGCGAAAGTAAGATGTCCATCGTTTGTCTGTTTGTATGTAAAAAATTTTTCAAAATGCTACTCCTCCTACAGTTTTGGTCCAATATCAATATACTAGTAACTCGGGAAACAAGTAGACTAGACTAAGATTATTCTATATACCTATTTTTCTTTTAATGAACGGTGTTGCCATGGTTACTAAAACAGAAATTTGTATGAAGTCCTTTCAAAACGTTACTCCTCCTACGGTTTCAATTTGATTTCAATAGAACTTGGTTCACTAGTAGACTATTCTAAAGATACATAATTCTGGTGGGACTTCCATTTGTCAAACCGGCGTACGCTGAATGCGCCGCTTGACCTTTGGTAACCCGGCTTGTTACTTCATTTGACCGGAGACGGTTCGCCGGCGTACGCCGATCTCGCCGGTTTGATTGATTGATTGTATGTTGTTTTACGTCCCATTCGAGAATTTTTCACTCATATAGAGACGTCACCATATACCGGTGAAGGGCTTCAAATTTTGACCTTTACTCGGCACCCAGGGCCATTGAGCAGTGAGGGATCTTTATCGTGCCAACGCCTGCCGTGACACGGGGCCTCGGTTTTTAAGGTCTCATCCGAAGGACCCGCAACTTTCACTTCAAAGTGCCGAGCGCATGGCGAAGGAACAGTTGCTACCCATTTTTTATCGACTTAGGTCAGTCGCGGCCGAGATTCGAACTCACGACCTCCCGATCACGAAGCGAGCGCTCTACCGACTGAGCTACCGTGAACGGTTCGCCGGTTTGAAATGACCGGCGACGTATTCGTCTTAGAAATATGGCGGGAAGATTAAACAACTGTTTAAATGCAGATACTTTTTACCAATTCCGCATGATCTTTAATTGGTCAAATTTCCATTCATATATTTAAAATCTGTTGTTATTTTCGAAATTATAATTTTTCATGAGGTCCATGATTTTTTTTTATTACATTGAATTTTGAATTATTCAACTTTTTTTTCGCTAAGACAAAATGTAAAAAGTGATAGATTATAATTAATTTATTATTATTTAGTATAATTATTTTTTTGTTTTTCGCCGGTTTACTTCATTTGCCACTTAGCCGTTTTACGCCGGATATATGACAGGCGCAATTCGGCGTACGCCGCTCTGTAACAAATGAAGTCAGTCCATTATTGATCGGTTTTTGAGTTCAATGAAAGGTCTTGCCATGGTTACTAAAAATAGAAATTTCGGTGAAATTCTTTCAAAACATTACTTCTACAGTTTTGATCCCATTTTAATATAACTTTTTAAACAAGTAGACTACACTTCGATACATGATAATGTGTATCAGGGTTTTTTTTTTATTTTGATGAACGATGGTGCCATGGTTACTTAAAATAGAAATTTCTATGAAATTCTATTTATAAGCTGCTACTCCGCCAATAGTTTTAAGTGCGTGTCTACGAGAAATCCATGCAAAATCCAAATTTCATTATGAAAGGCATTTTGATCATTTTGACTGATTTTATTGTTTCTGATAAGCATCATGTGTCCTCTAATAAATCCAAGTATCAAGACTGTCAGGTACCTGTGGGGACCCCTATTATAGTCCTATATTCTATTTTTAGCACAGTTTTATGAAAATATTTAGAAAAACACCCATAGATTAAGAAAAAATGCACTTTTATTCAAATGGTAAATATTAAATAAATTTAAAGGAAGTGCTCTAACTAGAAATATTTTTTCTTATTTCATTTATCAACACTGATTCTGTAAAAGTGGGTCTAAAATTAGATTAAATCAATGTGTTTAAAATACCACTATATTTAGAATGCTGTAAAAACCCAAGAAACGCCTGAAATAGTATAAATATCAGTTTAATTACAAAAATCCTTTAAAATCAATTGATAGTTAAAAGGAATTTGGTTGCATATGGCATTATGCTAATTTAAAAATAGATTGAAGTTGGCTAAAACTATTAGAAAAATTATCTCCCTTAGTGGAACTCTCCTTATTTAAAGGAATTAAAAGTATGGTGTCTTAATGGCAGACGAAAAGATGAAGTGTTGATTTGAGGACAATTGTGTTAAAAGAAAAAATCTCTAGTTTTGTTGAAAGATTGTAAAATAGATTCAGCTGCACATACAAGGTATTTTAAATGCAACATATAAGACATTTCTGTCCCTGAAACGCTTCCTATCTTGAACCATCTTGAACCGTGCAGCTGTTATGGGACTTGGACCGTCTTATTTCTGTAAACAAACCTACATGTACACGTATGTGTCAAACACAGAAATATACTTGGTCTACACTGGAAAAGGGAAAAAATAACATGTTGTCACCCATACCTGATAGGGGAGACGCTATTATCCAAACCCGTTAACCGAGAGGGTCACGCTGAATGAGGTTTTGCCTGTTGGAACTGGTAAGAACATTATGCAGTTTTTGTTGTCCCCAAAGGAATTAAAGACTAAAGAAATTTTGCTGAGCCATTTAAATTAACTTAATTTCTGACCTTAAAGTTTTCAGAGAGACACTGTACATGATATTTGGGTTGTCCATAAGAAATGAAACAGATTTTAAAAAAAAAAAAAAGAAAAGAAAAGAAAAGCATGTTGGAGGTTCCTCCCCATAGTGAGGGTTGAGAGGGCAATACCAGAGTAATCGGGGAATTATGTCATTATAGGTGAAGAAATTCCCCTGCCCCCCACCCCCAGGTCTTAAGGACAACCTTATACATATAAATATAAATGTAATATTATCACAAAGTGATACCATAATTGGAAATATCAACTGACTTTGTCTATATAGTTTGTGAAAACCTATTGGTATGAAGTTTATAAATCTTACATGTCCAATCTATAATGATTTATATTTATCAACTTATTTGATTCCTAATTGTTACAGGTATATGCAAAAGATGTCCTCGGTCCTTTTAAGTTCTCTTTATTTTACGTTATTGTGTTAGATACAATAGATTAGAGGAATCTCATGTATTAGGAGATGCAGGAATTCAGTTTTTATGACATAAAGAAGGTTAAATTTAAATGAAAAGGTTTCTCACCAGGCCATGATCTATAGTTTTATGCTGTTTTCTTTCTGTTAGTCTCAGTTTATTTTAAATTATATAGACGTAATACATGTATATTCGAGTTTTCAAACATTTAACCATACGATCGGTCAACATCATCTTTCTCTAGAAACGAAATTTTAAAAACAAAGATGTTTAACACAAATGCTCCAAGAGTGGTTATTTCTAAAGAAAGAATGAATTGAAGGGGTTTTAACAGATTTGAAAATAATAAGTAATTAACTGTCAAAGTAGATAACCTGAAAAAAAAATTTGAAATGCTGTTCAGCAGTTGTCCTTTACACCTAGCAGAACCATGCCAAATATGCCTTATATGAAATATATAAATGTATCTATCTTTTTGTTATAATTTTGTTAGAATATCCTTGATAATCTCCCAGTCAATCAATTCTCAGTACCCTCTCATTATTCAACAACATCCATTTCATTTTGTTAACACAGCCAGACATGCATTTGAACCGTAAGCCGCACTGAACAGTGAAATTTTTAAGATTACCAAGATCCTTTAATTTATTGTAGCAATGATTAAGTTAGACATTCTAATAATTATTAAATTTATGATGGAATATCCTTTCAATAATATGATACAAAAACAGTTAACGTCAGTCACTCTAAGAGTGTAATTGTGTACAACATTTCAACATACATAAAACAGCATAAAAGACATCCAAAATAGCGAGATTATTTAAGGGGACGAAGTACCCTGAGTTGGAATTTTATTTTTTTCATATTGTGGATATTACTAATTTATTATGTCCGACAAATCTTAATGCACTTCTATCATTAGGTCTCTCGTCGCCCGCGTGGCGCAGTGGTTAGAGTGTCTGCTCTAGAGTCGCGAAGTAAGGAGTTGGTCCATACGTCGCGGGTTCGAATCCCACTGTGGGACGTGGAGACCGGTCCTACGGATGAGACCGTATAAACCGAGGTCCCGTGTCGCAGTAGGTGCTGGCACGAAATAGATCCCTCACTGCTCAATGGCCGTAAGTGCCGAGTATAGGACAAAATTTGCAGCTCTCCACCGGCAAGTGGTGGCGTCTCCATATGAGTGAAAAATTCTCGAGAGGGACGTTAAACAACATACAAAAGAAATCATTAGGTCTCTTACTTTATTTAAGAGATATAGATCAACTATTACCATACCCTACAATGTCTACGTAGTTTTGATTCTCCATGATAAAAAAATATGCGAGGGGACTATCTTTTCTAAAACTTCAGAATATGAAGAGTTTAACATTTAAAAAAGCAAAGTCTTTTATCACACTGAAATTGCGTACTTTTCAAGACAACTTAGCAACAAAAAAATTATTGGCAAAAAAGTCTATCATTCAGATTTTTGAAAATTTACATTGAACCTTAAGTCCTTCATTTTCTTGATTAACTGTAAAAATATGGAAAAATGAAGTCGGTACACGTAAACTCAGCTTAAATGTTTCAATCTACATGAACTTTCCTGAACACAACTGCTGGGTCAAAAAGAAAGGAAAAATCTTACCTTGATGATATCAATTGATTCCTCACCTTAATATTTTATGAAGACGTTTCTTTAAATATCTTCTAGACAAACTTTCAATCGGCTAATCATGCCTTTATAGAGAATCACCAATTTAAGTAATGAGATGTACATGTACCAATGCGTCAGAATATATATATATATATATATATATATATATATATATATAAACAACTCCAGGGAATAACCGTATCGAGGCATCACGAATGTTAATTGTTTACATTAATTTTTATTTATGTAGATGATTTTTATCTCTTGACATTAATTTTGTTTAGAGAATAAAATATTTTGTTATTTTTTCCGGAATATGGTTGGTATTTTTCTGTTTAAGAGTAAATTGTTGCCATGGTTCACAAATATGTACACTGTATTACAAACTAAAGCAGTTTATAAGTAACTTAATCTCATACCAATTTTAGACTTTCCGTTCAGATCAATTGCACCAAAGACTTTAATCATCAAAAATATTCAAAAGGAAATGTAACAAAAATCTGTATGTGGTCCAGGACATGGAAGGATAACCCTGTCAGGAGCGTACTGTATTTGAAACAGCAATATTCAGAATGAAATATAATAGCTCCTCAAGAAGACCACTTGAAAAAATCTCATATAAGTGTTAGAAAATCTGATGGTTAAAGATTGGACATACAGTACTGTATTATGTACATACAAACAGAGACAGAACGATATGATCATAAAATCAATAGATGTCTTCTTTTAATCAGCATCTTCTAAATACAATTTGAAATTGTTACTTTGAAAACGTTTGAGTTATACTGTTACGATTATCATAGATATACAAACATACATGTACATACTGGCAAGGCAATGTGACCTCAAAATTACAAGGAGCCTTTCTTTATTGTAAAATATTAATTCTGTAGAAATTTCGACAACGATACGCTGAAAACTGTTTGTATTATCGCCTCAAAGCAAACGTGTTGACGAAAGGACGGGCAATGTGATTCAGCGGGGTTCCGTTATTTCATGCAGAGCTCTAATTAGTACATAACTGAAAACCGATATCCTTTATGACATTTTTAATATGAATCTGCAATATAACGTGCCCACTTTAAGTGGACATATTATAATACAAATTATTCTTTGATAAAATAAAATCTGCCTGGAAGGGCTGTCTGGTAATGTGTCTCTGAGAGAAAGGTCAGAGTCTCAGAACTTGAGGTTAAGCTATTCTATAGACTTTTCCTCTCCTAAAAATTTTCATATGCAGTGTACAAAACATGATTTCTTACAACGTTTCGTATGTCATTTTGCAACCAATTAAATAAATGTTCTAATTTGTTTGTCTTTTTGTAAACTTAAACACGTACTTTCAATGAGTAAACAAAATTTCATTTCATCATTGGCTCTTTCTAGCCATAAATTATCAACTTTAAAGTTTGGATTTACAAATATAGATTAAATGACAATTGCATTTTCCTTCCATTAGTACTTGTCAAAAAAAGAAAGTTTAAAATATTTTTCAAATTAAATATAGTGTATTATACATGTATGCATAAGACGCCATGCTTTGTTTACTTGGTTAATGTCGGAAATATTCGATCTAAACACCCACTCTTTTCATGATACTTTTACTGCAAAGTGTTCCCTTGGGGTGGTACATGCATGACAATCATTTCACTAAAAACTTAATAAGCACAACTGAGGATATGAGATATTTATTTTGACGAACCTTTATTACAGTAACTGTTATGTTTTTTATTAAATACATTCATTTAGTCACCATGCTGAATAAGTGTTGTTACAAAATACAACATTAAGATTCATTGACCCTCTAATAAGAGAGATAACTCTCACTGAGATAATTCACCATAACTCTCTTGGACATTCAAAAATAACACATGAATATTTACTCACTCGAGAATTGCAACCAGAATGTATATTCCGTGAATGTCTGTTAACTATCAGTCATATTCTTTTGAAATGTACCAATTTTTCTCCTTCTCTAAGTAGACTTTTAAATAATGTGCGAACGATGCATGAACTTTTTACAAATATAAATGTTTATACAATTTTAGAATTTTTACATGAAACTGATTTTTACAGTAAAATTTAAAATAGTATAACTAAGCAATTTTGTCTATATTTTAACTGATTATACATGTATATTTTTAAATGTTGAGTCCGTCGGATGGGACGTCAAATGGTGCCCCGTGTCAAGGATAACAACCCCATTTGCATGTAAAAGATCGTTTCTCTGGATTTCGAAAAAGAGTATGCTCACTGGGGGCCGCCAGAGAAACCAAAAAACTTCAAAACTGGTCATATACACTTAATTTGATTGCCGAAATATGGCTGAAATATTGCCGACTCTGCGTTTAACAATAATAATCATTCAATAAATAAATCTTTAAAAATTGTCAAAATTTCTGTCAATGTTTTCCACCCGCAGGGTATGCTCTGAAAATTTTTAAATTTCTTTAGGTAATCAATTTCATTTAAGCGATTTTTTTTATGTGAATAGCGATATGATAAACCTTAGGGCTCAGTACGTCACACCTTACCCGATAGCATTAACGGACGTCAAACGGATGAAAAAAGGGCGGCAGTAATTCAGTTTGTTGGTAATACAAATGTAAGTAAATGAATAATGCCTCCATAGATTTTTGAGGCTGTTGTAATCATTGTATGAAGCGAATTTATAAAACGGACCAAAAAAAAATTTGAGCGATAATCAGACGTACCGTTTAAGCAACAGAAAACTAAGGGAGTTCACAGTTTCAGTAACAAACGAGTACCGTGTAAAATGATAAGCAAAAACGCATGAGAAAATGACACGACTCTTTTCGAGCGTTAGACTAATGGTCTTCTGGTCGGTGTCCATAGCATGTCAAGTTTATCCATTTCATGACTTGTGATTTTCCAGGTGTGAGTGAGGTCCAACGGAAATCAACGTAAGCTAATGTTCAAATACAGGAGAAGAAGCACATTCACACCTTATCGAGTAGTGATAAATGACGTCAAACTGATGACAAATCGTCTCTGTTTACATGTTTTTTTGTCCGTTTCTTAATAGGTGAATACGTTCAATATACAGAGAAGTCCGGTGAAGTTCTGCTCATGATCAAAGTTGCGATAGGACACCACGGGACTAACGTGTCCGCTTAAATTACAATAGGTCTGTTTAAAGTTCTATAGGTATGCGATTTTTAAGGAACTCATGAGCTTGTATCTGTGTGTTTTTGATTGCTGACATCTAACTAATCCACCTTCCCCAAAAAGTTAAAGGTCAGGGAAAACTATTTAAATACATATGAAAAATTGAATGAAGACATGCTATTTATTGATATCCAAGTTGTCTCTCTTTGTATATGAGTGAAAACTTGGTCTTTGACAATTTCCTCGATGCCTCAAAATTGAATTTCCTGTTACCAGTCACGGAACCCATCTATAAATATCTAGGACAAGTTAGAAATTTATGCTTACATAGAAATACATACATAAATGTAAACTGAAAAAAGAAGCAAATGTTAACAAGAAAGAGGGTGTTGCAGAAGCTCGTGATTATTCCCTATATAGAGAAGGACATTTAAATACCTGTAGTGTTTGTACTTGTAAGTGTTTCATGTAAGAAAGATTACTCTATTTCTGTATGTTTAATTTTATGTTGAGTTATCACCCTTGTCTTAGTTCCGGTTCAATAAATACATGTCTTCAATGACGAGAGTGTTGAGTCGATCGGGTTTAATCCGTATGTGTAGCAAGAGTGAACGCTACATTAAAATTGGCGACGAGGATATTTAACATCCAGTAATTTACGATGGCTAGTGTTTTGGTACCAGATGTGCAGGGAATCCCGAATTTCGATGTTGCAGATGTGACCGGCATTGCATCAAAATGGAAAAGATGGCGTCGGGCATTCGAACTTTATGCTAAAGGCAAAGGAGTAAAGGAGGCAGATCAAGCTAAAGCGTTGCTCCTCCATACAGCAGGAATGGACGTACAAGATATATTCTTTAAGTTACCGGAAGGAGAAGGAGAGGATGAATATGCGAAAGCAGTGAACGCCTTGGACAATTACTTTAAACCGCAAGCAAATGTTCCTTACGAGAGGTCTGTGTTTAGAAGCATGGCTCAATTAGAGCATGAAACTATTGAACAGTACATTACCCGTTTACGCCAGAGAGCAGAAACGTGTGAATTCGGGAACCGTGATGCGATTGATGAGAGGATACGTGACCAAATCATTGACAAGTGTGTTCGTCATAATTTACGCCGTAAATTACTAGAGAAAGGTAGGAACCTTACACTAACTCAAGTCCGACAAATTGCGAGAGCTATGGAAGACTCTGAGAGACAAGCTACATCAATTGAGGGTCGCACGCAAGGGGCCGTAACTGGTGTAGTAAACAAGGTTAGTGTGCAAAACAAGAAATATTTTGTGAAAAAGACAAACGGTAAATGCTTTAGTTGTGGTTATGAAGGACACCTGCGGAATGACCCTAAATGCCCTCCTAGGAGAAAGAAATGTCATAAGTGTAAGCAGGTTGGACATTTTGAGAAAATGTGTAAAACCAAAGACCGTGGAGCAAAGGGGAAACCAGGGAATATTCGTCACATTACGGAGCAGTCAGGCCAGAGTGATGACAGCAAAGTATACGCATTTCGTGTCCACCAAAATTCTGTGCTAAGTGACAGCCTTGTTGTGAACATTGGGGATGTTGACCTCAGCATGATCATCGACTCGGGGGCAAGTTGTAATATAATGGGAATGCCATTATGGAACTATCTGAAGGAAAACCACATCAACTGTGTTTCTTCCAAAGTTGAAAAACAGCTTTTTGCTTATGGAAGTCAACAACCTCTGAAAGTGGCTGGAATATTCACTGCAACTGTGAAATACAACCAAACTGTCATTCCGGATGTTGAGTTCGTGGTCATTGAGGGGAAAGGACAAGCCCTGCTTGGTCGAGATACAGCTGTGCAGTTGGGTGTTTTACAGATTGTTAGCAGCATTAGTGAAGCTGTCAATACAGACCACAGAACTGTCTTTGAGAAATACCCTAAATGCTTCGAAGATGTAGGAAAGCTGAAATCTTTTCAACTTGAAATACCAATCGACCCAGATGTTGAGCCAGTAATACAACCTATGAGACGTATACCCTATAGTTTGCGTGACAAACTTGACAAGAAGTTGGATGAACTGCTCGATTTGGACATCATTGAACGTGTAGACGAGCCGTGTTCATGGGTATCTCCAGTTGTTTGTGTACCCAAACATTCAGGTGATGACATCAGACTCTGTGTGAACATGCACCAGGCCAATACTGCGGTGCAACGAGTTCGTCACCCTATTCCGACAATTGATGAAATTTTGCATGAAATGAATGGTAGTACTGTGTTTAGCAAACTTGATGTTACTTGGGCATATCATCAAATTGAGTTAAAACCTGAATCTCGAGAAATTACTACTTTTCTAACACATAAGGGTTTATTTAGGTACAAACGTCTTATGTTTGGCATTAGTTGTGCCCCAGAAATGTATCAAAAGGTCATGCAACAAGTATTGCAGGGTTGTGAGGGGGTGCATAATATTATGGATGATATCATTGTACATGCAAGTAGTCAAGCAAAACATGATAGATGTCTTGAAAATGTTGTTAAAGTGTTGTATGAAAAGGGGTTTACCCTTAGCAGGGACAAATGTGAATTGAACATGTCAGAAGTTGTATTTATGGGTCATGTGTTGTCTGGTCGTGGCATAAGTCCGTCGGATGCCAAAGTCAAAGCTGTTGTCGAAGCGCGCGAACCGAAAACTTCTAGTGAAGTGCGCAGTTTTTTAGGGCTTGTAAATTATAGTTCTAGATTTATTCCAGATCTAGCAACGGTAGCAGCTCCGCTACGGGAGTTGACACGCAAGAATTCAATTTTTAAATGGGGAAAATCAGAACAAGATTCATTTGTAGAGTTAAAGCGTCATCTTGCAGATGCCAAAACATTGGGTTATTATGACAAATCTGCGCCGACAAAAGTCATAGCTGATTAGGGCTGGGACGATATATCGAGATATCGATAATATCGATTCAATGTGAGGATGATACGCATATCGATACGTGTGAAGGAATATCGACATATTTCCCAAAAAAAATTCTGACTAATGTTTTTCTTTGTTAACTTAACATTTTGGGTTTAATATGTAAAATAAATATGCTTAATATAAATATGAATATGAAATACATAATAATTAAGACCAAAATAATTAAGTTTTACAACAGATTTACAACTTCTTTGAATAAATTATTCTTATTTGTGAAGAAATATCTTGTTCATTTCAATAAAAAAAAAGAATAACCAATTAAACATATCGTGATACATATCGTATCGTGGCTCAAATATCGGGATACGTATCGATATAGAAAAAGTTGTATCGTCCCAGCCCTATAGCTGATGCTAGTCCTGTAGGACTCGGGGCGGTGCTTGTGCAAGAGCAAAGTGGAGAACATCGTGTTCTTTCATACGCAAGCCGCAGCTTGAGTGATACAGAGCGCCGTTACTCACAGACGGAGAAAGAGGCCCTAGCTTTAGTATGGGCGTGTGAAAGGTTTCATGTTTATCTGTACGGTACAGAGTTCGAGCTACTCACTGACCACAAGCCGCTTGAATGTATATACTCTCCCAAGTCAAAAGTCTGTGCTAGAATAGAACGATGGGTGCTGAGAATGCAAGCATACACATTCAAAGTTCGGTATATTCCTGGTCCAAGGAATATCGCAGACACGCTTTCGCGTCTTGTTAAGAATGACCCTGCTCAAAAGTCGCTAGATTTGGAAGATGCTTATGTTAGGTTTGTAGCTAAAGAAGCTACACCGATGGCGATGACAACACGCGAGATTGAGAGAGCATCAGAGAGTGATCCAGAACTGTGTTCTGTAAGACAGTGTCTTGTTACACAACAATGGCATCGTATGGAGTTTAAGCAATATTTACCAGTACGTGCTGAATTGTGCTCAATTGGAAAGTTAGTATTGCGCGGTACACGAATTGTTATACCCTTGCAGTTGCGTGATCAGGTTCTGGAGCTTGCGCATGAAGGCCATCCTGGCATTGTTGCAATGAAATCGCTGTTAAGAAGTAAAGTATGGTGGCCAGGTTTGGATAAGAGTGTTGAAAAATTTTGCAAGAGTTGCTACGGTTGTCAGTTAGTGGGTCAACCCAGTAAACCCGAACCGATGAAGCGCACGGAATTGCCTTCCGCGCCATGGCAACATCTTGCCGCAGATCTTTTAGGTCCGTTGCCAAGTAAAGAGTATATATTTGTGCTTGTAGACTATTACAGTAGATATTTTGAGGTCGCGGTCACGAAAAATATTTCGTCAGAGAACATAACAAGTTTAATCTCGAAGTTTTGTTTAACTCATGGATTGCCATTTTCAATCCACACTGACAATGGTCCTCAGTTTGTAAGTGAACATTTTAAGGATTTCATGTTAGACAATGGCATGGTTCATCACAGGACAACTCCTCTATGGCCGCAGGCAAATGGCGAGGTAGAACGGCAAAATAGGTCAATTATGAAACGTGTTCGAATTGCTTTTGCTGAAGGCCGAGATTGGAAATCTGAACTTGACAAATTTCTTGTTATGTATCGAAATACACTACATTCGACAACTGGTGTTTGTCCGTCTCAGTTACTTTTTGGTCGTAAACTTCGCACAAAGTTGCCTGAGCTTTTCGACTATAATGTTGATGATCTTGAATTACGCGACCGTGATGCGGAAAGAAAGGAAAAGGGTAAAATGTATTCAGATAAACATCATAGGGCAACAGAGACCGATATTCGTGCCGGTGACAAAGTTCTTGTGAAACAAGACCGTGAAAATAAATTGTCCACTACATTCAACACCTCACCTTTTAAAGTTGTTCAAATGAAGGGTAACAGTGCGATTGTAGAATCAGATCAGGGAGTACAATACAAACGAAACATTACTCATTTAAAGAAATTTAATGAGAGAGGAAGTACTTGTAGATCAAATGAGTTACAATATAATGAACCACAACCTGTTGTTGGTGATGAAATTGTTGATGATAACTGCGAAATGAAACTTGATACAAATGCTGATTGTAAACCAGAGAGTGATTGTAGTTCTGCACCTGTTAGTATTTCTAATGATGCAAGTATTGAAAATAGTGATCTAAATGTCAGTCACAGACCTGTAAGAAATAAGAAACTTCCATCAAGGTTTGAAGGATTTTCCATGTATTAGTCTTAGACTGTATGTGAACTGGATCATGTATGCTAAATGATGTACTATTAACTGAGTGTACATTGTATGTTCTACAATATATGCTTGTCATTTTTCTTTGGACAGTAAACTATGATTTCTGTTGATACAAAGTAGTATCACTTAAGTGTGAATTGTAGAAGATAGTATTAATTGAGAATTATAGTTGTTTTTGAGCGAGAAAGGATGGGATGTAGTGTTTGTACTTGTAAGTGTTTCATGTAAGAAAGATTACTCTATTTATGTATGTTTAATTTATGTTGAGTTATCACCCTTGTCTTAGTTCCGGTTCAATAAATACATGTCTTCAATGACGAGAGTGTTGAGTCGATCGGGTTTAATCCGTATGTGTAGCAAGAGTGAACGCTACAATACCCACGACGCATGAAGAGTTTTGTCTAAATATAGATAATGCTACGTAGATGACTTTATTTATACGGCGGGTATGTCCAGCTTGCTATAATAAAACATTTCACATTTAACGTTTATTTCATGCATAGTGTTTCCTATCTTGTTGATTTACCCGACTTTGAATAAAAATTATTCTATCCTATAGACTGGCGACCTGATAGTAAACTTTTTTCACATCTATGGTCACTGTCGCCATACTGCACGCGAAAAGTTAGAACGATAAAATGCACAATTAATGGCAAGTGCATCTCGCACATCATTTTGAAAGATATGCTGTAGACAGCATGCGTTAATATTTTTTAATATGTATATAAAGATGTGTCCAATATAATCACGCTGTTGATGCAATATCCAACAAATTCCATTGAGTCATGAGCAACTTATTAACAGAACAATAATGAAACGAAATGAGTATGAAAAAATTAAATTATTTAAAATGATAGACTAGTACTTTATTTTTAAGACATCACCACTAAATGTATGTCTTATTTGATTTAGATCACAATATCAAGGAAAACAATTTAATTCTCAACAACACAAAAACACCAAACTATACATTATAATGTATAGTGGGGTATTTTTGTTTGGAACGATTATTTTGGGGTTTTCACGATATTTTTCCTCTGGTACACATTATAAATAAGTGCAATAAATATAATTTGTGAAAAAATGTCCAACAAGCCCCGGCGTTGTCACCGCTGTATATCGGGAGGGGTGGGGTGGGGGGTCCTGTCCACAAGTACCTGTGACCTCCCCCTCTCTTTCTCTCTCAAGAGAGATGTTACATTGTACTTCCATTATTTAAGAAAAAAAATATGTATATACCAACCATTCCAGGATTCGAACCCATTCTCAGGTAAAGATTCTTCGCAAAGAGTCCACACGCTTTACCACTAGACCAGCTCCGACACTGAAGTATCATGTGCTATTTCATGTGCACATTTTCCATTTCGGATGGATAATAAGTTTTATTCGATTTTTGTGCTTTTCAAAAATATGCCTCTTTGAAACAAAACCCGGAAATGGCAGTTTTGAAGAAAAATCCTGTCTCTTTATGCGTATATCAAATTCATTCTGTTTCAAGGAGGCAATTTTTCAGGACAATGGGGATTCCCTATTTGAAAAACAGAAAACTTGACTTATTTTGCTAAGTGGCTAATTTACACTTCATTTAATGGCAAATTGGTAGTCGATATGCAGTTTCTATGTATTGTTCTACATTGTGCTGTATATACCGTTGTATCTGAAAAAATTTAAGACCGTTTTCTGTTACTTGAAATTTTTCTTTTAAACTGCTACAACTTTAGGGAAAAAACAAAAGAACTGCAACACCCTCTCTGTCAATTATTGTGTTTGAGAGGCCGACTCCTTTTTTTTTTTAAAATAAAGTTAAACACAAGTCTCTCTTACAGTGGTTACATATACATGTACACATCTTCAGTACGCTATTGTATAGATGCAATGCCTTCATTAGAATTTTAACAAAACTTGATTTGAACTGAAACTCATTTCAAACTGAAATACTGAAACCCGCAAAGTCGAAGATCATAATATTTGAGCCTGTTTAGAGCCAGCATATAAGAAAACAAGATGTGTTTGTGAAACACTGATGCCCCCGTATGGCAACTTATAGCGAAGGTTAAACTTTCTCAAATGCAAATCAAATATGTTGGTACCGAAAGTAAGTTCTTGTCCCGAAGAATATACCTGTGAAATATGAAAGCCCTAACAGCAACCATTTAAAAGATATGGAAAAGGATGAAAAAATTTAAAGGTAAGTCAAACATCAAGGTCAAGGTCCAATGGTCAAAATTAATGGTGCCCAAGGAAAGGCCTTCTCGCAAGAAATACACTTGTCAAATATGAAAGCCCTAGCACCAACCGTTCAAAAATATGGCCAAGGTTAAAGTTTATCAAAAGTAGGTCAAACTCTAAGATCAAGGTCAAAGTTGTTGGCATCCAAAGTAAGGTCTTGTCACAAGGATTACATATGTGAAGTATGAAAGCCGTAGCACCAACCGTTCAAAAGTTATGGCCAAGGTTAAAGTTTTTCAAATGTAGGTCAAACTCCTAGGTCAAGGTCAAAGTTGTTAGTATCCAAAAGAAGGACTTGTCACAAAGATTACACATGTGAAGTATTAAAGCCCTCAGGCCACCATTAAAAATATCTTTGTTTACCCTTACCCGACCCTAAAATTTCAAGTTGAGTAGGTAGGTAGGTAAATTATTTTTTTTTTCTGACAGCAGTTTTGAAAATACATTCTGAAAATTGAATAATATCTCTATACATAAGAAAGAACAAAAGAAACCAATTTTTAAACCGAGTATCAAACAAATGAAATTAAAAAGCAACATGTATGGTAAATTAATTCATATATATTATTCATTTGAACTTGTGAAATATCTCAGGCCAGCATAATTTTATTGAAATTGATTTTTTACAAAAAGACAAGATTTGCAAATACTCAACCATCGGCCCTCCGAGTATATTTTTTTCAAACCTACTATCATCTTCGAGTGCTTACACAGATAAAATGTCAAGGGCCTTGCGTGGCGCAGTAATTCTAGTGTTTCGTTTTGGAGTCACAACGTTATTCAGAAGCTTATTCTAATTAAGTCACAGGTCCCCGACGTGGGGCGTGGAAACTGGTCAGTCGTACGAGACCGTAAAATACGTAGGGCCATGTAGTGTCACAGTATACATGTAGATGTTGGCACGAAAAAGATCCCTTACTGATGCTTTATGATCAATGGCCATAAGTGCCGAGAAAAAATCTAAATTAGGAGCCCTCTACCAGGCAGATGTTCAAATGTTGTCGACCCAGCAATTTTCAAAGGTATTTTAAAGTAAAGAAACAACCTATTTTCAAGGGCCCAACTAAAGAAAAGAAAAATACACTGGACGTCTCAGGAAGCCGTACCATAAGCCAACTTTAAAGATTTCAACACTATTTGAAAAGAGTATACCTGTATAAACAATATTTAATTCAACCAAACCATATCTAAAATGATTAAAGTTTCATTTATCTAATGTTTTAGTCACGAAGTTTACCCCATAAATAAAAGGAATGAAGAAACGACATCCGAACTATATTTATCAAGATGAAATAATTATACTAAGATATATTTACAACTCCTATGGTCCTATATAGTAACTGTATCATACATGGTGTTTTTTTTTAGATCGAAACGAATGAAATGCAGTGAAATTTATTGATATGCATACACAAAGTGGGCCCGTCATCTGCTCATGAGACAGGCTTCGTCATGCTTGCTACGTACGTTAATTTTAGAAGACACATTTGTTAATACCATCTTAACACTCCTTAGTCATGGTATATTTAATTCACGAAATGTTTCAAGTGTAGGATTCTAATAAGTTAAAGATGTATATTTGGATTGACACATCGCCGTTGTTTTATAACACTAAATAACCCTCTGTGGCCACATTGTGGGCGCCAAATGAGAGGAAAACAAAAGCCGCCGTTCTGATAAAAAACGAATTTTGATGAAATTGTATTTTATAAAGTTGATACACAATAAAAATAAATATTTGAATAATCTTATATAAAAAAAACTTTTCAGTCGGCACGATTTAAGTGGGTCGGTCGCGTTAGGGGAAACAAACCTATTTTTTATTTTGGCCTCACACTAACCGTTCAAAAGTTATGGCCAAGGTTAAAGTTGGGTAAATTTTGTAAAACTGGGTCAAACTCCAAGGTCAAGGTCAAATATGATGGTACCCAAAGAAAGGTTTTGTCACAAGGAATACACATGTCAAATATGAAAGCCATAGTTCCAGTTAATCAAAAGTTATGGGCAATGTTAAAGTTTTTGCGGTTAAACAGATATACAGACAGACAGACGGACGGACTGGGCAAATGTATATACTCCCGAATCTTCGATACGGGGGCATAAAAATTGAGTTATTTGATAAGTTTCAGTGATCCAGGACATGCAACATTATTATTCTCTGTCCCACGGTACATACATGTACATCTCTCTTTCCATTATTGCTCAAACTGTTCCTTTGAAAATTCCCCCGAGTTCAACTAGTGCACTGACACACCAGCAAATTACACATATTTTTGATCTCTGGAAATATCGACTAACCTCTCATATGCCTGACTGTTATGGCTGAAGTAAGTGTTGAAATTTCCTTAAACTTTGAATGGTTATGCCTTATGTTTTTTTTTTCAAGTTGCCTGTATACGATTTGATTAAAAGTGGTTGGAATCTATAGACAAAAGTTAGGTGGAAGCAATTGTTCATTGCATACATGTATTAATGCATGTATCAACAGCCAATGTAAAGGGAGGAAGTGCTAACACACCCCACCCCACCCCCCAAAAAGTTTACTTATGAAATCCTGAATGCCGTACTGAATAAATTAATAATTGTCAAACACCATTTCAAGATCAAACAAGGAAATTTTAAAGAAAGTCTCTCTAACTTTAACCCGCCCCTTTTAGTTATGTCCCCCAAACGAAGTTTGGAAACATGAAATATGGAGCTAACGAAAAATAATCAAACTCAACGGTCCATTGAAACAATACAAATCAGGAGCAGAGAAAACACGGACCTCTAAAAGCATAAGAGGTGGGATCAAGTGCCATGGAGGAGTAAGCATCCCTTTTCACACTCGCTGTGTGCCCCTTGTCATGATCGGGCAAACGGAATGGGCTAACAATAAATATGAAAAACGTCAACTTGTTTGTCAGTAGCTTGCCTCGTTTTAGGTATTGTTCGTACGTAGAGCATGCTCTTCTAGGAGACATAAACTTCCATATGCAGGTAATCAGGGTATATTGTTATATAAATAAGGGAAGTCGTCACGTTTATCATGAAGTTTTATTGTAAGTTTACCATGAACACGTTTTGTAATAAAATATCCAAATATGTTTCTTTAACGTCCCTTTCGAGAATTTTTCTCTCATACTGAGACGTTACCACTTGCCGATGGAGGGCTGCTAATTTACACCGATATTCGGCACTCAGGGCCATTAAACAGTGAGGGATCTTTTTCGTTCCAGCACTTGCTGCGACACGGGACCTCGGTTTATACGTTCTCATCTGAAGGACTCCACGTCCGGCAGTGGGATTCGCGACTTTAGGATCAACTTCTAACTCCACGACTAGCAAATATGAAACAGATGGTCAAACTGTGGTATCTTTTGTTTCAAGTTACTGGGATATATCAAAAGAAATATGAATTGAAGTTACTATTGTTAATTGATAATACGTCATCGATATAATTAAAAATCGAATTGAAGGCCACAGCAAATGTTTTCTTCTTCTCATGTAAAAGTTTTTGAATAAGTTTTGTTGTATATAAATATAACCTGAAGTCTCTCACGAGACTGTAGCACTACTGGTTGTATTTGTAACAAAGGAAGAGAAAAGTAGCACTTACACTTGAAACAGAAATAAATAAAATAATGGTCTTCGGTTTAGTGTCTTTTTGTGGCAAGATTAATTGGAATCAGACTACAACGGTTGGATAAATAGCCTTTTGAAAGAATTTCACAAATTTCTTTATTTAGTAACCATGGCAACACCGTTTTCACCAAAGTAAAAAAATATAGAGAGAGGGAGGGAGAGAGAGGATATTCAATATTTTGTTGTTGGAAATGTAATTTGGACAGGATTTTTTAATATATATTTTTACGAGTGCAAAGCACGAAAGAAAATAGAGAGCTTTAGTTACATGTTTATAGCGACCTTGTACGTATGACGTCATCAGAATGTGTGTACTTTGAAGTTCCTTCGCGTTCTTGTGACGTGTAGTTACCCGTATTGAACGTGTGGCGTTTGATTTACACGTAAGTAAATAACTTGTAATTTTATTTCAAGTCTATGCAATTTTCTGAGAGTTTTAACAAATGATGTTTATATAAATGATTAAATAAGCATATATTACATAAGAATCATATGCATTTTCATTCACAAAGGGACCAAATTCTGTCTGTAGTGCACTGACACTCGCTATCATGCAAAACTTGAAAGCAGAGAAAAACCTGAAATTGAGGAAAGTCGGTTGGCTCAATGAAAATTTATATAATAATGTATGCAATAAGATTTTTTCATAACTTTCGTAGCTGCTATTTAATACGAAACTGTATGTGTCATTAGATCTATGTGTTGGGAGTTGTTTGTGTGTGTGTGGGGGAGGGGGGGGGCAGATTTCAATTTTGGAAATAAGTAATGTTGAAAAATAAATAATATGTCTTCCATCTTTAACAAAATAAACAGTATTTATTTTTTTAGCTCAGATACGCCATATATAGCTTTAACTTTAAAAAATAAAACGAACAATCTGCATTTCCCGGTTGGACTACATCAGACAAATATTATTTTTTTTATTGTTGGCCTAAACATTGTGTTTTTAAACAGAAATTAAAAAAAAAATCTACAATACATTAATTTATTTCTATGATATAATAATAATAATAACTCGCTTTCATTAGTTAAGACTATGCGTACCTATTTAGTCTTAGAAAATTAAAAAAAAAAAGATAAAATAATAAAAATAAGTCTTCAAAATATTTAATGCAACAGATTTCAATGCAGGTCCTTGACACATGGCAGCAGCTGAAACTCCAAGGAAGAAGATGTTTCGCTTCTCTGTGAAGCATGACATTGACCTCCTTATATGTGTGACTGCTGTAAATCCTTATGCAGGTGATGCTGCTAATAAGTGGTCTGAAATAGCAGAGAGTTTTATGGAGATATATGACGGTGTCGCCATAGATGGGAGAAGATGCAGGGAACGGACCTCTCTTTTATTGTCCTACTTTAAATCAGAAGACCGGGAAAAACTCTACCGGTATGAATTGTTGCATTCGGCTTTGATAAACTTTCTTTTAATATATATTAAGGAATTAAAGTTGAAAGATTTTTAAAATTGACTTTAATACACACAGATCCGGTTGCGATGAAGATTACAGTAAAAAGGAGCAATTATTGCAGGAAGTTCTAGAGCTGTCAGAGTCACAACATCAGCAAAAGAAAGAGAAACAGAAGGAGAATGAGAAGGGAATGCTGATTCGGAAAAAAGCTATGGAAAACATGACTGCATGTATGTATGTCTGATGGATTTTGATTTAATTAAAATGTTCTTACAGTAATTCACTACGAAAGTAAAAACAAATTAGGAAATTTCTTTAGGTATTTATGGAGTCCGACATACATAGATTCATAAATCATGTCATACTAATAATAATTCTAAATTACCCTTTGAATTTCATTCTAGCAACTGCCAGTTTGACTACAGATCCTCGTGAAGACGATGAACTGCCTGTTTTGAAAAGAAAAAGGTCTTCTAATAGTGCTACCAGTATGATTGAGTTTCTGCAGAAGAAGACTGATTCGGAGAACCAGTTAAGCAAAGAAAAGATAGAATTAGAAAAGAAACGGGTAGAAGTTGAGGAGAAAAGACAGGTCTTAGACCAAGAGAGGATCGCGTTGGAGAAGGAAGAAAGGAAAGCAATGATTGATCTGTTCAAAGAACTCATTAACAAAGTAAACAAGTAATTTCTGTTGTAAAAATCTTTTATTGATGTTGTTATGATGTTGATGTCATAAATATTAGAATTAAATAATTACAATTATGACTATCAATGGTTCTTATCTGGTGTATCAATACATATGAACAACAATGATTTGGGAAGGGGGGGGGGTAATTAAAAGTTTCATCAATTTTTTTCTTTAATCAGTTTGAATCTACAAGTTATTAACGTACTCCTCTAATGATGGGGGAACTACTCCAAAATAGTCAGTCGTGACACTTCCATACAGGCACGTATGACAATTTGTCAAGAAAGCTCCAACCAAGTAATACTTCCCTACTGGTTGCAGGTACAGTTTTAGATTCTTTTTGAAGTCTAAAAATGCAAATAACTTAGAAACTTTATTAAATCCCCATTCAACACATTGTCGAACGGACGACATTTGTCTGTTGAATTCCAATTCCTGTGCTGTAAGGTTGATTCCTTTGAAGGGCCCGAGAAGATGTTGGTTGATGGGGTATGCTGCATCGCCATATAGGCAAAAAGGTTCGCCATTCGGGGAATTCATGTTACGTAAGAGATCATTTGCAAGGTTGCTCTCTCTAAAAATTCCTGCATCATGGCGTTTTCCTTCGTATGGTCCTGACAAATTGGCAATCAGACCATTTGGTGCCATTACCGATTGAAATTTCAACCCATGTATCCGCTTGTGCCCTGTATTTTAAGAAGATAAATGTTGATATGTTTAAAAAACTAAATTTATTTAAAATGAGTAGTGCATGTTTTCATACATACACGTCTAGTATGACTGGCACGTGAACTACATCATTTGGAAATTATAAATGACTTTTCACTGTAGTTTTAGAGTTCTGTTTTTGTTCTGAAATACCTCGGTATTCCTGAAATGAGTAAGCAAGTATTTGTATATGTACCTGAGTAAATAGTTTCTTGATACTGAGATGGTCGTGATACTGGACGTAGTGTCCCATCAATAAATCCCCAACAATTTTGTAGAGGACAAAGCCTATCCACTGAATTCACCAAAGTCTGCAAATCTCTTTGTATCCATCTTTGGTTTAGAGACGTCAGTTTATCTCCATGAACATTGTAAATGAAATCCAATGTCTATAAAATAAGTACTTTATTTATTTATACTTAATCCATTGTTAAAATCGTCTATTTTTATCCTTAATGTTTTTTTAAAGTTCACTTTACACTTTAGATTGATTGAATATCCGTTTACGTTTTAGCCATGAAAAAAATATTTATAGGGAATATATGCATTAAAAAAAAATAGAAATTACGGAATTAAAGATCAAGCTCATCTCGGGCTCACTTCTTCCAAATATGGGAACAAGATCAGCCAATCTGTTAGGGTACGCTAGTCTGCGCAAAAGTATACAAAGTGCTTCCAGGCTACTGGAAACCGATTTGTTTTTGCAAATTATTTTCTCTGGAATACCCAAAGTAGTCCGTAAACGCAATACATCATTTTTGCCAAACCTATAAATAAATGTTATGTCTGCTGATACCTTTCTATTCTAATCTTTAGTTCGTCATTTCGAAGAATTTACAGCTGTCGATCCAGATTTCAAGAAAAGCAACAACCCCCCCCCCCCCTAAAAAAAAAAAAAAAAAAAAACAAAACAAAAAAAAAAAAACATTACGTTTTATAAAAAAATTATCTACCCTTTACTATGATTTTGATGTTTAGGCCTTCTCTAGTTATTACACCTGTACCTGAACATCGAAAAACTTTGTTCATCTGTTAGTGCATCAAAATTTAACCTAGGACCATCAGGAGCAAGCTGGGGAGATCGGCAATTAAAAGATGACCATAAAATAAATAATTCTTCTTGATCTATGATCCCCTCATCAAGCATGAACAGCAAGTCTTCATTGCTAAAAGTTTGTAAAATTGAATTTAAACCTGTGTGGATTTTTATTAACAATTAAAAAACACTTGAATTTCTTTAAACTTTGTCTTTTTCATTTCTTCTTGTGTTTCTACTTACCTTAATTCACACATGTTTGTGTATGTTTACAGTGTTTACGTCTGCTACAAGTACTTCCGGTCGTACGCGTAACTTAACGCAAATGCATAAAAAGTTGCGGTTATGTACGTGTATGCTACACGTACACGTTCGGAGTATTCGAGTAACTAAAGCTCTCTAATATCATAACATCTTGTCTCACGAGTGAAATAAATTGCATATCCAACTAGAAAACATTGGATTTTCTGTTTATTACATTTTCTTTGATTTCTCTTTGCCTCTGTGCATCAGTGCTATAGGCTAAGACGTCATCGTTTAGCGGTTGAGACGTCATTGCTTAATTGTGAAATTCAAAACACATTCGGCAAACCTCAGCTGATTCCGTCACCTTCATCAAACCTCGGCTGTACGAGGAAACTTGATATGCGTCTCCGCTAAACATTTGTGATATGGCTGCCTGCCGAGGTGTGCCGAGTGATTAAAAACATTGTAACATGGATTTTAGCAATAATATTATATATTTGGGAGGAAATTTACAGTTTTAGTCTCTATCAACATGGTTTAGTTACTATTTCTATCTTATGGCAGGCCAGAAATCATTTTAATTACTTTCATATCCTTTCACACTGTGACAGAATATCATTTTGGTATACTTTCACATTGTGAAAGAATATCACTTTTATTCAATAAATAAATCGAATTAAATCACAGTATTTCACTATTAAAAATGTAATAAATATAAATTATGTATTTCAGTAGTCTACGTGTGTACCAAGTTATACTGAAATCAGATCATAACTATGGAAGGAGTAACGTTCTGAAAGTATTTCACAGAAATTTCTTTTTTTAGTAACCAAGGCAAAACCGTTCATCAAAATTAAAAAAAAACGATGCTCAAAAGTATGTATTTTAGTGTAGTCTACTTGTATACCAAGTTAATTTGAAATCAGACCAAAGCTGTAGGAGGAGTACGTTTTATAGGAATTTCACAAATTTTCTATTTTCAGTAACCATGGCAACACTTCATGGACATCAAAAACCGACGAAAAGAATTATGTCTCTTAGTGTAGTCTCCTAGTGTGCCCAGGCAAATTGAAAACAGACTGAAACTATAGAAGGAGTAGCGTTTTAAAGAAATTTCATAGAAATTTCTATTTTTAGTAACCATGGCAACACTATTCATTGAAATCAAAAACCGATGCAATGAATTATGTATCTGAGTGTAGTCTACTTGTATAACAAGTTATATTGAAACTATAGGAGGAGTAGCCTTTTGAAAAATTGTTTACAGACAGACGGACGAACGGACACCTTACTATCGCAAAAGCTCTTCTGGTCTCTGACCAGTAGAGCAAATAGACCTGATTATAAAGGCGCGCAATTGGTACCCATGGGAATTCCAGCAGATTGTTGGAAGACCTGGTGTCTAAACACCACATAAATATTGTCAATCAGAAACTCAAGCATCTTTTTTATATTAATTTCGGAGCACTTGTGTTTTCAATCAGAATGTTTTTTTCACAAAATAATTTTGCAAATGACCAACGACAAGTAATTATAAGAGTTCCATTTTTATTGAAAAAGCAGCTGTCTATGATTCAAAAAAGCCTGGGCTTTGATTCATCATGGGCAGGGGTTGTATAAAGTGTTAAAAAGGTCTTATATTTTGATGTTATTGATTTTGTAAAATTTTGTGATTTCAAATTCAAATTCCTTGGAGTTTTTAAGTATCCACATCTGATTAAACCACTTCTCGAATATATTGTTGTACAATACTCCTGAAGTTTCTCCTTCACTGCTGTTAATATTTTAGTAAGCAGAAAAGAAAGAAGCTCGGTAGAACATTGACTGGAACCCGCTATGTATCTTATATACATCAAATAAATATATTGTTTTACATTGTTTCCTTTTCTTCGCCGGTACTTTTTTGTCCGCGAGTGTTTTCGGAAACTACTCATCCGATTGAGATGAAACATATTAGGGTTAATCCAAATGTTTTGTACATGTGCGTAACGAATGTCGTTTTGTGGGCAAAATTGGTAAAATGACTGAGATAATTGAAATAACTTTTACTGTAATATTTTTATGAAGTGTTGATAGTGGTAAGAGCGTCTGGTCTAAAGTCGCGGAGTAAGGAGCTGATCCTTACGTCGCTCGTTTAAATCCACTGCGGGACGTGGAGACCGGTCCTTCGGATGAGGCCGTATAAACCGAGGTCCCGTGTCGCAGTAGGTGCTGGCACAAAAAAGATCCCTCACTGCTCAATGGCCCTGAGTGCCGAGTATATGTATAAATTTGCAGCCCTCCATCGGCAAGTTGTGGCGTCTCCATATAAGTGAAAAATTCCCGAGAGGGACGATAAACAACAAACAATGAAGTGCTGATTGAAACTCATTTTATGAAAAAAGGTATAGTCAAGACGAGACGACATTGTTGAATAAGCATGAACACACGCGCATGCAGGTCTTGTGCTTCGTTTTGATTGGCAGGGACAAATATCTCAATGGTCTTGTTTTTTGACAAAATACCATGAAATTTATAATTATATATGTTTTTAATATTTCCACCAATCAAAATGAATTTGAATTACCATATTTATATTGGACTCCAAAACTTTATTAAAAATCCCTACAAAGATTCATAGCGGGCTCCAGTAAATGCTCTACCAAGCTTCTTTCTTTACTCCTCAGTAAAATATTAACTGCAGTGAATGAGAAACTTCAAGAGTACATGTACTTTGCAACAATGTATTCGAGGAGTGGTGTTAACCAGATGTGTTTCATATTTGGATATTTTACTAGAAAAAGACGTTAATAGTAATCTGACAACCAAGCTTTATGATAAACGTAATGACTTTTAATAAGCTTTATGATAAACGTAATGACTTTTAATTAACTTTTCAATCGTCAACTTCCCTTACTTATGCAGCAATGTACCCTTATCACCTGCATATGGGGTGTATATGTCTCAGTTGATTCGATACGCAAGAGCATGCTCTACGTACGAACAATTTCTAAAACGAGGTAAGTTATTGACAAACAAGTTGATGAAACAAGAATATCAACAGTCTCGTTTAAAGTCATCATTTCGTAAGTTCTATGGTTGATACAATGACCTTGTCAGCAAATACAATCTGTCATGATTACATGTCAGTCATATGCTGACTGACGTTGTTAGGCCATTATTTACACACTGAATTGTCGACGGATTTTTCCGTAATTTCCCGATCCCGATGATTATTTCCCGCTCACGATTTTTATTGTTTTCTTGGACTCGGAGCTTGAATACTGTTCGTTACCTCCATATTTCATGCATATACATGTATAACGAGGTTCATCAATATGACATACACGTACTTTTTTAAAACACGTGCATTCCCGTGCACTGCAATTTCATTGGCTAAAACTTTAAATGACATTAACTTTCTTAGTTTTCAACAAAACAGGGCGAAGTTTAGAATATAAATAAGAACATTTTTTTTTACATAATGATACTATGAAAACAGAATGGAGGGTCATGCATACAGAAGGAAATATGAGACGGGATAAAAAAAAAAGGATATGTGAGCTAACTAGAAAACACATGCATGCTCTCATGCTGAATTCTGACTGTATGCTCTTTTTTACGTCCCGTTTGAGAGTTGTTCACTCAAATAGAGTCGTCACCATATACCGGTGAAGGGCTTCATATTTAGACCTTTACTCGCTCGGCACTCAGGGCCATTGATCAGTGAGAGATCTCTATCGTACACACGCCTGCCTTAGCCTCGGTTTGAAACCCTCGACTTTAAATTCCGATCACGGAACGATTGAGGTGTACCGATTGGGTCGCCCGCGTGGCGCAGTGGTTATAGCATTTGCTCACTGAATAGAAGTTTAGAAGGTTAATACTATAAATGTTTAAAGGTAGAACAGCTTTAATTGAAAATAAATCATCTAGGTAATCAATCTGTGTATATTCAATGCCTCTAGCACTGTATATTGTGGAAACATCCACTTGGCATGTTGCATAATTTGTTAAATGATATTTTATGCATGTGCAGTCTATGATAACTGAAATCTACCGATCAAAATGATTTATCGGTGCTGAGGCCTGAGTAAAATTAACGCAAATTATGAACATACGAGTTATATTTTGCATATTGTCAAGGCTGAAAATGGGGTAGGTACAATGAAGCACTCGCATTTCTTATTTAACCAAGAGAGAGTCTAAATGTCATGTACATGTACGCATGAAAAATGTTCCGTCGACAGTAAAATATTCACCAGAATGTCCTTATCACAACAAATCTGGTTCAATAAACCTCGTTGTGATAAAAGCATAACAATTGCGATCATGAGAAGCGTGCTTGAATAAATATTTTTTTTTTACTTAGATTATTTTTCCCCATCTTTTTCATTACAGGTAATAAGCCAAACAATCTTTATCATGCATGTGCAAATAACAGTGTGTTTGCCGAAATTTGCGCACAAGTTTCTAGATACACGTATCTCTTCGTCGATATTTTGAGATTGATATACTTAGGTATTTTAGATATAAAAACCGGAATCGTTCTCTCTGTGATACAATCATACAAACTATTCCCGATTTATTTTTCTAAAATTTCAAAGTACAAAGAAAAATTAGTATCGATGGCATAGCATGAAATGGTCAGTTCAAAAGATATATGAAGTACCTTTAAATATTACTGCACACGTAAGTTAATCGGCCTAAGTAGGTGGATACTGAAACTATACATGAACAAATTAACACAGAGTTGTACCCCATCAATACTTTTATGTAGGTTGTCTTTTGGGACTTCCTTTCTAAAATTTAGATAAATCGGTAGCAAACGCGTGTTGCCTAAATGAACCTTTTGGACAAAATTAGCATGATATAGTGCAATCTACTCATATGGGATACGTTTGTTAATTATGATGAGCAAATTTTCAAACAGAAGGTTTGCTGCTGGCGAAACTCATTAATCATATAATCCACATGTTTGTTTTAATGTTTTTTTCTGTTGTATTCGTTTTTTCCTCACACGCTATCAATATATCCCTTGTTATTAGAAAGACATTCACACCAAAGGACAGTATCAGATAAGTGAATATTTAGAAAAATCCACCCAATAAGATAATATGATGACAAAATTAAAGTAATTATTTTTCACATTACTCGCTTATAATTCACACTAATGTCAGTCAGCTTTATTTCAAAACTGGCTATCGACTTTGATGCATGCAGATTTATCACAAAATACATGTATCCTGAAGGTGGATACTAATGTTAAATGTCGCAATTAATCTTTTATACAATCGACCAAGCCCCTCCTGTAGTCATGTGCACTTGGAAGATAGTTATTAAATGCAATATATGCTCTCTGTCACATTTAGTATTGGACCAGAATTAACACAGAGACCGGAAGAGAACTAACAGGAATTGAAAAAATAAATAAAAAGTTCTAGCCTCTCGCCCGACACTGGAAACGGTTCAATTATAATACAATAACAAGAGTACCTTACATGGAATAGTACTTCTTCTTGCATGTTCAAGTGATATTACACGGAAGGGCCACTGATAATATGAAAACAACCTGCATGTTCAAAAACTGTTCCAATATATTTACTTTAGAAAACTGTAAAAACAATGACAAGAAAACACTTTGTGCACACGTTCTTAATAAATTAGTAAGTATACTTGCCCCCATTAATGAATATGGTCCAAAGAATAAAGTTATATATCTTTTAAAAACATACCAGCTTGAACTCCGGCCACATTTCATAAGTGGGTACATGTCTACTTTGCCAAGTTCCTCTTGAATTACCTTCATGACACATTTTTCACCAAAACAAGGCACTGATGAGTTTTCAACAGCCATAAGGTTCGTTTTCTGACGAATCAAACTTTCCATAAACAATTCTAGTTTTCAAAATCCTCTTCTCGTGATGATATAAAATTTATTCAATAATTCCAGTGGGAGTTCACTCAATTCTCGACGTTGCTTTCTCTGCTTGGCTGCAGTTCGGATGCAACGCACGCCCGAATACGTAAAACTGATGAATAACAATGACAAAAAATATAGTAAATTGTGCAATATTCCTCTGATCAGATCAATCGACGATTTTTTTAATCTAATCCTCTTTTTTCTGTTAGATTTTCATTAATCAATCGTTTACCAGGCGTTCAAAATTCTATTTCAAGTGTCCAATTTTCCTTTTATTTGTTATGTTTCACATATCATAAAACTGTCGCCGTCTGAAACCAATCAGAATGGATGCTGTTCAGTTTTTCTGGTTTAGACAGGTTGACTTTAACGAAGATTTTAACAATTTCAGGGCTGCCATTATCGGGATGTTATGTCTATGAAGAACCCTGAGCAGGATTCATCGCTACTTCTGTTTCTCCTACCAATTCCCATCAAACGGATGGTGTGAAACAATTAAAATCATCTAAGTTGATGAATTCCAGAATCTTTTGAATAATTTCGATTATGCATTTTAGAGTATTTATCTCCGCGCAGTGATATCAGTATATCTCTGTCTCATCTCGTGGCGACGCGCCTCCACATCTGACTATCATTGGTGATTTTAATTATGTCAAGAACAATTAATTGTCTTGATCAGACGTTTTGATACCTAGAAATAAATGATTAATATGAAGAATGTTTTTTATATACTCTTCTGTCCGCTTCTCGCGCGCATTTTATCATGCATATGTACATCTTATCGTGTCAAAATTATCACTCGTACTTTAAATGAAACTATATATATATATGCGTGTATGAATATTTCAAATAGCCTAGATTTGATTTTTTAAAAATTATTATAATTATTTATTGGAAAAGCATGTGAAATTTGACTACAAACCTCGAAAGTGTAGACTTTTTCCAATCATAATTGTAAGCATTAGCACTTCCTTACAATATCATTTTTTTTTTGAATGATGTAAAATGAATGTAATAAAACTCAAATTGAGAGTACTGAAATTACGAAATGTCTAAAATTAAATAAAGATGCATGAAATACAAAGTTTTACAGACTCATTTGAAATACCACGTTGATAAATAATTAAATTATTCCTTGTTAATAATCATTTGTCCTCCCCCAGCAGATTTTGATCACCAGCTAATTAGCTTCTCCTATGGGATCTCTTTAGATCCTTTTCGTACACATTTTTCCATTATAACAATCTCTTTACCCATTGTTTGTGTGCTTATATTGTGATTTTACTACAGAATGTATCGTGAACATCAAGGCAAGTATCATCCTGTATTGGTTCTAAACACCTTGAAGGCTTTGAAAGAGTTTTCGAAACGGAAAATTATTCTAATGAACGTCTAATTAAAAACGATTTACATTTATCCACCGGAAATTTTGTCTCCCTTTGTGTCTAAAAGATATTTCTTCGAGCATCGTTACGTTCGGGAAACACATCCTTGCTTTCGATCAAAGCTAGATGTTTGGTTTATCTAAGCAACAAATAAACATGTACTAATGCATTAAAAATATACGCTCAGTATTCTTTACTCTATTCAGATAGGCACAGTACATTGTTCGCTATATGTATCACATATCGCTGCATATTCTTTAATATTATTTTCTGGAAGTACTAACGCGCAAACATAACATTTGAAAATTGACTGCAAATTAAATCCCTTTTTTCTCCAGCTACTGTCGATCATAATAGATTCCGAAATTGTCAATATTTCAGTGAACACTGTCGATTGAGAGGGTTTTTTTCAGACTGTCTGCAAAAAATCGGTAAATGAAATGCGCATTAAAGATGTAGTTAATCACTTCTTTCGCTTCCTCAAATGTTTGTCAATGCACTTGAATGAAATGCACTTTGAAATTGACCCTAAATATTAGTGTATTAAAAAATTCCATAATACCAATCCAAACTGGCATTTCGGAAAATACATCAGTCAAAAGATAAGGAAATATGCATTCTGCAAATATTGTCATTCTGCAAGGTAAATACGGCTTTTTTGCGCATATATGAAATAGCATTGAGTGGGAAGCCGAATTGATCAAATAAAATCCTGTGTCCTTGAATATTAGACAAAATTTTAAAACGCATTTAGTTATTTGCACAATTCTTATCAATACAACATGGATTGGAACAGGAAAGATTTCCACAATTAACCCGATTAAGGGTTCCCTACCGTTAATAATTTTTTTTGTCCAAGTTATGCAAGATCTTTATGTACATGACCTAATATTACGACCCGCAAATTATTTAGTAATATACACAAAGAGCATTTGTCGACATTGATGTGTATGGCCGTAGGAACGGAGGAAATATAGAATACTATAGAAAACATATGTACTATATGCTTGTGCCCCCGCAATAATAACCTCTGGAGCCTTTTTTTTCTTTGCTTGTCAAGGAATTTTGGTAGTTGATAGTGACCCCCCCCACCCCCCCAATGAAAATGTATTTTTGTGCCCTCTCAAAGTGAAATTGCTTCCTACGGGCCTGACGTGATCCTGATATTAAGCGTTCTGCACAATACATAATTGAACAATGCATAAATCACGGACCCCCGGAAATTTTAGAGTTGGGATATAAGCTGCAGGGGCCTAGGAGTAAGCAGTAGTGTTTAATAATTAATAGCGATTCTCTGTAACCACTTAAACTACTTTGCCACGCATGGTCCCCGATTTTGATGAAACGTTGCCCATTATTATAACTTGACACCAGAAACATATATCAAATAAAACTTCGTTGCTATGTGTCTTGGTTGCCATGGTAACAGCCAGAAAAGTTGAAAAAAGTGAGATTTTCAGCTACTTTAAATCTTTATTAAGCCTTAATAAAGACTAAGAAAAACAAACAAACCATTCTCCCAAAAACATGACACCTTATTGCCACTTGTGCTATAAAGAAACTATTTAGAATTTATCTCTAAGTGGTAACCATGGGTACATTTGGAATACATTTTAGATGCTGAAAAACGCTCTATAGTCACAAATGATAGATGTTACATGATCAAACTCAATCAACAACGTAAGAAAAACAATGAAAAATATTTGACCTCATGTAATTAGGTATTGGCAATATTATTCTAAAAATAACTTTCATGGTTGCCATGGTAACACAGTGTCACCATGCAAAATCTGTTGCTATGATTGGGTTAATGCTACTATGTGAGGAAAAACAATAAAATTCAATAAAATTCATGACTGGCACATATGCATCCTTAGGAGTCTTGCAACATCGACAACATAAGAAAAATTGAGATTAATTGTTACTTTGCAGTGTAACCATGGAAATAACGTACTAGTTGTTTAAAATGATATTTTTTTGCTGCTTTAGGAATTTTCTAACCTTTTAATCAAGAAAAATATTATTTGAATCACCTTGAATAGTACTTATCTCGTAGAACTAAAGTTGAATATCATATATTGATAAAGGTTGTTCAAAAATACAACACTGTTGCTATGGTTACCAAGAAGAGAAAATGTTCGATTTTGTTAATTTTTGTCAATATTAGACCCTATGTGCCAGCTTTTTGCATCCAGTTAGAGAATGGGTGATAGTCAAAATTGAAAGTCAGTTTAGTTGTTCACATATATCAATCATTAAAGTTTTGGTAATCTACATACAACGGTACGTATCCAAGGAAACAGTGTATTTTTCAGATTTTTATGCATGTTTTTCGCCTTATTTCCATAGCAACGCACTATTTAAAGAATTGAAATTGAATTTTTTGAAATGTGAAAATTAGGGTCACACCAAGCCTTTAAAAATTGAACAACAGTTATATAGAAATATGGTTTTTAAAAAGATAGGATAAGATTAAAACACTAAGAGAGTAAATTTAAAATCCCTTCGTGGTATTAAAACCATGGCAACCATTGCCAACCTATAAGAAATATCATATTTTGTCTTTGGTATATGTTACAAGGATCTGTTCTTTATTATTTGCTTGCATTTCAACCTATGATTGTTTTTATTCTTAAGTGTATGCCTTTATAAAATTAAATGCAAACGTTAACTGTGGGACTCCGAAGATGTTGAAAAATGCCATTTTTCAAACTTTAGGACATGTTGCTATGGTAACCATGACACGTAGCAACCGATTTTTGCCTGATTTGAGTTTACGGTATCAAAGACTTTCATCATAGAGAGTTTGGAGAAATTCTGAGACTATGCGTGCCACAGCTCCTATATAAAAATTCAAGTCATTACAGAGAATGGCTCTTAATAATTCAGAATTAAAAATCCATTAAGAATCCAAACGAGATTTCACTTTGCCTTAATTGTGATTGTCAGTGTACAACAATCCATTTTGGAATACCGATACCGATGTATTTTCATAGTATTTAAATTTCAGCTCGTGTGGTAACTACATGTATATATCATGCTGTACAGTGTCAAGAACTCATTAACATGTAAATGCTTATTATCAAAACCCTGCCTCTCAAAATAAAACAAGAAATGTTTGTGAAACACTTATGCCCCCCCCCCCGGAAATTCAGTAGAGGATGCACAAGCCTTTATTATGGACAGTATACATAATGGGCAGTGTACATGGAAATGAAATTGACCTTTTGCACTTAAAATCAATAGGGGTCATCTACTGGTACTATCTGAGATGCATCAACCAGAAAAAGTCTTCTACATCACTTCTTTGGCAAAAACACGTTTCTCATGATTTATCAGTTATTAATTTGTTCAACCTTTGCAGAGATATTGAACGGAAAGCAAATAATTGGAATTTTTTTAAGTCCAAGGGACAAAACTCTGTAAAAAATTGCTCGATCATACCCAAAACAGAACTTGACCTAGATATTCTTATGGTAATTCTGTATACCAAATTTCATTTCAGTTTGTGCAACCTCTGGAAAGAAAATGAACGGAAACTGCAAATAATTGAAAATTTTCTAAGTCTAAGGGGCATAATTCTGTCAAAAATTGCTCGATCGTACCCAAAACCGAAACTGACCTAAGATATTCTTATGATAAATCTGTATACCAAATTCCATTTCAGTATGTGCAACCTCTACGAAGAAAATGACCGGGAACTGTTTGTGGACCGAGAGACAGCAGCAAAGTAATATGCCCTCCCTTCCTCGAAGGAGGGCATAAAAAATTAACTAAACCGTCTAATGTATTTTTCACAAAGTCCAAGGTCATGGAAAAGTGGACTGTAACGCTGTTATTTGTTTTATGACAAACAGGACACATACTAAATAGCATATATTTACCTCTTAAATATCAAAAATATGCTGTATATTCTGAAAGGTAGGTCAAAGATCAAGTTCAAGGATCACGAGGTCTTTTGTCTTTAGTTCAAAACATTCTAAAGTGTATCACGCGCCATTTTCATCACTAAATTTGTAATACTTTTTTTCTGCTTTACAAGAGTTTAAATACTACTTCAACTACATGTACATGTATTTTGTACTTAAATTTATTTGTAAGCATTTGTGTGTGTATAGATAGATAGATAGATACTAGATGAAATCCCGCGCAGGCGCGGGGAATTAAATTTATACCACCACAGACAGAAAAATTCCAATTATATATATATATATATATATATATATATATATATATATATATATATATATATTTATCTATCCCATGTTTACCCCTTTATCCCGTGGATATGCCTCATTGGATATTTTTTTCATATCCCACAATTAAGTGCAGTTGTGACGTCACAATGGTTTTTGCGTTAGCGTGATGAAGTAAAATAAAGTGGAGTCCTATATAAAACTGTGTAAAACATTGGTTGTGAAGTATTAAACATGGGATAAAAAGAATCTCCCATGATTTGTAGTTGGATATGACTTTTATCCAACTCTTTGTGTGTTTTTATCCCCTCGCCAAGGCTCGGGGATAAAAAAAACACACAACTCGTTGGATAAAAATCATATCCAACTACAAATCATGGGTGATCCTATATATATATATATATATATATATATATATATATATATATATATATATATATATATATATATATATAATTGTAGTTTCTACTGAGTGCCTACAGGCTTAATATAGCCGGAAGAAATACTTTGTTCAAAATCCTGCTTGAAGTAGATTGTACGTATCCACCCCTCCCTTTTGTAAAAACTTGAAAATAACAATTTCATTATAATTGACGTTTATTCTGAAACCTGTTATACTATGTTATGGTTATTGTACTTCAGATGCTCTTATTATATTTCCGTCAAGGACAAAAGCAGCAAATATGCACATATTACTTATAAATTGATTTTTTTGTTTGTTGTAAAAACTCACAGGTACTTGGGTATTGGTTTATAAATATGTATGAACCTTATTGATATATATATATATATATATATATATATATATATATATATATATATATATATATATATATATATATATGTATGTATTTTACTCTTTTTTTACATATCAATAAGGATAAACCAAGACCCAAGTACCTGTGTAAAAATTAGCTTTTAACGCCCTATGAATAGGCCGAGTATTTGATACTAAAGACTATTCAGAAAAAAAAAATGAAATTATTGATTAAAGCACAAAATTTTACAGCTTTAATTGTATTTGAACAATGCCTTATTCATTAATTTTCTTGTCATGTAAGCAAGTTTATTACGAAGTACAAATTGTACTTCGGGTTCGTTGCCACGGTGCTCTCAGTGAGGAATAAATACAAATTTTTAATTTTTATTAGGAAAACCTACTACATGTGATACTAGAAGTCTTTCGATACATAAATATATTCACAATTTATAGTGTTATCAATGATTTACCATTATTTCAGTGACCATTCACACAAAAGCTTTTTTTTAATGTTCATGCACCTCTACTTGCTTGTTTTTCTTTTTAACATCGGGATCGATGCTATATGATGTTCTAGAAGCTTCCTTCAATATCAAGATCGGTGAATGACGAAAATAATTTGCACATTTCCCTTTTTAATCGGTTATCACAACTGATTTCTTTTATATCATTTAAATCAAATTTTGATTGAATGATTCAGTGATGACGTTTTATGAAATAAACGATTGCTTGTTATCAGTTTCATTAAAAATTGCCAGTAACTTAGATCCGCCACCGTACTCACGTTTTTGCTATTTCATGGCTGTTTACAGTGAATGAATGTAGACTTTTAGTTTAATGTAAGATACTTATTGTGCGAGCGAAATCTGAATATAGTTTACGGACATCATCTTGTACATGTATCTAGTATATTCTTAGAGGAGTTAGTAAGAACTCTGGTGCACCCGTTTTGGAGTTTATCTGCAAAATTTATTAATTTATAAGCATAGATATATTAATTATAGTTTTTTTTTTTACCACACTCATGCTCACACGAGCACATCATCTACATAACAACCGTTCACGGTAGCTCAGTCGGTAGAGCGCTCGCTCCGTAAAAAAAAGAAAAAGAGCGCTCGCTCCGTGATCGGGAGGTCGTGAGTTCGAATCTCGGCTGCGACTGACCTAAGTCGATAAAAAATGGGTAGCAACTGTTCCTTCGCCATGCGCTCGGCACTTTGAAGTGAAAGTTGCGGGTCCTTCGGATGAGACCTTAAAAACCGAGGCCCCGTGTCACGGCAGGCGTTGGCACGATAAAGATCCTCACTGCTTAAAGACCCTGAGTGCCGAGTAAAGGTCAGAATTTGAAGCCCTTCATCGATATATGGTGACGTCTCTATATGAGTGAAAAATTCTCGAAGGGGACGTAAAACAACATACAATCAATCAATCATCTACATAACTTGCACGCAGCAATGTTAAGGCTTCCCGAAGCTTTAAATGCGTTCAAAAAATAACACTGCATTACAAGGTCGATTTTTATTACAAGTTATTATTATTATTATTGTAAGTTCTGTACTTAAGTACGGCCAATTTATATAGAGAGTTCTCTAGGCTACATATATACGTATTTGTTACGATATCACATGACTTCGTTGATCACGTGACGGTCATTTCTACTTTATTGAAATGTTTAACATAAATCGCTTCGGCGCAGGTGATTAACACAATTATTATTAACTTTTTGTCACATAAATAAACTCGTCGCATCCTTGTGAACCCGAAATGTGCTTGGGAAAAGTTATACTATTACTCTTGTACAAAATATTTCACAAAAAATTCAACTTACCCACAAATTTGAGGGTATTTTCCACTCAATATCGTCATCTGTATTAAAACACAGCCATCACACATTTTTCCCAAGCAAGATTCAGTTAGAGGCGGAACTCCTCTTACAGATTTTCACAAAAGATCTCAAATAAATCCTCATTAATCACCTGCGCCAGGCTCTTTTATACATATATTATAAATTCTACCTCTATCCAAGGGTATAAAAAGGGTAAATGTCGAACGTATATTTCCCTATATATTTTGAACACGTTGACTTTTAAACAAGAGTAATAAAGCAAAGTGATCTAAAATATTCGGATATATCAGATTTTTTTTAAAAAGATTAAAACATGTTTATTTTACACTACATTTCTGACATTTTATATGCAGATTGAAACAAGGTGTAAAGTTTATGACACTCTCCCCATCATAACAGCTCAAGTTTGCAGTGACGACGTCATTTTCAATTATGACGTCATATATTTGTAGTGAAGGTACAGAGTACACTGCAATATTCTCTTGGAAGCCTTAACGTACCCGCGCAAAGTTTAAACAACGTGTTGCCCATTGGTTAGCTATCTGCCTGCACCAGTCAGAATAACCATCATGATGGTATTTACAAAACCCAAATTGCCAAGCAACACAAGCAATATCTGTGCAAAATATCAAAGCCATGCCTCCTACAGTTCTTGAGATGTAAGATGTGACAGACGGACACACAGACAGACCCCGGGTAAAGTGATCCCAAAGTGTCGCTCTGCTAAGCAGGCAAAACATGCTTCTTGGGAAACGAAAAGAGCACAAACTTCTAAGGATTGGAGGCCTCTGGAACTCCAACTCCAACCTCAGTCATGTCATCCCGACTGTATCGCAGTCTGTGAGAATGCAGAACCTGCTAAAGACGACCAGGCTTGTACAGAAATACACACCACCAACAACTGGGCTCGCATCAAATACTAGTACTTCTTTTCGTCACCTACTTAATGAAGCCTGAACGCAGATCCAGGGTATGGAAGATTACATATTATTATTCTCTGCTTTATTTTACTTTATTATTATTGGTAAATATTTTTTGTAAACACCCTCTATACACTACACACTAAAGAAAAAAGTAATATCCTCGGAAATACTCAATAGACGGACAAAGACACACACCACGTGCTACTCTATTTCTCTGATAACAGCAAAATATAATGAATTCCAATCCCGATTACACATTCTACACTACTACCCTATTTAATTTGATACCCTCAGTACTTTAACACTTAATTAACATTTAAATAAAAAAAGGCAATATACTTCAACCAGTCAATACAAGAAACTAAAATTTTACATTTAATTCGCAGATCACTGATTTAAGCTTCCTTGATCAGTCTTTTTGGGTGCACTTCATTCACGAACTGGATAACGCCTGGCTGGTATGATAGAAACGAGTTTAGTAGGATTAGACGGTAAAAGGTCAGCTAAAGAAGCGATTGGATTGTCAATCGGGACAGACACTAGATTACTTGACTGCATTCAGAGGTGCGTCAGATGGGTAGGTAACACCAGCATGATTTGGTGCTGACACACTACGGAGGAGTTGTGATTATCAATATAGTTATTTCCTGTGGAAGATCATATCGAAGTAAATAACTTAGTATAGTCACCCGCGTGGCGCAGTGGTTAGAGCGTTCGCGCAAGAGTCGCGGAGTAAGGAGTTATTCCTTAAGTCGTGGGTTCGAATCCCACTGTAGGACGTGGAGACCGGTCCTTCGCGGATTATAAAGCGTAAACTGACCCAAAGCGTAAACTGACCCGCTTCGCGGATTATAAAGCGTAAACTGACCCAAACCAAGTTATACTCGAATAATTTGGCCAAGAATTAGAGTCATTCCTAAAGTAAATTGGTTTCAATAAAAATAATTTAATTTCGTTTGTATTCTAGCCTCTGATTGGTTAATATCCAAAAACGAACACAAAGTATTTCTATATAACCTGGTTTGTTAGAACCATCAATTTTAGCAAACGAAAATCTTGGGAAAAGTTTGTTTCCAGTCTAAATTCACATACCCCTGTTAATAAGGTTTGGAACGCAATAAGAAAAATAAAAGGAAAAGGTCATGAAAAATATCAACATCTTAACGTTAGAAATCAAATTATTACTGATAAGGAGGAAATATCTAAAGAAATAGCCAATACAATTTCCAATAACTCCTCGACAAATAACATGAGCTCTAATTTTTTAACATATAAAAATACACAAGAAAAGGAAACATTAGATTTTACATCTGAAAACAAAGAATGTTATAATGAACCATTTACTTTTGAAGAGTTATAAAAATCTTTAGATAAATCTCACGATACAGCCGTGGGACCGGATCAAATCCATTATCAATTAATTAAACATCTTCCTAGAGAGAGTAAAGAGTGTCTTCTGCAAATTTTTAATACAATCTGGGAAGGAGGTCAATTCAACCTTCCTGGACTCAAGCCACAATAATTCCTATTCCAAAACCTGGAAAGGACCATACAGACCCTAATAATTATCGACCAATTGCGTTAACAAGCTGTTTATGCAAAACCATGGAACGGATGATCAATGAACGCTTAAAGAGGCTGGGGGGTTGTGGCCATCTTTAGACTATATTGATCTCCTTTAGAAGAAGAACTCCATATGAAGATATAGAAAATGATCAAATTTTAAAACTAAAATTTTTGAAATTTTTCTTTGCCAAATGATAGTTGACAGCTCAAGATATCATATCTAAAAAAAAATAAGTTAAATCTTGTGGTTAATTTGTGGTTAATTTGTTGACCCCCCAGCCTCCTTAATATGGTTTCCTGAAACCAATAACATTCTTACAAATATACAATGTGTTTTTAGAAAAAACCGAAGTACAACTGACCAGCTAGTAAGACTGGAATCCTATATTCGAGATGCTTTTGTTAAAAAAGAGCATGCTGTATCTATATTTTTTGACTTGGAAAAGGCATACGATACTACATGGAAATACGGTATTTTAAAAGATCTTTATGATATTGGTCTAAAAGGAAATTTACCTAATTTTATGAAGGACTTTTTAAATGATAGAACTTTTAAAGTGCGATTAGGATCTACAGTTTCAGAAAATTTTGAACAAGAAATGGGTGTACCACAAGGAAGTATCCTTTCAGTCACTTTATTCAGTATAAAAATAAATAGTTTAGCTAAAGTACTTAAAAATGATATGCATGGTAGCTTATATGTTGATGACTTTGTTCTGTGTTTTAAGTCTAAAAATATGAATTTCATTGAGCGGCGGTTACAATCGTGTTTAAACAAAATTCAAAATTGGGCCGATAGTAATGGTTTTAAATTTTCTCAGAGTAAAACCGCCGTACATTTTTGTTTAAAACGGAAAACCCATGATTGTCCACGTTTGCAATTAAACGGGAATCCAATTAAAGTAGTTAAAGAAATTAAGTTTTTAGGTGTCATCTTTGACAATAAACTTTCCTTTATTCCACACATAAAGATGCTAAAAGAGAAATGCTCAAAAGCACTAGATATTATTAAAGTTATAGCAAACACAAAATGGGGAGCTGATAAAAGCACTCTACTTAAATTTTATCGCTCTCTTGTCAGATCTAAATTGGACTATGGATGTATTTTATATGGATCAGCTAGGACTTCCTATATAAAGGCTCTTGACGCAATCCATCATCAAGGTCTTAGATTGTGCTTGGGGGCTTTTAGAACTTCTCCGAAAGATAATTTATATGTAGAAGCAAATGAGCCACCTCTGGACTTGAGAAGAATTAAACTTGCTTTACAGTACATAATTAAATTAAAGGCAGACACTGACAATCCTGCTTATGGCTGCGTTTTTTATCCACAAAATGCACATTTATATGATAAAAACAAGAAATGCATAAAGGCAGTTTGTTTACGATTTAAAAATTATATTAGAGATTCTGAACTACCATTAGATATAGTGAAAACTACAACTCTTTCTGAAATACCACCGTGGAAATTAATTAAACCTGTAGTTAATAAATCCCTATCCGAACTAAAGATATCAGAAACAAATCCTCTTGTTTTTCAACAAAAATTAGCCAAAATAAAACAATCTAAACATCTTACAATACAAATTTACACAGATGGTTCAAAGGACAGAGGCAGGGTTGCTGCTGCTGCAGTGGTCAATAATAATGTTTTTTCTATACGACTTCCAAACGAAGCAACGATTTTTACAGCTGAAGCAAAAGCTTTACAACTAGCTTTTGAATATATAAAAACTTCTAGTGAAAATTCTTTTACAATATTTTCAGACTCGCTCTCATGTTTACAGTCCATACACAATATGAACACTGATCATCCATACATTTTGGATATATTAAATAAGTTTTATCATTTCACTAAACAAGGTAAAAATATCGAATTTTGTTGGATTCCGAGTCATATTGGTATTACGGGTAATAACAGGGCTGATAGTTCTGCAAAAGCTGCTCTTCAATATGAAATTGTACCTTTTAAAATTCCTTGCACTGATCTTAAGTACTTAGTGAAACTTTACATAAATTCTCTTTGGCAAATATTTTGGGATTTTTGTGATAATAATTAAGGAATGTTTTTAAGTTTGTGTGAGTTATTGGTGTGTAAATCACACAGACTTGTCACGTAGGCATATTTCATGAAGCGCGCTAGCGCTTCATGAAAAATATGCCTACGTACAATTCTGTGTGATTTACACACCAATAATTCACACTAAACTTAAACACATTCCTTATATTTACATTTTACAAGTTTAAAAGCACCAATAATACACTCAATATTTGAATTTCTTGCTGCCCTATATCGTTCCATTTTATTAACGTCTCTGTAGCCTCATTGTGACGTCACTTTAGCGCGAGTTTCACCGTGTATATTTCTACGCGTAAGTATACACAAAAATGACTTTCAAATCAATTTCACAGTTGGCTTAGTAGAAAAACACAGCAAATGTAAATATTAAACTGTATACCATATAAAACAAAGTTAATCAATCATCTGACTTTGGCCTGAAACGTCAGGACGAAGTCATTATTTCAAGAATAAGAATTGGTCATTCCAGGTTTACCCATTCATATTTACTGAGCGGGGAACAACAACCTGAATGCACATCTTGTGACTGTGCAATAACTATCATATACTGTTAGAATGTTGATTTTACGCCTGTTCGAAATAAACTTTTTAATGGTGTTCAAACAATGCATGATCTTGTTACAAATGTAAGTCCTAGTACAATTTTACAATACTTGCAAGAAACTGATTTTTACAATAAGATATAAATGTATATATTTTTATTGGCATATTTGTAATTTTCAATTTAACTGTTTATATTTTTAAATTTAAAGTCCGTCGGATGGGACGTAAAACGGTGCCCCGTGTCAAGGATTACAACCCCCTTGGCACGCTAAAGATCGTTTCTCTGGTTTTCGAAAAAGAGTAGGCTCATTGGGGGCCGCCAGAGAAACCCAAAAACTTTCAAAACCGTTTATACAGTATTTAAATTCATACCGCCGAAATATGGCTGAAATATTGCCCACTCGGCGTAAAACAATAATCAATCAATCATTACGACTGACATGAGGTTTTGAAATAACAAGGCATTACTGCCGGAAGCAGGAGACCCACCGATCAAACGGGGCTTGGTAGTACACGTAATTACATGTATGTTGTACTTAAGGACCCTCTATACACTAGAGGAAAATATTTTTTGGACATTGAGAAAATTATAGTGTGTAAAGGTGTAAGTATTGAGCTTATCTATCACATTTTCAACATAGGGTGCCTTGCATTTACCCCCAGGAAAAACTTTCAAAGACAATGAAGTACTGATGAACATGAATCACTGTTGTTTACTTAAGTGGGCAAAATATCTGCAAATGAAGTGTTCTATCTTGGCCTATTAAAGTGTTATGGATGCTTGATTTGATCACAAATTAAGAAATAAATTGTACATTTCAATTTATTTTATTCTTGATCAAAGGGCAGATCACTCTATTTGTATAAAAATACCACAAAATCAGAACTCTAGTGTGCAGTGTATAGAGGGCTCTTAAAACATTGCCTTTTAAATTCCATATGTCTTTTTGCCTGAGACAGTCCGATATTAAAACAAAAGGCAAAAGTATTTGTGGCCATTGAAGAATTTCTTTCAAGAATGCAGACTAGAATGAAAACTACTCACGGGCACTGAATGTGTTAGAAATCAGCTCCTTAAAACATGACCCTTTAAATTTCATTTTTGTGATTTTCCTGAAACCGTCTGATATTATTACAAAAGAATGCAGGCTTGAATGAAAATTACTCACTAGTACTATGTATTAAGGAATCAGCTAGTAGGTACTGGGAGTGATTAGATCGGTTTAAAATGGAGAGTGGGGCATAAATATTCCTGACGCAAATCATACAAATCCGAAAGCAATGGATCAGATTACGATACCGACAATCTTGTAAATAATATTCTTGGAATGGAGAAGGAGATTCTTGTGAACTTTATTTAAACTTTGAAAACGCACAAAAAATGTCAATGATGCAAATATAATGGACAATTCTCAGCTTGCGGAACCCCTGTCAGAGGGTGATATGAATTTCCTCATTAAAAGCACCGTACCTCACACTGAGAGGAAATCCAGATGAGCCGTCAATCAGTTAACGGAATGGACTTAAACAAGAAACATTAAGGACCCTCTATACACTGACGAAAAATGTTTTTTGGACTTTGAGAAAATTATATAGTGTAAAGGAGGATATTTTGAAATTAACTAATTCATTTTTAATATAGGGAGCGTGCCTTTTTTATCCAGGAAAAATCTTCAAAGATAATGAAGTAGTTATAAATGAAATTCGCTTTTGCTTCCTCAGATGGAGAAAATACATGCAAATAAAGTTTTCAACTACTCTATCTTGGTCTAATATAATGTTTAGAATACTTGGATTTATTTTAAATTATGTCATACAGTGCAGATTACAATTTATTCTATTTCTATATCAAACGATGGGTCAGTCTAACTACACAAAAGTACCCTGAAATTAGGGTGAAGTGTAGAGAGGGTCCTTAAACAAACTTTTTTTTGTCTATGGACAATACAACCATAAACAAATGCCTTTGCAGTTTCATTACTCAAGTACGGAACAAAGCTGGGGATCATTACCGCCCAAACACTCTTTATGAGATCATCATTTCAATCCAGCATTTTCTACGTCAAAATGACAAATTAAAAGTTCCTTGATGACAAGTTACTAAAAATGAGGCAAGTACTGGATGCGCGAATGTGTGTGTGTATTGTTGTTTTAGGTCCCTCTCGAGATTTTTTTTTACTCATATGGGCACGCCACCACTTGCCGGTGGAGAGCTGCAAATTTTGACCTATACTCAGCACATAGGGCCATTGAGCTGTGAGAGATCTTTTTCGTGCCAGCATCTTCAGCGACACGGGACCTCGGTTCTCATCCAAATGACCCGTCTCCACGTCCCACAGTGGGATTCGAACCCGCGACGTAAGCATTAAATCCTTACTCCGTGACTCTAGAGCGGATGCTCTATCACTGCGCTATGCGGGCGACGGGATGTGCGAATGAAGGATGTGGCGGAAGCAGGATTAGGTACTTCCCATAAAAAGCAGAGGTCATTAGTGTTGATCAAGAGAAAATCTTGTGGGAGAAGGGACTCCTAGGCTCTGACACACCAGCCAAATTGCTCGATACTCTAGTCTTTTCTTTCGGATGAAATTTCGCTTTAGGAGCAGGAGAGAGACACCGAAACTTGCGCGGAGGGACCAGGTCACAGCTTCAAAGAAATTAAGACAGCAATGGCACTCGCTATCTACTGTATACACAAGATGCATCGTTAAACTCGAGGAAGCTTGATCTTGAATGCATGTGTATGAAGATTATGAAAATCCTGAAAATTGTACAGAAAAAATGTGTCATTGTGTCCAGAAAGTGTTAAAAGGGATGCCTTTTATTTATGATCTAAAAAAAATATCCGACTGCTGCATTATGGTTTGATGATGTTGCAGTTGGTATTCATCCTCTTCAAAGTACCATTTAAATATGCAATCTGTTTCTGCAAATCTCCCGGACTTACTGGTTTCTTTACAAATAATTATCTTCATGTCACGGCTGCCACACGTCTGTATTCAGCAGGGATTGATGAACAGCTATCTCCGAAACAATTGACCATTGATGACTGGCACTTCGTGGGTATAAAAGAACATCAGATGATCAACTGAATTTGATAGTATTCTTAAATCAAAGAAAATAAAACCCTCATCTTCTACATCTGCATTTCCTTGTGATACGGTTTGTACTTCTTCGTGTGATGCTGTTTGTAGTGTTCTTCGTGTGATGCTGTTTCTACTTCCATTGGAAACTCTACTGGGAGAAGTGGACGTGTGAAGGCTGCAGAAAGATGTTTTACCATTAACATTTTTAATTACGCCCACAGAAGTGTAATATCTATAAAAGACTCTATCTGTAATGCAAATTCTGCTTAAGGACATACGCAACGTATCTTACCTACTGATAATTTTTCAAGATATTCTTAAATATAAGATTTCAGATGTTCGTAGACAAAAAAAAAATTAGCATGCATTAACAGGGGTTTTGAAAAGATATCAATTGATGAAAATTCATGTATAATTCAAGAAAAATACACAAAATTTACTAAACATATATTCTAGATGTTTTGTTCATCCAAACTTGTTTTAGAAGAAGTGTACAACAGCATGTATAGACATAAAAACGTAGCACACAGTTCCTTGAAGTATTGGAACTCTTCAACTCCAGGGAAAAAGACAGTAAAGTTCAAACTACGTTGCGTATGTCCTTAATTGGTTTTCAGTTTAACTTTATCATATAGAATAATTTGTTTTCAAAAAAAGCATTGTGTATAGAGGATTATACTTCGCGGTTTGTTAAATATTCATGTTTTAATTTCTTCTGTTCAAGTAACTGTCCAATTTAAAAGGATCCGGACAGTCCTATATTACACTTAATATCATACAGCTCACTAATATCGGATTGCCACAGGGAAATTTTCATACTGCAAAAACAAAGGAATGACATCACAGCAATGTTTTAATTGATGGTATCATATTATTTACGTTTCTGTGAATACTCAAATTTATTTTTAAGTGTTTTTCCCATACATGCATCATTAATTTTTTTTGTTTGGGATCGAGATGCGCTACACTTGTATTTATAGATGAACGACAATGAAAAGGATCAATGAACGATAATGAAAAAAAAAAACAACTGGCGAGGTGAAACCTTGACGAGTTATAGCTATTCGACAATTTCGTCAATGTTTCCTCCTCGTCAAACTTTCCACTTTTACAGTATACAACTTAACAATAAAGTCAAAATTTTCTTATCATGTTTTTGAAAATGAATGGTTTAAAATAAACCTGTTACAGTGATAGTTATATATGAAATATGAAAATTTTGCAAAACTTTCTATCAAACACGTAATTCCATTTATGCTTCATGACAATATAACGCCATTCTTACAAATCATACGAAAGAAAGCAAATCTTTAGGTGTTCAGTATTCCTAAGGATAGTCGACAGCGACTGTAACAGATCTAATGTCTTTGCCACTACATGTCAGATGGACTCGAGCCATCTTGTAATAAGAAACGTTGCCTCTTAACAAGGCATCAACTATACTTCAAGAACTGAACCCATTCAAAGCCCCCCTCCCCCTTAAACCATCCCCATTTAAAATGAAAAAAGGACCAGAAGTCCAAAATGAATGCCATTCTAACTGGTCACTTAAGGACTTTACCAGTCTTTGATGCGGAGATCGATTCAAGTACAATCAGTGAAAAGAGGAGGAACCTGATGAAGTTGGTGTCATTCTGTGTGCCCTGTCACAGAAACTGATGACAGTTGTATAGCGACACTTATCCAAAGAAAACCTTTCCGACCTCTAGATATCCTCGAAAAGTTTGGAAAGAGAGTTGGTTCCGAACAATGCTGTATCTGAGAAAGAAAATCCTTATATTTGCGACACAGATGCATATCTAAGAAGATCAACACCGAGGCTGCATCAGATACCGCGAAAACAAATGAAGAACCATCCCGTGCTCCTGATAAGCAGACCAGAGAATCCGAATCAATCGAGTAGACCCCACACTGCCGACTACGGACTCAGCATTGCCTAATCTACTCTGTGCTTCTGATGAACAGACTTGGGAATCAAACTTAACGGAGCAACCCCCCTCTCCCATCCCCGACTGCCAACAACCGACTCAGCATTGCCTAGAACCAGGAAGAAAATGTGTATTAAACTGGACCAAGCCTTCAGTACAATAGAATTCTTGGATGAAATTCAATTGACACTTGCTGAGGAAAAAAACCGTGAGTTTGACACTGACGAAAATTGTACCAGGTATGTTAATTGCGACATAGTCTACAAAGAGGACATTGTGTGGATTGGCTGCGATGGACCATACAAATCATGGATGCATCTGAGGCCAGGATATAAAAAAAATTAATATTTAATATATATCCTTTCTTGTCACTACAAGAGTCGTTAGTACGTAGTAAACGGGACCAAAAACTGCTGATTTTAAACATTGCTCAGTGATAAATATTGAAATTGTGGAATGATATGCTTTGGTCAGAAATGAAATCTGTGCCTTTTTGAGGTTTTATGCTAATTAATAAACAAAAGCTAAATATTAAATTAGCGACAAGGTCAAAAGATCAATAAAAAGTTTTACTAAATTACTGTATGATAAATACTTACTACTTGATAATCAAATATATATGAAGTGATACTTCAAATTAAGTTTTGAAAGGGGGAGGGGGGTCTTGAAGAGAACAAGATGTGAATTAAGTTTTTGGACAGATACTGGGCCTTTCATATTGCTCTTTACAATGTAAATAAATTTATTAGACGGAGTGGGAGAAAAAGGACTAAGACCAAAAACTATGCAGTGATCATGGTAATGGTCGATTCATATATCACAGCTAATAGTTTTGTAAGATAATAATCAAAATCATAAATCCTCTTGCAGAATAACAAAATGGCGGATTCATATTTCACAGCTAACAGTTTTATAACACAAAAATCAAACTCATAAATCATCTTGTAGAATAACACAGTCCTATTAAGGGGGCTCTCTACAACGTCACAACTAGGCCTACTTTCGTTCGAAACGCCATTTTGGTCGAAATGATCAGATTCTGACCTGAACAAATTCACTAAACACCGATAAATCACCGGGTATAATACATCTTGCTGTTTGCATACTCCACTGTGAACAGAATGTATCCCCTTGAAGCGACGGGGCCCAAGCTATACCCTTTCCTTAAACATAAATTGTTAGCTCACCTGAGCCGAAGGCTCAAGTGAGCTTTTCTGATCAGATTTTGTCTGTAGTCCGTCTGTCTGTTCGTCCGTCTGTAAACTTTTCACATTTTGAACTTCTCAAAAACCACTGGGCCAATTTCAACCAAACTTGCCACAAAGTATCCTTGGGTAAAGGGGATTCAAGTTTGTTTAAATGAAGGGCCGTGTCCTCTTTCAAGGGGAGATAATAAAGAATTAGTGAAAAATTAATAGCATCTTTTAAAAATCTTTTTCTCGAGAACCACAGAGCCAGGGAAGATGAAACTCATGTGGAAGCATCCTCAATTAGTGTAAATTCAAGTTTGTTCAAATGATGACCCCCTGGGGTAGGGTGGGGCCACAATGGAGGATCAAAGTCTTAAATAGAAATATATAGGAAAATATCTTCTGATCGATGAAGAACTGCAAAGCCATGATTAGTTATTTTGATATGGAAGCATCCTCAGGTAGTGAAGATTCAAGTTTGTTCAAATGATGACCCCCGAGGGTAGGACAGGGCCACAATGGAGGATCAAAGTTATACATAGAAATATATAGGAAAAATTTTAAAAATCTTCTCAGGAACAGCAAAGCCCTGATTTATCATATTTATGTGGAAGTATCCTCAGGTAGTGTAAATTCAAGTTTGTTCAAATCATGACCCCCTGGGGTAGGGTGGGGCCACAATGGAGGATCAAAGTCTTAAATAGAAATATATAGGAAAATTTCTTCTGATGAAGAACTGCAAAGCCATGATTAGTTATTTTGATATGGAAGCATCCTCAGATAGTGTAAATTCAATTTTGTTCAAATGATGACCCCCGAGGGTAGGATGGGGCCCAATGGGGGATCCAAAGTTTTACATAAGAACATACAGAAAAAATCTTTCTTCTCAAGAACTGAAAAGCTATATTTAGTCTTATTGATATGGAAGCATCCTCAGGTAGTGTAGATTCAAGTTTGTTCAAATAATGACCTCTGGGATACGGAGGAGCCACAGTGGGGATGAAATTTTTACAAAGGAATATATGGGAAAAAAAATTTAAAATCTACTCAAGTACAGCAAAGCCATTTGTTATATTGACATGGAAGCATCATCAGGTAGTTTAAAATTCAAGCCCCCCCCCCCCCCCCCCCCGCGTAACCTTTTCAATACTGAACTGATTTGTGCTTTTGCCTAGCCAATGTGCTCAGGTGAGCGATGTGGCCCATGGGCCTCTTGTATGTCAATGCATTCAAATACCATTAATTTTATTTACAAAAACTATATCCACAAACATATAAAGATAAAATATGATTATAAGTAATATAACACAAAGCCTGGTCATCATGACATTTGCTCATTAAGTGTCAGACCCACTAAGATGTTTTCATAAAGTCCTAAATTAATGCTTCTTCTGAAAGCATATATATTTCCAGCGAAATATATGTCCAAAAATTCAAACAAATCCAAAAATACAAATTTAAATAGAAAAGGCATATCCACACCTCATCGCCAAGAAGATACACCCTTTTCACAACAGAGTATACACCTCGCATGTGTGGTTATACCCATATTGTCGGCTGAAAAAAAACATGGTCGGCCGACACTAGTATTGGAAGACGCAGATTAGTCACATTTATTCCTACGAACACCGATGATTTCAAAAGTTTGAATATTTATTAGTTGGCGAATCGTCGCCCGATCATCGAGTGTTGAGCCACAGTTAGATTTTCACGGTTGGCCGATTACATAAACAGGTCCGCAGACAATCTTCCCGCCCAGTTCTTATTACATGCATGCTTTACATACCGTATTAGAAATCGAAGACGTTGCTTTTCTTAAGTCACCATCATGGTTTCAGTGAAAGGACCCCCCCCCCCAAAAAAAAAAAAGAAAGAAAGCGAGGTTACACAAACGTTACCCCATGAAAATATGCAGCAGGGAGAAGAGCCGCCTTTGAAAAAGAGTGGGAGAGGAAAATCGGGAGGTAGGGAAAGAAGTAGAGGGAAAACGGTCATCAGAAAGGCAGTTTCTGTTCCTGTTCCAGACCTAGAGGAAGTAATAGAATTAGAATCAGGCAATAAGGCCCAAGAGCAAGAAGAGATGAGAATGAAGAATGTAAAAATGTTTCAGTTATGCTATAAAAAATTATTTGTATATTATAGACTATGTGCGGCACCAGGCTTCCTTCATCTGTGACGAGCATAGATATAGAGATACATGGCAAAAATAAAGAGTTTTACTGCCATAGCAAAAGAACTTGGCGGAAATTGGACTAGTAAGGAACATATTTTTCATTTATTACCCTAAAAACAAGATGCGCCTTATCAAAATATTGGCAAGGAAAGAGACGTTTCTTTTCGTAATTTTTGTTGTTCAAAATCAATTTCATTTTCAAGTCAAAAATTGTTTAAAAATATTAAATTGCCTTCAACTTAAAATAAACAAAAATATAAATGAAAAAAAAATCATTTCCTCCAATTAGAACAGAGACCAGAATACTCCTGTGTTTTATATAGGAAATTAGTTACGCTATATAGCAAAGATTAATTTAATTTTTAACACTAAATATGAGGATTAGTTGATAAATGACATTATCAATATTCCGGGAAAAATTAAATAATTTAATCATTGTAATTTAAAGTAAAGTCAGTTTTATTTTTAGGGTCTTCCGTCTTCAACGGAAGACCCTTCTATTATTCTATTGTTTCTTTTTCACTTTTATTATTATTATTAAGGTCTTCCGTCTCAACGGAAGACCTTCTTATTATTCTGTTGTTTCTTTTCAACTTTTTTTATTATTATTATTCTTACCGATTTTGTGCACGCGATTTCTCGTAAATGCATGGATGGATTTTCATGAAACTTTCAGCAATGATGGTAAATTACATGAACTTAAGGCATTTTTTTTAATTTTGATGACGTCACTTCCGGTCGCGAGTTATACTTGATTTTCTCTTTTTAAATTGAAATTTTGTCTGTGCCTCTTCTCAAAAACGGTTGAAGATGGAGTCATGAAACTTTCTGGGATAATAGATCATGATCTGTACATTTGTCTCCAGTGTTTCGGTTTTTCCGGCGTCACTTCCGTTGTCCACCGGAAGTAGCTTAAAAATATGCAATTTTTGATTTTTTTTCATTTTTAAGAGTCATTCTCTGTAAGCATCAAAATGGGCTGGAAATAGACTCTCACCGATTTTGTTCAAACTTGGTGACATAATTACACTATAAGCCCATTTTAAAAAAATAGTATTGCAATTGATCAATTGGCATTGTTTCCATGGCAACAGGTAACCTATGTTTGCACATATGTGGGAAATAACTACAAAGGTCATTTCACCACATTAATATTTATTTGATGAATTTAAATGACTGTTATTAATTTTTATCTTTAAAATTATTTGTGAATTGTATTTTCTAAACAAGAAAACTGCAAAAAAAAGTTTTGGACCTGCCAAGAAATGCAAGGTAATGTCAAAAAATGCTACTAAAAAGGTGGGGAAAACAACCGTGTACCTAAAAAACGCAGGCACTGGTGGAATATTTTGATGCTCCTAATTTTACCCTTAACAATTATTAAGAACATATCAAAAAATTGGAGTGGTAATATTTGATTTAAGAAAATAAATCAATTGTAAAGTTTGTAAAAATCTCTGAAATTACATACTTTTTCACCAAGAGTTGTTTCCCTTTTCGGAAATCTTCAGCCAAATTTCAAGAAAATGAAAGTGAAAGTAGAGAGCAGAACATGATTCAGAAGAGTTAATTTTGTCTGTTTTGGATATTTTCAGTCATTTTAAACCTACTTTGTATAGTATTTCGTATTACTGGAAGTTAAATGTTTGGTCAGGCCTTGCTGTGCCTGAGAAATATATGTTTGGTCGTGAAAAGCCTGAAAATGGATTTCACCTTACTGAAATTCCAAGTGTGACACGTACCGATGCACTGCATGAACAATAGAAGCATTGGACACAAAATGTTTATAAGAAAGCAACATCAGTTACATGGATTCCAGAGCTACAATTAAGTTGCGTTTGGTGATAAGTCCGTGATGTTGATTTGAAAGATACCTGGCAGTAATAAGATTACTAGGCAAGTATCAAAGTACAGAAACCTGTAAAAATTATTTACCTTTGTCAATATTTACTCTTAACTCATGCGTTTGTGAATTATAAGTAAATTAATTAATAACAGTGTATGGATATCTATAAGAAAGAAAAATCAAAGTATCAAAAAAAAAAAACAAAAAAAAAAAAAAAACATCAATGACATTTGAATTCAATTGTTAAAAAAAAAAAATTAATAAGGCCTAATCGTGTAGAAAGTTTTCAACCTGCATATAATAATTATATATATCTGATTGTTGTTGAAAATTATGTTATCCATACAGCATATATGATAAACTCTACATTAGTTTTAAAGTTACATCAAATTTCAGTGTGTGTTTGCATAAAGGGGGGGGGGGGAGGCGCAGTTAACAATATATTATAGTTACTGTCTTGCATCCATTCAATCATTGATTGTTTTTTTATGTTGATCCAGGTAGAATGTAAACACATGTAAAATCATCACATTGCTAAACAAAACACAACATTGCAGGTTTTGTAGGTTTCAGTGTGTTCAGGGCTTAATTTTGTTTGCTTGTATGGATTTTTTTTTTGGAGGGGAGGGGGGGGGGGTAGTGTCATGTGCTATTTCATTTAAGAACTAATTATATAAAATTAGAAAAAAAACTTTTCAATTTGTTTGATCATCTCTAATTACATTATATAATTGCAACTACGTAAGAAAGTTTAAAATATAGAAAGAAATTTTCATTATTAAAACAGTACTACTTCACACTTAATAGAATTCTGTAATTAATGAGATATCCTTATAAAATTTGATATAAAGAATCAAAATATAAATTTTTGTATCTCGGTAATGCAAAAGCTGAAATGTTCATTTTACCTCAAATAATCTTGTGTATAGAGTGTAGTGGAGATTTGCTTTTGTTTAAAATATGGAAAAGAAAGGGGGGTGATTGAAGCTATATTTTTATATAATTAAATTGATGCATGCAGTTGTCAATGTTTGCTGCATTATTTGCATTTAATGGCTCTAGGTTTTTGTTGTATTTTTTTTTTTTAAGTGTATGTAAATGCTAATTGATCTATATGTTGTTTTTTTTTTAGGGAACAGTGCACAAAATTGCTGGAATACTCATTTGGAACTGAGAAATTTATGCTTAATATGGTGAATTTACAAAGAAATAATCAAAACCGAGAAAAAATTTGCAATGACATTATGCGATTGCACAAGTGAAATCATCTAAAATGCAGAATCCGGACAGATGAAAAGAGAGATTTTTTTTATATTGAAGATTCACAAAATAATTTTTTTTTATGAAATTATGCAACCATTATTGACAATAAGCATAATAGGGATGCTACTTGATGCCTAATTAGAAGTGAAGGATTGTTTTAGTCGTATTATTTTATAGTAAATACATATTTGTATTAAAGAGTACCCTCTAGTTCATGAGAGTAATTTTTCGTTAAAGTCAGAATTTCATATTCTGTTTCTTGTTTTTTGGCATGCCAGCAAGAATATGTAGTTTTTTTAACATAACTTTAATAATTTTAACTAAGGCCAAAAAAAATAATAAGTCTTGTTTCCTGCTACCCGTCCGACCTTTTTTTTGCGCCCAACGCTAAAGTTTTAGTTTTGGAAGAAAAAAATAGGGAATTTCATCATTCTATCACCGTAATTGGTTTCCGTGTTAACACAAAACAAGCATTTCATGAAATTCTATGTTTCAAAATGGACTTTCAAAATATACCACTTGAGTTGTGCATCAAAAGACATGAAATTTAATTTTAAAAGACAATATTGACCTGTGACATGTTTAATTTGATCTTGTATTAGTTCATATCCAAAAAAAAAAAAAAAGCTGTCGGAAAAAAGTAAAATAATTTTCCTACCTATTTTGTTCAGGCTGGTAGCAGGAAACAAGACTATCATTTTTTTGGCCTAAAATCAAATTACATGTACAATGTGTCTCTAACAAGACTACTAGTTTGTTATTATAATTAAAAAAAGGGAAGCTCCTTGACTCAAAATTTTATTTTTATAAATAAAATGATTCTTGATTTAGTTTAGTCATGTACCAAGTGATATTGAAGTCTGACTAAACCTGCAGAGAGGATAGTCTCTGGCCGGTAGAAAAATTGATCAAGTTAGGTCAAAGTCATGAATTATGATTTCAGAGTCGAACATTAGCATGGTTGAAGTTATGTCTTCAAGTTGTATGAAATTCAAGGTAGCAAGGTCAATGCAAAATTAGGTCAAGGTCAATATCAGAGCCAATGAGTATAATCAACATTAGGAAATGTAATAGCAATGCAGTGAAAAGGGAGGGTCAACATCACAAAATCTTGAAATGTTTGAATTGTGATTACCAAAATTAATCAGTGTTTGATGATAGACAATTATATCTCCAACAGTTTCTTTTTACATGAGCAAAAATGTAAACTGATGGAGGGCAGAAAGGAGAATGGAACAACAAAGATGAAGATGACAAATTATATACTGTTAACCAATTTTCATTCACGTGAAAAATATCTGCGATTTTCACAGCCTATCTTAACTCACGAATATTAATCGCCGCGAACCATTTATCTTGCTATATATTTGTAAAGGACATTTCCTTAGTCACGAAAAATAATCGTTGTGGATTGTTTTCAAACTGAAAATCGCAAATAAAAGATGACGCGAATAATAGTTGGTTTACAGTAATTTGTCATGTGAATCTTTGGTTGTTCCATTCTCCTTACTGTCCTCCATCAAAAAAGGAGAATGGAACAGCCAAAGATGCACATGACAAATTATATAACTTGTCATGTGCATTTTGGTTGTTCCATTCTCCTTTCTGCCTTCCATCCAACCATATTTTGTATTGCAAAATATGAGGCACATAAAATTGACTTTCAAGGGGGGGGGGTTACTGCAAAAAAGGATGGGAAAGGGAATTTCCATTGAATTTTATATGGACAGTTATTGCTTATACATCCATTTATTGTTTGTTTCCATGGAAACAACAAAGTGCAAAACCACTCCTGTTGCAGTAATTTTGATATATTTGTATTTTATTAATGTAAGTGTTCTTCTGTGTATGTGAGGGTAAGTGTGTGATTAGAAGTTGATCAAGCACTGAGTCTCTAGTTTTGTATTTTGATAATATCAATATAATAGGGACTGCTCCTGAACTATGATAATGTGGTTGCCAAAGCAACTGTTTTTTTTTTTTAATGAATTTCTATTTTATTTTTATTTTATTTTTCTATTTTAATGCAATTGAAATGACAAGGTTAATTAGCATGATTTATTTTATTGAAGAAGAAACATAACATTCAACGATGTGTACATTGATAATATCAATAATAATAGGGATTGTTCCTGAACTATTTGGTTGCCATAGCAACTGTTTTTTTTAAATTATGAATTGTATGAAGTGAAATGATAAAGTTGATTAATTTGATTTATTTATTGATTCAGAAGAAGAAATATAATGCAATGTGGCTATGGTTATTTTATATTGTTAATATCAATAATTATTTGAATAGTTCCTGATCTATTTGGTTGCCATAGCAACATGGTATTTTTTTTAAATTTCAGATTTCTATTTTGTTTAAATGTTGAGTGAAATGAAAAGGTAAATTAAAGAGTTATTTTTTCATTAAGGATTTAATGAAAGCAGATATGTACAAAAAACCAGTCAAATATAGATTCTACAAATTAATCCAAATTCTCCATAGCAACCATTTTTGTTTTCATTTTATTTTATTTTAAGAAATATTACCACTCTAGAAAGTTTATATTTTGTTGAGTATGGAATGAACTTTTACCTGATGGTGGTCATTTGCTATGGAGTGCCTGCATTTTTTTGCTATTATTTGTAGAAAATACCCAAAATCTGCATTTTTCAAAATTTGTTAAATTTGTAAAAAATGACACTTTTCATTGAAAGATCATTCATTTATGACCAACTACTGAATTAATACACTAATTGTGGTAGTTACTCCTATAAATAATACATCAGAATAGTAACCGTCAATCCTGTATGAAATGTGTAGAGAAAAAAAATTAAGATGAAGTGGGTACAATTTTAGTAGAATGCTGCTCATTTATGAGCTAAAAAAGCGGTTTCGGTAACCATGGCAACCGGTACTCAAATTTGTCTGTTGACCCCAAATATGATCTATACATGGCGTTTCTACATTATATGCAAAATATCAGCCAAATCTGTGATGTACCATTTCCAACCTTTTTCTAAATTCTTTGATGCTTACAGAGAATGACTCTTAAATGTTTATAACATTGACATCTATAGTGTTTCAAGTCATTTCATTTACATCGTAAGTTGTACTTTTAAACCGGAAGTTGTCCAAAAAATGAATATTTTTCATCCAAACTTTCAGGAAAGATTTGTACACACTCACTGTGGAGTTTTAAGTCGTTTTGAGCACTTCTTGTCATACCGGAAGTGAATTTAAAAGAACCGGAAATGGATTGAAATTAAAAGATATCACTCTTTCATGTGTTTCTAAACATATTTTGAATAATTCAATCGCCTATTTTATTCAATTATACTTGTTCTTCCTTTTTTTTTTTTTTTTTTTTTTTTTTTTTTTGAGTAAATCTATCACAGTCAACATCGTTAATCGGACGGAAGACCTACTCGTTGCTTTGCAAAATTTACTTCCGGTCGCAAGTTATCGCCCTTTTATCGAAATTTTAGTGACAATTTTGTCTACACAAAAACTCAAAAACGACAAAAGCTAGAGTGCTGTAATTTTCAGTGATGATAGACGACATGTTGTAGTTGTGCACCTATACTTTCAAATCTTCCGGAAGTGCCTAGTATGGAAGCTCGGTAGGGGTCGAAATTTAGGACATGAATCAAGAGTGAATTTTCAAGATATTTTTTATCGTATCTTCAAAACTATGAATATTTTCTAAAAACACATTGAACAAAAATTGTGTAGAATTACAAGATCTTTTATATGATATCAAGAAAAAAGGGCTGTCTTATCACATTAAGGGTCAAGAGGGGCCAAAATTCTTAAATCCTTAACTCTTTAACGATCAATATTTTGTTATACATTACTGAAGCAAAAATGTTTATTTTAACAATCCACGACTATATATTATGATATTTACGTCATATGTTTAGTAATTAGGGGCCATAAGGGGTCAGAATGCTAAATCTCTGACGCTTTATACTTCGAAAGCGGGAAATATTTTGATAAGCAATATTGAATAAAAGATGTTTAAAATAATGTTCTTAACAATATGCAACCTTTCAATTTTTGCTAAACGTCCCCCTAAAGGAGTTGAAGGGCCGGCCCCTAATTATTTCTTTTGCAAATATCTCAGAAATGAAAGAGAATTTCTGAAAAGTTGTAGAACAAAAAATGTTTAAAATCATGAGAGCTTGACGGTGATATCAAGGAAAAGGGGCTGGCCCCTCAAACTATGGACCGAAAGGGGCCAAAAGTCTTTAATCTATAACTCTTTAAAGATCAATATTTTGTTATACATTACTGAAGAAAATATGTTTATCTTAACAATCCACAACTATATATTATGATATCTACATTATATGTTTCGTAATTAGGGGCCATAAGGGGCCAGAATGCTAAAACTTTGATACTTTATATCTCGAAAGTGGGAAATATTTTGATAAGCAATACTGAACAAATGATGTTCAAAATAATGTTCTGAACAATATGCAATCTTTTAATTTTTGCTAAACATCCCCATTAAGGAATTGGAGGGCCGGCCCCTAAATATTTCTTTTGCAAATATCTCGGAAACAAAAAAGAATTTCTGAACAGTTGTTGAACAAAAATTGTTCAAAATCATGAGAGCTTTAAGGTGATGTCCCCTCAAAATACGGACCTAGAGGGGCTGAAAGTCTTTAATCTATAACTCTGTAATGATCAATATATTGTTACACGTTACTGAGGCGAAATTGTTTGTCCTTACAATTTATTTATATCATTATATTTGAACGAAAATCTCAATCAAATTCTTATCTCATCTTATCAAAATTCGGACGGAAGACCCACTCGTTGCTCGCAACGAGATCGCATCTAGTTACCTTTAATTTTTTCTGCAAGAAAAAGGCTTATAGATTATATCGGCTTGAAGGTATTATTTAAAGGAGAGGCTATTTTCTAGGTTTTAGGGTTATGTATAAAAAATTCACTTTCCTAAATTTTATTTCTTTTTATAAATACTAAAGGAACGGCATTGGCGTATTCATATTGTTCAAACGTATTTACATGTACTAAAAGCAAAGACTGAAAACAAGGTGGAAGTCTTTTCGCACTTCCTTCGCTCGCCTTACGAAAATGATAAAGGAGAAGATGAAGTCAACAGCTGGAAAAGGTTAACGGAAGGACAAAAGCATCGTTTGAAGGTCTTACGTTTTCTAGGTGAGGACTGCATGCACGGCACAGACGAAGATGCAGCTACTGCATCAAAAATCGAAAAGCAGCAACAGTAGTACCAGCGCCAATTAACTTATAGCGCAGATGTACCAATAATGTAGAATGAATAATTATTCAATTTCCTTTACCAATTGTAGCTTCTTGCCAAGGTGCTGCCCCAACTCGGTTGGAATGGTAGTGTTTTAAGTATATTCGTATATTTGATGTTCCTCTCTCGTTGCGCGAGCAGCAAGTTCTACGGCAGGTAGAACACTGACGTCTCTCCATAAACTTGGAATGACGTTACCTTCATCTTCTTCGTCCAAATCTTGATTTGTGTTGGGGATACCAAAATCGCATGTTATGAAGCACCAAACATGCCTTCACAATGCAACGAACAGTCAAATGCTGGGTTGAAATATATGGAGATAACGAACAGTATTCAAGCTCAAAAGTCCATTAATCAATACAAAATAGGAGCAAAGCAAACACGGACCTCCAAACATCAGAGGTGGGATCAGGTGCCATGGAGGAGTGAGCATCCCCTGCCGACCGGTCACACCCGCCGTGTGCTCCTCATCATGATCGGGAAATAACGGAAAAATCCGTCGACAATTCAGTGTGTAAATAGTGGCCTAACAATTAGTGTGAAAAACGTCAGTCAGCTTTGACTCAATGATAAATTGTATTTGCTGACAAGGTCATTGTATCGGCCATAGAACTTACGAAATGATGACTTTAAACTAGACAGCTGATATTCTTGTTTCATCAACTTATTTGTCAATAATTTACCTCGTTTTAGAAATTGTACATACGTAGAGCATGCTCTTGCGTATCAAATCAACTGAGAGATATATACCCCGTATGCAGGTGATGAAGGTATATTGCTGCATAAATAAGGGAAGTTGACGATTGAAAAGTTAAAGTCATCACGTTTATCATAAAGCTTGGTTGTTAGATTACCATTAACGTCTTTTTCAAGTAAAATATCCAAATATGAAACAGATGTGTCAGACTCTGTGGTATCTTTTATCTCAAGTTCACAAGGATATATCGTATCGACATAAGAATGGAAATAGCCATTGTTAATTGACAATACGTCGTCGATATATGTAAATGTCGAGTTGAAGGCCACAGCAAGTGTTTTCTTCTTTTCACTTACAAGATTGTGGACAAATTCTGCTTCATATGAATACAAAAAAAGGTCTGCTAATAACGGGGCGCAATTGGTACCCATGGGAATTCCAATAGATTGTTGGAAGACCTGGTCTCCAAAAACCACATAGATATTGTCAATCAGAAACTCAAGCATCTTTTTAATGTCAACTTCAGAGTACTTGTGTGAACAATCAGAATGTTTTTAACAAAATAATTTTGCAAATGACCAATGACAAGGTAAGTATATTTACAAGTTCCATTTTTATTGAAAAAGCAGCTGTCAATGATATCAAAAAGCCTGGACTTTAATTTATCGTGGGGAATGGTTGTGTACAAAGTTAAAAAGTCGTAAGTTTTTAAGCTGTTGATTTTGGTAAAATCTTGTGATTTCAAATTTTCCAAAAGTTCCTTGGAATTTTTAAGTATCCACATCTGATTTACACCACTTCTCGAATATATTGTTGCACAGTACTCTTGAAGTTTCTCCTTCTCCACTGTTAATATCTTAGTGAGGAGTAAAGATAGAGGCTTGGTTGAACATTTACTGGAACCCGCTGTGTATCTTTGTTTGTAAGGATTTTTATGAAGTTTCGGAATCCAATATAAATATGGTAATTCAGATTAATTTTGGTTGTTTGGAATATTAAAAATATTCAAAACTGACATATGATTTTGAAGAATTTCTTCCTTAGAAAGGGAACTATGAGTATAAGTTGGATTACCACTTGTAGAATTAAATCCAAGTTCCTCTAAAATACATTTAATATAATGAGCTCGAGCCTTACAAACGAAGACAATGTTGTTACCTGCTTTGTCAGCAGGGACCAGTACGTACTGATCATGTAATCTATCTAATTCTTTTTTCACTTCTGGATTATTGAATACAGAAGGATAGATGGTTTTCATATTGCCTCTCAATCTTTTAAAGCGCGATTTTAACATACATCTGATACATTGAATCCATTCTGACAAAGTGTCAAGGTCTTCTTTTTCATGTCTGGTCCATCGCCTGGCGTAGTCCTCTACAGAATCCATACTATTTATGAAATTCCGACGCCAGTTGAAGGATCTGGGTTCCCTAAATTTAGGACCTTTTAAAATTAGTGATCTAAGGTCCTCATTATTAACTATATTTACGTCACCAGTAATAACGTGTCCAGCAGGACTATAATTATAGGGCGAAGAAGAACATGAACACGATGGAGGATTATGCTTCAGATATTCGATATCCAGGCCCTGTAGAGTTTTCTTGTAATTAAAAAGTTTGGAAGCAATAGTCGATGTATATTTGTAGGAAGTACAAGGTGGAGTCTTTAATTTGAAATATGGTGGAATACAAGACTGGACCCTTTTGTGATTAAGAATATTACTTATATTAACCGCGTCAATTCCTTTGTTGGCATATTGAAGTTTAAGGAAAAAACGGATTGTTTTAGCTGCATTTTCTTCAGTAAAACGCGGGGTTTTAAAAAGCCTATGATTGGCAATATCCATAATTACAGATCCGAGCCTATATTCTGGTGTCTAGGAATCAAAAAATGGACTTTCCTCGACCTTTTCAAGAAGACTATTTAAAAGTTTCAAAGGGACAGAGTAAAGTTTGGTGCGAATATGATGTAGACCTAACTGTTGATTTGGGTCTAAGCGTAGTCAGGAGGCAGCTATCCCACAGGAAGTTGTAGTCAGCGTCTACAAGAGCAGAAGGAAGACAGAAAAGAATCCTTTGTAATTATTTAACGTCCATGACCTTGGTGGCTGCTTGATATCAACGGAAACACATGCATTGTGAAAGTTCCATCGGGAACTAAACTTCAACGATACGGCGTTCAATTCATCTGGTGTGTCTAGTAGAGCCAATACCTCCGATGAAAACTCTAGCAAACACAACAAATAAAACTGGTAAATGAACTTGACAGAAAATTAAAAAGGAATATAATCTTTTTAGAATTAGTATTTCAAATAAAATTCATACTTCGGGTACAAAAAGAGCTTTAATTGTATTATGGACCACACGAAAGTCAAATTTTAATGCTGCACAACTGCATCCAGTTGCCAAAAAGCGGAGTGTTATGGCTAACTTTAGTCCGGGTTCTAGAGGTTGCCTTCTCCACTTTTTTGTAATCCTTGGGAAGACTCTATGAAGAAGCTCCACAAAGATATTAGGCAGCATCCTCAAATAGCGCTTAAAATCTCCAAGCGCCTCATTTATTAGCTCATGCATGAGCTTTTCATATTGCCATAATATTGCGCGCCTCTAAATCCAGGGTTTGACCCAACATCTGCATTGATTTCGTCTCCTGCGGACATCTTCCTCTGCAAGATTCAGCAGGGCCAGAGGCAGTATCTTTTAGCTGATGCACATCAGCCGAAGCCTCAAACGCAATTGCTGAATATTCACTTGTAACCATGTGGGAATCGCTTCAATTTATGGACGAAAATGAAGCATGGCGTCGTCCGCCTGACCGCCGCTTTGCGAGCGATGGACGGTATATGTTTAAAAGTATATGGTCCTCCGTCAGTCGATTTATCAAAATCGCCCGACAGACCAGTCGACCCTCGGTCGATTTTCGATCTTCCATTGGTGTCCGTCGGCCAACAAATTTAGAAAACCCAAAAGTTTAAGGTCGACCGACCGACATAAAAACTCTCTACCGATGGACGACCGATGATCGAGGGTTGCTCGACGGATTATTCAACGCTTGCTTCAACCGGCCACCGACACAGAAATAATTATATAACGTAGTCCAACGGACACAAAATTAGTCGGCCGACAAAAAAGAGGTCAAAATCGGGCAAGACATAATTTATGTAGTTGCATTTCTGTATGAACATTTTCACACCAAAATTTTCCTACCCACAAATAAAAGAATCAGATCAAGTACTCTGTAAGACTAAAGTGATCTCAAAAATCGCAAACCTTCACCAAATTTACAATTGGTGTGTTTAAAATACATCGTAAATTGTCTTTTTCGTCAGTGTTAATTTAATTATAGTCCTTGAGGTCAAAAACATCTATCCTCTGCATCCTTAGGTAAAACTCAAAGTGTGAACGACTCTTCCAAGAAAAAAGGGGAACATGTATTCTTAAAATTTCGTTAAATCAATTAAAAGCTATGATGAGGCTTTCTGCAGGGAAACGTTAGAAATAAGAAACCTGATAAGTGAAAAATATCTTTCTTACTTCTGACCAACTGAATGAACACACCTTTGTTCAAGTCTGGCACAAAATAAAGGGTAAGATTTATTTTACCAACTTCAACAATTTAATGAAAACTATGAGTGTTAGCTATAGAAGTTTTTTTTCTCAAAGTTTTATATGAGAGGAACCCATTAACTCTACAAGAACTACATGTAGTACTAGTATTTGTAATGGGAAATCACTTCAATATTTTAAAGATAAAAACTAAATGCATCTTCATACAACAAAGAATATTTTTCTATAGATTAACAAGATTTTCTCTTCTTTATTAAGAAATAAATCAAGTCAAAGTTATGAAACCTCTAGTGTTATGACCTTATTTTATGTCCTGTTTTGGGAGCTCAAGCAATTATTCGACGGATTACCTACTGGTAATCTTTAAGATCGATATTAAATAAATCATGTAGTCACATGAGACCAATACTTAGATTATTTTCCTACAGCACTATAATATGATAAATCATTATAATTTTTACCAGTTCATTACTTCCCAACAGAAGAAGGGGTCATAAACTATACCAATTTCCTTGATTTAAAAATGCATTGTTAATTTGTTAAGAGATATATTCAAAGGAGAAAATGTTTATTAAATCCATGCAATCGCTGTAGAAAAAGTAAATATTATTTATTATGCAAGTTGCACAATTACCGCGTTAGCGCGGTATGATAATTTGTCGGCACGGCCAGGTGTGTTATAGGGCCGACGAATCCAAAAATAAGAATGCAAAGCTTATATTTACGTTATTATGTTCCCCAAACGAAGTTTGGGAACATATTGTTTTTCTCTGTTTCTTATTAGGTCTTCCGTTTTCAACGGAAGACCTATAGTGATTCTACTGTTTCTTATTATTATTATTTTTTTGACATTCTAATTTTGTGCACGCGATGTCTCAAAGACTATTGGATGGATTTACATGAAATTTTCAGGAATAGTGTGTTGTAACATGAACTTGATCTATCTGAGCGAAAATTTGGAAATTCACTTCCGGTGCCATGTTACAGACCATTTTCTGATTTCAAAATGACATTTTGTCCGCGGATAATCTCAAGAACGACAGGAGATATCAACGTCAAACATACAGGGAATATAGTTCGTGATAGATACTAGCCGGGTCGCTACTTTTCGTTCGTCGTCGGCACTTCCGGTCGCTTACGGAAGTGAATAAAGAAATCGTAAAATTTCAACATTCCTTTTTTAAATCAATACTTAAATCACATTATTGTATTTGTTTTTTAGTTTCGAAATATGTTGGTCCCGCCGGAAACAAAAACGTCAACTTCCGGTTATGAGAGAAAAACGACATAATTAGAGTATTTTTCTTTCCCATTAATATCTTTTGTAGATAAAGTATTTGAAATTGAATTTTAAATGTTATTCAGACTGCAAATGTCTAGAGTAACGTCAAATATCTTTCTAAAATACACTTCCGGTCGCGTGTTTTCTGTTCTCAAAATGAGAAGTTGCCTGAGCAAGATCTTGGAAACAGTAAGAGATTAAGACACCAAAGTTATATGAGCAACAGACCTTAAAATGTAGGCGAAATCATTTGGGTTTAGAGCGTCAGCCGTCACTTCCGGTCGTCACAGGAAGTCATCAAAGAAATCGAACATTTCAACTTTTCTTTTTTAATTAAAAATTGCATCACTTTATTGCATCTTTTTCGCAGATTCGAAAGATGTTGGTCCCACCGGAAACAAAAACTTCAACTTCCGGTAATAAGAGAAAAACAACATAATTTTAGTATTTTTCTTTCCTATTAATATATTTTGTAGATAAAGTATTTGAAATTGAATTTTAAATGTTATTCAGACTGCAAATGTCTAGAGTATCCTTAAATATCTTTCAAAAATTCACTTCCGGTCGCGTGTTTTTCTGTCCTCAAAATGAGAAGTTGTCTGAGAGAGATCTCAAAAACAGGAAAAAGATTAAAACACCAAAACTTGTATGAGTAATTGACGTTGAGGAGTAGGCAAAACCATTTGGGTTCAACGCGTCAGTCGTCACTCCCGCTTGTCACAGGAAGTGATCAAAGAAATCAAAAATTTAAACTTATCTTTTTTAAATTAAAACTTGCATCACAATATTGCATCTCTTTCGCTGTTTTGAAATATGTTAGATTCCACCGGAAACAAAAAAATTCCGGTTTAGGAGATAATCTACGTTATTTTGATATCTAACTTCTCATAAATATTGCTTATCAATAAAGTACCTGAAATGATTTTATGTATGTTTTAGAAAATGCAAATGTCTAGAGATAAGTCAGAGATTTTTATAAATTTCACTTCCGGTCGCGTGTTTAACTGCCCTCAAAATTAGAATTTGTTCTCACAATATTGCTCGGCAACAGTAAACGACTGAAGACTAAAACTTTCAGGATTGATAGTCAGTCATCAGTTTATTTGAATCGTGAGAAAATCTTGTATTGCCGTTACTTTCGGTCGTGACAGGAAGTGATTTAATAAAGGGAATGGTTAATGATAAATAAGCACGTTGGATTTTCACGCTGACGACTAGGGTTAAATCTTTTATCACTTTTTCAGCTTGCATTTTCGTTTTAATTTTCAGAATCGGACGGAAGACCTCTCATTGCTCGCAATGAGTTTCTAGTTATGTCCCCCAAACGGAGTTTGGGAACATATTGTTTTTACTCTGTTTCTTCTTCTTCTTCTTATTATTATTAAGGTCTTCCGTTTCCAACGGAAGACCTTCTACTGATTCTGTTGTTTCTTTTCCACTATTATTATTAGGGTCTTCCGTCTCCAACGGAAGACCCTTCTATTATTCTATTGTTTCTTTTTCACTTTTAATATTATTATTCTTTTTTTTTCTTTACAATTTTTGTGCAGAAGATTTCTCGAAGTTGGCTCGATCGATATACTTGAAAATTTCAGGGAAGATGTATCTTTGTCTGAACCTTATACGTTTTTCTCTTTTTTTTGAAATTCACTTCCGGTCGGAAGTTATCGCCCTTTAATCAAAATTCAGAGGACCTCCTTGTCTGCAATGGAACTCGAAAACGATTAGAGCTAGAGTGCTGAAATTTTCAGCGATGATAGAGGACATGTTGCCATTGATCACCTGGGTTTTCAAATCTTCCGGAAGTGCCTAGTATGGAAGCTCGGTAGGGGTCAAAATTTAGGCAACAAATCATGAGTGAATTTTAGAGACATTTCTTACGATAACTTTTTAACTATGAGTATTTTGTTAAAACATATTGAAAAGAAATTGCGTAGAATTACAAGATCTTTTATATGATATCAAAGAAAAAGGGCTGACTCATCACATTAGGGGCTGAGAAGGGCCAAAAGTCTTTAATCAATAACTCTTTAACGTTAAATATTTTGTAATGCATTACTGAAGCAAAAATGTTTATCTCAACAATTTACAAGTATATATTATAATATTCACGTCATATGTTACATAATTAGGGGCCATAAGGGGCCAGAATGCTAAATCTTTGACACTTTATATCTCAAAAGTGGGAAATATTTTGAACAGCAATATTGAACAAAAGATGTCCAAAATAATGCTTTTAACAAGATGCAACCTTTCATTTTTTGCTAAACGTCCCCATTAAGGAGTTGAAGGGCTGGCCCCTAAATACTTCTTTTGTATATATCTCAGAAACGAAAGAGAATTTCCGACTAGTTGTTGAACAAAAAGTGTTCAAAATCATGAGAGCTTTAAAGTGATATGAAGAAAAAGGGCCTGCACCCTCAAAATAGGGGCTGAGAGGGGCCGAAAGTCTTTGAAAAATAACTCTTTAACGATCAATATTTTGTAATGCATTACTGAAGCAAAAATGTTTATCTCAACAATTCACAAGTATATATTATGATATTCACATCATATGTTACATAATTAGGGGCCATAAGGGGTCAGAATGCTAAATCTTTGACGCTTTATATCTCAAAAGTGGGAAATATTTTGATCAGCAATATTGAACAAAAGATGTCCAGAATAATGTTCTAAACAAGATGCAACCTTTCATTTTTTTGCTAAACGTCCCCATTAAAGAGTTGAAGGACCACGAATATCTCAGAAACAAAAAAGTATTTCTGACTAGTTGTTGAACAAAAAGTGTAAAAAAATCATGAGAGCTTTAAGGTGATATAAAGGATAAGGGTCTGATCCCTTAAATAAGGGGCCGAGAGGGGCCGAAAGTATACAATCAATAACTCTTTAATGATCAATATTTTGTAATATATTACTGAGGCGAAATAGTTCTTCTTCACACACTTTATCTAAATAATATGATGTTTTATATCATATATTACGCAATAAGGGGTCTTTAGGGGGCCAGATTGTATAATCTTTGGCGCAATATGTCTCGAAAAGGAATAATACTTTGATAAACAGTATTAAACAAAAGACGTTCAAAATAATATTCTGAACAATATGCACTCTTTGAATTTTTGCTTGACGTCCCCATTTAGGACTTGAAGGGCCGGCCCTTAATATTTCTTTTGCATATATCCCGAAAACAAAAAAGAATTTCTGAATAGTTGTCGAACAAAAAGTGTTAAAAATCATGAGAGCGTTAAGATTATATCAAGAAAAAGGGGCTGACCTCTCACACTAGGGGCCAAGAAGAACCGAAAGTCTTTAATCTATAACTCTTTAATGATCAATATTTTGTTAAACATTATTAAAGCAAAATTGTCCGTCTTAACAATATATTTATATCATTATATTCGAACGAAAATCTCAGTCAAATTCTTATCTCATCTTATCAAAAATCGGACGGAAGACCCACTTGTTGCTCGCAACGAGATCTCATCTAGTTAAGGTCTTCCGTCTTCACGGAAGACCTTATAGTGATTCTACTGTTTCTTATTAAGGTCTTCCGTCTTCACGGAAGACCTTATAGTGATTCTACTGTTTCTTCTTCTTCTTCTTATTAAGGTCTTCCATTTCAGTCGGAAGACCTTATAGTGATTCTACTGTTTCTTCTTTTTCTTTTTATTATTATTTTTTTTTTCCCCTTTTCTTTTCGGACGATTTCTCAGAGATGGCTGGACGGATTTTCTTGAAATTTTCAGGGATAACAGAGAATGAAAATACCTACAAATGTATCTTTGATTTTTTTCAAAATTCACTTCCGGTCGTCAGATATGTCCGATTTCCGTTTTTTTCAGAAATATTTTGTCCGAGTCATATCTCAGAAACGGTAAGATATTAAGACACCAAACTTATTTGAGTGATAGATCTTGAGGAGAAGGCAAATCCATTTGGGTTAAGAGCGTCAGCCGTCACTTCCGGTCGTCACAGGAAGTGATCAAAGAAATCGAAAATTTCAACTTTTCTTTTTTGAATCTTTTTTTGCATCACATTATTGCATCTTATTTGTAGTTTCGAAATATCTTAGTCCCACCGGAAACAAAAACGTCAACTTCCGGCTATAAGCGAAAAACTGCATAATTTGAGTATTTTACCTTCCCATAAATATTTTTTATAGACAATGTATTTGAACTGATTTTTGAATATGTTATCAAGACTGCAAATGTCTAGAGTAACGTCAAATATCTTGGTAAAATTCACTTCCGGTCGCGCGTTCAAGTGTCCGCAAAATGAGAACTTGTCCGAGTGATATCTCAAAAACGGTAAGAGATTTAGACACCAAACTTATAGGAGTATTAGACCTTGAGGAGTAGACAAAAGCATTTGGATTAAGCGCGTCAGTCGTCACTTCCAGTCGTCACAGGAAGTGATCAAAGAAATCAAAAATTTCAACTTTTCTCTTTTGGAATAAGACTTGCATCATATAATTGTATCTTTTTCACAGTTACGATATGTGTTGGTTCCACCGGAAACAAAAAATGACAACTTCCGGTTATAAGAGAAAAACTACATAAAAGGGTATTTAATTTTCCCATACATATCGCCTATAGATAGAGTTCTTTAAATGATTTTTATATATGTTATTGAGATTGCAGATGTCTAGAGTGACGTGAAATATCTTAGTAAAATTCAATTCCGGTCGCGTGTTTTCTTGTCCTCAAAATGAAAACTTATTTCAGAAAGATCTCGAAAACGACATGAGATTAAGACACTAAACTTATAGGAGTAATAAACCTTGGTGAGTAGGCAAAACATATAGGGTTAAACGCGTAAGCCGTCACTTCCGGTCGTCACAGAAGTGATCAAAGAAATCAAAAATTTCAACTTTTCTTTTTAAAATTAAAACTTTTATCACTTTATTGCTTCTCTTTCGCTGTTTTGAAATATGTTTGATTCTATCGGAAACAAAAACTTTAAACTTCCGGTCTTAAGAGATAAACTACGTTATTTCGTGGTTTAACTTTCTCAT